>NW_026521848.1:2400000-3040197 GCF_021234435.1 Artibeus jamaicensis
AGAACCCCATCCTCACAGAGCTGACATCCTGTGGAGGAGACAATAAACAGGGTCATAATTTTACTGTCAGTCAGAAGTGTAATGGAAAAAATTCCCCAGGGTGATGCAAGAGCATGGCTTCCGGAGTAGGGATGACATCAGTAAGGGGATGAAGTGACTGCCTCTCCAAGGAGGTGACATTTCAGCTGAGCCTAACACTTTATCCCAAGCCGTACACCTTATCCAAATAACGAGAAGGAATCAGTCCTGGTCGTCTCTGGGGGAAGGAGGGGCAGCCTGTGGCTGGAGGGGCCTGAGGGTGTGGAGGAAGAGCAAGGCAGGAAGAATGGTGGGTCGGCAGGAGCAAGGGGTGTTGGGAACGGATGAGCTCAGAGAGCTACCTGCACGGACCCCTTGGATCCTGATGGTACAGATTTTTCCCCCCATTGTTAATTTTAGTATATTTGCTGCCGAAGCAAGCACTGTCCCCATTTTTCAGACTAGGAAATTGAAGCTCGGAGAGAAAAAGAAATATCACTTGGCCAAAGTTAGGAAGCTGGAAAATGACAAAGCAAGGATGTGAACTAGAGACAGGGGGCCTAATCGCTGCACCAATGAGCCTCTAACTTTCTCCTGCGTCAGTGTGAAGGGGAGTGGCCTGGTTCAAATGCAGCTTCCCTGCTGCCCCAGTCCCCGCCCACCCCCACCCCCAATTGCCTGATTCAGTGGCTCTGCCTGAGTTGGGAGTCTGGACAATTAACTAGCCCTCAGGAGGTTCTGAGAGGGGCCATGCCTTGAGAAAACCCAGCTAGGGCAGGGCTAGAGACCTCCACCCATCAAAGGGGAATAAAATGAGTTTGGGGGGTCCACGCCCCCGTGCATGGGACATAAGCAGGGAAATAGGTAGAGCAAGAACAGAAAATACCAACATGCCCACCATGTTCTAAGAACTGCTTACATTTTATGAGACTTGTTTCAGTTAAAAAGTGCACATGTCGGTGTACGTGTGCATATGTGAGTTGATGCACCTGATTTGTCTGTGCTGCCGTGAATCGGAGGCAGCCAGATGTCCACCAGCAGGTGAGCTGAAGAAGAAACTGTGTCAGACTCGCACAGTGAGATACTGCTCGGCGCCCAAGCAAACTCTGATACATGCTGCGTACATGTATATCAAAAATATTGCCCTGAGCAAAAGCAGCAAGACCAATGAGCATGTATTACTTATGAAATGCTAAAATGACTAGCGGAACCTACAGTGACAGAAGCAGATGGACAGGGTGATGACCACAAAGAACAAGAAGGAACTTCCTGGGCTAAAGGAAACATTCTGCCTTAATTACGATGGTGGTCACATAAGCGTGGACAGTGTGTCAAACCCACTGAACTGTAACACCTAAAATGCTTGCAATTATTGCGTGTCAATCATACCCCAACAAAGTTGGTTTTCAAGTAATATATGTAGGGCCAGTGTGGCTCAGTCGGTTGGAACGTCATCCTATAAACCAAAAGATCACTGGTTCGATTCCTGGTCAGGGCACACGCCTGGGTTTTGGGTTTGTCCCCCAGTAAGGACACTTATGAGGCAAACTATCAATGTTTCAACTATCAATGAGGCAAACTATTGACTATCTCTAAAGTCAATAAGCATGTCCTTGGCTGAAGATAACAAATTCTAATAATGCACGTGCATAGGTGTATGTACCAGGTTACAGTATAAAAATAGATTTCTTACTGGTGGAATGAGGTCTAAAAAAATTAGAGGAAATCACTATGCATTTGAAATTTATTTACAACCTGCTTGGGCACAGAAGCCATTGTCCTCAGAAGCCTTGGTGCAGGTGAGCTGACAGTGACTGTGCTGTGGCCTGGTGTGCACCGTTAGACGGGTCACCCGAGCAGAGCCAGGGAGTTTATTTGGTTATTAATGATTGTTGGCACATCCTATGCAATATATTTAAATTGAATTATGGTACCAGATAAAATTACAGATGGGAATAAAGCTTGTGTATCATCCACGACCGTGTGTAATCAATAAACTGTTTAATACCCTCTTTAAAAAACCAAAATGAACAAACAAAACCCACCTCACAATCTCAGTAAAGTTCAAGTAAACACACCCAGTCTGTGGCCAAGAGATGCCAGGGCCAGACGTCTAGAACCCAACAACACCTACTTTGGCAAATCTAAGCCTAGTTTTCCTCTTGTGAAAGCAAGAGGGCTGGGCCGCCAGTGCATCTAGAGATGACACTTCCTGGCCTTGACCTTGGGCAAGTGATGTCACTCCAGTTTCCCTCAAATCTCTCAGAGAGATAAAGATAGGGCGCTACCTCAGAAGATAGGGCAGTGAAGATATAATTAGATGTCTCAGAAGGCCGAGGCCCTGGGCACGGGGCCTGACACAGAGTGGCTCAGGGGCTGGTGGCCGCGGTCTTATTAGGGCCTGAGAGGAAAGGAGGGCCCAACCCTTGGTGTCTGCTAACAGGTTGGAACTGCGGCAAGAGTCCAGGCTAAAGCCAGGCCTCCTCCCGCGGCTGAATGTTCAGCTGTCCCTATCCTTCACTACCAGGCCCAGCTGTTTGTTCCTCCCTCCCAGGAAACCGGGCCGTATAACCAGGGTCCTATTCTGGGGCCAGAAAGCTATGTCAGCATTTCCCAGGGCCCACGGCGGGGGGCGGGGGGGGGGCAAGTGCAGGGTCAGCAGACCTGGCCCAAGAGAGAGAACATCTCCTTCTAATACTCACACCCATATACAGCTGAGCCTCTGGGAGGGAAAAGCGAGAAGGACTCTGAGATGGGCATCTCCTCCCCCCATCCTCTCCCTGTCCCCTGCCCAGGCCCAGAAGAACGGACTATTCTGGGAGAGACACCTGTTGTTCCAATTCCCATCCCTGCCCCCAGCTGGGGATCAGAGATATGGGGACAGAGCTAGAGCCGCGGAGCCGAAGGCAGAGGCCTGGGGCCGAAACACAGAAACAGAGACAGACAGAGACAGGGAGACAGAAACGCGGAGACGACCTGAAGAGACCCACTGGTAAAGGCACCACTCAGAGACCATTAACGGCCACATTCGACCTTCCTCCCCAAAACCGCGGTGGGAAAGGAAGAAGACCCAGAACCTGAGGGACCCCCAAGACCCTTAAGGGTCAGGAGTTCAAAGGACTTGGGTCTTCCAGCCCACCCAGCCCCCTTCCCAAGAATTTATATAGGTCAGAGTCTGGAGCGAGAAGAGAATTAGGGCTGGGCCGGGGAGGAGGAGGGATGGCTAAATTAGGCTCAGGAATTAGAACCACCTTCCCCAAGTGCCTGCTTCCAGGGTGGTGGAGGGGGTGCTCCCTCAGCAGCCCCCCTTCTCCCAGACAAACTGCTAATATCAGAAAAGTCCCAAAGTCTGCAAATTCTCTGTGGTGAAAAAAGGCGGGGGCGGGGAGACGAAGAGAGACAAAAACTGAGACAGAGTGACAGTCACCCAGAGGGACAAAGGAAGAAACCGTGAGTCCCAGAGAACACCAGCAATCAGGACAGAAGCATCCGGAGACAGGCAGAACTCAGAAGAGCCCGAAAGGTGGCCCCAGTGACCCCTAACGCAAAGTACGCACCGTCCGCAGAAACTGAACCTCATCCTCGCCTTCTCCTCCGTCGCCCATGATATCCACGCCTGAGGGGAACAGCAGGAAAGGGACTCAGGCTCGAGGGGGCGGGCTGGGGGTGGGCTGGGGTCCGAGACCTCTGGGGTTGCCAGAGGTACCCGCAAGGCAGATGGAACTGCGAGGAGGATCCGCGTGCTGGACAGAGCTGGGAGGAGATCCCCGCCCCTGAGTTCCCATTGGGCCAGGGCGCCTAGGGCCACGCCCCCTCTGCTGGAGTCCCGCCCACAAACCCCAAACTTTGGCCCGAGGAAATGGTTGGTTGGGGAGGGGCACAAAGGCAGTGTGGGGGTGTCCTACCCACAGCCGCGTTTGGCCCAGAATGGCTACGAATGTGGCCCAGCACAAAATCGTAAATTTACATTAAAATTTTTTTTTCGCTCATCAGTTTTGTATTTGCGTATTTAATGTGTGACCCAAGACGACTCTTCTTCCCGTGTGACCCAGAGACGCCAAAAGTTTGGACACCTCCGGAAGGTAGCTGCCCTCTCTCCACATTCCAGGTAAGGAAGGGGCCATCACTCTCCCATTTCACAGAAAGCAAACTGAGTCTGAATGGGGACCCCCTGCTTGATGTCATACAACACAGCCAGGATGTGCACTAGGTCTCTGGACTTTAAAAAGCAGCATACAGCCCTGCTGGTGTGGCTCAGTGGATTGTGTGCCCAACCAAAAGGTTGCCGGTTCGATTCCCAGTCCGGGCGCATTCCTGGGTTGCGGGCCAGGTCTCCAGTAAAGGGTGCATGAGAGGCAACCACACATTGATGTTTCTCTCTCTTTCTCCCTCCCTTCCCCTCTCTCTAATAAATAAATAAATAAATAAATAAATAAATAAATAAATAAATAAATAAATAAAATCTTTAAAAACTAAAAAGCAGCATACAGTGATTAAAAGCAAGGACTCTGAGCCAGAGAGTCTGGATTCGAGCCCCACCCTGGCCACTCCCTGAGTGACCTTGGGTAAGTCACTTTGTCTCCCCATGCCTCAGATTCCCCGGCTGGTGGGAAGGATATTAATAGTACCTACCTCACAGGGCTGCTGCTGTAAGGATTAAATGAGATCATTTATTTACAGCACTTAAAACAAAACCAATGCATACTAAGTGTTATGTAAGTGTTATTATTATTATTATTATTAAAACTGAAGAGGCAGGAACAATAGCCATGGCAGAGGGCTTTTATGTGCATGTTGCATTTCGGGCCTGAGCTAATCACTTTTTACTGCATCTCAGTCAGTTTTCACAACAGCCCTGCTATTGTTCACAAGGTTTAGTGGAGACAATAAAAGTAGTTTTAGCCCTGGCTGGTGTAGCTCAGTGGATTGCGCGCAGGCCTGCGAAGCACAGGATCAAGGTTTGATTCCCAGTCAGGACACATGCCTGGGTTGCAGACCGGTTCCCTGCAGGCCAGTTCCCAGCAGGGGGCGCACGAAAGGCAACCATACATTGATGTTTCTCTCCCTCTCTCCTTCCCCTCTAAAGATAAATAAATAAAATCTTTAAAAAAAACCTTTTATTACAAAATCATAAGCATATAATTCTGCAGCACAACAATATCAGGCTCAAGCACACCACATGACATTTTAGGTGAAATGTTCAAGTTTCTGTGCATTCACGCACCCTACCAACCCTATCAATGGGGTTACTTCTGCTCGACCCTGTACATAACACGTAAGTTTGTACCATATTGTTGAATTATATAACGTCTAATTATATAATTAGGCAAATGCAATTATATAGTACAATACAGTGATGTGTTACACTCTACAACACACACGCGTACATTAAACATTAAGTTTTTCCTTAGAATTTTATGTGTAATGTAAAACTCTTCTGTCATTGTGCTTTACATCTTAAGATATTAATGATGTTTCTTTTTTTCCAGTCATCATGATGTGTTGTAAGACCTACTCATGATAGCTCTGGCTGGGTACCTCAGTACCCGCATGTGAAGGGGTTGATCCCTGGTCAGGGCACATACAAGGAACCGCCAGTGAATGAATGCATGGGTGGGAGGGACAACAAGTTGGTGTTTCTTTCTCTCTAAAATCAATCAATAAAAAAAGAACCAATGAGCCCTTTCTGGTGTAGCTCAGTGGATTGAGCGCGGGCTGCGAACCAAAGGGTCGCCAGTTCAATTCCCAGTCAGGGCACATGCCTGGGTTGCAGGCCAGGTCCCCAGTGGGGGCCACGTGAGAGGCAACCACGCACTGATGTTTCTTTCTCTCTCTTTCTCCTTCACTTCCTCTCTCTAAAAATAAAGAAATAAAATCTTTTAAAAAAAAAGAACCAATGAATGCATAAATAAGTAGGACAACAAATCAATGTTTCTCTCTCTCTCTCTCTGCCCCCTCTCTGAAATCAATTTAAAAAAAAAAGACCCATGCCCGGGCCCCTGTGGCTCAGCTGTTTGGGTGTCATCCCAAACCAGCTGAAAGGTCATGGGTTTGATTTCCAGTCAGGGCACATGCCTGGGTTTTGGATTCGGTCCCCAGTCAGGCCATGTGCAAGAGGCAACCGATGGATGTTTCACTCCTTCTCTTTCTCCTCCCTTCGGCTTTCTCTGGAATCGATATGAGAAAAAAAATTTAATAAGTTAATTTTTTAAAAAGAAGACCTACCCATGATGCTCTGTGGGCCCCTTTTCTGTGGCTGCAGGACTCCCTGGTGACTGTCCCCTTCTGTTTACCTATCTACTCCCCTGCGGGTGGACACCCAGGCTGTCCCTAACTCCCCCCAAATAATGTGGCAGCAAACATCCTTGTCTATGACCCCTTATGGAACTGAGCTGAAGGAGAATGTCTCGTGCACACGTACACGCAGGAGCTAATTGCAGGATGACAGGTCCACGTCACAGTTACCCGACTAAGTAGTGTCATGTGGCCCCTGGGAGCAGCTGCCCACTCTGGGTATAAGGGTTCCTAGGTCCCCACCTCCCCAACTTCCACTTGGCAGTTTCCAGCCCCTGACCGCGGCCAGACCAGCTGAGCGACTCTCTGCTGCTGTAACTTGCCCCGCCCTGGTCAGTTCCCAGTGACTCCCAGTCTCTTCCCAGGTGCCTGTCAGAAGTTTTCGTTTCCTCATCACTTGCTCATACTCCTTCCCCACTTTTCTATCAGAGATAGTGTCCTTTTTTTTCTTGCTGATTGCAGCTGTTTCCTGTACATTCCTGATATTTAATAATGTCTCGCTGATTTTAGACATTGGGAATACCCTTCCCTGCTCTATCGTCTGACTTTCATCCCATGGTGTTCTCTTTAAAAGAAATCCTTATTTGGATGTTACCGTATGCACCCTTTTCTGCCATACGAGTTTTGTGGTTTGCTGCAGAAATCTGCCCCTTTCTGGTCGTCACACCCCCGCCAGCCCCGAGGGCAGCGCCAAGACACCAGTGCCAGGGCCTCCCACACTCCCTGAGGCTTCTCTGAAACCTGGGGGTTTGGAGACACTGACCCACCGGAGCTGGGCTCAGCCAGAAATCACATCACCTATGAATGAGATGCCCGTGCTGATGGGCTGCGAGACAGCGCGTCCCGGCAGCAGGGCTTGAGAGCTGAGAAGAGAGAAAGGAAAAGCGGCAGGAAGGGGAAGAGATGCAGAGAGACGGTCTGAAACTACACGGTGTGCCACGTCATGGAAAAGCCAGCGGACGGACGCTGTGCTTGTCTCAGTGCTCTGCTGTGAGAAAAACATCCATGATGACTTCATTTAGTGCAGAAGAGAAAGGAGTACACATGCACTTTTAAGAGCGTTTTGGTAGAATTGACTACACACTAGGCTTGGAAGAATCATGTTCTCAACCGTGAGCCACTGGCGCTGCTCCTGGGTGTGCGCCCCACCGAATCACACACTTTCACGTCCATCGGAAGACAGTCTGTCCACAGCATCCCCCCCCCGAAACAAAACAAAACAAATCGCTCGATGATTCATAGAATGGTCACACAATGACAGATTACATAGCTTAAAAAAAAGGAATAAACTACAACAAAATACAATAACATGGAAAAATCATAAAAACATGATGTTTAATGAAAAAAGCCAGACACAATAAATTATGCCATGCATATGCAGCTCAAAACCGGGCAAAGGTGCTCTGCTGTAATTCAGGCTGGTGGTTACATTTTGGGGGGCAGCCCTGGGAAGGAGCTTCAGGGGGGCGGCAGGGGATGGAAATGTCCTGTCTCTTGATTTGGGTGATTGGCACATGAATACGCTGTTTGTCCTAATTCACCAACCTAAACCCTTAGGGCTGTGCTCTTGTTTGTATGTCAATTAAAAAATATGTCAAGCATAACACATTTACGTAAAAGAATAAAACGTGCGTACTCAAAGGAAAAGTCTATTTCTAGGAGCACGTATTTGTGGACACAAATAAATGCACAACTAACAGGTGGGATGAAACCCGAGACTATACGACATTGGTCACCCCTGCCTAAGAGGGACAGTAGGCCAGGGGGGAGGCTCCCGGAGGGCTGACCCCCATCTCTGATGTTTTCATAATAAGGTAACAGTCTTCAAGACGGTGTGAGGATTTGCCCTGGCCAGTGTGGCTCAGCCGGTTGGGCACCGGCCCACGAAACAAAGGGTCTCTGGTTGATTCACCGTTGGGGCTCATGCCTGGGTTGCGGGTTCAGTCCCCACTGAGGTGCAGAGAGGGGTGGCTGATGACTTCCTCTCTCGATGCAACGTCTCTCTCCCGCTCTTTCTCTTCTCTCTAAAAATAAATGTAAAATCTTACCAAAAAATTATGTAAAGATTAATTGGATTAATATTTTAAAAGCCCATAGGATAGTGTTTGGTATACAGTAGGCACTACATAAAGTAAAAACGTTTTATGGGGTGCAAATGGTGCTATTAATACTAAACTAGGAATAAAAGAAACAAGCCCTGGCTGGTGTAGCTCAGTGGATTGAGCACAGGCCTGCGAAGCAAAGGGTCGCCAGTTCGATTCCCCAGTCAGGGTACATGCCTGGGTTGCAGGCCAGGTCCCCAGTGGAGGCCATGAGAGGCAACCACACATTGATGTTTCTCTCCCACTCTTTCTCCTTCTCTTCCCCTCTCTCTAAAAATAAATAAAATATTAAAAAAAGAAACATTAGAAGGAATACACAAAATATTATGTCTGCAACTTTCCGTTCAAACCTTTGTGCATTGTCCTTACAGAAATACATAGACTTTTCTTTTGAATGTGTTTTTACATAAATGTGTCATATTAGGCATAGTTTTTTTTTAAACTGCTTTTATTGAAGTATGAAAATGACAGAACAGAGAATCACGGGTTTAGAGACAGAAAGATGGGGGAGATAGAGAGAGCCCGCTGGGTGACGGAGGGGGGGTGGGGGCCAGCAGCACCGGAAACCTCAGCCTGAAGGGATCCCCATGTTGGGGGAGGGGGGAGCTTTGGTCTCTCCTCAGCTTCTTCCTTCCCCCTGGCCTGGGGCTGGGTGGGGAGGGGCAGTTCCTCTTTCCTTCCCAAGCACTGAGGAGGCTCCATCGCCCAAGGGGCTAAGAAGCTGGAGCATTGGTGAGGGAGGAGAAGCTGAGCCAGACTCCTGTGAGACCCCCTCCACGCCCCGCCCCACCCTCAGGAAGCATGAACAGGAAAGACTGCAAGAGGTGAGAGGACCCTCCAGGAGACCTGGAGCAGAGCGCTAGAAGGCCCGGGTCTCCTGCGGTGTGGGAAGGCTGGAAGGCACTCAGCAGCCGGTAGGGTGTGAGGCTCCTCCGGGAGCAGGGGCAGAGCAGGGGGCACCAGGTGGAAAGATGCTTCAGGGACACCGGAGCCAGCCAGGGCTGGGGCTCTTTGTGTGAGCGTCTGCGTGTAGTCCACTCTCTCTCTGGAGCTGGAACTGCTCGGGATCCCCTTCTCCCCACCCTCACCTTCATCCTGCCTCCACAGGCTGGGCACTCCGTCCTCCCTGGGGTCTTCCTGGTTCCCCATGACAGTCGTTTGCTGTCCCCTGAACTGGAAGCTCCAGGCTACTTTAGAGCCCTGCCCCACCCCGGGGTTGGGAGAGGGAGGCGGGGCAAACCGGCTCCCCTGTCTCCTGAATCACTCCTGACTGCTTGAGATACTACCAGGGGCGGGCAGTCTGCAGGTAAGGGCCTAGCAGCTGGCTATAGCATCAGGTTCTGGAATGGGCTGCTATCACCAAGGCAAGCCAGCCCTCCTGTCCTTGCAGGACAGTGGTCTTTGGGTTCCTAACCTAGACAGCTCCTCCAGCCTCTTCCAGCACGTCTCTGATGGACAAAGGGGTTCCCTCCCCATAACAACCAGCAGTTGAGTGGCTGAGACCTAGTTGCCTCATATTCTGGCTCTGTGACCTTAGGGAAGGGACCTTAACTGCTCTGTGCCTCAGGTTTTTTTTCTGCCAATAGAAAAAATCGTAGTCCCTCCTAGAAGGGTCACATAAGTGCTCAGTGAGACTCTAGACCAGTAGTTCTCCTCAAGCTTGAGGGCTTGTAAAACACAGGTTGCTGGGCTCACCTCCAATTTTTCTGATTCTTTAAGTCGGGTGGGGCCTGAGAACGCGTATTTATATGAAGTCCCTAGGAGCTGCTGTTTGTACAGGTCGGAGACCATGCTCTGAAAGCCGCTGAGCTAGATAGTTGTTCCAACCTCTGCCCAGGATGTATTTGGCACTCAATCCATGCCCCAGGTCTAGCTCTAGCCAGCTCCCTCACTTTCTCTCTCTGCATCTCAAGTTCAACTTCCCCACCTTTGGCCACTTAATAGCCTGAGCAAACTAAGTCCTTTGCTTAGCACTTTTGAAGAACAAGGCATTAAATATTCAGCAGATTCCCGGGGAAGGTCCAATGATGACTCTCGTTTTTCATATGAGGAAACTGAGACCCAGAGAAAGTAAGTGACTAACATAGCCACACAGCCAGCATACATTTCTCTAACCTCGTTTTGTCTGACTCGTGGAAGCCAAGACTATTTTGCCTGGATTCTTCTCCCTGCTCCCTCCACCATCCCTGTCTCTTCACTATAGTCTTCCCCAGACAGGAACAGCGGCCTGCACCCTCCAGCCTTGGGGAGGCACAAGGCAGAGTGAAGGTTATTTTCAAACTTTCTTTGAAACTGCCTCGGCTCCAAGGACCCCACCCAGTTCTGAAAGCTCCAACATTTTCTCTCTAGGCTCCGAATCTAGGGACTCAGGTGGACGGCTAGACTCAAGTCCTGCAGAAGGGCTGGTTTGATGGAGGGGTCACGGTAGGGGTGGGGGGAGAGATGGAATCTCAGGGGGGGCTGCTGCTCTCAGAAGGGCTAGGGAAAGAAGGCTTAGCATTGGAGAACGAAGGGGAATTCTGAGGAGTCTCCCTGAAGGCACCATCTACCAGGATTCCCCTGGGAAGGACAGGATTCGGGTGGTCTTCACCCATGATTTCCTTTAAGATCAGCAGTAATTATAGGGGTCTGCCAACAGGAAGTGTCTCCCACGATGCCTTGGGATCGAACAGTCAAGGGGAATTTGGGGGCAATGCCTGGAGGGCATTTAGATTCGCTGGAGGGTCACCTCCCATGATTCTCCTGGTGGGAATTCAGGGTAGTCCCGAGGGTCTTTTCTGATTCCCTTCAGGAGACAGGAGTAATTCTTGGAGAAGTCTCTCATGATCTGGAATACTCTGGGGATTTTCTCCCATGAGAGGATTTTGCCCATGGGAGGTCGGAATAACCCTAGGATTTTGCCTTTGGGGCTTTGGGGTCAAGAAGGATTCTGGGGTCTTGACTGAAGGAAGGGGCTCCCCTGGTTTCCTAGGGGGGATGCCCACAGGAAGTCTCACCAGGAATGCCCAGGAAAGACGGGGGGACGGGGCCGGCCCCGACCAGCCCGTCGCCACAAGACATGCCCCAGTCCCCGGGAAATCAGCAAGGTCATGGCTTCCATGGCCCTGGACATACTGAAAGAGGGCGGCTGCAGTGAAGACGAACTGCTGGAGAAATGCATTCGGTCCTTCGGTGAGTGTCTCCCTCCCTGGCCGACCTCCCCGATCCTAAGGTTGGACCATGCACCCACCTCTTCCTAGGACTCAGTTTTGGGAGTTACAACATGGAGTGACTCTCAATGTCCATTTCATGGAAATGACTCTCAACCACTGTGGAGATAAGAGACACACCTGCGTTTCTCTTTCCTGAGATGTGGAGAGAGAGAGGTAGTCTGATGATATTTCCATCTTCGACGTGACTTGCTAGGCATGCATAGTACAGACCAGGGAACCACTGTGCTGATTCATGCACAGTACAGATCAGGAAACTGAGGCACAAGGAGGCCATGTTCCTTGCCCAAGTTCATGCAGAGAGTTAGTGGACCTGGGGTTTGGTCCAGACAGGCCACTGGCTCTAGAGACTGCAGTTCATTGCCCAGGGGCCCTTCTGACTGAATCCCCTTCTCTGCCTCTAGACTCGGCTGGCAACTTGTGCCGTGGGGACCACATTCTGAACATGGTACTAGCCATGCACAGTTGGGTGCTGCCTTCTGCCCGCCTTGCTGCCCGTCTCCTGACATTATATCCTCTCAGGGCTATAAGCAGTGGGTGGAGGGTAGAGGGCAGAGATGTGAGAGTCAGAGCTCTGGGGACAAGATGAGTGGGCAGGTTTGGGACGCTGGATATCCGAGCCTTAACCGGAACTCAAGTACCAGGAGGCCACAGGAAACACACAGGAGCTGAGGCGGCTGCAGATCTGTCACTTGGTCAGGTAGGGCTGGGCCAAGACCTCCATACCCAAGACCTGAGACCTTCACCCCTAACACCTCCCAGGGACTCCCCAGCCCAGTTCCCCACACACCTACCCAGCCCTACTCCCCCAAATCCCACGTTCAGACATCCCGGTTCGGTTGTTAAGACCCTCCTAGTTCTGCATCTTAGAACTCTCACCTCTTAGAGACCCTTAACCTGATCCTATAGACCCTCTCGCAGCTGGTGGCCAGATACCTCTAGTCTGACCCCTAAACCCCCACCTCCCACACACTGCAGCCTAACTTCTAATACCCCCTCATCCTGTTCACCCAAAATCAGATCCTCTGAGACCCTCCCCCACTATCTTGTTACCCAGCAATGCCACTTTCAAGAGACACTCCCCCAGGCTTATCTCCCATTGACCCACCAGCCTGTGTTGAAACCCTCAATGCTGACCCCAGGGTTGCACCATCCTGGTGTTTCCCAGAAGCCTGACCGTCTGGAGATGTCCCAGCCCAGCACCTAGAGATTCCTCAGCCTAAGAGACCCCTTTTAGAGAGCTTCCCCACACACTGCCTCATCCCACCATCCCTAAACCACCCTCAGGTACTGGCTGACCCAACACCCTGAGACAGTGCACCAGGAGCCCCAGGTAGAAGAGGTTATAAGTCGCTTCTGGGCCACTGTGGAGCAGGAAGGCAACTCAGCCCAGAGGAGCTTGGGAGACTCCTCCAACCTGTGAGTCAGCCCTCCCCCCGCTCCACCCACCCCCACTCGGCCATCTCCCTCCATACTCCCACATTCTCCAAACTGAGCCCCTCCAATACCCTGCCTCTCTTTGCCCCCAGCCTGAGCCCTGGTGGCCCCGGCCCCCCACCCTCCGCGAGCAGCCCAGGTATGGGCAAAAAGTGCAAAGTGTCCTTGCTTTTTGACCACCTGGAGGCAGAGGAGCTGGCTCAGCACCTCACTTACCTGGAGTTCCGGTCCTTTCAGGTTATCACGGTGAGGAGCCTTCTCTCTCCAACTAGGGGGAGCTGTGGTGGGGCAGGGCCTGGCTGGGGCCAGGCAGGACTGAGGGGACCCCAGCCTGGACATCAGGCAGGGATCTCAAAGTCTCAAACTCGGTGCTAGGAAAATGAGTTTAGCTGGCTGAGCAGAGAGCTCTGGGTTCAAATCCATCAGTCCCTTCTTATCTGTGTAACTTTGAAATCGTCTCCTCTCTGGAATTGAGTTTTCATATTTGTAAAAGTGGAGGTCATAATGCTTCACTGGCCAGTTGGGAGAATTAAATTAATATGTCCATTTAAAAATGCTTGTCGCAATGCCTGGCACACCATAAGTGCTAAAAATAGGATCAGTGTCTGGTCCAGAGTAGATGCTATCACATTTTACCTACCCAAATGGTAATTTCATGGGCTTCAAACCAATGTGTTAACTATTGCCGTCATCATTTCAAGGGGAGTTGGGGCTCTGGTTTTTGTTTTGTTTGTTTCATACTTCTGTTTTTTTAATTTATTTTTCAATTACAGTTGACAGACAATATTATATTGGTTTCAGCTGTACAATATAGTGACTAGACATTTACGTGCCTTACAAATTGATCACTCTGTTGTGATCCGGTTTCTTAATGTGAAAATCTCCTGGGTCCACCCACACGCGCATGCGTACAGCACAGTGCATGTGGGTGTGGAATGTTGACCCCTTGAGCAGAACACATAGAAATCCAGTTCATGTCCTCTTCGCCATCCTTCCCTTGCTCACTGTATACCCAACAGGTAAACAGTTAAGAGCAACACACTGGGTTCCCACCCTGACTCAAGCGTATGTGATCCTGGGCAAACTACTTACCCTCTCAGTACCTCATTGGCCTCATCTCTAAAATGGGAATAATATAGCAGTCACTTCATAGAGTTGATGTGAGGATTAAATTAGTTAATATGACAAAAGACTCAGGAGAGTGCCTGCCTTCATTTAAACATTTTTCAAATGGGAAAGGGCCATGGTGGTGTCAGGGATATGTGACAGCCAGGCTAGGACATACGAGTGACTGCCAAGGCCTGAGTGCTGGGCCTACCCTCACACCCACCTCATCCCGCAGCCCCAGGACCTGCGAGACTACGTTTTACAGGGCTCCGTGCAGGGTTGCTCGGCTCTGGAAGGATCCGTAGGTCTGAGCAACAGCGTGTCCCGCTGGGTACAGGTCATGGTCCTGAGCCGTCCAGGGCCCTCACAGCGTGCACAGGTGCTAGACAAGTTCATCCACGTGGCACAGGTGAGGCCCGCACCCACAGCTGTGCTCGCTTGGTGGGAGCTTGCACCCCTATAGATCCAGCTGTCCATTCATGGTGATGACATCCCCATGCCCTGGCCGTGCCCCGTCGCATTGAGCCCCCACTCTGATCCCGCTGCCCAGGCCTCAGTTCTGTGGTTCTAAACTGGATTGTGTCCGCCATTTATTTATTTATTTATTTATAATTTTTAGAGAGAGAAAGGGAGGAGGGAGTGGGGGGGGGGAAACATGATTTGTTGTTCCACTTATGTATCCACTGGCTGATTCTTGTACCTGCCCTGCCGGATGGAGCCCACAACCCTGGAGTATCCGGTGGAGTTATAACCAACTGTGCTGCCTGGCCAAGGCCCAGCCTTTTTCGCTGGCCTTCGTATCACCGCTTGGAACCAGCCCTGGCCCCACCTCTTTGCCCTAAACTTGACAGTTGACAACAGCCCTCCTGGTCTGGGTTCCAAACTCTGTACCTGATATATTCTATATCCAGGGCAATGAAAGCATCTCTTTTATGCCCTCTACCTCGGCGTCACGCTCCACACCAGTCCCTACACCCCAGCAGCCCCTTCCTGATTGTGCCTGCGTCCCTCTCCCTTCACGTCAGGTCTCTCCTCGGCCCCGCCCCGTGCGTCTCGCCCCTCCCCCACAGATACGTTCCCTCCCTCCCAGAGAAAAGGGAAGCCCTCCTCCACCCCCCAGTGGCCACGCCCCTTGCGTACTTCCTTGCAGACCACGCCCTTCCTCTGGCTTCTCCCACCGCCTTGCTTCCCTAGCCGGGCCCCTTAGACGCGGTCTGCTGTCTGCCTGGGGTCTCCTGGGTCTGAGCATCTGCTGCTACTCCTCCCCGGTTCCACTTTCTCCTCGATGTGACCTGTGTCCTTCAAACTTGGAAAAGGGCAATCCCTCCTGACGACCCCACGCCTGTCTCAGGAGAGGAAGGAAGAATGGCAGAGGAGGACAGAGCCTGGGGGTCTGTTGGATTTGTACAAGCCCTCCATATCATTCTGCCCCCATTCACCTCTGCCTGGTTCCTAACTCCTCACCTCTTGTCTCCCCTCCTCTGTCTGACTTTCAGAGCAGTTGGAAGTCCACATACTTGACACCTGACATCTGTCTGAATCTCCCACACCTGACACACTTCGGTCTAGTCCAACACCCCTTCGCTTTTTTCTGACCTCACGTTAGTCTGTCCCCTTCCAGACCTCTGTGTAATGCCTACATACCTGCTGTGGCCCACTCCTGCCTGACATATCTCACCTCTCTGATGCCAACACTGGCCTGGACCCGCCCATGCCTGGGACCCCAACCTCAACTGGGATCCTCTCAACTGAGTTGTCATCTGAACCCCCAACTTGGCTATGCCCTGTGTGGCACTCAGCACCTCTCCATTGTCCTCCCTTCCTAGAGGCTCCGCCAGCTGCAGAATTTCAACACACTGATGGCAGTCACTGGGGGCCTGTGTCACAGTGCCATTTCCAGGCTCAAGGACTCCCATGCTCACCTGAGCCCTGACAGCACCAAGGTGAGGTTCCACTACCCTCCCAAAAGGCACAGTGGCCCTGATCCCCCATTTCTCCCCAAGCCGCTCCATCCCTGCCCTGGAGCCACCTGGAACCCTTGTTCATCCAAATCCAACAGACCCCCAGGCTCTGTCCTCCTCTGCCAGTCTTCCTTCCTCCTCACCCATCAACCCATCATGCCAACCCCTCTTACTCTCTGCGTGTCCAGCCCTGAGCAGGACTGGAGAGAGACAGGTGAGAGAGATGCTAACAGAGAATTTGCAGACTAGATGGAGAGTAAAACGATGCCCCCAGGGGTGTCAGCACTTGGGCCACCCATGGGAGGAGCATGGGATGGGATGTCCTAGGAATGTCTGGGCAGAGTGAGTCATTCCTGAGTCTGGTGTGTGGCTGAGGTCAGGAGGTGGCAGGGGATGCCTGGGGGCGATCCAGGTGAGCCCTGCAAGCTGAACTAAGGTGTCTGGCTTTATCCAGAGGGCACGAAGGAGCTAGGCAATCTCTGAGAATGATGGCAGCATCCATGATCAGATTCGGGTTTTGGAAAAATCACTCTGGCATGGGGAGTGAGAGACAGGGACCCAAGAGGAAGAACAGTTTGGGAAGACGCCGATGCCAATGTGGGGCATGGAGGGGCTCAGGGAGGCGTCCAGAACAGCACCGAGCCCCTGGAGGTCAGGACCCCACACAGGAGACTGCTAGGACACACTCCTCCAGGGGGCTAAGGGAGCAGAACCTGCTTTCCCAATAACATGCCACTGCCCCCCACCCCAATGTGGCCACCCACACAGGCCCTGCTGGAGCTGACTGAGCTGCTTGCTGCCCACAACAACTACTCCTGCTATCGCCGAACTTGGGCTGTCTGCACAGGATTCCGGCTGCCTGTGCTGGGTGTGCACCTCAAGGACCTGGTGTCCCTGTATGAGGCCCAGCCAGACAGGTTCCCTGATGGCCGCTTGCACCTTCCCAAGCTCAACAGCCTGTACCTGCGGCTGCAGGAGCTGGCAGCCCTCCAGAAGCAGCAGCCCCCCTGCACTGCCAATGAGGACCTGCTGCATCTGCTCACGGTGAGCTGCCCTGCTCAGGCTGCGCTGCCTGAGGCTGAGCCTGGGGCACTGAGATTTGGGGTTCTGGGTGGCTGACGGGCTGCATGCAGGACGAGGAGAGACTAGTGCTGGGATGTGTGGCCTTTGAAACCAGAGCTGCTAGGGGTTTTTTTCCCCCCTAAGTGTGTGGCCTTGGGCAAATCACTTAAGCCTTTGGCTTGTTTCCTTACCAGCAAAATGGGAATAATAACAGGACCCACTTCAGAGCGTGGCTGAGAAGAATCAATCAATAATATAATTCACATGAAGTGCTTAAACTAACACCTGCAACACAGTGAGCTCTAAGTAAATGATACATTTTTCTCCCATCCTCCTAGCAACTCAAGTATACATTGACCTCCAGAACTGCTTTGGGCTTTCATACCTCTGAATTCCCAGGTCCTGAGCTTTTCATGTCACTAGTCCAAAATCCCGGGCTTTAACATATCCAGGAATGAGCATAAAGCCAGTAATAGCCATTGGTCACTTACTCTAGGCCAGGAACCATGCAAAACACTATAGTGTACTCCATTCCATCTGCGTACCTCCAAGGGGGGGGGCTCTTATCGTGCCCATTCCACAGAGCGGGAAACTGACGGCCATGGAGGTGAGGTCACCTGCCCACTGTCCCACAGCAGTGAAACCTGGATCTGAACCTGGGCAGGCCAGCTTCAGAACCCACGTGTGTAACATGTGTGAACCACACACTATGTCCTAAAACTGGAAGTGCAGGATTCTGGAGACACATATGTAGAGGGGTGGGCAAAAGTAGGTTCACAGCGTGAATGTGCAAAACATAGACTTTATCCTTGTACTATTATTTATTATTGTATTATTTATTTGTATTACAACTGTAAACCTACTTTTGCCCGCCTCTGTATATTTTCTAATATTCTAAGGAGGACCAGTTACATAGTTCGCAGGGCCCAATATGGGGTCCCCTGTTCCAGATGCTAAAGAATTTTAAGACAGTAATGGCAGAGCACTGAACAGAGTGGGGGCCCTCCTGAGTGTGGGGCCCCCCAGTGAAGCTGGCCCTGCCCTAAGATAAGCGGTGCCAAAGGCCCTATGGTTTGCTGACTCCGAAAAGCCATCAGCCCAGGTATTTCCTGGGCACCCTGGAGAGGCCTGGCGCTGCCCCAGGCACTGAGGCTCACGGCAGCGAGCAGGCCAGAAAAAAGGGGTCACCGTTCTTGTGGGGCTGACGTCCTAATGTGGGGACAGCCCACACAACAGAGCAAGTAAGTTAACCATGGGTCTTTCAGATGAGAAGTGTGGTAGACAAGATTAAGGCAGAGAAAGTCACGGAAAGGTTTGTGATTGTAGGTGTGTGTGTGATTTTAAATAGCATTTAAAAAAAGGCCTCAGTGAAAAAACGGCGTATCTGGACTAGGGAGGAGTGCTGTGCAGAGCGGATAAGTCTCAGTGGGAGAGAAGGCCCCAGGGGTCCCCAGAGAAGAGGGGGGCTTTGGGAAAAGGGGGAGAATGACGGCCCAGGCAGGTCGCAGGCTGCAGGTAGGAGGATGGACACAGAGGGTCTGAAACACTCTGCCCACCCCCAGCTTTCCCTGGACCTCTTCTACACGGAGGATGAAATCTACAAGCTTTCTTACGCCCGGGAGCCTCGCTGTTCCAAGAGTCTGGTGAGACCTGACCCCTGATCTCCGACCTGCAGCCCAGGCCTATACACTGACTAACTGTGCCCCTCTGTCCCTGCCCCAGCCACTCTCCCCCTTCAAAGCACCCCTGGTGGTGGAATGGGCCCCTGGTGTGACACCCAAGCCCGACAGGGCCACCCTGGGCCGGCACGTGGAGCAGCTGGTGGAGGTGAGGCGGAGACTGGCCTGGCTGCTGAGGGCCAGGCAGGAGGCTGTACAGACAGCCGGGAGGAGGGGGCCTGGGGCTGAGGGGAGCATGACTTGGCCCTACTCTCCCCTCCCCATGCTCCTCTGAAGTCTGTGTTCAAGAATTATGACCCCGAGGGCCGAGGAAGCATCTCTCTGGAGGACTTTGAGCGACTCTCAGGCAACTTCCCCTTTGCCTGTCATGGGCTCCACCCACCCCCCCGCCAGGGGTAAGTGCTTTGACTCTTGGGTCCCCCAAGGACGAGGATCCCAGGGTTGCCAGGACTCCAGGGTCTGGGAGAAAGGGGCCAGTCACGCTGAAGCAAGGTCTCTGCCCCCAGGAGTGGCTCCTTCAGCCGAGAGGAGCTGACAGACTACCTGCTCCGGGCCAGTGCCATCTGCTCCAAGTTGGGCCTGGCCTTCCTGCACACCTTCCACGAGGTCACCTTCCGCAAGCCCACCTTCTGTGACAGCTGCAGTGGTTTTGTGAGCACTTGGCCCACTCTCACCCTTGGGGCCCATGTTCCGAGTGTCCTAGCTCCTCCTGATCTGGGCTCAGACACCAGCCCTTTCCTGGAACACTCAGTCCCCAAGCCCCAAATAATCCCCAAATTCCAGAAAATCCTTCAGCCTCAAATAATCCCCACATTTCACATACGCCCTAAACATTTGGGTAGTTGCTACATCTGGGTAATTCCAAAATCTAACTAATACCCAAATCCCACATGATAACCTCCATCCTGGGTAATTGCCAAAGCATGGATAAACCCTAAAGTCCTATTTAATCTGTAAACCTGGGTAGATGATCTCCAGTCTATCACCAAGTCTCTAGACTCTGGGTGATTTCCAAATGTACCCTCTGGATAATGGAGAAATCTCTCAGTTTCCAAACAAAGGCTAATTTACAAACCTTGGACTTCCCAAATTTGCTTTTTGTTCACTAAATACTTGTTGAGCACCTCCTATGTGCCGACACGGTTCTAGGTTCAGAGGGTGTGTGTGTGTGGTGTGTGTGTGTGTATGTGTGTGTGTGAGAGAGAGAGAGAGATGGGGGTAGGGGAGGCACAGCAGGAAATGGAACAGACACAATCCTGCCCAAAGAATTCCAAATCTGACCCAATTCTAGTAACCTAGGTGACTCCCCAAACTTGAGAGAACCCTTACGTTCCGTCAACCTTCAGATCCCACATAAGCCTCCAGCAATGAGAATTTCCAAAACCCGGATGGTTTGCACACTTCCCAGGGGCCCCTGCCGCATCCACCCGCAGTCTCCCTCTCCTAGCCTCGGTAATCGGCAATCGGTAACCTGTTCTGCTTCCTCTTCCCAGCTCTGGGGTGTCACCAAGCAAGGCTACCGCTGTCGGGGTGAGTGGGCACCAGTGACGGGGGAGGGAAATTCAGGTCTTGCAACCTGGAAGAATGGGGTATGATCTGGGCCTTTGGCCCTTAACTGATGCTTTTCCCCAGATTGTGGGCTGTGTTGCCACAAACACTGCAGAGACCGAGTGAAGGAAGAGTGTAAGAGACCAGGGACCAAGGGAGATATGGGCCCCCCAGGAGCCCCCGTCCCGCCTGCACCAACACCCCATGCCAGCTGCGGTAAGACCCAGGGGGTGGCGGTCCTGGGAAGGGGCTTGGTGGACAGGAATAAACCCTAAGGTCAGGAAGCCCTTCCCATCACACCCACGTTCCTCCCTCCACGCCCCACAAACAGGCCCTGAGGACAGTCTTTCCTACACACTCTCCCTGGAACCTGAGGCGGGACACCCCCTGTGCCACGCCTGGACACAGACGGAGCCCCCACTCCCTTCCTGGGAACCAGAGACGGTGAGGAGGAACTGCCCCCAAGCCCATCTGGACACAGGGAGACCAATGCACGTGCCTGGGGAACCCAAACAGATTTGGGGGAGCACAGCAAAGTAAAAATGTGTAAAAGTCCTCAATTACTTGCGTAGGAGAGTGTAGATTCTGTTTAATTTTTAATGTTAGAAAAATAGAAATTTCAGTACGCTGAGGGAGAGAAGGGGTAGCCTCTAGTAGAACGGAAAAAGGATGTTAGGAAGAAAAAAAAAACTCAATAAGATGGCAAGAATATGACCAAATATATCGGGAGCTACAATAAATGTCAGTGAAATGAATTCCACTTTTCAAAGGCAGAGATCAGATTGGGTTAAAAAAAAAAAAAAAAAGGCTCACAGGGAACATTCAGTCACCCGCTTAACTAAATAGCCTGGTGAGGTGCTGCTCCTGGCAATGACATGTCTCCTGGACGCCCTCCCACATCACCCAACGTCTTCCTCCCTCCAGGTCCCCCTCCCAAGGACAGCCTCGCCACCCAGCCAGTCCTCCAAGCCGAACTCCTAGACATGGCCTTGGCCGCTTCTCTCCCTCCCTCCCCCAGAGCCAGGCCCCAGGTCGTGTTACTCAGCCTCCAGCAGAACTGCCAGCGGGATGGGATCGCCTCCTCTGTACCCTCACTGCCTTCAGGGAAGCGTCCACTGTCTCTTACCCCCAAAAGAAAGTTATGAAGGTTATTTTCTTTTGTACGTCAGAGTAGCTATGAATCATACTCCCTTTTCCTACACTTTGTATGCAGCTCTGTGTTGGATATATTTAAACTTAGGCATTATCTTACCAACTCCTTAAATCTCCCTTTTACGGATGAAGAAACCGAGGCTCGGTGAGGTTAAGCTGCTTAAGGTGGTAGGACTCAAACCCAAGTCTGTCTCCCTCTGAAACAGAAGCTTCAGACCGATGTGCTACGCTGGCCTGGCCGTCAGCGTGGGTCAGGAGTGGGAGGGGACAGGTTGGGAAGAGTTCCAAACTCTGGGCTTCCAGAGACAGAAGAGCAGGCTAGAGAAGGGGTGGAAAGGGAAGCCCGTGAACACCTGAGGCAGATCACACAGCTCCATTCCACTCAGGGTAGAGCCCAGAGTACTCGAGTGGTCCACCCCACGCCGTGTGCCCCTTACTGCCCACCTCCTGCCCCCTCACTCATCCTGCTTCAGGTACCCTGGCCCCTGAACATGCCAAAAATACTTTTACCTCAGGGCCTTTGCACTGGCCATTCTCTCCGCCTGAGAGTCCCACGTGACTCCCTCAGTGAGGCCGCCGCTCGCCACACTCAAAGTTGCAATCTTCCCACTGTCCCGATCCTACCTTCCTGCTTCATTTTCCTTCAAAGTCCTCTTCGCATCTGGCAAACTACACATTTTGCTTTTTTCCCTTGTTGAACATCTGCCCCTCCTCACCAGAAATGTCAGCTCCAGCAAGAGGGGTTTCCATTTGCCCCTTTCACTGCTTTCTCCCCGGCTGGCACATGGTGGGTACCTGATAAATGTTCGTTCGGTCCCCGCATGTCTCCTTCCCCAGCCCACAGGAAGGGCAAGATGTGTTGCTGAAGAGCAAAGGACTTTGAGGGTCAGAGCACCAGGTGCTTATTTAGACCCAAAGGACTGAGACCCCTCTTCCTCTTCAAATCCATGCACCCCCTAACCTGGCCCCCACACAGACAGGTCCTACAGCTGTTATAAATTAAATTTATTTTCCAGAGAACACAGTCCTTGGTGTTAAATAGTAGATGGGGATGGACACTGGGGGCCTCAGGAACATGGTAAGTGGGCCCTCATTGCCAGGTGCCAAGAAAACCCTCAGACTGGCTCCCCAGATATTATCAATGGTGTCAGCAACTCCTGGAGGACACCTGGCCCAGCCACCAGTCCTCCTTTATTTCTTCTTCTTCTTGCGGCCCCTGCACTGGCGGCCTGCCTTCCAACTGCCTCCATCCTCTCTTCTGCTTTGCCAGCTGGGCATGGGAGCCTCCAACTCATTTGGGCGGCCCCCTCGGTCTGGCACGTTGCCCATAAGCACCTGAGAGTTAATTAGATTTGAGTTTCAGAGAGGAAAAGTATCCTGGACAAGGGGACCAGAGAGCCAAGGGCACAGCTGGAGGTTAAAAAGGGCAGATTTCCAGTCAGGACAGCAGTGTAGGCAGACACGGCTCACCTCTTTGCACAACCACATCAGAATTACAACTAAAATATGGAACAACCATCGTGCAAGCTGTCAGAAATTGAGTTAAATGAAGTCTTGGCAACTGCAGAATTAAACTATTTGAAAAAATAATGAAAGAAAATTTCCCTAATTTGATGAAGGAAACAGACATGCAACTCCTGGAAGCAGAGAGGGTCCCAAACAAGATGGATGCAAACAGGCCCACTTGGACACATCATAATTAAAATGCCAAAGGTTAAAGATAAAGAGAGAATCTTAAAAGAAGCACGAGAAAAGCAGAGAGTTACCTACACAGGACGTCCCATAAAAGACTGTCAGCTGATATCTCAAAAGAAACTTTGCAGGTTACAAGGGACTGGCAAGAAATATTCAAAGTCATGAAAAGCAGGGACCTACAGTCAAGATTGCTCTACCCAGCAAAGCTATTGTTTAGAATCGAAGGACAGATAAAAAGCTTCCCAGACAAAAACTAAAGGAGTTCATCATCACTAAACCATTACTATATGAAATGTTAAAGGGACTTATTTAAAAAAAAAGAAAAAGATCAAAACTATGAACAATAAAGGGGCAGTAAATACAAATCTATCAACAATTGAATCTAATAATCAAACTAAGCAAACAAGAAGGACAGAGACAGAATCATTGATACAGAGAGCGTTTTGATGGTTGCCAGATGGGACAGGAGTGTGGGGGAATGGGTGAAGAGGTGGGGGGATTAAGAAGTACAAATAGGTAGTTACAGAACAGCCACAGGGATGTAAAGCACAGTATAGGAAATGGAACAGCCAAAGAACTTATATGCATGACCCATGGACATGAATGATGGTGGGCAGATTGCCTGAGGGAGTGGCAGGTGCTGGGTGGAGAGGGGCAGAGAGGAAAAAGATGGGACAACTGTAATAGCATAATCAATAAAATATAACCTTAAAAAATAAATGGGAGATATTAACTTTTTGGGTACAATGGGTAGGACCTGGACTGATGGAAGATACAGGCTTGAAGCTTTCAAACTGGGTTCCAGGGGCTTTTGCAAGAGGGAAGTAAAAGTGAGAGTGTTGCCAAAGGTCCAAGTCCTCACCAACAGTAACGAGGACTCTTCAATTTATGTCTATTTCATAGTTGGGCTTTGTATAACATTTCCAGAAAAATTAGTGTTTTTTCCTAAATATCCATCACTCGCAAGTGATACACACATCACCTATATTACTTCCTTAAAGCGATACATTTTTTCTTTAATTTTACTGCACTTTGCTGTGCTAGACTTTAATTCCCTAATGTTTTTTTCACATAAGTATAAGACTACTTAAACAGCAATGTATGAGTCCAAATATATAATCATTTAAAGAGGTATTTTGCTTTAAAAATGACTAGAAATTAATAAAATAGACAGGGTGCGTGTTGGTGGAGGAGGTGGGTGGGGGCTCAGTTGGACTTTGTTTTGAAGAGGCACTAGGGAGCCACAGGAAGGTTTTGAGCAGGTGGGGGGCAGGGTATGGCCAAACTTCTAAGTTCGAAATATCCTTCTCACTGCCATGTGGACAGGGTGGTTTAGAGGTGATGAGTCCAGAGGCCAGGAACCCAAGCAAAAGCGGACAAGGCTGAGCCAGGGTAGAGACTGAAAGGCCAGTCTGAAAGCCAAAAATGCTGGGGCCCTTCCCCTGCCAGGTGCCCACCTTGTTGATGGCGCAGCAGGTCCCTTGGCGGGCAGACTTGCTGGTGGCTGGGACAAGACGAGACAGGTCAGCTCGGGCAGCCAGGACGTGTGCGATAGAGACATCCGTTTCTGGGGTCAGAGCCTTTCGAATTGGGATCAGCACTGACTTTATGGCCTCCTCTTGGGCCTGGGGGGTGGGGGTTGAGAAGACATGGAGAAGGTGCCCAAGAGTCAGTCAAGAGATCTCTCATTTTGGAAACACTTTCTCACTTAGTTCCTCTAAATATGGGGTATACCTCTGATGACACTCCTAACTCAGAGCTGGGAATTCTAGAATGCCTTAGGCCCCTGAAATCTAGAATGTCCTGGAGGCCCTGATATTCTAGAGCCCCAGCTTCATAAGATTCTACAGCATCCTGGGCCTCAGAACCTGCAATAGGATAATATTCCTGACCCTAATTCCTCCTTCCTGCAGAGGTAAGCTCCCACCACTGGGCCTCTCTGCTCCTGCCAGAGACCTATGCCCACACCTTTGCCCGATCACTCCAGTGGAATGCAGATGTTGTGAGGTCCAGGCGCTTCAGGAGGAGGCAGCGGCGGCAGCAGTACTGACCTCCTAGGCTTTGACACAGAGACTCCAAGGCTTCCTGGGGGAAAAGGTCTTGGTTATGCCAGGGAGCCCTTCTCCCTCCCATCTCTGAATGAGAACATTATTTGCATACGGCCATACACAGTCTTACCCATCTGGGTGCGTCCAGCGGGTAGCTGAGGAGGGGCTGCAGGGACCCTGGGGGCAGGGAAGGCAGCAGCTCTAAGACCTGATGGGAGAAGGAGTCTGAGGCTGACTGGGCTGTAAGAAACTGTAAGAACTCTCTAAGCACCCCGGTTCTCCACAAAACTGAGGACCCAGGCCACGGAATCAAGAATGGCAGTCACAGCTCTAGAAAACAACAGTGGCTAAAGCGTTCTCCTCCCAGGGCCTCTTTTAGAGAAAGGGCTCTCCCCGTGCGAGGAAGGTGGGGCAAACCTGGTGCGGAGAAGGCTCTTGCTCTCTACCTTGGCATGGATATCCCGCAGCAGCTTGCTGGCGAGAGTACCCAGCGTGGGTCTGGGCAGCCCCAGGGCTTGGAGGGTTAGGACCAGTTCCTGAACCATGCCAGCTCCCTCCTCTGCCCCTTCCCCACCAGGCGGGGGCTCCGCTGGGCTGGGATCCCGCCGGGGACGCATGCAGAGGAGGCGGGAAGCCTGGAGCTCTGTGCAGAGAAAGCCTAAAAGTAGGAAAAGAATGAGGTGAAATCTAAGAGCCCCGTCAGACCACCCACCAGGGTCAAAAAGCTCCAGCAGCTTCGATACCTCCCGCTTTCTAGCTCCACGCAGCCACGACCCTAGCTCTAGCTCCAGAACAATCTCCACCCACTTCGAGACCCAACCCTCTTTTCGAATTCGAAACTCCCACCTAAAGACTACCTGCTAGGCTCCATCTAGCCCAACCCACTTGAGCTTCAAGACCGCCCAATCAAAATTCTAATCCCGCCCAGCTCAGCGCCCTAAACCCGCTCCAAAGTCCTAACCCCACCCAACACGGCCCCCGGGCCGGCCAGTACGTTTTGGCCACACCCCTTCGGGAAAACCCTGGCTCCACCTCAATGTGTTGAGTCCACCTCCCCTTCCCCTAGGCTCCAGAGACTGAAGCCCCGCCCACTTCCGCGTCCTGGGGTCCCCAGCTCACGCAGCAGGCGCAAGCACGCGCCCGGCTCCCGCAACGCGGTCGCACAGTCTCCGCCGCAGAGTGCGCGGTCCGGGCAGTGTAGCTCCTGTAGCAGGCCGGCCAACCGTCGCAGAAATTCCTCCTCAGCGCCGGACCCTGCGAGACGCGAAAGGCTTAAGGGTGCGGTGGCGGCACCCGGGCTCCCCACCGGTGGGCTGCCACTCCACACGCACCTTCGCCGGCGCTCAGCGCCTCCGCGTCCTCCTGTCGTTCCAAGACATCCAGAGTCGCCAGCTCAGCCGTCAGCCGCACGCACAGCTCCCTGAAGTCTGGGCACGATGGGCCCAGCGCCACAGATCCCAGAAAGTCCTCATACCTGCGGTGGCGCCGAGGGAACGACAGGGGACCGGGAAAGTCTTAAGAATTTCTGAGGGCAAACCGGCTTTTTCCAGCACTGCCCCCAGCCACACCCTGAACCCCTTACCCCAGGGCCAGCAGGTCCCGGGCCACAGCACCCCCCTCCTGGGCATCGGCCTCTGCCCCCTGCATGGTAACGACGCCTCTTCGCCAGGCGCGCGCCCCCTGCCGGTCAGCGAGACGCCCCACCCCTTGCGACCCTAGGCACAGCAACGTAACCGACCAATAGCCTCCTCTTGCGAAGGGCCTTTGGCGTTCCCATTGTTGCAGGAGGAGGCAGAGCCCGCCTCCAGGTCCGCCCGCGCCTGAACTTAGAGCACCGCCTTTTTTGGTAGCCAGTCAGGGCCCTAGAAAACCCTACAGACTCCGATGTTCCACAGTGTGAGTTCAGGATCCCCGCTGTTGCGAGACTCGCGGATGTCGCTCCTACTGCAACGAAGAAGTAACTTCGGTTTTCTCTTCCTCAGCCTGCCTCAGATACCCTCTGCTCTTAAAGCTCCCTCTACCAAGTGTTCTCCCAGCTCCACTTAAAATCTATGAACTCGTTTCTTCCTTCCCTATTTGGGGTTGGAGTTACGTCAGGGACCCAGAAAACCTAGCTAACCACTCACCATCCCCCACCCCGACCCCGTGCGCCCCGCGGGGGCCTCCTCATCGATCACAATGTGCCTGTTGGATCTTCACCACTCTGCTTCCCACGCCTTGGAGAGGTAATGATTGAGAGATTGCACCCTAGGAGTCAGACCAGCGAGGTTCAGGATCTGAATCTGCCTCTCACCACATGTGTCCCTGTCAAATTCCTTCCTATCCTATAATGGGGATAATAATACCTCTTAAAGAGTTGTGAGGGTTAGAGTCGTGTGTGTAAGTGCTTAGTAAACACATAAGTGGTACTCACTAATAACATATATTGAGCATTTCCTGTGTGTCGCTGGGCCAAATATCTTACCCCCATTTGCCTGAGTTTCAGAGAGGATAAGTCACACTGCATATGTGGTGATACCAGAACTCGAATTCAGATCTTGTTCTAAAGTCCAAGCTTTTTAACCACTTAACCTATACTACTGTTAGTACTGCTACTGTTTTGTTGCTGTTGTTAAAAATGTCCAAGATTTAATCTCTTACAACTCTTATTCTGGTCTCCAGTAGTTCCTAGATAATTCTGCTGGGAACCCGGGGTTGGGGGTAGGTGTTGAGTCTCAGGGAAGAGAAAGGCCAGAATTTTTTCCTCAAGGGTAGAGTATACCCTTAACCTGATTCCTCCTTAGGCCTGTCTACCCTAAGGCTGGGTACTCAGGAGGTCTTCAGGTGACCTTAATAAAACATTAGTCCCAGCTCGTGTGGATCAGTGGCTTTAGTGCCAGCCTACGAACTGGAAAATTGCTGGTTTGATTCCCGGTCAGGGCACATGCCTGGGTTTCTGGCCGGTCCCCAGTAGGGGGCATGTGAGAGGCAACCACACGTTGATGTTTCTCTCTTTCCCCCTCTCTTCCTCTCTCTCTAAAAGTAAATTTAAAAAAAAACATAAAAAATTACTCAAGCCAAAATTCTGGAGTCATAACCTTGACTTCTCTCTTATCAAACTTCTATCTGAACTTATGGAATCTACCTTCAAAACACTTCTTACCATCTCTACTGTTCTCAGCCTGGTTCTGGGCACCATTGTCTCTCCCAGGACCACCACAGTAGCCTCCTCCCTGTCTCCCTGCCCTCCCTCCCTCCCCAGTGCCTGTTCCCCACAGGCACTAGAGGGAACCTGTGAACACTTAAGCTAGCCCGCATCTGTCCCATATTCCGAGCCTTCCTGTAGCTCTGTCTCATTCAGGGTGAACACCAAAGTTTATGCAATGGCATGCAGGGTCCCACACATATGCCCTCATCTTGTAAGTACCCTCCTCCTTCCTCTCCTCCAGACACTCTGGCTCCCTTGATGTCCCTCAGACTTACCAGACATGCTGCTCCCTCGGGGTCTTTCACCAATTCTTCCCTTCACCTGCAAATCTCTTCCCACAGACATGCACAGGACTCCCTCGGGGCTTAATTCAAATGCTCTTCAGGGAGGTCTAATCTGACCACCCTGGCTAAAATAAACTTCATCCCTCATCTCCGCTTTTTCCTTATAGTGCATATTGTTTTAACATGTCATTTATTTGTCTCTTTCACTGTAAAGTTCGTTAACAACTTGTGGGAAATTATTTTTGTGTTCTGTTCATTGCTTTATCTACAGAGCCTAGAACAATGCTTGGCATATATGGGTATTCAAATGTACTTGATGGAATGCATAAACTCAGCTGGAGGGTCTGCTTGGGACAAGGATGGGCAGAAGACAATCGGGAAGACTGTTTTGGGGTCTCAGGGGCCTATGGACAGCAGAATTCATGGGGCAGCAGGTCTCAGGGAACATTAGTATAGAGAGGTCTGAGTCCCCGGATGAGTGGGTGGGGCACATCGGCACAAATAAAGAACACAGGCTGAGTCTTTGTCGAAGATATTTCTTGGAGCGAATATCTCATACCCTCTCCCCGGATGACAAAGCTGGGTCTTCAGCTCCCCCACCACTTCAATCTGCACTGACAATAACAATATTGAGGTCACAGACTGGCTTGGAATCAAGATCAGGAAGATAAATGTCAGGGTGCCTCCCCTAAGTCTGGAGGCCAAGTATCCAATCTGAGGAGCAAGCAGCTGGGAAATTGGGCTTGGGGGCTCCAGGGTCTGAGGTCTTCCTGGATCCCAGGGTCCGTTCTCCATACACCCTTGATTTGGGGGTGATGAAGAAAATTCATGGATCAGAGGTGGGTGTCTTCAGGGAGCAGGACTGGGAGACATGGGAGAGATGGTGCTGGGGGGCCCTTCCCCCAGCCCCCACCCCTCCATCTGCAGATCCCACAGCACCTTGCAGCACTCTGGTCCCCTGTCCCGCCCCTCCCCAAAACGAGGTAGGTTAAGAATGGAGCTTCCCCTGCCCACCACAGGAGACTGAGACACAGAGAGGGAATGAGGACCCAGGGTGCCCCAGCCCCCGATCCCTCTGCCCTCAGCTCTGGTGAGTCTGATGGGAGCTGGGCAGAGAGGGGATGGGAGGGACACTCCCCTTTTTTCTCACCTCTCCCCAGGCCTGGTTGGGAGAGCTGAATCTCACAGGTTTCAGATGTAATAGTTAACATTGCAAGGAAGTGACAGAAGGTTCTATCCATCCCTCTGGCCCCTTTGACCTATCCCTTGAACCTCTACAAACCCACCCAAGTATGAGTAATAAAGAAAGGTAAGTGCACATTTCCAGATACTTGGGACCAGATGCAGGTCCCAAGCCCACATCTTGCTCCAAGACTTTGACTCCTCTCCCCCCCACCCCATTCAGGACCTTAGCTTTGAGGGATCCTGGAAGTCCTATTCCAACCAAGGAAAAGAGACTGTGGAATCCCCTTCCCTTGAAGAGGGGTCTCAGAGGGCAGTGAAACAGGGAACACAGAGAGAGAAACAAGTGTGTGTGTACAACAGCAGCGCTATAGCTACCCCAAAATGTGCCTTTGTGCAACTTAGAAAAATGCACATCTTCCTCTAAGGGCACAGTGTGGCGTATATTCCAGCCCACTCACCACCTTGGCCCTGTGCCTTTGGTTAATGAACAGACTGCACAATCAACTAAGGCAATGTCGGGCGGTACAGATGGAAGTGGGGAAACGCTCATTGGTCCTGGAGTCCAACAGCATGAGCTCAAGAAGGTGAATTTTCCCAGGGGAAAGGGATAGTTCTGTGGGATGCTGGAGACATGGCTGGGACCCTGACTAGAATTCCAGAATCTGGAATCTTGGGGTCTCAGGGGCCAATGAACAGCAGAACTCAAGGGGCAGCAAGTCTCAGGGAATATCAGGTTAGAGGGGCTCGAGTCCCAAGAAATCAGATCTGAGGGTGCTAGGGTCCTGGAGCACCTCAGACCTGTCTCTGGTATGGAGGGCCCAAGGTCTTGGGTCAGGTATAATCCCAATGTTGTATAGGCTTGAGACATGAATTTGAAGGGTCAGTGGCACCTTGGGGTCTTGGATCCAGTGCTTCTAAAGCACCTTGGGGTCACCCAGGGACTGGGGACCAATGGGACAGAGGTCTGGGTTGTCATGAACATCCCATCTTCTGGGAGCTGGTCTTCCAGCTGTTAGGGGATTGGGGTTCTGTGGGCACCAAGAAGCCAAAGATTCCAGGACATTGTGGGGCTTGAAATGCAAGTCTAAGAGGGCTATCTGAGGATTCTGGGACCAGTGTCTTGAGCCCTGAGGTTTTGGTGGTCTTCAGTCCTAATCTGAAAGTACTAAATACATCAGCATCCTCTAGATGACACCCAAAGCTCTTGGGAACACTGGCGGCTTTGCGGGGGGTGGGGGTGGGGGTGGTGAGGGGAGTTAGGTCTAAAGTGGTCTTTGATCCCTGGCTTCCAGAGCACCTTGGTGTCTGATGTCTGGATGCGGGTGGTCAGAGATGGTTCTCCCAAGCCATTTTGGTCAGAGAACATCTGTTTGAGCATATCCAAGGACCCAGGTCATCTTAAGAGGGCTCAGTGTCTCAGGAGTCCTAGAGCTACAAGAATACCTCAGATATGGGTGCCTCAGGTTTTAGGTGAGTATTCAGAAACCATTTGTGGTTGTTCTACGTCCTGTGATTTCAAGATCTGGGAGCAACTGTACACGGGCAGGGTCAGGTATTGGCAACTCCTGACGAATTCTGGGGCTGTAATCTGAGGGTTCGGTCAGGGACCCGTGTGCTCCCAGGCCTGCCTGAGGTGTGAAGCTGGGGGATGCCTGGTGTCTCCTCAGTCTAGGCCATGGAGGGAGGGGGACAGCGGGATGAGGACTCCAGAACTCAGGATGCCTGGGACTTTTTGGGCAGATAGCCCAAAGAAGGTGGGCCTGGGCTCCCTCAATCCTAGATTTGGGGCCCAGGTTCCAGGTCTGGGGTCTCTCACTCCAAACTCGAGCTCCAAGTTCCCGGTGTGCCTAGGTTTAGGTTTTGGGTCCGAATGGAGTCCGGGGTCCCGGACCCTCAACTTTGGGTCCTCGTTCTGGAGACCGGACCCATCAGACCACCCTCACCGCGCAGCCTCCTCATGGCGACCCCCGCAGCCAGCGCAGCCGCACCGGGCCGCAACCCAGTGGCAGGCGCGCAGGGGTGCATAGCAGCAGAGGCAGGGCACCGCCAGGGAGAGTGCGGCCAGCGCAGCCCAGCGCGCAGCGGGACGTGGGTGGCCCGGCTCGCAGGCGCAAGGGTCCGAGAAGTCGCCCTCAGCGTCGGACAGGCAGTGGTAGAGCAAGCTCTCCGCGCACCACAGGCAGCTGAGACGGCGCACCAGCAAGCGACCTGGGTCTGGGGCCTCAGCGCAGCGACCACCACGCCCATCTGCTCTGCGGCGGAAGAGCGCTCGGCAGTGCACGCAGCGCGCTGCCTCCTCCGCCTCCGGGGACGCCTTGGCAGGAGCTGGGGGCACAGTCTCTGTGAGAGGGGCGGGTAGGGCGGCTGGGGGCCCCTGGGCTGCACCCCTCAATGCGCCAGTCTTGGCAAAGCGTACAACGCAGGTGGACAGGGTAAGGGGCGCGGGCAGCCCTGTGCGCCGATAGTCCTCATAGCCGCGGCCGCCCCAGCCAAGGCCCCCTGCCCCGCCCAGGGCCTCTGAGTGTTCCGGAATCTCCGTGAACGGTAAGAGCGGAGGGTAGCTCTGTGGGATGAAGGGACAGGAGAACCCGTTAGCGGGGTCTGTGATTCCCCCCACATCACACCACAATCCCAATCCATCCATCCCAGAAAACCTAAGAACCCAAAGACCCTGCCGCAGGCTTCATTCACGCGAGAATGACTTCCAAACACCTAGCCCTCTCATCTCGCAAGGACAGAGGAAATCTAGGGACAGAGAGAAGAATCCAGGCAATAAGCCCACATCTCAAGGACCTAGTTCAGGCCCCAGTCCCGTCCTCTCTCAAAATGCAGAAGTCCCAGCCCCCAGACTCCTCTACGCTCAGATCCAGTTCTGGACTGCTACCATCTCTTCCCTCAGAATGCAAGAGTCAGGTCACCAGATCCCTTTTATCCCCCGGGATGCGCAGCCCCATCTTGTCCCCAACCTCATAAATTAAGCAGTCCAGAGAACTTCACTGAGTACCAGCAACCCTCTAATATACTAGAACTCATTGTCCCAATCGTCTCCCAAACCCCTCTGGAAGTTAGAACTATCCAAAATCTCCGGGAGCGCAGGAGGCACTGGGGGTTCTCACCCAGCCCTTCGAGGAACCCAGGCCTACAGGCTCCCCCACTACCCCCCTCCCCCACCATTAATGCAGGCCAGCCATCCCTTAGGATGTTTGCAGTTTCTCCCCTCTCTGAAACCTCAGTTCCCGCCCACTCTGGGACCCAGACCCCGCGGGGGAGCCCGACTTCCGTAGAGGGTTGGAGGGCACACCTGAGCAGAGGGGCGTCGGCGCTGGGGGGGCGTGGCCAGCCCAAAGCCAGAAGCTGACTCTGCGATGATGACCGTGGGGGCCGCAGCTGCAGCGGTGGTGGGAGGTGTCTCCTGGCGGCTGTGACCGGAGGAGTCGCTGTCCACGTGGGACTGGAGGAGATTGGCGGCCTCAGAGCTGGACCAGCCCAGCCCAGCAGATGCCCTCACATAGACCCCCTCCCATATCACGTGAGGGCTCTGGGGCCAGACAGGCCTGGATTCAAACTCCAGCTCTGCCTCTGACTGTTTGTATGGCCTCCGGCAAGTGAGCTTATTTCTTCGAGCCTCAGTTTCCTCCTCTGTACAATGGGGATCACAATGTCTACTCATAAGGCTGTGGTTAGGACCCACTGTAAAGGGTTAACACATGCCTGAAGTTTAGGAAGACCTGGAAATGGTCATTGTTACTATTATTTGACCCTCCCCTCTCCCCTTATCTGCTCAGCTCACCAACCTACAGAACAGCAAATCATGCCTATCCCTTCTCAGAAGGCCTCTCCCTTGGCCAGTCAGCTGCCTTCCTGCCTCATGCCCGCCACCGCACCTTTTTGGGGGCAGAGTCACCCACCTGGAATGTGTTCCTTCCCATCGGGACCAAGCTCAGTCCTTTACAGGGTGAAACACCATTTCTCAGACCCTCAGTTTCCTTTCTGTAACTTGGGAATCATTCCTACCTCACCGGTTTACTATCTGCATTAGCCATTCATTGAGCACCCATGACGTGCCAGGCTCACAAAGGCTGTTGTGAGGATGTGAGATGGAGTGTGGAAGTCGTGGCGTCTTTTCCGAGGAAGGGCTCCATCATCGAGAACTGTCTCTGTGACTTTTGTAGACCCACCTGCATCTCCCATTACCCTGTGTCCCCCCTGGTCTGCACAGGGCACCAGTGTGGTTCCTCAGTGCTCTCAGGCAACCCCCACTGCCCCCAGAGAGTGCCAAATCGCATTGGACATTCTGTGCATTTATTGATTCAAGAAATTTATTCAACATATCTTTACTGAACACTTACTGTATACCTACCAGCCCTGTTTTAAGCCTTGGAGATGCAGCAAGAAAGCAACAAAAGAGCCTTGCCCTCCAGGAGCTGACATTCTAGCACAGGAGAATGAGAATAAAACCAGTAGACAAGAAAACTGTCCAGTGGGAAAGAAAGGAAGGAATCTTAGAAGCTGGGAAAATATTAGAACAGGATAAGAAGCATTAGGAGATTGCAATTTTAAACAAGTTCCTCAGGGAGGGCCTCAGGGAAAAGGTGACGTGTGTAAAGCCCTTCAGGATAGGATATGAGGGACCCTGAAGGATAGGGTATGAGGAAATGAGCCATGTGCAAATTGGGGGAGAAGGCTGTTCCAAGGCAGAAGGACCAGCCAGTGCAAAAGCCCTGAGATAGTATTGTGCCTACCCTTTGGAGTAACAGTGAGGCGGTCAGTGTGGCTAAAGCACAGTAAGAAAGAGGGAGAATAGAGGGGGCCGGATGGTGTGGGATCTCCGCACCACTGAAAGGACTTTGTCCTTACAAAGTCAGATGGAGCCCTGGCAGGGCTCTCAGTGGCGGATGGCCACGATCTGACTCAGATGTCAACAGGGTCACTCTGGCTGTGTGTGGGAAGAGGGAGCAGGAGATGGGGTGTGTGTGTGGGGGGTTGACAATGAGAAGCTGGTGGGATGGTCTAGTTGGTGGAGAGAGAGTCTGACCATTTTGAAAGTGAAGCCAATATTTGCTGACAGAGTAGATGAGGGGAATAAACAAAGAGAGAAGTCAAGGATGACTCCAAGGTGCACATCCTGAGAAAATTAAAAGGATGACTTGTCATTAACTTGTTCATCCATTTACTTAAAAAATAAAAAGATTTTATTATTTATTTTTAGAGAGAGGAGAAGAGAGGGAGAAAGAGAGAGAGAGAAACATCAATGTGTGAAAGATAAATCGATTGGTTGCCTTTCCCACACCCCCAACCAGGACCTGGCCTGCAACTCAGGCATGTGCCCTGACTGGAAATCAAACAGGCAACCTTTCCATTCGCAGGCTGGCACTTAATCCACTGAGCCACACCAGCCAGGACAATTTATTTTTAATATATATTCAGTTTTGCAGTTTGCCTTTCTTTAATTTTTTTCTGCCTTTCCACACTAGAAGAGAAGCTCCATGAGGAAAGGGACTTTGTTTTGCTCACTGATGTATCCCCAGTGCCTAAAACACTACTTATTGAAGGTCTTCAGTAAATACTCTTGAATATGAATGTGTGAACGCATTCTATCATGATAGAACAGAAACTACAATAACTGGGATTGAATTGACCTGATAGTTTGGACAAAAATTTCTGTCCCCAGCATATGATATGGTGCCTGATACACAGTAGGTGCTCAAGAATATTTGTAGAATAGAAATAAACCCCTGCCCTTCCAGCAGAGCTGGTCCTGAAGACTCACCGTCAGAGGGCAGGGGGTCTCAGCAGTGTCCTGGGAAGGGGAAGAGGAGGAGGAGGAGGAGGAGGGGGTGAGCGAGCCTGGGGCAGGGAGAGAGGCAGACTGTGAGTTATGTGGACCGCAGGTTCTCCCACCCTTCCGCCCTGGCCCCCCACCACCTGCACCACTAACCTTGACCCAGTGCGGCCAGTGCAGTCAGCAGGCTCTTCTGGAACTCATCAGCCTCTGCAGGACTCTGAAATGTCAGCCCAAACTTGCAGTCACCCAGGCTCCAGTGATGAAAGATGGGGTTCACCTTGTTGTAAACCAAGCCTGGCCTCAGGGGACACTCCAAGGTGGTCTGAGGGGCAGGAGGGAGTCAGGTCAGACACCCCCACACAGCCACGCCTGGGACTTCTCTACCCCCAGCCTCTCTGCATACCCCAGCATCCCACAAACCTCATTTCTCAACCCTAGATATACCCCTGAACCCTGACCAATACCACCCTGCAATTTTATTGAGCACATATCTGATACTCCAATATTCTCCAAACTCCTTAATCCCTACATTTTCCAATACACCCGCCCCAATATTCCAATAGGAATCTCAAATCTTCTTGAATGCCTCAACAAATTCATTAGCCCTCTTCTGATAACCCAATATTCTACCTTCTGGCTCAACAGTACTCCCCAAACTTTATTTATTTATTTTTTTTTTTAAACAATTTTCAAACAATTTTCAGGTTTTTATTTTATTTTTTTTTAATATTTTATTATTTATTTATCTTTAGAGGGGAAGTGGGGGAAGGAGAGAGGGAGAGAAACATCAATGTATGGTTGCCTTTTGTGCGTCCCCTGCTGGGAACTGGCCTGCAGGGAACCGGCCTGCAACCCAGGCATGTGCCCTGACTGGGAATCGAACCGCGATCGTGTGGTTCGCAGGCCCGCGCTCAATCCACTGAGCTACACCAGCCAGGGCTCCCAAACTTTATTAAACACCTCAAAATATTAGTGTTAATCCCCTCTCAGTGCCCCAATAGTCTCCCAAAATGCTAGCCCCCAAATTCTTATCAAACTCCCAAAGATTTCCCCACGTAATGCTCAACATCCTAGACGTTCCCTCATATCTTTGCCCAACGTCATTATACTCCTTCACATCACTTCAAACCCCGATGCATTGTTCCTTCTGACCCCTGCTCTAAAATGCGACCTTTCCCCCAAGACTTTGTAAACCATCCAGATCTTTCTACTACACTCCTAGCTGAAACTTCAACAGTGTCCGTCCAAAGTGTGCCAGACAGCCCAGAATATTCCTGCTGAACCCAAATATAGGATTGACATGTCCAGATGGTCCCCTACTGAATGCCTCTATATACTTAAAGCAGGCAGGGGCCAGGAGTGTAGGGCCTCGTGGTGAGGATCTCTGAAGAGACGGAGCCATGAGAGGCTCTAGGCAGAGAAGGATATGATCTGACAGGTGTTAGCAGAGCCCGTATAGAACACACCGAGGTGAGGGAGGGAGCAGGGCGAGGAGGGCAGTGAGGAGGCTGCTGTGACAGTCTCAGGGATGACGGCAGTGGACAGGACTTTCTTAAAACCGCAAACGTTCCTGAAACTCCCAACGCTTATCTATAGGACAGATACTCACTTCTAAACTCCATCCCACGCCCAGGTCTGATTCCCGGGCTTGGACTTGATCTGACCTCGCCTTGGCACTCCCAGCCCCATTTCCCTATTTCCCCATGCTCCCACCCTACTCCCACACCCCACAGTGGCTCACTTTCTGGTCTCGGAGTCGCTCCCCGTGGATGACGTAGTGCCCCTGGCGGGCCCCCCCCTCGGGCCTGGCCCCTCGGACCCGACATACGCTCACCTGGCTGAGGCCCCCGCCCCCCACAGGCAGCCAGCCCCCACTGGAGTCATCTCGGGCCATCACCACAGCTCGGACCCGAACCATGTACCTGGAGGTGGGGGGAAAGGGCATGGTCAGTGAGTTCCAGTCCTGTTCTCCCATTCGGTGTTTCCCCAGCCCTCGTCTCCCATCTCCTCTCACATCTGGACCCACACCAGGCTTCACCACTGATACTCAGCTTACCTTCCATTCCCACCTTCTCCCCTATTTCCTCCTTCTCTCCCCATGCCCTTCTCCCAGCATGGCTTCTTTCTTCCTCATGCCACCTCTTTTCTCCTATGCCTACCTTTTCCAGTCTACCTTTTCTCTCCATACCCCCTTCTTCCTTCCCTTTCCCCATCTTTCCCATCCGTACCACACGGCCTCGGCTTCCCACTTCCCTTCTCCTTCCTGCTCATCCCCTCTCAATCCCATCTCCTTCTCCGTTCTCTCCTCTCCTTCTTATACCCACAGCCCCACCCATCCTTCCCCCTCACAGCTGGGTGCCTGCGCATATGTATTTTCTTACAGCCCATCAATTCAGCTCCAGTCCCCCTTACACTGCCTCTGCACCTTGCCACCCAGGCCACTGGCTGGGTGAGAAACCCGGGCTCTCTTTCCCCCACTCCTTCCCGGATTTATGAATGAGACCGGATGCAAAGCTCACTGAGTCACCCAGTAACAGGAGATGGTCGGGGAGAGAACCAGAAATGGCCAGAGAGAGGCCGAAAGGGCGACGGAGGCCGGGGAAGCCAGAAACCAGCGATCTGGACACAGCCAGAGAGCATTTCATTCACAAAAACCCAAACCGTCCCCTCGGGCCCCAGATGAGGGAAGGCAAAGCAGAGATTGACCAGGGGAGGGGGAGATTTGACCCCTCCTCTTCCCCGCCCCAGCATCCTTCAAAACCACTTTACCCCGCCCCCAGCTTAGGAGACGTAGCCCTCCGCCCAGTAATCGGGATCACTGTCCAACTCACTACCACCCAGCGCAGGGACCCGGGCGCCCCAGACTTAAGGGCCCATGCTACGAGCTCTAGCCCTTTCCCCCACTTGCAGACTGCCAGGTTTCCCCAGCCCTTCGGTAGAGGAAGGGGTGGCCGCAGCGCCCCCAGCCCCCTTTTCTCAATGGGATGAGATTTTGTGAATGAGCAGTCACGTGACTCTGCTTCCTTTGTCCGCCCGCCTCCCCCGACAACAGGTGAAGCACAGAAAAAGGGCAGGGATCCCCCGCAGGGCCTAGCTGGGCTAGGACGCCGGGATTTCTGGGTGTCCTACACTCCCCACACGTTTCCCGGGGGGAGTGGTCCCCACGGTTTCTCAAAGGTGGGGGTCCTGTATTAAATTTTATGAATGGAGCGTCCTCGGAGGAAGTCCAGGCCCCCCAAATGGAGACTGGTCCCCCAAATGGCTGCTGTGCAGTTTAGGGCCCCCACTCTCTTGCCCTTCCATCCGGGACCTGGGGAGCGCCCGGGTGGGCAGGAGGCGCAACGCGGTCCTGTCCGCCCCCACACCGGGACAGATCTGTCAGCCCCCGCCCACTCGACCCCCGAGGCACCTGCCTGGGAGGCTCCGGCCGGGCTCCGAGCTGCGGCGACGTGGCCTCCTCCTCCTCCTCCTCCTTCTCCTCCTGTTTGCTCAGGCTCCCTCGCTGGCTCCGGCGGCGCTAGAGACGGGCTCCGGGAGCCGGGGCAAGGGGGGGAGAGAGGGGGAGCCTGGAAGATGGGTGGGGGGAGGGGGCGGCTTGGGGGAGGTGTAAACTCGAGGCGGGCTTACTTGCCTGCTGGGTCCTAGAGCCCGGCATCATCTGCCATGAACAGCCCCCCAGCCCCCATTTTCTCAGGACCCAGAGAGAATCCCCTACTTTTCCACTCATCTGCACCATTGGTCCCTGAGGATATGGGGGAAGGGGTCCGGTACATTGCCTGGTCTCAGTGTTCTTAAGAGGCAAGGGTCTACGCTTCGGGTTCTAAATGGAAGGGGCTAAAATGCCTGGCAATATTTGAAACGGGTGGGGCGAGAAGGGAGCGAGTATTTGCAAGGGGGCGGGGTCAGAGGCCCCAAGAAAAGGGAGACTGAGGGCGCCAAAGACACAAGTGAATGCGTCATGGAGGGGGCGGAGGGGAGGGGGCGGGCCCACGGTGGGTGGGCCTTCTGGACAGGTGGAGGAGAGGGTCCTGGGAGTTTAGAAATAAATTGCTTCACGGGCGGGGCACCTGAGATCCAAGAGGGAGGAGCCACGTAGCAGTGTTCCTAACGGGAGGGGCTTTGGGAAAGAGACTACCAGAGGGGCGGGGCATTGTAAAGGGGAGGGGCAAGGGAGAATGTTCTAAAGGGGTGGGGCAAAGAACTCCGAGGACTGGGGGCGGGGAAGGAGACTCCCAAGTATTTCAGAGGGAGATCCAGGTTCGTAAGGGGCCGGGCTCAGCTGTCTAACTGGAGGGCGTGGCCTCGAGGCCAGAGGCGGGGCCTAGACCTCGGGGTATGCCCTCGCTGTCTCGCCCACTTGCCTTCACCCGCACCCCCGTTCTTTTCAGTTATTTTCTGCTACGGCCGTTCCCTGCCCTGCCCTGGGCCCAGGGGCCACTGTCTGGACTTTAGTGGGCAGGAGGAATCGGTGAGTGGGAGCCTTTGGGCGAAGGAGGAGCCAAGGGCAGAGCTTGGGGAACGGGGTGTGGCCATATGTTGAGGCCACCTGCTGGATCCGCAGGGGGAAGAGAAGTTTGAGTGAGGCCTGAAGATCTGGCGCTACCTGGGTAGAAGGCGGGCCTCAAGTGATCGACAGAGAGAGATGGGAGGGTTAAAGGTGAGGGCTGATGGCTTAGCAGGACAACTCCTGTGATTTGTTAGGCCAAGGCAAGGCCAGACCTGGGTAGGTGTGGAGGAGGCCCCATTCCCTGACAACCGGGGGGTGGGACCACAGAGTAGGGGTGGGGCTAGAGTGCCTGGAGAGAAGCTTGAACTCCCCTATTCAGAGTGATGTGACCCCGCGTGACAGGAAAGCAGGCAAGATCTATGTCTTGGAGCCTGGAGATCTGGGATGTGACCAAAGTGTAGATGTGATCTGAGGGACCAGCCAGGGAGAACCTTAGTAAACTAAGGGGATGGAGCCTGTGTCTGAACAGCAGCTGTATGGGGCCATGGGGAAGGTGTGAACGCCAAGAGTCAGGGAACGTGAATGCAGCTAGAGACGGGTCCCTGAGTCGATCTTGGAGGACACGTGAGGAACAAGTACAGACAGCCACATCAGGTCCCCACAGACCTAGCAGCCTGACTGGCATTAGTTTTTCTGACCACAGTCCCCGACCTCCGTCAGAAATGGGGAACGTGCAGTCGGAGCCGTCCGCGGGCGGGGGCTCCCGGAAAGAGCAGGCCTCGGACCGCTCCTCTGAGTCCCGCCGGAAGTCCTTGGCGGAGCCCGAGGTGACCCCCTCCTCCCCTGCCAGACGCCTGGCTCGCGGGCTGGGCGTTTGGTTCCCTGGCAGCTCAGCGCCCCCGGGACTCCTCGTACCCCCAGAGCCCCAGGCCTCACCCTCGCCCCTGCCCTTAGAGCTGCCCTCGCCAGTGACGCCCCCTTCAGAGGAGGTGGCTGTGGCTGTGGCTGCAGTCTCCACACCACCCCCACCCCCGGTGGGGACCTTGCTGCCCGCGCCGTCTAAGTGGAGAAAGCCCACGGGCACTCCGGTACCCCGGATACGCGGTCTGCTGGAGGCAAGCCATCGCGGCCAGGGCGACCCTCCAAGCCTCCGCCCGCTGCCGCCACCGGCCCTGCCACAAACCGAAGAGGACTCTGACCCTGTCTCGAGGGCCCCATCCCCGACCCCGCCACCCTTGGAGCCCCCAAAGCCTCTGCCTTTCGATCGACAACCCTCAGACAGCAGAATCAGTCCTCCTCTGACTACACCCACCGAACCCCCCACAGCAAGCCAGGTCCGGCGCGACAGCGAGCGCCAAACTGCCGGCGGGGCCTGCGGAGGGGCGCTTCCTCAAGGAGGCGAGGGTGAAATGGCCCAGCCTGCGGCCTCCGAGTCCGGCTTGAGTCTGCTGTGTCAAGTCACCTTCAAGTCAGGGCCCCCTTTGCCCCCTGCGGCAGGCTCGAGTTCCTTGGTCGCCAAAGTCTCGCTCGGTGGCGGTGGAGGCAGGGGACTCTTCACCGCGGCCTCGGGCGCCATCTCTTATGCCGAGGTCCTGAAGCAAGGGCCCCTGGCTCCTGGGGTTGCTCGCCCCCAAGGAGAGGTCCCTCGGGGGACCCAGGAAGTGGAGGGTGGTAATGGAGACAGCGAGGGGTGCTCTGGGCCCTCCTCGGCACCTGCATCCTACGCCCGGGCTCTTCCGCCACCACCCTACACCACCTTCCCAGGCTCAAAGCCCAAATTTGACTGGGTGAATCCTCCAGACGGTCCTGAACGCCACTTCCGCTTCAACGGGGCTAGCGGAGGCATCGGGGCCCCCAGACGGCGCGCAGCCCCGTTCTCAGGCCCCTGGGGCTCCCCACCGCCTCCGCTAGGGCAGATACATCCAGCTCCGGGGCCCAGGAGGCCCGCACCCGCCGTGCTGGCGCCACCTATGTTCATCTTTCCAGCGCCCACCAATGGCGAGCCCGTGCGCCCCGGGCCTCCCGGCCCACTGGAGTTGCAGCCGCCTCCGCCGCCACCCACGCCACCTCCAGCGCCGCCGCCCATACCACAGCCACCAGTAATCCAGCCAACACCACAGCTTGCAGCGCTCCCGCCCACCCCAGGCTCAGGCCACTTGGAGTCCCCCGAGGATCCCGCCCCTGCCCCCACCCCAGCCCTTGCCTTAGCTGAAGACCAGGCCCCAGTCCCACCCCTGCCAGCTCCAGCTCTTAAGGCCGAACAGTCGCAGCGCACGCCCCCGCCCATCAAATCCCGCAATCGCAGAAATAAGGGCCCCCGTGCTGCTCGGGGCACGACCTGTGAGGATAGCGCTCCTGGAGAGGGTGCTCGCGAACGGACGGCAGCCACCACGACTGACAGTAGCAGTGGTGGGGCTCCGCCAGCAGGAACGACTACCACTGGTGCCCGGCGCCACTGGCCACCCTTCCAGGTGCTTAACTCTTGTCCTTGCAAGTGTTACTGCCGCCACCAGCAACGCCATCGCCGCCTGCCACGCAACGTGTCTGCCTGGTGAGGGGAGGTGGAGGGTTGGGGTGGGGGGATATACTCCTAAACTCCCAACCCAGCTGCAGTGGATAGAGCCCCATTCAACCCTTTCCCTCAAGACCTCTGGCGACCCTCGACCTTTCCCTTGGCTGCATTTCAAATCCACCCACGCCCCGACAGGAAACACCTTAGCCCAGATCCTTGTTATCCAGACCTCCAAGCTGACCCCGGGCTCTCACTACTTTTGTCACTCTGGAGCCATCAAGGAGGGAAGGTGGTCCCAGCTGACTCTTCAGAGGCTCTACTGGCACCGTCCCCAAGAGCACCAAGAGGGACCATGTTCCAAGCCCTTCAGGAATGGGAGTGGAGATGTCTGTCCCCTAAACCAAATTAATATAAATGTAGGACTCCAAAGGCGGCCTTAGGTCTAGCCCCAGACTCCTACCCCTCCCTCCTGCCTAGGGCAACTTTTGACTCTGGGACCCAAGGTTTTAAACACCAGAGGGCACTGATGCCCAGTCCTTGCACAACAAACTACTTCAATCTTCAAATCCAGGGGAGATAACTACATCAGCAAATTACCCCTTATACTGAAATTCAGGATTCATCAATCAGTCTGACCCTGTCTCCTGAGAATTCTGAATCCTTAGGAGACCCTCTAGCCTGGACCCTCGAAGCTCAGCTGGGAAGGGGCAGTGAAGGGGAGGGAATGTTACACCATCACCAACCCTCAGCCCCTTTTTCTTAGTTTAGATATAGCCTGATCCTGGCCTGCCTATGGGATATTTAGACATGGTTCCTCATGCAGATGAAGAAAGTGAAGCCCCAAAGGGGTAAGGGCCCGACCACACAGCCAGACCCTGCTGACTCTACCTTCATTCTAGGCTGAGCACACCCACCAACCACCTGAGTGAGCCATCCTGGGTTGCCACCATCAAGTTGGCTGGCTCCCTAGTAGCTGGGCTGGAGCACTTCGACTTGCAGGCCACCCATTCCAACTGAGTGCAGTCTGTTCAATGCCACTATCCTTCCCTTCTAGACAATAAAATAACCAACCATCCAGATGCCTTGCTGCTTGTCAAGTCATGTGCTAAGGAATGAAGGCGTGGGGTGGGGAAGGGCAGAAGTCTCCATGCAGAACTACATCCTATAAACAGGAAATTGGCCCTGGCTGGTGTGGCTCAGTGCATTGAGTGCCAGCCTGCAAACCAAAGGGTCACCAGTTCAGTTCCCAATCAGGGCACATGCCTGGTTGCAGACCAGGCCCCTAGTAGGTGGCGAGCCAGAGGCAACCACACATTGGTTTCTCTCCCTTTCTCCCTCCCTTCCCCTCCAAAAATCTTTAAAAAAATAAAGGAAGTTGGACCTAGAACAACAGTAATGGAGATTCCATTCATCCACCATCCAGACCAATGGGCCTCAGGATGAGATGATCTCATTCCCCTTAATACCATCAGCCCCATTTCTGAGCTTACCTCTTGCTAAGCTCAAGGGTTCAACAAGGGTTCAACAAAAATCACTCTGGAAAGGAGTGATTATTCCCATTTTGGGGGAATATCTGGGGGAAACTTGACTCTGGAAGATTTGAAAATCCCACAATTGACTCAGCCAGATTTGGACTCTCTTTTAAGTACCTCAATTATTTCAAGGCAGGAAACAGGCTGGGGGATGTGGGAAGTCCTCAAGTCACAGCACTGGCTCACAAAGGGTGGGAACCAAGGCAAGCCCATGCCTTTTGTTCCAAGAGGTCTCAAACTGGTAGCCCACACAAGTTCCATTTTGCTTGGTATTGAAACAAAACTGGTTTAATTCATTGCAAACATTTTTAAAATTGGGACATTTTATCCCCCTTCCCAAAAAACTCTGGTGCCTTGGCCTGGCCCTCCTGTGTCCACAGCTGGGTATAACAGTCCCTTTACCCTTGTGCTCCTCCAAACCACAGTGCCATGCGTTTGATAGGCCACGGGACAGAGGCTACCCCTAGAGGGCCCTGGCAGTTTTAAGTTCTTCAGAGATAAGAACTTGTCTCCCCACCACTCCACCCCTGAAGACAAGGGCCTAGGAGGCAGAATGCCCATCCAGCTTTATTGGAGGAAACCCTGCACTACAACTGCTTTCAATAATGCAAGCCCTGCCCCACCCCAGTGCCTGCTGGGCTCAGACGATCATCTCCAGCTGCCGGGCATACTCGATGACCTGTTTGGCCAGCTCTGTGGAGGGGATGGTAGTATCTTCTGGCTTCTGCTGCTGGCTGGCAAAGCTGTAGTAGTTGTTGAGGCCCAGGACCCACCCTCGCTGCAGAAAGGGAGGAATGAGAGATGGATGGGGTGATCACACAGGCTCCCTCACCACCCCAGAGCCAGCACTTACCCATGCAGACCCTAGCTTGCTTTCCTCACCATTCCTCATCTACCTGCACAACTCTAGGCAAGTTAACTCCACCTCTCTGTGCCTCAGTTTCTCCATCTTTGTGAATGGGCCTAATCACACTCCTCTCCAGGTCTGCTATGAGAATTTAATCAACACTTGTAAAGTGCTGAGAACAATGTTTGATTCAGATTAAACAATCACTAAATATCAGTTGTCACTGCCATTCAAGTTCAGTTTCACCTCTTCCAGCCTGGTACTGACCCTCAGTCACTAGGGTCATTGCACCCCATTTACCAGCATGTCTAGGGGCACTGCTTCTGCACAAATACCCCTGACCAAATGAAGCAAAGTCGTGTGGATAAAAACCTGCATCCTCCAAGGAATTCGAAGGTCAACAGCCAACAGGTGCCAGTTATCCACCTCCCCCTTGCTCCCAGTGTTGTGCTAAGCTCATCCCACATGCTAAATTCTAGCCCCACTCTACAGATAGGGAAACTGAAGCTCAGAGAAGTTCTGTGGCTTGCCTGAGGTCACACAGCTGGATTTTTTAACCTGGGCAGTCTTACTCCAGTGTCCTTCTAGGCTACCCTCAATGCTATCAGTGGGTGCACCCATTGGCCCCATAACCCCTTGCACCCTAGCCACCTTCTTGGCGTAGTCTGTCATCTTTTTGGGTGTGTTGAAGAAGAGGATCCGGGTGGCCTCAGTGAAGAGGATTTTCTCATAAGCCTTCTCGATGCATCCAGCAATCTCATCTCTGGGGGAAGAATGAGGTTCTCGCTATTGAGTACATACAGCAAGCACTCCGGGCCTTGTCCCCACTGGTTTGACATGCATTAACTCTGACCATTCAGTTCGGTACTGACTACTGAAGTATGTTTGTTACCTGTCCTGTTTAACTAATGGGAGAGAGGGAGGGTCTTAACCAAAGTTGCACCCAGGGTCACGCCCAGGTCTCTCTAGCTCCCCTGTCCAAACTCAGAATGCCATTCCTAGGCACAAGGACTTCAGGCTATCTGAAAGCCAGGCTGGGATATCTGTGAAGGGAATTACATAACACCGCCCCACACAAGGGTGCTATATTCCATTTCTAGATCCAATCCCAAGGGGGTTCCTTGCACTCCTGCCAGGAGGCATCATGATCAACACTATGTAGAAAAACAGCAAGGCATGGAGTCACTGAAATGGAAAAGGGGAGTGGCTCTGAGGAGAAAATAACAGGGAAAATGCATCTGTTTCTGAGGTACTTTATCTCTTTGACCAAGTAGTAAATGTGACGGCATTCATTTTTTTACTCCATGTTGATTTTGGAGTCAAAATATTTCATAATTAAAAATAACCTGGCCCTGGCTGGTGTAGCTCAGTGAATTGAGTGTGGGCCTGCGAACCAGACAATCGCGGTTCGATTCCCAGTCAGGGCACATGCCTGGTTGCAGGCTGGTTTCCTGCAGGCCAGTTCCCAGCAGGGGATGCACAAAAGGCAACCGTACATTGATGTTTCTCTCTCTCTCTCCTTCCCCCCCTTCCCCTCTAAAGATAAATAAATAAAAAAATATTAAAAAAAAAAATAACCTAAACCTGCCAAACTATCCTCCTCACTCCCACCACCTCTCTGGGCTTGGCTTTGCCACCCAAGGAGTAAAAACCCATCTCAATCTGGCTTCTGCCACCACCTGGACAACCTTTAACTCCTCACGAGACTTTTAAATGTCATGCCCACTTGTCTGTGTGATGTCACTTATGCAGAGAGCAATTGGAGGGGCTAGGGAGACTTGAGGGTCCCTATGTAAAGAAAGGGAAACTAAGTAAGGGCTCTACAGTTTAGGTGACCTGAGGTGAGGTCCCATGACTCGTGGAACACTTCTACGAGAGGCAGCATGGTCCTGTTTGCTGACCACTGCCTGGGTGCTGAATCCATGCTCTGTGTCTGACACACATGGGTACACTCGTAAATAGCCCAGAGGAGAGGATGGCTATTTCCCACAATCTCGTAAGTATTTCCAGTTCACAGAAAAGAAAACCTGATATGCCCAGCCTCCCCAGATCACAACTGGCCAGAACTGGATTCAACTAAGGGCTGCCTGACTCCAGATTCCGAGCTTTCTGAACCCCCCAGGGCTCCGGTCCCCAACGCACCTGATGGTGTCAAGCAGGATGTCAATGAAGAAGGTATAGCTCTCAGCAGGGATGTTGCCTTTGGCCAGGAACACCTTGTTGTAGCTGCCCTCCATTAGGTACTGCAGAAACCGGGGTAGGGAAGAGGAGAGGATGAGGGAGAGGCAACCCACCCACTGAGGCTTTACCATACTTCCAGTGCCTCCGTAAGTCCCATTCTGCTACAACACCCATTCCCCGTGCAGAATGCACACCACTCTACCAGGAAGCCCTCTCTGGTTTATTTACACACACACATACATACACACATACACACTCCCAGCCTGCCCTGGGCTAGTATGTAATCATCTCACCTACACCCTCAATCACAGGAGGGAGACAGAGCTGGATGCACTGCAAACCCATTCCTCCTTTGCCCAAGCTGTGCTGCCTGCCTTAACTGCATTCTTAGGTCAAAATCCTCCCAAGAGACCTCAGCTTTAGAACTACTTCCTAACCATGGGTTCTAAGGCTTTCTCTGACTCTGCTGATCTTGTTCTAGACACACAGTCCTCTTTGCTACTCCTCAGCCACACTGGCCATGTTTCTGCCTTGGGGCTTTGGTCTGGCTGCTCTTCTACCTGGACCACTATTCCCACAGATGTCCATGTAGCTGGATTCTTCACCCTACAAGTCTTTCTCAAATTTTACCTTTTTAGCAACGCCTCCCATTATTCAAAATCCACCCCTGCTCCTGACTCTCCATCCTCCTTCCTGCTTTATTTTCCTCCATATCACTTAACATCTAGAAGACCATATAGATTACTTAATCCTTGTTTTTTGTCTGCTTCCTCACCTAGATGTCGCACTGTCAAGATTTTATCTGTTTTATTCACTGTACAGTCTGAAAACCAACCACAGTGCCTGGCACATGGCTGGGGCTCATTATTTGTTGGAAACATAAGCAAACGAGTCCACGGGCTAACAGATGGGTGAACCCTCCCCACTCCTCCAGGAAACCCTCCCCAGTGTCTGTCACTGCGCCACCCCCTTTAGCCAAGCCCTCCCCTTCCCCTTCTCCAGACTCACTTGCTCAAGGGACACAGGATGCTTGATGTACACATTGGTCTGGATGTCCTTGGCAGGCAGCCGCTCCAACTCGGTGTGGAACTCAGCCACCCGGTTCTGAGACAGCAGGAAGAGGAGGTTAAGGCCCAAGAGCTGGTGCATGTATGCTGACTCAGGGAGCTGCTCCCTGTGAACCAGGGAGAGGGAACCAAGGTAAGAAGGACTTAGGTACCTACTGAGCCCTCCATTCCAAGTTCCAGGGACCCTGATGACTATCCCATGCTGTCTCCTTGGAGAGGTAGAGTCTTGGGTTTTCAGATGAAACTCATGTCCAGAGAGGCATGAAGAAGTCACAAGTCATATGGGCCCAAGCGAGTGACTTCACTTCGGTAAAGTAACTCAGCCTCGGTTTCCCCGACTGTAAAAATGGGTATCCCCACAGTATTCATATGAGTTAAATAAATAAGGGTTAAATTAATAGGTTAAATTAAATGATTTAACCTAGATAAAGTGATTGGAATAGTAGCTGGCCCAAATAAATACTATGTGTGTGTTAGCTGTGATTATGCTATTAAGAATCATCACCCTTATTTTAAGGGGGAAAATAAGGCCCAGGGAGGTAAGGTCATTTGCCTAAGACCACATAATAGGGAACTGGTAAAATTGGTTTCAAATTCAGGTTTGTCTAACTTCTGATGTCAAATTCTTAATCATTAATTCACGCAGGCACCACTGAATTATAAAACCATTCAGTTTTATATTAAATACATATCTATTGAGTCCATACTTGGGCCTGGCCCCATTCTAGCAAAAGCAGGACGCCGCAGTGACTAAGACCTCTCTGCCTTTAGGAGGCTCACGGTCCAGCAGAAGCGACTGGCCTGGGATGGTGGAGGCACCAGCAGAGGGATCAGGCCTGGGATGGGGCCTGATACCACAGGAAAGAGCTTGGCCTGGAATCTGAGGGCTATGGAGAGCCACGACAGGTTCCTAGCGGGGGATCAACAGGGTCAAATTTTAATACCACCAAGATTCTACTGGCTGCCATGCTGGGGGACAGGGGGGATGATCCAAGGGGTCAAGGCTGGGGCCAAGGCGGATGAAACATGATGGTGGCTACCCCCGGGAATGTGGAAGGGGAGACAGATAGGTGGCCAACAGAGACTCAGGGCCTCCAGGCCAACCCCCTGACACTGCAGCCTCTGGGGATGGTGCTAGGGAAAGGGGAAGTTCCCAGACTAGAGCACCTGGAATCGAAGAGCTGCCATGTAAACTGCAACCCCACCCCCACCCCACCAGGGACAGAATCCATCCTCACTTGTAATCGAAGTAGTAGCATTTGAGCTGGGCCATGTAGCGTTCAAAGGAGGGGATGTCCTTGCGCAGGATACTCCACTGGGCCCCAATCTCCAGTATGTCACCTGTGGGTGACAGGGCAGGTTCTCAGGAGGTGACGGAGTCCTTCTTCAGACCACCACTCCTGCCATTTCTGCCATGATCCCCTAATGCCTCACCCTCCACCAACTCCAGTAACACTCACGGGCCAGAATCAGCTGCTGTTTGGTCAGTTTGGTCCCTGTGGTTGGTAGAAAGTTGAGCTCCAGCAGAACCAGCTGACAAGAAGGAATGGAAAAGAAAGAAGAAAGGAAACAGAATGGCACTTCAAGTGATAATTACTTACTTTTCCTAGGCCTTGGTTTTCCAGCCTAGAAAATACAGCTTGTCATCATCCCTTACTCATAAGGTTGCTGTGATCATTAAAGGAGTTAGCCCTCATAAAGCACTGGGAGTCCTCATTTAGGATGACCTCACATTACAATGATTATTATTATTATTTTTTACAATGATTTTTTTTAAAGATTTTATTTATTTATCTTTTTTAGAGGAGAAGGGGCGAAGGAGAGAGGGAGAGAAACATCAATGTATGGTTGCCTTTTGTGCATCCCCTCCTGGGAACTGGACTGCAGGGAATTGGCCTGCAACCCAGGCATGCGCCCTGACTGGGAATCCAACCGCCATCCTGTGGTTCGCAGACCTGCGCTCAATCCACTGTGCTACACCAGGCAGGGCTCATTACAATTATTAACAGCCCCACTGGGGAAACAAAAGACAGACTCCCTGCATGACCCAATAGAATCAAGGAGATGAGGAGACAATAGCACCTTCAGTTCTTAGCAGACTTTACCCACACTCTACTGGGTTGGGCCCAGCTTACTCCCCCAACTCAAATCCACGCCAGGGAGGGAGGGACGCTAACTTCCCTGTATCGTCCAGTCCACATCTCACTTCTTATCTGACACCCTGCTTAGCTACTTGGTCCAGCCCACAGTATTTGTACTTCCCCAAACACTTCGTCTGAAGCATCCTGAACCCTACTATAGGATTTTATTTGGTAGATTTTTTTAGTCCAGCCTTCACAACTTAGTTGATTTCCCATACCCCACAGTTACACCCCTAAACCTCCCATCTCTCAGACCCAACTCATCTCGTCGAGACCATACACTCCATTACCGCAGCCTTCTTTCGGCACCCTATGCGATCTTCATTCCCCACTTAGTCATGTCCAGAACCCGCCTCCAGAAAAACTCCAACACCCCATCTTGCCAGTCCAGCCAGTTAGGCCACCAAACACTGAAATTTTGACCTCTCACTAGTTTGTGCTAAAACGACTTTTTTTAACCGCCCGCCCCCGGAACCCTGGAGCCGCATTTGATCGGTTCCAGGCCCCTTTCACTTCTTCACCCCTCGACGTCCGCACTTCGGCTGTTCCGAATCCTTCACCCTAGTGGATCTCCATCTCAGTGTGGTCCGCACCGCGGTCTCTCCCACCGGCCAGAACCCTCGTAGCGCCCTGGGCCACCCGTACCTTGAGACGGCCCAGCTCTTCACCGCATTTGCTAAGGTTGGGGCTTTTACGGTTCCACTCGCCCTTGAGCTGCTCATACATGCCGGCTGCAGCCTGTAAGACCGCGCCCGAGGCCGCCGCAGTCCCAGAGTTCGAAGAGCCCACAGACCCGTTCAACGCCGCAGCCGCCATCTTCCGTGATGCGGCAAATAGACACCGGATTTACGGCAGCGAGGCCTACGCACCGTCTCCCGGAAGAGGCGGGGCCAAGAGGTGGACGCCAAACCTGGGCGAGGCTACGACTGCTTGTCTCCGTCCACCGAGCTTAGCGCTCGGTCGCTCTCGGAGCTCAACCCCTAATGCACGTCAGTCAGAGCGTCGGGGCCGTCTCCCAAGATGGTGGCCGGAAGTCGCCTTCTGCCCTGAGTGGAAATGGCTGCGGTCACCACGCTTCCTCACGTTCGGTAATCAATGTGCCTGTCTTGGCTTCAGCCTGGACTTTCCAGTCGCTACGTTTCCGTCTTGAAGGTTCCAGCTTCATTGCGGCAGCTTTTCAAAGCCAAAAGGTGGCAGTGGTGGAGCCATTTGGAAAGCTCTGTTATTTTTTTCATTTTATAAACAGTCTTTGACATTTGGGTAACTGTGACGGGGTGCAGCCAGAGCCCCCACAAATGAAGGATTTGAAATGGGGTCCAGAACTTGGGGTGTCCAGGAAATATAAAAATATAGAATATCTCCACCCCCACAAGTCTGGACCGGGGAAGGGACACATGGAGCAGGGCCATTGAGAGATTTTGTAGCCAGCTTGATACCTGATAAGAAAAAAAGGTTATTTTTGTACATTAATAACAGCAGACTAGTCTTACAGCCAGAATGGAGCCAGAAGGTATGCATAACTTTGACCCATGATGTAACTGAGTGGCAGCTACCCCTGGTTACAGCCCCCGTGTGAGAGCTTGGAGATGATTGGCTCCATGCCACAGGCCCAGGCCCGCTTGGGCTTACTGTGGCAGCACAGGAAGAGTGAAAACTGCAGGAGTAGCCAGTTTCAGGAGGAATTGGAAATGGGGTTGTGGAGGAGGTCCCAGGCTGGGATTTAAACTAAAGTGGGGAGAGACAATGCAGGAAGGAAAGGGGTGAAAGACCTCTCACTGGTGGGCCAGGAGAAGGTGCCATGTGGCTTTAGATTAAGCACTGGAGATCGGGGCAATACCGCTGATGGTGCTGGGGACAGCAGAGAAACCTGCCCAGCTGAGCATGGGTGACAGAGGAACCTGGAAAAGTGAGCAGTGTACTTCTGTTCTTTTTCTTCTGGAGGACTGTCCTTCTGATTGGTACGTTCTGAGACTGGCCTGCCAGGGCAAAGGAGGAGAGGAAGGACTGTGTGTTCGTTGTTTTAAGGGACTTTGGGAATTTATTGGTGAAATTCTGTTATTACCCTAAACCTGTATAACTTTTGAGTAAATAGTTCCTTTGCTTTTTACCAACTCTGGCATTGAGAGCCACAATTCCTAGGGGTGGTGGGCAAAGAACCATAGCATAGAGAGACCCCATATCTGCCCCTTGCCCCATGGGTCCATTCTGTAACATAACCTTCCAAGAGACTAACAGCTAAAACTTAAACCTAGGTCTTTCTCTCTAGTCTCTCAGAGCATCCTTTCACATTTTTTCAAAATGTATGCACTTATGCACAAACTTTACAGAAATTATCCAGTCTTATGACTATAAATGCCTCATATATGTAGATTCTCGATTTTCTCCTGTTTCTGATTCCTCCATACATGAGGTCTGTCCAGAAAGTATCCAGCCATGTAAGATGAAAAATATAGACATTTTTTAAAGAAGGTACAAGACACAAGAACCATCTACATGGGACAATGATTTCTCAGTCACCTTCAAAATAGGCACCTTGGGCCCTGGCTGGTGTAGCTTAGTGGATTGAGTGTGAGCTGTGAACCATAGGATCACTGGTTCGATTCCCAGTGAGGGCACATGCCCAGGTTGTAGGCCAGATCTCCAGTGGGGGCCATGTTAGAGGCAACCACACACTGATGTTTCTCTCCCTCTCTTTCTAAAAATAAATAAATAAAATCTTAAAACAAAAACAAAATAGGTATCTTGGGATCGCACACAGTTCTCCTGATGGCCATCAGTCTTCCTGTCGTATTTTCTTGAATCTCATCAGTGGTCTGGAATTTCTTCACTTTGTATAGTGATTTTAGTTTTGTGAAAAGCCAGAAGTTGCAGGGTGCCAAATCTGAACCATAGGGGAACTGAGTCACTTGGGTGATCTGATGTTTTGCCAAAACTGTAGGAGATGTGATGCATGAGTGGACACATTGTTATATTATATGTTATATTAATAACATATAACAAAGAATATGTTATATTAAGCAGCCAGTCACCAGTTGCCCATAGCTGTGGCCTTCTGAATTATCCAAATAGTTTCTGCAGAGTAATGTTCAAGCTTAATGCAAAATTTGGTGCAGAATCATTGCTCTACTTGTTCAGTCATTTTGACTGCAATGGTCACACAGCACACATGCTCACTTAATGATGTTGACCACCTGCACTGACTAGTACAGTGAAGTTGTCATGGTTCATACATGTGCATTCCAGTCTACTCTCCTTGGCTGCCAGGTTACATCAATGTTGCACAAAATGTTCTCTCTCTTTTTTTTAAAAGATTTCATTTATTTTATTTTTAGAGAAGGGAATGGAGGGAGAAAGAGAGGGAAAGAAACATCAGTGTGTGGTAGTCTCTCATGTGGCCCCCACTGGGGACCTGGCCTGCAACCCAGGCATGTTCCCTGACTAGGAATCAAACTGGTGACCCTTTGACAAAATGTTCTCATATTAACAATGGTTGGACGTTTTCTGTACAGACCTTGTATATCACACCTGCATATTCAACATCTACACTTTTTTTTAAACCCAGCTCTCTTGTTTCCATCATGTACAATGTCAACTCCATGAAAGAAGGGCTATTAATTTCCAATACTGCTGTATTCCCTGCGTGTAGTAGACAGTCAAAAATATTTGTTAAAAGAGTGAATAAATGGATATGTAAAATAAGTGGTGTCTTTAAAAAAGGTTTTAGACAAAAACTACATCTTATGATACATATGTTCTAAAAGCAACATGCTTTTTTAACAATATAATTAAAGCCATCTTTGGAGATCAATGGACATATATCTGACACCATTTAAAAAATGGCTGCAACTTACAGTCAAGATGGTGGCAGAGGTAAACACAGCTCACCTCTTCACACAACCTCATCAAAATTACAACTAAAATATAGAACAATCATCACTCAGAATCATCAGAAATCAAGTTGAATGGAAGTCTGACAACTGCGAAATTAAAGAAACCACATCCATCCATCCACCCAGACTGGTACAAGGGGGTAGAAATACAGAATGGGCTGGTCCCACATCTACATGTGTTGGATAAAAATTAGGAAAACTGTAATAACAAAATATAATTTTTTTAAAAAATGAGGAGAGAGATCTAAGGAGCGAGGTGTCCCAGTTCCATACCAGGCCCCAGTGCCAGGAAGATAACACCCATAACTTGCAGCTGCAAAACCAACAGGGATTGAGTCAGTGAAAGAAACTTCTGGAGTCCCAAAGCAATTCCTCTTAAAGAACCCACACACGGACTTAGACACACTCCCTCTGAGCTCCAACAGCAGGGTAGCAGCTTGAAAAACACCAGGGGTGTACAGGGAGGAACTGAAGTATCTGGCATCAAGACAGAAGCTGGGGGACAGCTTTCTCCCAGACAGAAAGGTGGGCAGAGACCATTGTTCATTTTCTTTTTTTTTTTGTTTTAATTTTCATTTTATTGATTATGCCATTTCAGTTGTTCTATTCCTCCCATTCATTCCCCTCCACCCCCCTCACCCCTACCATTCCCCTCCTTTAGTTCATGACCATGTGTCTCAAGTTCTTTGGATTCTATATTTCCCATACTATTCTTGCCCTTCCCCTATCTATTCTCTACCTACCGTCTAGGCTACTTATTTTCTGTACCCTCTCCCCACTTCTCCTCCCACTACCCTGTTGCTAACCCTCCATGTGATCTTCGTTTCTGTGGTTCTGCTCCTGATCTAGCTGTCCTCCTAATTTGCTTTTGTTTTAGGTGTGTCTGTTAATAACTGTGAGTTTGCTGTCCTTTCACTGTTCATCTTTTTTATCTTCTTTTTCTTAGGTAAGTCCCTTGAACATTTCATATAATAAGGGCTTGGTGATAATGAACTCCTTGAATTTGGTCTTATCTGAGAAGCGCTTTAACTGTCCTTCCACTGTAAATGAAAACTTTGCTGGATAGAGCAATCTTGATTGTAGGTCTTTGGATTTCATGACTTGGAATACTTCTTTCCAGCCCCTTCTTGCCTGTAACGTCTCTTTTGAGAAATCAGCTGACAGTCTGATGGGGACTCCTTTGAAGGTGACTGTCCCCTTAGCTCTTGCTGCTTCTAGGATTCTCTCCTTCATTTTATTTTATTTATTTTTTTTAAAGTTTATGTATGATTTTTATTATTTTATCTTTAATGGTTGGGGAAAGATTACCAGTGAAGTCATTTGAGTATGAACTTTTCTTTGTTTCTTTCTTTGATTTTTTATTTTATTTTATTTATTTATCTTTAGAGGGGAAGGGAAGGAGAAAGGGAGAGAAACATCAATGTATGGTTGCCTTTCGTGTGTCCCCTGCTGGGAACTGGCCTGCAGGGAACTGGTCTGCAACCCAGGCATGTGCCCTGACTGGGAATCGAACCGCGATTGTCTGGTTCGCAGGCCCACGCTCAATCCACTGAGCTATACCAGCCAGGGCTCTCTCCTTCATTTTAATCTTGGCTAATGTAATTATGATGTGCCTTGGTGTGTTCCTTCTAGGGTCCAACTTCTTTGGGACTCTCTGAGCTTCCTGGGTTTCCTGGAAGTCTATTTCCTTTGCCAGAATGGGGAAATTCTCCTTTATTATTTGTTCAAATAAGTTTTCCACTGGTGGCTGTTCCTTTCCCCCTTCTGGTACCCCTATAATTTGGATGTTGGAGCATTTAAAGATGTCCTGGAGGTTCCTAAGTCTCTCCTCATTTTTTTTTTGAATTCTTGTTCCTTCATTCTTTTCTGGTTGGTCATTTTTTTCTTCCTTCTGGTCCACTCATTTGATTTGAGTCCCAGTTTCCTTTCCATTACTATTCGTTTCCTGTGTATTTCCATTCATGTCAATTAGTTTAGCCTTCATATGTTCCTCTAATTTGTGACTAAAATCAACCAGTTCTGTGAGGATCCTGATCACCAGTGTTTTGAACTGTGCATCTGAAAGTTTTGCTATTTGTTTGTCACTTAGATTTACGGGCTCTGGGGCTTTGAGATCTTCTTGAGTCCATTAAGTATGAGGAGTGGAGCCTTAGGCGGGGCGGGGCCTCCAGGGTGGGGTCACTGGTTTGTGAGGGTGTATGTGGTGGCAGGGTCAGAGTGGGGAAATGGCAGCCATTTCTGCTGCCTCCCGTCACTGGGACCCGCTCGCTGCCCACTCCCTCGCTGGTCGGTCAGGCTGAAGCATTCATTGTTATCAGACTTCCGAAAAGTTCAATTTTCTGTGTTCTGGTTGTGTTTTCTGTTGCTAATATTTTATTGTCTCTAAACTTGGTTATGTGAGAAAGCACTGTGTCTCCACCTATGCCTTCATCTTGGCAGAAGTCCCATTGTTCATTTTCTGAGCCCTCCCCACACAGAGCCACAGGGCCAGCAGGCGAGTGCCACATCTGAGACTCCATTAACATAACACAGTTTGCCCCACCGTGAAGATAACTCTTGAAGCTCTGTCCCACCCAACTTATGGGCCCACCCAAGCTGTTAATAGAGACTTTTCCATATGAATGGCTGGTCTTGACTCATGCTTCACAACTTCTTAATCCCATCAAACAAGCAAGAGTTGACGTCAGTGAGCCCCCACCACCCATACCGCTTGCTAAATGGCCCCAGGCTCCCCACTAGCAACAGCCAGCCTAGATTCACAGCTTGGCTTTACCTGTGAATCTCCAAGCCCAGCACAAATAGCAGCCACCTCAGATTGCTTTATAGCTCAGGCAAGGGGGCCATTGGCAGAACACAGGTTGGGGCAGACCTTGGTCTGCACCACCCAGGAAACCGCAGGGCCATTACACCCAGTGGACAGCTACAGACCAAGTCAGAGGACCACCACCCTGATCCTGCACTGCTGATCCTCTATGGAGGGTGGTGGTTGGTGGTCAGTGGTCAGAACCAGTCCTTGCTGCTGACTGGATTGGGCAAATTCCTCCCATTGACCTGCTAACAGCAATCAAATTTCAACTACAAGAGGAAGGTGTACTCAGCCCATACAAAGGGTGCTCTTCAAGTACCCAGCTTGGGTGATAGGGGAGGCTCTGCCACTAAACCCTACAGACTACCAAGACAGGGAGTCAGGGAGGCTGCCAAAATGAGAAGACAAAGAAACATGACCCAAATGAAAGAACAGAGCAAAAATTTGAAAAAAAAAAAAAAGAGAACTGAACAAAATAGAGATATGCAATTTATCAGATGCAAAGGTCAAAACACTGGTTATAAGGATGCTCAAGGAACTTAGTGAGGACCTCAACAGCATATAAAAGATCCAGTCAGAAATGAAGAATACACTAATTGAAATAAAGAACAATTTAGAGGGAAACAAGAGTAGAATGGATGAAACCCAGAATTAAATCAATAATTTGGGCATAAGGAGGCAAAAACAACAATAACCCAACAACAATCAGAAGAAGAAGAAAAGAATACCCACCTACAAAATGAGGATAATGTAAGCAGCCTCTTGGATAACTTAAAGTGTTTCAACTTTTTCATCATAGGGGTGTCAGAAGGAGAAGAGAAAGAGCAAGAAATTGGAAATCTATTGAGGAAAACAATGAAAAAAAAAACTTTCTTATGTGATGAAGGAAATAGACATGCAAGTCCAGGAAGCTCATAGAGTTCCAAACAAGATGGATGCAAAGAGGCCCACTCTAAGACACATCATAATTAAAATGTCAAGAATTAAAGATAAAGAGAGATCTTAAAAGCAGCAAGAGAAAGGCAGCTATTATCTACAGAGGCATTCCCATAAGACTGTCAGTTGATTTCTCAAAAGAAACTTTGCAGGCTAGAAGGGACTGGCAAGAAATATTCAAACTCATTAAAAGTAGGGACCTACAGCCAATATTGCTCTACTCAGCAGAGATATCATGTGGTATCAAATGACAGATAAAGAGCTTCCCAGACAAGAAAAAAAAGAAAAAACTAAAGGAGTTCATCATCACCAAACCATTATTATATGAAATGTTAAAGGGATTTATTTAAGAAAAAGAAGAACAAAACTATGATAGATAAAATAGCAATGAATAGATATCAACAATTGAATATAAAAAACAAACTAAACAAACAAGAAGAACAAAGAGAGAATTATGGATATGAAGAGCATTTTGATGGTTGCCAAATGGGAGGGGGTATGGGGGTTTAGGTGAGGAGGTTAGGGGGTTAAGAAGTACAAATAGTTACAGAATAGCCATGGGAATGTAAAGTACAGTGTAGGAAATGGAATAGCCTAAGAACTTATACATATGACCCATGGACATGAAAAATGGTGGTGGGACTGCCTGAGGCAGTGGGGGTTGCTGGGTGGAGGGGGGCAATGTGTGAAAAGTTGGAACAACTGTAATAGCATAATCAATAAAATATATAAAAATAAATTAAATAAAAAATTAAAAACTGGCTGCATGATATTTCACGGTATAAATGCACCAAATGCATGTAATGTTTCCATGTTGATAATTTGAGTTACTTTTTTTAATCTGTTTGCTACCACTAACAGTACTACAGTAAAGATCCTTAAATTCATTTTCTTGAATACAGTTGCTTTATTTCTTAGGGACAGATCCTAGGATGTAAGATTTCTGAGTCAAGATATGTATATTTTCCATTTTAATAGGTATCATGAGATTGCCTTCCAAAGCTGCAGAAGTTCATAGTTGTACCAGCAATGAAAGAGTCCTGGCAGCATCACCATTCCTGGACTCTACAGCTTCATGCTTTGCCAGTCTCATGAGTGACAAGCACTAAGTTTTTTGCTTTGTTTTGTGTAAGTTTGCATTTCCACACTAATGAGGTTGAGTATCCTTTTCTGTGTTTATGGAAAATTTGGATTTCCTCCTCTCTGAAATTTTCCAAGTGGTTGTTGCATTTTCCTATAAATTTTTAGATACATGCATATTAGGAATAAAAACTTTTGTTATATTTGTTGCAACAGTTTTCTTTGATCTAATGTTTATTTTCCAAATATATATAAACTATTTTTTTGCGACACAAAATTTTAATTTTTATATAGTCAAATTTTAACTTTCCTCAAGGGGCTTCTGTGTTATCTGTCTTGTTTAGGAAGTCCTCCCTGTGCCAAACTAAAATATTCTAATTTTTTTGCTAAAATATTTGTGTTTCTCCACATGTATTTATTTTCATCTTAAATTAACTTTTGCATATAGTGTGAAATAGGATCTAAATTTGATTTCATTCTTGTAAGTCAGTTATTCCAGAACGATTTGTTAAATAAACCATCATTTTTCCATCAAAATGAATAATATTTTTGTCTAATATTAAATCTCTTTGCCTGGGCTGGTGTGGCTCAGTGGATTGAGCATTGACCTGTGAACCGAAAGGTCGCTGATACCTGGTCAGGGCATATGCCTGGGTTGTGGGCTAGAACCCCAGTTGGGGGCATATGAGAGGCAACCACACATTGATGTTTGTCTCCCTCTCTTTCTCCTTCCTTCCCTCTTTCTATAAAAATAAGTAGATAAAGTCTTTAAAAATAATATTAAACCTCTTCAATAATCAAACATTTTAAACCATCTATTATATTCTACTGGTCTTCCACTGAGCCACACCAGTCAGGGTTCTATTCAATTAGTCTACATTTATTCTTTGTAAAAATCATACCAGGTATTTTGTTGTTGAGGTAAAATTTATATAACATAAGACTTCCACCAAGATGGAGGCGTAGGTGGAAACACCTTGTGTCCTCGCACAACCAAATCTAAAAACAATAAACTTTTAACAACAACAAACTCAACCAAACCACACAGAAAATCGACAATACGGAGTCCGAAAACAATGAAATGCTCAGCTAAACCGGTAAGAGGGGCGAAGCCAGCGGCAGAGTGGGTTGGCCAAAAAGATCCCCGACGGGTGGTGCACAGGCAGCCAAAGGCATGGATCCCAGGTGCGGGCTGGGTAGGGGCGGACACAGGGAAGAGGCGCGCTGGCTGTCTGCAGTCAGTCGAGCATTTGTGTGCAGATAAACCGGTGAAGAGGTAAGCATTGAGACCTCATGGCGCAGGGCGGCGGGCTCGCACATTTCCGCTCAAATAAATGGGCAGGGGCGAGCGGTGGGATGGACTGGGCAAGTGGAGAGGACTGCCATTGCTCCCTCTTTGACCCTGCCCCCACATACACCCTCACAAACCAGTGACCTGGGTGGCCCCACCCTGGTAAACAACTAAGGCTCCGCTCCTCATACAAAACAGGCACAAACAGATAAAAACATGGCTCAAGAACAACTCAGAGCCCCAGAGCTGAAATATAAGTGATGAAGAAATAGCCAAACTTTCAGATGCACCATTCAAAACACTGGTGATCAGGATGCTCACAGAACTGGTTGATTTTAGTCACAAATTAGAGGAACATATGAAAGCTAAACTAATTGAAATGAATGGTAATGCACAGGAAACCAATAGTAATGGAAAGGAAACTGGCACTCAAATCAAGGGAGTAGACCAGAAGGAAGGAAAAAATGACCAAACAGAAAAGGATGAAGGAATAAGAATTCAAAAAAATGAGGAGAGACTTAGGAACCTCCAGGACATCTTTAAACGTTCCAACATTCGAATTATAGGGGTACCAGAAGGGGAAGAAGAACAATCACGAGTGGAAAACTTATTTGAACAAACAATAAAAGAGAACTTCCCCATTCTGGCAAAGGAAATAGACTTCCAGGAAATCCAGGAAGCTCAGAGAGTCCCAAAGAAGTTGGACCCTAGAAGGAACACACCAAGGCACATCATAATTACATTAGCCAAGATTAAAATGAAGGAGAGAATCCTAGAAGCAGCAAGAGATAAGGGGACAGTCACCTACAAAGGAGTTCCCATCAAACAGTCAGCGGATTTCTCAAAAGAGACCTTGCAGGCAAGAAGGGGCTGGAAAGAGGTATTCCAAGTCATAAAAGCCAAAGACCTACAACCAAGATTGCTCTATCCAGCAAAGTTTTCATTTACAATGGAAGGACAGTTAAAGCGCTTCTCAGATAAGACCAAATTCAAGGAGTTCATTATCACCAAGCCCTTATTATATGAAATGTTCAAGGGACTTATCTAAGAAAAAGAAGATAAAAAAGATTAACAGTGAAAGGACAGCAAACTCACAGTGATCAACAACCACACCTAAAACAAAAGCAAATTAAGAGGACAGCTGCTAGATCAGGAGCAGAACCATAAAAATGAAGATCACATGGAGGGTTAGCAACAGGGGAGTGGGGGGAGGAGAAAGAGGGATAAGGTACAGAAAATAAGTAGCATAGACAGTAGATAGAAAATAGGGGGGAGGGTAAGAATAGTAGGGGAAATACAGAATCTAAAGAACTTGAGACACGTGTTCATGAACTAAAGGGGGGAATGGTAGGGGAGGGAGTGTGCAGGGTGGAGGAGAATGGGGGGGAATAGAACAAATGTAAAGGCATAATCAATAAAAAAAAAAAAGAAAATGGCCAAAAAAATTTATGTAACATAAAGTTGACCATTTTAGAGTGAAAAATTCAGTGACATTCAGTACATTCACAGTGTTGTGTAAATACCACCTCTCTACCTCCAATGCATTTTTATCACCACAAAAGGAAATCCCACGCCCCTTAAGCAGTTACTTCACATTCCCTTCTTTTTCCTTGCCTCTCTTAACTACCAATTTTCATTCTGTGTCTATGTACAGTATCCTCAGTATCCTTTGTACAGTGTCTATGTACAGTATCCTTAATTCTCAAGTTTGCTTTTATAGTGTCCCCCCAAAATGTACATGTTGAAGCCCTAACTCCTAGTACCTCAGTTCATGACTATTTGGAGATAGAGCCTTTAAAGGAGTGATTCAGTTAAAATGAGGCCTATTAGAGTGGGTCGTAATTCAATCTGATACCAGTCTTTATAAGAAGAGGAAATTTGGACACACAAATGACACCAGTGGTGGGACCACACAGAAGATACACAATATGAGCACAAGGTGAGAGGGCTGCTATCAGTAAGCCAAGGAGAGAGGCCTTAGAAACCAAACCTGTCAACACCTTAATCTTGAACTTCTAGCCTCCAGAATTGTAAGAAAATAAATTTCTGTTGTTTAAGCTATTCAGTCTTTGGTGTTTTGTTATGGCAGCTCCAGCAAACTAATGTAGGTAGTATTGCTATCTTAACAATATTAATGCTTCCAATGCACGAGTGGAATATCTTTCCATTTATTTAAGTCTTTTTCATTTCTTTCAGAAGTGTTTTTTTAGATTTCAGTACATAAGTCTTTCACCTTTTTGTATCAATTTATTCCTTTAAATTTATTTATTTATTTATTTATTTATTTATTTATTTATTTATTTATTTTTAGAGTGAGGGGAAGGGAGAGAGAAATAGAAGAGAAACCTCAATCTGTGGTTGACTCTTGCGCACCCTCTACCGGGGACCTGGCCTGCGACCCAGGCATGTGCCCTGACTGGGAATTAAACTAGTAATCCTTTGGTTCTCAGGTCCGCACTCAATCCACTGAGCCACAACAGCCAGGGCTGTAGCCATTTATTCTTAAATATTTCATCATTTTTGATGTTGTAAATAGAATTGCTTTTTATTTTATTTTCAAATTGTTCATTGCTAGTGTATAGAAATCCAGCTGTTTTTTGTATGTTGCTTTTCCATACTGCAGTTTGGCTGAATTATTTATTAGCCCTAACAGTTTTGTGTGTGCGCACGCATGCATGTGTGTATTCTACATAAGAAAGTGTCATCTGCAGACAGATAACTTTGCCTTTTCCTTTCCAATATGGATACCTCTTTTTTTTTTTTTCTTGCCTAACTGCTCTGGGTAGGACTTTTACTACTCTGTCGAATAGAAGTGGACACCTGATCTTCAGGGTCCACTGATCTTCAGGGAAGGTTTTCAGCCTTTCAGTACTGAATATGATGTTAGCTGTTGAATTTCTTTTGTCCTCACCCAAGGACATTTTCTCATTGCTTTCTTAGAAAGAGAGGAAGGGAGAGAAACAAACATTAATGTGAGAGAGAAGCATTGATTGTTGCCTCCTGTACATGCCCAGATAGGGGATGAAGCCCGCTCACAACCTAGATATGTGTCACAACCAGGGATCAAACCTGCAACTTTTTGGTTATCAGATGACACTCCAACCAACTGAGCCACAATGGCCAGGGCAGTTATTGGATTTTAATCTATTGCCTTTATCATGTTATGAAGTTCCCATATAGCCCTGGCTGGTGTGGCTCAGTTGGTTGGAGTACAGTCGTGTAACCAAAGGGCTGTGGGTTCAACTTCTGGTAAGGGCACATACCAAAGTTGCAGGTATTATCTCCTGTCTGTGTGTGTAGGGAGGCAACCAATTGTTTCTCTCACATCCATGTTTCTCTCTCGCCCTTATTTTCTCTCTCCCTATTCTCTCTCTAAAAGCAATGAAAAATAAATGTTCTCAAGTGCAAATAAAAAACAAAAGTTCCCATATAATCCTAGTTTAAAAAAATTTTTTTAAATAAGAGTTTATTTGAGCCGAAATTGATGAAAATGGCTAGGAAGCATGATGTTAAATACTTCTATTGAGTGTTTCTATTTTAAAAGGGTGTTAGGTTTTGTCAAATACTTTTTTGGCATCAACTGAGATGATTATTTTGTTTTTCTTCTTTTATTCCATTAATGTGGTATATTACATTGATTTTTGTTTGTTGAACTATTCTTAACATTCCTGAGGTAAAATCTACTTGCTTATAGTGTATGTTCTTTTTAATATGCTGTTACATTTGAAGTGGTATGTCAAATATTTTGGGAAAGTTTGATAAGAATTTATGATAATCATCTTTAAAATTTGGTGCAATTCACCAGTAAAGCTATCCAGTCCTCAGCCTTTCTTCACTGGTACATTTCTTATTATAGATCCACTCTCCTTACTTGCTGTACATATATTCAAATTTTCTATATCTTCTTGAATAATTTTCACTAGTTTATATATTTCTAGGAATTATTCCATTTCATCTAGATTATCCCATTTGTTGGTACAATTGTTTATAACATTCTCTTATAATTCTTTTTATTTCTTTGAAACAAGTAGTCACATCTCCACTTTCATTTCCAATTTTAGTTAATTCAGTCTTCTCTCTTTTGTTCATAGTCAGCTTAGTTAAAAATTTGTGAGTTATTTTAAGTATTTTAATTTTATTTTTATTGATTTGAAAGAGAAAGAGAGAAAGAAACATAAATTTGTTGTTCCACTTATTTTTGCATTCATTGCTTGAACCTTGTTTGTGCCCTGACTGGGGGAGGGACCTGCAAGTTTGGTTTATCTGGATGGCACTTTAACCGAGCTACCCAGCTATGGCCTCTGATTTTTTTCTATTTTCTATTTTATTTACCTCCACTCTAATCTTTTAAAAATTTATTTGTTTGTTTGTTTTACAGAGAGGGGAAGGGAGGGAGAGAAATATTGATACAAGACAGAAACATCAATCAGTTGCTTCTCGTATGCACCTGGATTGGGGACCAAACCTACAACCTAAGCATGTACCCTGACTGTAAATCAAACTGGTGACATTTTGCTTTGCTGGAAGATGCCCAAACAACTGGGCCACACTGGTCAGGGCTCCACTGTAATCATTATTACTTTCTTCTTTCTGCTAGTTTTGGGTGTAGTTTGCTTCTCTTTTTCTGTTTTCTTAAAGTGTACAGTTAGGTTATTGACCTTGAGATCTTTTTCTCTTTCAATACATGGCTTTTATTTGATTTTTAAAATAAGCAGATAAGTCTGAGGAAACATTAGTCATCTTGATGATTCTATAAGTGAACAACTTAGATCTTATTCATCAGCCTGCTGAACTGTTCCTTTTTCAGAAACATAAATAACATCTAAAATTTTTCTGACTTCCTTGTTTTTAACTGTTATAGCTTGCTGAATCAAAGCAGCTGAATTTGATACAAGTTCAATGTCATTTCCTTCAAGAATCAACTCATCCTTCTGGGCTTCAGATACTGAACAAGCAATACCTGATCTCATGTGAATTGTGCAGATGTATGTTTCAGCCAAGAAATTTCTGATTTCGGACTTCCGCCAAGATGGAGGCATAGGTGGATACGCCATGCTTTCTCACACAACCAAGTTTAGAGACAACAAAATGTTAGCAACAGAAAACATAGTCAGAACACAGAAAATTGAACTTTTTGGAAGTCTGATAACAATGAATGCTTCAGCCTGACCGGTAAGAGGGGCGAAACCAGCAGCTGGTGGAGCGGGTTTGCACAGGAAAACTCAGTCAGATGGACACAGGCACGTGGATCCCAGGCATGGGGTTGCAAAGGGCGGACCCAGTGAGCAACCGGCGGATCTGGCGAGGGTGAAAGGCGGTGGGTTGACTGTGCTGGCGCATTCCTGCACAGATAGACCAGCGAGGGAGTGGGCAGTGAGACAGGACCCAGCGGATCCCAGCGACCTGAGGCAGCAGAGAGGGCTGCCATTTCCCGGCTCTGACCCCGCCCCCACATACAGCATCACAACCCAGTGACCCCGCCCTGGAGGCCCCGCCCCAAGCCTCTGCTCCTCATATTTAATGGGCACAAACAGACCAAAAATGGCTCGAGAAGATCTCAAAGCCCCAGAGCCCATAAATCTAAGTGACAAACAAATAGCAAAACTTTCAGATGCACAGTTCAAAACACTGGTGATCAGGATGCTCACAGAACTGGTTGATTTTAGTCACAAATTAGAGGAACATATGAAGGCTAAACTAATTGACATGAATGGAAATGCACAGGAAACAAATAGTAATGGAAAGGAAACTGGGACTCAAATCAAAGGAGTGGACCAGAATGAGGAAAAAAATGACCAACCAGAAAAATATGAAGAAACAAGAATTCAAAAAAATGAGGAGAGACTTAGGAACCTCCAGGACATCTTTAAATGCTCCAACATCCGAATTATAGGGGTACCAGAAGGGGGAAAGGAACAGCCACCAGTGGAAAACTTATTTGAACAAATAATAAAGGAGAATTTCCCCATTCTGGCAAAGGAAATAGACTTGCAGGAAATCCAGGAAGCTCAGAGAGTCCCAAAGAAGTTGGACCCTAGAAGGAACACACCAAGGCACATCATAATTATATTAGCCAAGATTCAAATGAAGGAGAGAATCCTAGAAGCAGCAAGAGCTAAGGGGACAGTCACCTACAAAGGAGTTCCCATCAGACTGTCAGCTGATTTCTCAAAAGAGACCTTACAGGCAAGAAGGGGCTGGAAAGAGGTATTCCAAGTCATGAAATCCAAAGACCTACAACCAAGATTGCTCTATCCAGCAAAGTTTTCATTTAGAATGGAAGGACAGATAAAGTGCTTCTCAGATAAGATCAACTTCAAGGAGTTCATCATCACCAAGCCCTTATTATATGAAATGCTAAAGGGACTTATCTAAGAAAAAGAAGTTAAAAAAACAGTGAAAGGACAGCAAACGCACAGTTATTAACAACCACACCTAAAACAAAAGCAAACCAAAAGGACAGCTAGATCAGGAGTGGAAACATAGAAATGAAGATCTCAAGGAGGGTTAGCCACAGGGGAGTGGGAGGAGGAGAAGGGGGGAGAAGGTACAGAAAATAAGTAGCATAGACAGTAGATAGAAAATAGATGGGGGGGCAAGAATAGTCTGGGAAATAAAGAATCTAAAGAACTTGAGACACATGGTCATAAACTAAAGGGGGGGTAATGGGGATGGGGAGGTAGGGTGGAGGGGAATGAAGGGAGGGAATAGAACAACTGTAATGGCATAATCAATAAAAAAATAAATAAATTAAAAAAATGTATAACAACACCAGTTCTCTTTTGGATATTATTTGCATGTACTACCTTTTTATATCCTTTTACTTTTTCCTCTTTGGGTCTATGGAATGAGTCTCTTGCAGCAATATTTAGTAGACACTGATCATGTATTAAAAATCCAATCTTCTGAGGACTTTTGTCCAAAATGGAGACATAGGTAAATACACTTTCCCTCCTCACACAACCAAAATAAGGACAACAACAATTTTTAAGGTTTCATTTATTTATTTTTAGAGAGTCAAGAATGTAGAGAGAAAGAGAGGAAGAGAAAGACCAATGTGTGGTTGCCTCTCATGCATCCCCTACTGGGGTCCTGGCCTGCAACCCAGGCATGTACCCTGACTGGGAATCAAACCAGTTACCCTTTGTTTCTCAGGCCAGCACTCAGTACACTGAGCTACACCAACCAGGGCAGGACAACAACAAATTTAAAAACAAAAAATAACCAGAACTGCCAGAAGATCAAACTGGATGGAAGTCCAACAACCAAGGACTTAAAGAACAAACATTCAACCAGACCAGTAGGAGGGGCAAAGATGGGCATCCAGGGCAGAGAGGACTTGAGACAAGGTGGCACCTGGAGGGCCAGGCAGGCAAGGCAGAGGCTGGTGGACCTGGAGAGAAAATGGACAGCAGACTTGGGGTGGGGTCCCACATTTGCATGTGAATAAACTGGTAGGAACAACTGGGGAATGAGCCAGATCACACAACCCAGGGTTCAAGTGCAGGGAAATAAAGCCTCAAAACCTCAGACTGTAAAAACCTGTGGGGGTTGTGGTGGCAGGAGAACCTCGAAGGAGAGTTTGTTGGAGAGACCCACAGAGTCCTAGAGTGTACACAAACCCATACACCCAAGAATCAGCATCAGAATGGTCCAATTTGGTTGTGGGTTACAGGGGAAGTGACTGAAAGCCAGCTGAGGGCTGAGCAAGCTGTATTGTTCCCTCCTTGACCCCTCTTCCATAGACAGCATGACAACTAAGCGACCTGGGTTGCCTAACCCTGGTGAATATCTAAGGCTCTGCCCCTTACTACCTAACAGGAGTACCAAGACAAAGAAATATGGCCCAAATGAAAGAACACATCAAAGCTCCACAAAAAAATACAACTAAGTAATGAAGAGATAGCCAACCTATAAGATGCACAGTTCAAAATACTGGTAATCAGTATGCTCACAGAAATGGTTGAGCTTGGTTGCAAAATAGAGGAAGAAGTGAAGACTGTGCAGAGTGAAATACAGCAAAATATACAGGGAACCAACAGTGATGGGAAGGAAACTGGGACTCAAATAAATAATTTGTGAAAGAAGGAAGAAACAAACATTCAACCAGAACAGAATGAAGACACAAGAATTCAAAAAAATGAAGAAAGTCTTAGGAACCTCTGGGACAACTTTAAATGTTCTAACATCTGAATCATAGAGGTTCCAGAAAGAGGTGGAAGAGCAAGAAATTGAAAACTTATTTGAAAGAAGAATGAAGGATAACTTCCCTAACCTGACAAAGGAAATAGACTTCCAGGAAGTCCAAGAAGCTCAAAGAGTCCCCAAGTAGTTGGACCCAAGGAGGGCCACACAAGGCACATTATAATCACATTACCCAAGATGAAAGATAAGGAGAGAATCTTAAAAACAGCAAGAGAAAAGGAAACAGTTACCTACAAAGGAGTGCCTATAAGACTATCAGCTAATTTCTCAAAAGAAGCCTTGCAGGCAAGAAAGGACTAAAAAGAAGTTTTCAAAGTCATGAAAGGCAAGGACCTACATCCAAGATTGCTCTCTCCAGTATAGCTTTCATTTAGAATGGAAGGACAGATAAAGTGCCTCCCAGATGAGTTCAAGTTCAAGGAGTTCATCATCACCAAGACCTTATTATATGAAATGTTAAAGGGACTTACCTAAGAAAAAGAAGATAAAAAAGATGAACAGTGAAAGGACAGCAAACTCATAGTTATTAACAACCACACCTAAAACAAAAGCGAAGTAAGAGGACAGCTAGATCAGGAGCGGAACCACAGAAATGGAGATCACATGGAGGGTTAGCAACAGGGGAGTGGGAGGAGGAGAAGGGGAGAGAAGGTACAGAGAATAAGTAGCATAGACAGTGGGGAGAAAATAGAAGGGGAGGGCAAGAGTAGTGTGGGAAATGTAGAAGCTAAAGAACTTGTGACACATGGACATGAACTAAAAGGGGGGAATATGGAGGAGGGAGGAGATGTGCAGGGTGGAGGGAAATGGGACAACTGTGATGCCATTATCAGTAAAATATATTTTTAAAAAAATATGTGATTGCTTTTCATGCACCCCCTACTAGGAACCTAGCCCACAACCCAGGCATATGCCCTGACTGGGCATCAAACCAGAGAGCCTTTGGTTTGCAGGCACACACTCAATCCACCAGCTAGGTCTCATTAGGTGTTTTCTGCTACCTTTTCTTCCAAATTGTTGAGTCAATACTCTGCTTCATCTAATCTACCCTTGATTCACTCTAATGTTTTAATGTATTTTTCATTTCAGTAATTTTATTTTTCATTTTTAAAAATCAGTTTTAGAGAGAAAGAGAGGAAGGAGAGAGAGAGATCAATTTGTTGTTCCACTTTTTTATGCATTCATTGGTTGACTCTTCTGCATGCCCTGACTGGAGATCAAATCTGCAACCTTGACATATTAGGACAATGCTCTAACCACCTGAGCTACCCAGCCAGGGTCTATCTTTTTTATGTTTCCTATCTCTTTGTTAAAGTTCTCACTGAATTTGTTGAGCATTTTTATAACCAGTGTTTTGAACCTCTGGATCTGGTAGATTGCCTGTCTCCATTTTTTGTCCTACTTTTTTTGGGGGGGACATGCTTGTCTCCTTATTTTGGCTGTCTCCCTGTGTGTATTTCTATGTATTATGTAGAGCTGCTATGTCTCCTTGTCTTGGTAGAGTGACCTTATGCAGTGGGTCTAGTGGTACAGTATCCCTGGTCACCTGAACTGTGTGCTCCAGGTGTGCCCCTTGTGTGGGTTGTGTATGCCCTCCTGTTGTAGTTAAGCCTTGATTGCTATTGGTTGTCAGTGGGAGGGATTGATTCTCATGCTGATTGGCTGTGAGGACTGGCCATGACTATAGTGGAGGAGCTGTTGTGCCAGGGCTGGCCCCACAGAGCAAGCAGGGTTGCTTTAGTGGAGCTCTGATGCCTACCAAGTCTGCACTTCAGATGTGTCATTTGTGGAAGTGGCTGGGTATTGCTCTGGTGTGGTCCTAAGCTGAGCACCAGGTGTCTTAGTTCTGGGATCTGTTGGGAGGAGCTTGGGTGGAGGCCAAGGTCAACAACTGCCTCTGCTCTGCCTGGGGTCACCTGGTATGAAGTATACAGTGATCTGCAGGTAGATGCTGTTAGTGCTGGACTTAGAGACAGCTGGGACAGGTTGTTCTGTGAAGCAAGGCAGGCTGCCACTAGTTCCAGTCTTGGGGGTACTTAGCAAGAAGTACAGGGATCGCTGAGACCAGATGCTGCTTGTTTGGGGTTTGTGAACCTTGAGAGATTTTAGAAAGCTTTGCAGCATGAACCAAGACAGACCATTTCTATGGAAAAGCCACTGGAAATGGCTTGAGTGGGCCTGTAAGTGGGGGGTGGGGGGTCTCAGGGAATCACCAGGGCTTGATGAACAGAGTTAGCTGGGTTGATGGAAATTCAGAAATGGAGCCTGCTGGTGCCTGCCTGCACCTGCAGGGGAAGGTCTTAGAAAAGTAACAATGCCTCTGCCTGTTTGAGAGAAAGCTTCCCCTTCAGTCCTTGCCCTGAAACCAGAAAATTCAGTTCTTCCTCACATGTCCCTTACGTTTTTGGGGCTGCTGCTCAGAGTGAGTGAGTCCATCAGTAAGTCAGTCCATGAATGGGCCTTTAAGAGGAATGCCTGGGACTCTAGAGGCTCTCACTTAGCTGCTATTGCCTCTACTTATCACAGACTTCTCTTCCTGTCACTGTAACCCTGGGCCTGGAACTTGGTGTAGGGCTGGGATCCCTCACTCCTTATGGGAGACCTCTTTAGCCAGATATCCCTCCAGATAGCCAGCAGATTTTTAACTGCTACACATAAGTGTGAAACTAGCCCATCCCACATCTTTGCCCCTCCTACCAGTTTCAAAGTGGTTTCTTCTGTATACCTTTAGTTATAGAAGTTCTGTTCAGGGGGGTGGAAATGGGAGGGAGGTGGGGAGGGCTGGGGGGTGGGCTGGGATGGGAGTAAAAGGCAGAAAAGTGTACTTGAACAATTAGAAATTTTTTCAATGGCAAAAAGAAGTTCTGTTCAGCTAGACTTCAGGGGGTTCTGTAGTTTAGTTGTAATTTTGATGCGGTCATGAGAGAAGGCAAGCACAGCGTTTACCTACTCTATTGTTTTTGCTTTCTCTCATGGCTTTAACTATTTTATCCCACTACCTTCTGGTGTCAATGGTTTCTTGTATGAAATCAGTGGTTAATTTCATTGATGATCCCTTATATGTAATGAGTCACTTCTTTTTCTTTTCTCACTTGAGGATATATTCACTGATTTGAGAGGCAGAGACAAACATCAACATCTATATGAGAGAGAAACATTGATTGGTTGCCTCCCATACGTGCCTTGACCAGGGACTGAACCAGCAACTTAGATATGTGCCCTGATAGGGAATCAAACCCACAACTTTTTGGTGCATAGACAATGCTCCAACCAATTGAGCAATTTGGCCAGGGCACGAGTCACTTCTTTACTGTTACTTTCAAAATCCTTTCTTTGTCTTCGGGTTTTCATAGTTTGACTATAACATATTTTAGCACAATCTCTTTGAATTTATCCTTCTTGGAGTACATTGGATCTCTTGAATATGCAGATTTATGACTTTCATTATATTTGGGAAGTTTTGAGCCATTATTTCTTTTTTCTTAAATTTTATTTATTTATCTTTGGAGGGGAAGGGAAGGAGAGAGGGAGAGAAATATCAATGTATAGTGGCCTTTTGTGCATCCTCCGCTGGGAGCTGGCCTGCAACCCAGGCATGTGCCCTGACTGGGAATCGAACCGTGATCCTTTGGTTCACAGGCTATGCTCAATCCACTGAGCTACACCAGCCAGGGCTGAGCCATTATTTCTTTAAATATTTCTCCTGCCTTTTTCTTTCTCTTGTCTCCTTCTGGGAGTCCTATGATGCCTATGTTGGTATGTTTCATGGTGTCTTACAAATCCCTCAAGCTCATTTTTCTTCATCCTTTTTTCTTCCTGCTCCTCAGGCTAAATAATTTTTCTTCTCCTAATCTAAACTTTTGTTGAATCCTTCAGGGCAATTTCTCATTTCAATTATTGTATTTTTCAGGTCTAGAATTTGTTTGGTTCCTTCATAGAGTTTCTATCTCTTTATTGGTTTTTTTCATTGTGCTTATACATCATTTCCCTGATTTTCTTTAGTTCTTTGTTCATGGTTTCCTTTAGCTTATTGAGCACATGTAATACAGTTTATTTAACATTTTTGATAAGTAATTTCAATGTCTGGGCCTCCTCAGGAACGGCATCTATTAAATTCTTTTTCTCATGGAATAGATCATACTTTTCTGTTTCTTTGTATATTCTGTATTTTTTGTTGTTAATTGGACATCCTGAGTATTATAATGAATAACTCTGAGAATCTGATTCCCCCACTTCTCAGAGATTGCTGACTTGTTTGTTGATGGCTGGAGCCATCAGACTGTGACTTTTCCAAACTATTTTTGGTAAGTATGTATTCCTTGTTATGTACGGTCACTGAAGTTTATGTTCTCTTATTTCTATATATTCAGCTTCAAATAAGAAGGAGGGAGGTTCTATCTCTTAAATATTTTCAATGAAGCTTCTGCTTAGAAGGCCAAATCCAAGACAAGTGTCTGTGCTGATCCCTCAGGGCACCACTGCACTAATCAAAACACATAGCCTCAAATTTTTGGAGTACAGTGTCCCCACTGTCAACCATGGCTGCAGCCAGCCACTTTGAGACTGTGGCAGAGTTGATGAATGGACAATGGGAGTTGGTTCATGCATACCACTCACTTATGAAAGACCAGCAACCTCTCTATTTATTCATCAAGCACTCCCAAGGTTGTTATGAATGTCTTCTCTGGTTCCAGAATTTCAAAATAATAGATTCCAATCACTCTTTTTAAAAAATATTTATTTATTTTTAGAGAGAGGAGATAGGAAGGAGAAAGAGAGGGAGAGAAACATCAATGTGTGGTTGCCTCTCATGTGTCCCCCACTGGGGATCTGGCCTGCAACCCAGGCATGTGCCCTGACTGGGAATCGAACCGGCAAGCCTTTGCTTCACAGGCCCACGCTCAATCCACTGAGCTACACCAGCCAGGGCCCAATCACTCTTTTTAGCTCAGTGGTTGATTCCATGGACTGAATCAAGTACTGAGCTGAACCCTAAAGTTTTCTAATTTGCCCTTTTGTGTGATATCCTTCCAACTTCACTCTTTTGCATGTGGATATCCAATTGTTCTAGCACAATTTATTGAAGAGACTATTCTTTCCCCATCAAATGGCCTTAGCACTGGACTTCTGGCAAAAATGGAGGTGTAGGTAAACATACTGTGCCTCCAAAAGAAGGACAATAACAATTTAAAAACAAAAAACATCCAGAACTGACAGAAAATCAAACTGTATGGAATTCTGACAACCAAAGAGTTAAAGAAGAAATATCCATCCAGACCAGTAGGAGGGGTGGAGACAGGAAGCCAGGTGGAGAGGACTCACAGCAAAGCAGTGGTGGAGGACCAGGGCGGGCAAGGTGGTGGCTGGTGGACCCAGAGAGGTGGTGGATTATGGAGTGGGGTGGGCAAGGCTGCAGCTGGCTGGCACGATGGCAGCTGGTGGAGTTCAAGGTCCCATATTCATGTGCTGGTAAACTGGGAGGAACACCTGGGCAGTGAGACAGACCTTGCAATCCAGGGTCCAAGTGCAAGAAAATAAAGCCTCAAACCACTGATTGAAAATACCTGTGGGGATTGAGGCAGGAGAAACTCCTACCCTCAGAATTTGTTGGAGAGACCCACTGGGTCCTAGAATGTACACAAGCAAACCTAATGAGGGATCAGCATCAGAAGGGCCCACTTTGCTTGTGGGTAGTGGGGGAAGTGACTGAAATGGGCAGAGAGCAGAGCAAGTGCCATTGTTCCCCCTTGGACCCTTTTCCCACATACAGCATCACAATGCAGCAACATGGGTTGCCCTTCTCTGGTGAACACCTAATGCATAGCAGGTGCACCGAGACAAAAAAAATAGCCCAAATGAAAGAATAGTTCAAAGCTCCAGAAAAAATACAACTAAGCGATGAAGAGATAGCCAACCTACCAGATGCCACAGTTCAAAAACAGTGATAATCAGAATGTTCACAGAATTGGTTGGTCACAAATTAGATGAAAAAATGAAGACAATGCTAAGTGAAATAAAGGAAAATGTACAGGGAACCAATAGTGATGGGAATTAAACAGAGACTCTGATCAATGCTGTGGACCAGAAGAAAGAAAGAAACAACCGAACAGAAAAGAAGGAGGAAACAAGAATTCAAAAAAGTGAGGAGAGGCTTAGGAACCTCCAGGACATCTTTAAAAGTTCCAACATCTGAATTATAGGGGTACCAAAAGGAGAAGAGGAAGAGCAAGAAATTGAAAACTAATTTAACAAATAATGAAGGAGAACTTACCAATCTGGCAAAGGAAATAGACTTTCAGGAAGTACAGGAAGCTCGGAGGGTCCCAAAGAACTTGGATCCAAGGAGAAACACACCAAAACACATCATAATTATATTACCCAAGATGAAAAATAGAGAATCTTAAAAGAAGCAAGAGAAAAGGAGACAGTTACCTACAAAGGAGTGCCCATTCTCAAAAGAGACCTTACAGGCAAGAAGGGGCTGAAAAGAAGTATTCCAACCATGAAAGGCAAGGACCTACATCCAAGATGACTCTATCCAGCAAAGCTTTCACTTAGAATGGAAGGGCAGATAAAGTACTTCTCAGATAAGGTCAAGTTAAAGGAGTTCATCATCACCAGCCTTTATTATATGAAATGTTAAAGGGACTTATGTAAGAATGTAATTCTTGGGCAATGTAATTATGATGTGCATTGGTATGTTCCTCCTTGGATCCAACTTCTTTGGGAATGTCTGATCTTCCTGGACTTCCTGGAAGTCTATTTCCTTTGCCAGGTTAGGGAAGTTTTTATTTATTATTTTTTCAAATAAGTTTTCAACTTCTTGCTCTTCTTCTTCTCCTTCTGGTACCTCTTTGATTCACAAATTGTAACACTTAAAGTTGTCCCAGAGGTTCCTAAGCCTTTCTTCATTTTTTTTTTTTTTTGAATTCTTGTTTCTTCATTCTGTCCTGGTTGAATGTTTATTTCTTCCTTCTTTCCCAAATCATTGATTTGAGTCCCAGTTTCCCTCCCAACACTGTCGGTCCCCTGTATATTTTGCTTTTTTTCACTCTGCATAGCCTTCGCTTCTTTCTCTATTTTGTGACCATACTCAAATCATTTCTGTGAACACTCTGATTACCAGTGTTTTGAACTGTGCATCTTATAGGCTGGCTATCTCTTCATTGCTTAGTTCTATTTTTTGAATTTTGATGTGTTCTTTCATTTGGGCCATATTTTTTTGTCTGGTACATCTGTTATATTGTAAGGGGCAGAGCCTTAAGTATTTTCCAGGGTGGGGCTACCCATGTCACTGTCCTTTTGGTTATGTGAGGAGGCAAAGTGTATCTACCTGTACCTCCATCTTGGCCAGAAGTCCTTTTCATATCATCATACGTGTTGCACACCTGACTCTCTGTTTCATCATCTGTGAAGTGGGGATAATGATACAATTCTTCTGACAGAAAATCATAAAATTATTTAATAATTCAAGAAAATAGCCCTGGCCGGTGTGGCTCAATGGATTGAGTGCCAGCCTGTGAACCAAAGGGTTGCTGGTTTGATTCCCTGTCAGGGCACATGCCTAGGTTGCTGGCCAGGTCAGGTCCCCAGTAGGGGGCATGTGAGAGGCAACTGCACATTGATGTTTTTTTTCCCTCTCTTTCTCCCTCCCTTATCCTCTGTCTAAAATAAATAAATAATCTTAAAAAAAGAAAAGAAATTGGGTATGGATTGAATGTTTGTGTTCCCCCGAAATTTATGTTTAAACCTAACCCCCAACATAATGGTACCACACTTTTGGGAAGTGATTAGATCATGAGGGTGGATCCTTCATAAGAGATTAATGCCCTTACAAAAGAGATCCCCAAAGATCTTCCTTACTTCTTCTACCATGTGAGGATACAGCAATATGACAGGTATCTGTGAACTGGGAAGCAGGTTATCACTATGTACAAAATCTGGAAGCACCTTGATCGTTGAACTTCCCAGTTTCCAAAACCATGAGAAATAAATTTCTGTTGTTTGTAAGCCACCAAATCTGTGGTATTCTGTTATAGCAGCCTGAACAAACTAGGACAGAACAAAACAGGATATTATTTCACCACATGCTACAAAATGGCATCTATGCAATTAATTTTGTTTGACAGATGAGTCTACACTGCTGACTGTTGTTGCATGCTGCTTGACCATTCCTATTTTCCCTCCTGAGTCACAGATCTGAGGTTCCTACAGCCTCCTGGATAGCCTCTAAAAGTTTCTCAGACTCCTTGTACTCACCATCATCAAAGCTGGCCTCAATGTCTCTTCCAAACCTACCCCTTCTCCCTCGTTCCCATCTCAGGGACAGCCTCTTTGTCCTCCAGGATCCAGGACAGAGTCCTGGGCCTTTCCCTTAAATTTTCCCTCACTCCCATTCCTTACATGGCCCACCACCCCCATGGTTCACTAGGCCTCCTGAGCATCTCTCCCACCTGCCCTTTCCTCTCCTTTCACAAGCAGGCTTTGGTCCTGCACCATCTTCTTCTTCCCAGGTCCCTGGTCTATTGCCTCCCTGGGATCTCCAGCTCCAGTCTTGAGCCATTCTCCACAGGGCAACCAGGGGCATTTTTGCAGTATCTGACCACACCCTTCAGCTTCTTAGCTCTAAGTGTCCTCTGATAATTCTCAAGCTCAATAACATGACCTCAGTAACCTTGCCTGCTCTGGAGCTGTCTCATTATGGACAAGCTGGTCTGGCTATCTTCCCTTTTGCTTTTTCAGAATGTATGTCTCCTGGACCTCTACTCCTAGTGTAGAGCAGTGGTGAGGGGTGGTCAGAGGACTTGTAGAGTCACTTTACTTGAGACTTGTGGGGAGGGGCTGGAGTCGAGCTACTGGTTGGACAGGGGGTAGAGTACAAAGGTAGTCTACCTTTGTACTCTTTTATGTATGAAAGCCTTTCAGCTTCCTTTTCCTATTTTTGATAGCACATTGTTCTTACAATGAACAAGTTCTTGTCCTTACAAGAACTGCTCTTACACACACATATACACACATGAGCATGAGATTAAGATAACACTGACTCCCTTAGACCCAAAGACGGGCTCTGATTGGCTTAAACAACTCAAGGTAGAATTCCTCTGGCAGTGTGAGTGATAAAGTGGTGAGCTTATGACACAAACCCATCCAATCAAAGTGACTAATAGGATTGACAGCCTAGAAATGTTGGACTGCAGCCTTTTCTTCCTATGGACAGTAAGACATATGGATGTGTAGCTTCAGACTATGAGGAAGGCTGTCCTGAGATCAGAGACCACACTCAGAGCTGGGCAGAGTATGAAAAACTGCAAAGAAAAGGAGTAAGAATCCTGTGGATACTGAAGACTTCTGGATCAAACTGTACCTGGAGCTGCCCTGGCTGGTGTGGCTCAGTGGTCTGAGTGCCAGCCTGAGAACCAAAGGTCACCAGTTCAACTCCCAGTCAGGGCACATGTCTGGGTTGCAGGCCAGGTCCCCAGTAGGGGGCCTGCATGAGGCAACCACACGTTGATGTTTTCCTCCCCCTCCCCCTCCCTTCTCCTCTCTCTAAAAATAAAATATTTTTTAAAAACTGTACCTGAAGCTTATTTTGAGAAAACCCATATATTATCATTTCCATTTGGACTATTTGAAGTTTTTGCTAATTGCAACTAAAATAAAAATCCTAACCTCTCTAGAGTCCCCTCCTTAAGCTCAACGTCATATTGGTGTTGACATTAAAAAATATTTAATGACTGGTACTAAATCTAAACACTGAACAACCAGAACAGGCTTTAGGCCACAGCAATGGGCCTGGGTCATGGAGGACCCTGCTGAACTGCAGGGAGGTTGGGGCACTCTGGGGAGAGGCTGAGTTGGCAGGCACACGGAGAAGCTGCTATTTACCAGCTGGCACAGAAGGATTTTGATATTTTAATGACCTATGTGTGGCTGTGTGGTCTGAAGGAAAATGAAAATTCAAGCAAAACAGAAAGGAAGGCTTGGGATGGGTGACAGGTTGCATTCCCAAGTTGGCCCAGAAAGTAAGGAATGAGGATGGGTGGGGCAGGTAAGAGACTCAGGTCAGTGACTTCTTCACAGTTCCATCAGGTCCAGCCTTATTCTCTTCTGTCACCTTATAGCTGACCTTGGATCCAACACTAGATTCGGTCTCAGATGTGCTCAAGCCTCTGGAAGAGGAGCTGTAAGTGTAGTAGGACTCTGAGGTGACGATGTTGTTGATCTTCCAGCGAAGGAAGTTGCACATCTTCGTCATAAGGGGCAGCAAGAGGCAGATGATGATGTAGGAGGTCACCACGCTGAGAAATACACTGGCTGAAAACTGCAAGCACCAAACCACAGGTGTGGATGGGCAGCCTGGCGGAGCCAGTCCATCCCACAGGGCAGCTCCCGAGCAGCTACTCACCATGAGGATGAAGAGGGCCCGCTTGGCACTGAGTGGAAGCCCATGGATATGCAGCAGGAAGATGAGCTGGTGGTCACAGTATGTGCTATTGTCCACACCTCTGATGGGGGGAAGGGGTCCATGACTGGGAAGGAGCCGGGCATCCCACAGAAAGCCCTGATCCCACCTGGGCCACGTGCTCGGCTTACCTATTGCTCACCAACACCTTGAAGAAGAATTCAGGGGCGAAGATGCTATAGGGAACGGTGTCATGGCATGGGGAATTCTCCAGACACAGCCACCTGGGGGCCCATAGTCAGGCACTTGTGTAGCACATCATGCCTACCATGTGACAACCCCTGATTTCTACCCCCATCCCCAAAACTGAGTGAGCACCAACTAGGCACTATCTTATTCCTTCATCCCTGATTCACTCCTTCATTCTTTCATCTAAGAAGACTTCTGAATGCCTACCAAGTTTTGTAGGCATTTGTTTACTCTTTCATTTCCTCCTGCCTTTTCATGTCCATCTGTCAATTCCTAATTATGCATTCATCTAGATTATGGATTGTATACCTGTTATGTGCCAACTCCCCCCTTACTCCTTGCTGCCTTCTTTCCTTTATGCCACAAATACAGCTTGAGTACCTACTAGTACAAAGACACATCTTCATTAATTTACTCTTTTCTTTATTTATTCAACAAACATAGGTTGAATGCTGACTAGGTGTAAGTTGTTACTTTGTTCGTTCATTCATTCTGTCTTTTCTCATGGCATCATTTTCTTCTTTTCAATAAATCAAAAATAGTAATTGAGCCCCTATGTACTCATTTGTTCCTCCATTGTTTTTATTCATCATTAAGACCTCCATTCAAATGTAATGCCTACCATGAATTCATTAATTTGTTCATGGTTTCATTCCACAAATACTATGTTGAGTTTATTTAGAATCTGGACCTATAAGGGAGACAGACCCCGTAGAGGGCAGAAACGGCCCAAAAGGATCAGGGCTGGGATGGGGACACACACAGAGGGGTCAAGGCTGGGATGGGATAGGAGCCAACTGTCCCAACGAGAATATAGGAGCCAACTGTCCCAAATAGAACAGTCAGAAAAATCCCCCTAGATGAAGAGGCATCTGAAATAAGGCCTGAAGAAAAAGTAAGAGGGACAGGCACTGCAGACAGAGCGTCCAGCTTACGTCAAGGTCAACCCCATTTAAGGAACACAAAGGTGGTCCATGTGGCTTGGGCATCCACAGAAGCAGGAGAAATGGTCAGGCCTGACAGACTGTGGACAGGTGGGTGATAAAGAGGCCAGCAGCCAGGATGTGCACTTACTCGATGCCTAAGCTCTGGTGGGACAGAATGTTGAAGGCTGAATCGTGGGTGGTTGTTGCATTCTTGGTGGTCCAGATGAGGCTGTCGGTGCTGTGGAAAACCACTGTAAACTCAGTAGAGGACCCACAACCTCAGTGAGGGCGGAGCCTCGGCTGCAGACTGATGCAGAAGGTGGCCAGCAGTGTGAGCAAGGGGGGCCTGGGTTGGAGCCTTTGGTGAACAGGGCAAGAGTTTGTGGGACCCTAGCAGCCTTGTTGTGGGTGGGGTCTGAGATACTGAGGTAGGTGGGGCTTGCAGGGAGTGGGAGGTCTGTGGCTGGGAAGCTGAAGGGGTCTATAGGGGAAGGAAGGCCCAATTGCAGCCGATTCCCACGGGGATTACTTGTCCAGGGGGCTGTTGAAGCGGTAAATCTCTTCTTCGCTGTATTCCCTGATGCTGTCCAGCGTGGGCCCGCCGCCCACCACCTTCAGAACATAGCTGCGGGGGGCAGAGGTGCACAATGACTGGCCTCAGTGTCCTCAGTCCTGCATCATATCTACCCCTCCTGCCCTCCTACCCCTTCCCATCAGCCGCTGGCTTGGCCATGCCTTTACCTGCCCTGAAAACTGCCAGAGTCTCCCGTCACCAAATCTTGGATCAAGAAGAAGGGGTAGAAGACTGTGGGATGGGAAGAGGGTGAGGCCAGGAGAAGAATTAGTCTGGCCCAAGAAGTGGAGGGTGGTGAGGGGAGAAAAGAGAGAGGGGGGACCAAGGGGAAGAGCAGAGAGTGGACAGGGAGGTAAGAAGGCAGGGAGGGCAAAGTGGTGGGACAGAGGACAGTGGACAATGGAGAGGAGGGGCCTGGACACGCACTGTCACGGAAGAGGAAGCAGGGCATCTCAGGGTCCGGGTAAATGCAGTTAAAGTAGTGTTTGTTCTGTAAGCGGTTGTACTGCAGCGTGTAGGTGATGTCAAAGGCAAGACGCTTGCCAGGTGGGCAGCCGATAAGCAATGGCACCATCAGGTTGCCCTGAGTGGGAGGAGAAAAGCCTCGCCTGGGAAGAGGGAAGGGGAGAACACCCCTCCTCCCACAGACACCATCACTACCTTCCAGGCTCACCCTCAGCAGGGTGCAATCTGGTAATTATTTTCCTTAAATCAATACTTTCATAACTGCAATTACTTATGTAGCTTTCACTGTGTACAAGGCAATAGTTCTTTGCACCACATATTCAAATTCATTTGACTCTCCAAACAGCCTTGTCTGGTAGAGACTATTAATATTTCTATCTTAGAGATGGCAAAGTGAGGTGCAGAGAGGCCAAACAACCTATTTATTATCCACAGCCAGATAGCTATTAAGTGGTAGAGCTGGGACTCAAACTGGGCAGGCAGCTTCCAGCTGTCTGCAGAAAAAGACATAAAAAAACAGTAACACGTACACCTATGGAGCACCCAACTCCTGGCCAGACTTTATAGGGCTGAATTTTCAAACAACTGATCTGAGGGAGCATGGGTTATATGAGGAAAGAGCAGCCAGGATGGAAGATTAGGGGCCGGGGGTCAAAGAATCCGTGACATTGTCCTCAGAATGTCAAAGGGACATGGGCATCCGGAAACCGTGGTCTGGGCTTGATGGCAACTGTGGAGAGGAGCTGGTAGCCATAGATTAAGCACCTCTCATGCTAGACCTGGCCAAAGATTACACCTACGAGCCACTCACTGACTGGGAGTATAATGGGCATCTCCGGGTTAGTGTATCCACAACCCACCTCAACTAATGGCACCTCATCCCTCTATATTCAGGCTAAAAGCCTTGGCCTCATCCTGGAAACCTCTTTCTCTCACCCCTACATCCAGTCCACTCGGATAGCATATGTCTCTAGACTTCAGAATAGAGCCATCCTCTCCCCCACCCCTCAACTCCTTTGCTTCACTCTTGCCTTCCTAACCTTGTTGCCTACATAACCCAATCCTCCCTGGTTTCCCTCGCCAAACATTGCCTTCATGTCTCCCACGTGCAACCAGAGGGACCCTGCGAACACCCGTCAGTCCTCTGCTTAGAGTCCTCCCCTAGAATGATCTTGCTCCCCAGTGCCCAACAGGCCTCAGGTGGTCTGCCCCATCACCACGTTCACGGCATTCCTCACCACTTTCCTCCTTGCTCGCCCTGGTCCAGCCACAATTGCCCATCCGTGTTCCCTCAAACATACTCCTGCTTCCGGCCCTTAATACCCTCTGTTCCCGCTCACTGGGATGACTTTTTAGCATATAACCACATAGCTCACTTATCCCTCCCCCCCCCCATGTCTTTGCTCAAACGTTTCCTCCTTGACCAGGCTTTCACTGAGCCATCCAATGGCAAATGCTGACCTACCCTATGCCCCTTGCCTGCCTTTTTCTCTCTAGCACTCATCACCTCTTAACACACAATATCTTATTTATCTTGCTCATTGTCTGACTCTGTTGTGGTTTGAATTATGTATCCCAAAGATAAGTTGAAGTCCTAATCCCATGGAACCTGCCAATGTGATCTAATTTGGAATAGGGTCTTTACAGGTTTAATCAAGTTAAGATGAGGTCATACTGGATTAGGCTGGATCCTAATCCAATGACTGGTGTCCATATAAGAAGAGGGAGATTTGGACACAGACACAGGAGAAGGCCTTGTAAAGGTGAAGGCACAGACTGAAGTGATGCATCTACAAGCCAAGAAATTTGAAGGATCCTAAGAACCTGCAGTGGGACCAACCCTGAGTTTAGACTTCTGGCCTCCTTCACTGGGAGAGAGTCAGTTTCTTAAGTCTGTGGGGATTATGGCAGCCCTAGAAATGAATACACTCCACCCACTGGAACATCAGCTTCACAAGGACAGAACTTGTCTGGTTTGTTCACTACAGTAACTCCAGCCCTTAAAACAAAGCTGGCATGTAGTAGGCACTCAATAAATAGTGGTTGAATTAATAAACTTCTTGCACAGGGAATGAAACGTGTTCCTGGTCTAACCCCTGACCCCAGCCCCATCTCCCCTGGAGGTCCATCTCTGGAGCTGGCCTGTTAAGAGACACTCCAAGCCTTTATTCACCTAAGCAAATTTGACTGAGCACCTATTACATATAAATTCACTTCTTACTTCCTTCATCCAAGATATTTACCATATTTTTCAGGCCATAAGATGCACCTAGGTTTTAGAGGAAAATAGGAACAAGATTTTTGAAGCAAAAAATGTGGTAAAACATTGAATAACATAAATAACATAATATCTCACCAGTGTAAATGTAAAAACTACATTCAGACTATAAGATGCACTCCCCTTTTCCTCCCAAATTTGGGGGAAATCATGCATCTTATAGTCCGAAAAATATGGTACGTATTGAGAAGGCACAGTTTATCAATTAGTTCCCACTTCCATTTTTTTCCAGAATGGGAGCCAGAGAGAGGCTCTGGGCCTTCCCAGTACACGTGCCTCCTGATCTGGTAACGTGGGGGTGGGGAGGGAGAGGGACCTAGAAACTGGCAGACCACAGCCTGAGAACACAAAGAAACAAAAGCTCAGACTATGTTCAGCACCTCTGTTTCCCTGTGTGTTTTCTTAATCATTGGCTTTTTTTGTTAAACTTAATTTTTGGATGGATATCATGGTCGCATGCGTCTAAATGGGGAATATACCTGCGTGTATGCACACGCAGTGCAAAGTCTCAGTGCTACTCCCATCCTCCAACTGTCCTGCCTCTCCTTCCTCCTCAGAGTAGGGAGCAACTCCAAGTACTTTTTTGTCCATTTTCCCAAAGTTTCTTCATGCAAATAAAAGCAAACATGAATATATGTTCTCAGAGAATCTTTCTCGTGCTATTGTTTTGCCTACATTGATGTGTGCCCTGCTTTTTTTCCTTAAGAATAAAATACACTTTGGAGACCATTCCACATCAGTGTATGGAGATATATCTTCCTTCCCTTCCCTTCCTTCCTTCCTTCCTTCCCTCATAGTTTTCCATTGCATGATGCACCATAACTTATTTAACCACTCCCCTATGCATGAACATTTAGGTTGTTTTTGACCTTTTGCTGTGTGTTATAAATTTCCAGAAGGGATCTTCCAGGTCAAAACGGGGGTATTAACTTTGACCCTCTGGGGTTACAATAAAGGGGAAAATAATGCATATTATTAAGCACAACAAAAAAACACTTAAGGAGCCTGAGGTGAGTCACTCTACCCTGCACTTGACTCAGATATCTTATGTAATCCAAGGTGTTGGGACTGTTATAACTCCCATTTTTACTGCCCTGGGTCACACTAAGCCAGATGGAGGAGTACCTGGGTCTGTCTGTTGATTGGTGGGCAGGGAAATGGGTGAGAACAAGGCCTCTGGGTCAGGTCCCTCCACTGCCACCTGTTAGCTCCCAGGGTTACTCTGAGTAGAGGTCTGCCCCTCTTGGAGCCTCCGTGTCTGCCTCTGTGCAAAGGGGATACTGCGTGTGCAAGTGAGTGAAGAACCAAGGATGCACAGAAGTGAACAAAGACCATGTGAGTAGGTAAAGGAAGAACGACATGTAGGAAAAGTGCCAGGCTGACCCAATGGTGCCTCTGTGCCAATTCGAAAATGAAGCCTGTGTCACAGATACTTTACTTCCTACTGCAGAAAAGTATCAGAAGAGACTTCCGCCAAGATGGAGGTGTAGGTGGAACCACCTTGCCTCTGTGCACAACCAAATCTAAGAACAACTATTTTTAACAACAATAAACACAACCAAGCCACACAGAAAATCAACAATACGGAGTCCAAAGGACAACTAAATGCTCAGCAGTGGAGCAGGTTGGCAAAAAAAAATCCCCGAACGGGTGGTGCGCAAGCAGCCGAAGGTGCAGATCTCGAGCTAGCTATGGGAGCACACAGGGAAGAAGTGCGGCAGGCAGTCTGCGGTTGGTCGGTCGAGCATCTGCGTGCGGATAAACCAGTGAGGAGGGGAGCCTGCACGGGGCAGCAGGCTCGCACAATTCTGATCGGATAAACAGGCCCGGGGCAAGTGGTGTGACTGGACGGGCTGGGCTAGTGAAGAGGACTGCCATTGCTCCCTCTCTGACCACGCCCCCACACACAGCGTCACAAACCAGCAACCTGGATCGCCCCGTCCTGGTAAACAACTAAGGCTTCGCTCCGCTTACTTAATGGCACGAATAGACCAAAAATGGCTCTAGGACAACTCAGAGCCCCAGAACCGATCGATCTAAGCGATGAAGAAATAGCCAGTCTTTCAGATGCACAGTTCAAAACACTGGTTATCAGGATCCTTACAGAACTGGTTGATTTTAGTCACAAATTAGAGAAACATACGGAAGCTAAACTAATTGAAATGAATGGTAATACAAAGGAAACCAATAGTAATGGAAAGGAGATTGGGACTCAAATCAAGGGAGTGGACCAGAAGGAAGAAAAAAATGATCAAACAGAAAAGAATGAAGAAATAAGAATTCAGAAAAATGAGGAGAAGCTTAGGAACCTCCAGGACATCTTTCCTGGAGGAAACATTCCAGGAAAGATGTTCCTGGAAAGATTCCAAACGTTCCAACATTCGAATTATAGGGGTACCAGAAGGGGAAGAGTCACGAGTGGAAACCTTATTTGAACAAATAATAAAAGAGAACTTCCCCATTCTGGCAGAGGAAATAGACTTCCAGGAAATCCAGGAAGCTCAGAGAGTCCCAAAGAAGTTGGACCCAAGAAGGAACACACCAAGACACATCATCATTACATTAGCCAAGATTAAAATGAAGGAGAGAATCCTAGAAGCAGCAAGAGCTAAGGGGACAGTCACCTAGAAAGGAGTTCCCATCAGACTGTCAGCTGATTTCTCAAAAGAGACCTTACAGGCAAGAAGGGGCTGCAAAGACGTATTCCAAGTCACGAAAACCAAAGATCTACAACCAAGATTGCTCTATCCAGCAAAGCTTTCATTTAGAATGGAAGGACAGATAAAGTGCTTCTCAGATAAGACCAAATTCAAGGAGTTCATCATCACCAAGCCCTTATTATATGAAATGTTAAAGGGACGTACCTAAGAAAAAGAAGATAAAAAAGATGAACAGTGAAAGGACAGCAAACTCACAGTTAGTAACAACCACACCTACAACAAAAGCAAACTAAGAGGACAGCTAGATCAGGAGTGAACCATAGAAATGAAGATCACATGGAGGGTTAGCCACAGGGGAGTGGGAGGAGGAGAAGGTACAGAAAATAAGTAGCATAGACAGTAGATAGAAAATAGATAGGGGGGAGGGTAAGAATAGTAGGGGAAATACAGAATCTAAAGAACTTGAGACACGTGTTCATGAACTAAAGTGGGGGAAATGTTGGGGGAGGGGTATGCAGGGTAGAGGGGAATGGAGGGGGGAAATAGAACAAATGTAATGGCATAATCAATAAAAAAGTTTAAGAAAAAAAGAGTAGAAAAGGGGAAAACACCAATAATATATTCCCTCCTCCCTCAGGTGACAAACAAATTAATTTAAAAATTTTTGAGCATTTAGAAAAAAAAGAAAAGTATCAGAAGAAACACACAAGTTTGGATGCAATCTATATCACTGTAAAGGCAGCCCTTTCTGAAAACAGGAATGGAGGAAGGAAGTGCGTGAGTGGGCGGGGGTGCCAGGGGAGCACACAGAAACTACGCCCAAACCCTTCCCTCCCAGCACGGGGCCCAGTACCCCAAGGTCCAATACTTGCATGCGGGGCCCCTGGTTCGTGTTCTGGAAGCAGTGCCCAGTCGATCCCACAACCTGTGGGTAGGAGCAGGTGATGCAGGTGTGTTCCACCGGCCCAGTCTTTTCCCTCATCCTGCTTCCCTCCCCTCCAGGTTTAGACTGCACCTTGACCAGCATGGAAGTCTTCATGGGATCATGTCCACTAATGCCATGGTCAAAGCACACCATTTTGTCCCTAAGTGTAACCTGGGGGTGGGAGCAAAAATGAAGGGGTCAGCAGGCATACCAGAGGATCCAGGGATGGTTCGAGAAACCACGAGCTTCCAACAGGTCCACTGCCCAGGTAAATCTGCCCCTATACCTCCTCATCACCTGGTCTCACCGAAAAAAGCACTGAGTTGCGATTAATAAGGATTCTCTGCTTCACCACCACCTCAGTGCAGTAGGGGTCGCCTAGCACCACGCCTAGGTTCACCTGGCTCAGCAGCCGGAAGGTGTTGCCTGCCAAGCACTGGAGGGGTTAGGGCCAGACCCTGAGATGGTGCCCATGTCCCCGCCCCCCTCCCAGTCCCCCCCCCCCCGCCCACTTGGACTCTACTCAGGCCCTGCCCACAGACCGGGCTCGGGCTTCGACTTGAACGAGTGGCCCCGAGCAGTCATGAAGATGGAGAAGTTGTAGGTGGTGCCCTTATCCAGGAAGATGCGCTCTGGCAGCTGGTACTCGGCCTTGAGGTCGTAGATCTTTTCATAGTTGGTCATGTCAATGTGCACATCACCCGCACTTTGCCAATTGCTCGCCAGGTAGTAGTAGTAGTCCTGGGGCATGGGAGGCAGAACAAAGTCAGCACCCAGAGAGAGGAAAGGTACGAGGTGGGCAGGGCTGTCCGAGGTCACCCTTCCCCCAACTCGAAACCCTCTCTAGGCACCTGGTCCTGTTTCTTGTTTTTCCACCAGCGCCAGGTGGAGTCGTGCACCGGGTCTGCGTAAGGCTGCAGAGGCCACCAGCATCGTAAGGGCCGGTGGGGTGGGGAGGAGCGTCAGAGGAAGGCAACATTCCCAGACCCCTTCCCAGCCTCAGACCCTACCCCTAGCCCAAAGCAAAAGATCACACCCTGGCCCATCCTGCTTTCAGTCCAATGGCCACACCTGCAAAACTATCTCCCACAGCCCTGCTCAAGCACCCTGCCCCTATCCCCACTTGGCCTCAGGCTCTCGGCGGCCTGCTGTGTTCCCCTCTCCACAGTGGTTCTTCGAGCCCCACAGGCCTAGCCCTCTTTCTGTGCCTCCGCAGTCCCGTCTCAGACAGGCCCAGCCTGGGACATGCCCAGACACCAGTGGCCCACCTTGTCATACTTGGAGTGCAACCAGAGCAGGTAGTAGAGGAGGCCCTGATAGACTGCAAGTGAACTCTCCGTGTGGAAGCCGGAGGGCTCCAGGACACCTGGCGGCTGCGCCCGGTAGCGCTCCTGGCGCGTGTAGATCTGTGGCTTGGGCAGGTCCCACAGGCGCATCACCGTGAAGGGGCAGAAGTTGGTGAAGGAGAGCCTCAGGTGATTCCTGGGCGGTGGTGATGGGGGCTGGCGGCTTACTTTTCCCAGTCCTGTGCCCCAGGATCCTCCCCAAACCTAATCCTGCCCTGCCCTTCCTCCTCAGCCTCAGCCCCTGGTGGCCCTGGACACATTCCCCTGGAGTCCCTGGGTCCCTCAGACCAGGCTTGGACCTCATCCCAGCCTCTCCTCCCCCTTCCTAACAGTCCTTCCACCTCCTCTTCCCCCACCTCTACTCCCTGGGCTCCTCTGCAGGTGACCAGAAGGATTATTATTAAAAGCAGTAAAATCTAACCAGTGTCCCTCCGTTTAATCCCATGGTGGCTCCCCAGGACCCTCAATATGAACTGCATGTTCCTCCTTATGACCGCTGGCTGACCTTGCTTGTCCTGCCACCACCACTGTGCTTTCTCTCAGTTCTCAAACACCCAGTCTCCTCCCCTCCTCTGTGCCTTTGCATGAATGGCTCCCTCTGTCTGGAACACTTCTCTTATTACCTGGCCAATGCTTCCTCACCCTTTAGGTCATGGTCACGCACATCTTCCTGCCTGAAGCCCTCCTTGATGCTCCCTCTCCCCACACTGGGTTAGGCCCCTCCTTTGAGTTTCCATAGGCTGTGACCTTCTCCATCATAGCTCTGAGGTCATCAGTTGGGGATGGCTTGATCCCCCTCCTACCACCTTCAGAATGGGGAGCTTTGTGTGGGAAGTGCTTGGGGCTAACTACTGCTATGGTTCATCCAGTATCTTCTCACCTTTGCCTCGGCAAGAGGTATCGCCTACTGAGCTGCTGGTACATAAGGAGTTGCTCAACGGGCACAAGCCTCTTGACGAGCTGGCCCTGATGGCTGTTTACAAGGTACACCAGCTGCAGTGAGAAGGCAGGGCCAGGTGAGCTGGCATAAGCCACCCTCTCGCTCCTCCTCATCTCCCCACAGCCCGTGTGGCACCTGGTACAAATTGCGGTCTTCGTAGAAGAGGGTGACCATGGTCTCATTGGGGGCGTAGAGAGAGGACTGGTGCATCATTTGTAGGCCGACATACAACTCCCAGCTACGGGATGGGAACAGCTTGTACATCCGATAGCTTCCTTCCAGGAGGTACCAGATCTGAGGGGCAACAGTCAGGTGTGGGTGAGAGCCATGGAAACCTCTGACCCCTCTCCTCCTCTGCAGAGTGTGATGGCCCCATTCCTTGAGGGGTGAGTCTTGGGAACTCACCTCCAGCTGGGTCAGGTGAGTTCACATCCCTTCTCTCTGTAGTGCCAACTCTCTGCTTCCAAACCCCCAATCACCATGATCAATGTCTTCAGTGTTTCAGTCTGCTTGACTCTCTATTACTTGCAACTTAAACATTCCTAATACATGCACCCCTAATTGTTGGGGTCCATGGGGCCAAGCTGTCTTTTTTTCTTCACACTCTTTGCACTCTCTGGGGTCTCACCATCCCCTTGGCCTCGTTTTCCCATCTCTACACTGATGCCCACCCCTCCCCCCAGCACATTTGACTCTAGACCTCACCACCTCCTGAGTCTCAGCCTGGAGGATCCCCTCCAACCTCCAGGATGCCCCCTCCCTCCCTATGTGGTCTCTTCTGTGAGGCCCTTCCTGACACACAGACACCCAGACTGGGTCCAGCCCCTTCTCTGAACATTCATGGGTCCTGATTTCCTTGCTGCGGACTGACTATTCTCAACTGCCACTGTCTGGAAGTGAATCTGCCCTCCCAACAGGCTTGTCACCCTGTGAAGGCCACTGTGTCCCCAGCTCTGGGTCAGGCATCCAGGAAGTGCTCCTTATTTATGAAAGGAACACCTGCATGATGAAACCAATGTGGGCCCCTCTGGAGATCGGAGCAGAAAACTCTGAGCCCTGATGCTTCTCTCCACTGAGGGACTCTGGAAAAGACACTTCACCTCTTTGAGTTCCAGGGTTCTCAGCTACAAATGTAGCTTCTGCTGCCCTTCTACACAGTCCCTGAGGGGGTTCCTTCTGTTTGGCCTCCTTACCCTCACAGGGGAAGAAGGGAGACCCCCAGGGTTTGGGATGGACAGAGATGAAGTGGGAAGAGGGGCAGGGCAGCCCACCTCCTCTGTCTCTGTGACAACAGCTATGTCCCCATGGTACGAGTTGACCAGGTACTTGACGGACAGCTCCTTGGGGAAGTCTGCCAGGTAGATGTAGTTTTCATTGTCATAGCTGCAGGGGTAGAGATGGAAGCTAAGGGCGCCCAGGCAAGGCCCCTGGGGGATATCTGCTTCCCGTGGCTCTGGACTAACCATGACACAGGAGCTGTTTCCTCACTTCTCCATTAGCCTTGTGAGAACATGCGAAGGAAGCCTGGGACTCTAGCTTCTTTCTGCCCCTGACTCCGAACCCTCTGGGTGACCTGCCCGTCTGTCAGCAGGAGCATTTGCCAACCTGGCACTTTGCCAACAGCCCATGGAGTTGACTCAGGGGCCCCTACTCTCCTGAGGGGTTAGAATGTCCTAACCTTCCCTAGACAGTGCTGTCTATTGCCCACATAGGTTGGGACCTCACATCGGGTTTCCATACCTTCACCCATCCTGGCCCTCATCACCCCAGCCTGTGTTTTCCCCATCACAGTCCTTGTAACTTCTGGACTTGGGCGAACAGAAAACTTGGTGACTTCAGAAAGGGCCCTCACCCTGCTGGGGCTGGGAAAACAGAATATGTGCGACCCCCTACCTCTGCAGGAGGAAGTTGCCCCAGATGAACAGCAGGTTGTTAAATGGGTTATAGGACATGCCCTTGGGCACCATCGGGACCGTGGTGTAAGACTCCGTCCCTATGAGCATCAGGAACTCCAGGCCTCGAGCTGGCCGAGGCAGAAGCAGAGGCAGAGTGGACACAGCAGTGAAGTGGGATCACCTGGTCCCATCCTGGCCCCCACCCACCTTTGAGGCCCCCTTCTGCCTGCCCCTCCTACCATCAGGAATGAATTTCGGGATGGTGTAGAGAACGTCCAGGTTATCAGTGGCTACAGGTGAAAAGAACACAGCAAAATCTCCTGAGGCCCCAAGCTCTCTGAAACTACACCATCTCCCCAATCCCTCCTAAAAGCCCTTCAATGGCTTCCAATTTGGGCCTCTTGGCCCTTATTGTTTCTACATGTGAATTATAAAAAGGTGCTGCCTCTGAGATGACACAGCCCTGTTAGGGCTCAGGACTCGCCTCCTCTGGCTCCTTGGCTGGTGAGCGTGGTGCACAGCCTGTACAACTGCATGTGGCAGTCCTGTTTTCAGTTCAGGTAAAATAAAAACCAGCTCTCCTGACTGAGAGACACAGGCCCTTCCAGATCTGGCTTTTCCTCACTCTTTAATCTCCCTCCCTTCCATTTCCCCTTGTTCTAGTCACACTGACTTCCTCTCAGTTTCCCCAGCCCACCAAGCCTGTTCACCACTACCCCTTGCCCAGCAGTGACATGAGCTACATCTCCCTCCCATTGTCTGCTGTGCACTCAACCTCCCCACCTGTAGTGCCCCAATTACCTAGGCTGAAGCTGACCACCAGGAAATACTTCTGGGCAGTGTTGTCTTCAGTCTCCACCAGCAGCAGTAGAATGCTGTCACCCTCAATGTATATGGCCCAGGTTATAGAGCAGACGACAACTGGATGGGAAGGGGGAGGTCCACAGTAACCCCTGACCCAGCCCCCTATCCATCACCTCATTCCTCTCTGTGTCTGCTACCCCTACCCTATCCCTGTAACTCTGCAACCTCTCTCCAAGACACTGACTATCCTTTCCCATGACCTCTTCCACCCTTCCCTGTTCTCCCATACCCTAGATCCCCACACCCATCTGGGAGATAGGTACCTTCTATCCTTTCACACACGGACTTCTGCCTGGGCAGCATCTTGAAGGACACACGGCCATCTGCAGAGAAGGGCAGGTCCATGCTCAGGTCCTTCCCATTCCCAACCCAACAGGTACCCCACCGTAGTGAAATGCCTGTGCTCTACCCCCCTTCTTAGGCCTGTGGATTCTGGGGGACAGGTCTCACGCTTTGGCCTTTCAGTCACTCACACCTGGCCTATCAGAGTATGCCTTTCTCTCTCTGGTATTGGGCTCAGGTCAAGGAACATGACCTAGAATCAGCCAATCAGAGTGCACCCTGGGATGCATTCTAGTGTTAATGGAGAAGAGGTTGCTTTCATTCTCCTGGGATGATTCAAGCTGGTGAAAAATGATCCTCAGCTCCTGGGAGCCATCCTAAACCTCAAAGGAGAAGCAAGCTGCCTGAAAATGAAGCTAAATCACAGGGCTCATAATAATTAACCCTTTTCTAACACTCATGTCCCTAGCACTGTTTTAAGACCTTTACAGATGCCAACTTATTTAATCTGCATATCAAACAATGAAGCAGATACTAGTAGTATCATTAGCCCCATTCTGCTGATGAGAGAATGAAGTTGAAGAGAGAGGTTAAGTCACCTGTCCAAAACCACAGGTGACTTGGGTTGGGTGTGTTGGAGCAGTCTCTCTCCAGACCTGTGCCACAATCACTATGCTATAATACCTTACCAAGAGATAGTCTTGATGATATACCCTGTGAGCCCCTGGATTCAGCTATGCCTGAGGTTGCCAACTTTTCTTTTCATTTATAAGTCCACAAACTCTTTATGCCTAAATGAATTTTGAATTGGGCTTCTGCCTGTTGAAATCACACAAGTCATGCAAGATACATAATACACCCCAAGAACTATCTCTACAAATACCTAAACCCATTCCCACTCAGGCAACCTTCAGCCAGGTACCCCTTCGGAAGGTACATGGTGAAGGGTGAGGGCCCAAGGTGAGAATTCTTGGAGGTGACAGGGCATAAAGGAGTCTCTTGGGCTGCCAGAGGCCCCACCCTTACCGGTGATGGTCCCAAAGTGGACGTAACCTTCGTGCTTCCCAATTGTGAGGGCCATGATGTACTCAGAGCCATTGCTGTGAAAATGCACGGGGCACAGCTTCTTGATGCACTCGTGGGGCAGTACACGGACCCAGTTCTCTGTAGAGCCAGCATGGGGCCTCAGGTCCAGGCACTGGGACCTGGGCTCCCATCCACATCTTCCTGGCCTTAGTGAGCCTGTTACCATTCCCTCTCCCTGGAGCAGCTGCTCAGTGTGGTGACCAAGGGACCCCTGGCACAGGGACCCAGTTGCCCTTAGAAAATCCTCCTGGCTCACATTCTGTCTATGAGGTTCAGATTAGGCTTGATCCCACCCTTCCATTTCTCTGGCCAGAGTGATTGGTTCTGAACTGGGCATGTGACTGAGCGGGGCAAATCAAAGACAGTCCCAACTTGCAACCATTAACAAAGAAATGCTCTTCCCTGGGGCCCCTGAGGACATAAAAGTCTGCAGTTGCTGGGTGAACAGGGAGTCACCACAGGAGGGTCTAACAGCTACAGTGAGCCCCTAGATCCAACTGAGCCTAAAACCAACATGTTCCTGGGTTTTTCAGCCATCAAGCCAAAAAACAACCTCCTCCCCCTTTTTTTTTTTGGCTTGAGTCCATTTTAATTTGATTCCTCCCACTGTCCAAGTGCCCTAAGTAAAGAAAGAAGAAAAATAAACTTTTAAGAACATGTGTTAACTAATGAAATATAGTTGACAAGTTTCCGTGACCATATAAGTCCAAGTGACCCTATATCTAAATGACATCTCTCATTTGGTTTGGGGGAAGGCCTAGAAGAACTAGGAGGGCTTCTGGTATCACTTAAATGATGAAGCTGAATCAAAAGTCTTTCCTTTCCTTTCTGATCAGTCTCCTTCATGGCCTCTCCAACTGCCCATCTCTCTCTCCATCTCACTCTCTCTCTCCCCCTCCACCCATTTTTCTCTCTGACTCCTATACCTCTTTCCACCCTCACTCCCAATTGCTCTCTCAGTATGCCTCTCAGTAAGCCTTTCTCTGTCTGACACTCTAATGTCTGTTTGAGTGTGTGCATGTTCATGTGCATGAGTTTGTCTGTCTCTCTGCTTCTTCCCTTCACTCTCACCCCTCCCACTTCCCTCAGCTGGTTCACAGTTCCTGGGAAGGTCTGGATGAAGGTCCCACCTCAGTACTCAAGAAGCCCCTCCAGGATAGGCAGGATGGTTCATGACCTTGGAAAGTCCCTCCAATACCCCTTCCTCACCAAAGGCAATTCCAGTTCCCGGTACAAGTAGATGGATTTACTCAGGCAACCCCTGGGGCTCCAACAGGCAGTCCCCTTGCCTAATGCCACAACCTCCTCACCGCTGCCACGGTTGCTCTCGTGAAGTATTGTATAGGTGCCTGTAAAATAGTAGACGAGCTGGTTCTGCCGAATGAAGAGGGTGCTCTCTGTGGCAATGGCATCATAGATGGTAGCGGTGAAGCTGGCCTGGGGGCAGTAGAAGGAGCCTACCCAGCAGCTGTCAATGCTCAACTGCAGAGAAGCAGAACCAGTGGTGAGCAGGTGGCCTTGGCCTCAGCCCCCACAACCTGCCTTGGGAGGAGGCTCCTGCTCTGACAACTGCTCAGGATGGATATATGCAGCTGCCTCCAGTGTGCCCTCCCTACTCATCCTGTAGCAGCACCTTAGTGGCCAAACTTGCTCAACATGAACCAGGAAAGCAGGGCCCAGGCAGGAGCCTGGGGCTTTGTGTGCTCCCTAAATTTAAAAAGTGCACAGTGTATTCAATGGTGCTAAGCAGTCCCTGTTCCCCAGGCCCCTGAGGGTTGGATCCAAAAGATCCCATGCTTGGCCCCAGCACATTTTTAATAATCCTATTCTACCACAAACACAGTTGGGCTGTCAGGCTGACACTATCTGAATTCACTGATTGCTAACACTGGCAGTATCACCAACAGTGAAAAAGCACCACCAATGAATGCCTAAAAGATTGAATCTAAATTTAATTAAGCTTCTAGAGCTCAGTACCAGTTTATTGGCAATATAGGGTGTGATAGACTAATTGTGTTCCTTTCCCAACTTATATGTTGAAGCCCTAACCCCTCAATGTGACTATATTTGGAGATAGGACCTTTAAAGAGATAATTAAGGTCCAATGAGGTCATAAGGTGGGGCTCTAATCCTATTAGACTGGTATTCTCATAAGAAGAGGAAGGGACACCAGAGATCTCTCTCTACTCACGCACGCAGAGAAAACGCCATGTGAGGACACAATAGAAGATACTTTCTGCAAGCCATGGAGAGAGGTCTCACCAGAAACCAACTCCGCTTTCTAAAGCCCTTCAGCTTTCTCCCGAGAGCCTCCAACCTCAGACTATCCTCACATGGCTCTAGTCCACTCTGCCCTTCTACAGCCCAGGGATAAGTGGCTGCAAACGACATTTTGTGTGTTGGCCCTTTAAAAGACTCTGTGCATCTTTGCCATTTCCTGTCAGACAGAAACTCTGCAGTTTTTCAAAACCGGTTGTTATCGGGTTCCTTACTGGTTCCGGTGCTCTAAGCTGGGGAACACAGGTTGGAGTTTAGACCCCACAATTCTCAAGGGGAACCCCCCACTGCTGAAATATCCCTCCAGAACTTCAGCTGCCACCTGTGGAAGCCCAGCTGGCCCTCGTAGCCTCTTGGGCTACACGCCATTTGGGTCCCTATTCTACTTCCATCTTGGATCTCAAGAATAATAAAAGGGCTTTTGTTTTTAAAAAATTGTATTTCATTGATTATGCTATTACAGTTGTCCCAACTTTTCACACTTTGCCACCCTCCACCCAGCACCCCCCACTCACTCAGGCAGTCTTCACACCATTGTTCATGTCCATGGGTCATGTGTATAAATCTTTGGCTTCTCAATTTCCTATACTGTACTTTACATCCCCATGGCTATTCTGTAACTACCTATTTGTACTTCTTAACCCCCTCTCCTCTTCACCCCTTCTCCCATACCTGCCCCCAATCTGGCAACCATCAAAATGCTATCCCTATCCATGATTCTATCTCTGTTCTTCTTGTTTGCTAAGTTTGTTTTTAGATTTAATTGTTGATAGGTATGTATTTATTGCCATTTTATTTTTCATAGTTTTCTTCTTTTTTCTCAGATATGTCCCTTTAACATTTCATATAATAATGGTTTGGAGATGATAAACTCCTTTAATTTTTTCTTGTCTGGGAAGATCTTTATTTGTCCTTTGATTTGAAATGGTATTTTTGCTGGGCAGAGCAATCTTAGCTATAGGTCCCTGCCTTCATGACTTTGAATATTTCTTGCCAATCCTTTTTATTCTGCAAAGTTGAGAAATCAGCTGACAGTCTTATGGGAACTCTGCTGTAGGTAACTAACTGCTTTTCTCTTGATGCTTTTAAGATTCTCTGTTTATTTCTAACATTTGGCATTTTAATTATGATGTGTCTTGGATTGGTCCTGTTTGCATTCATCTTGTTTGGGACTCTGCTTCCTGGACTTGCATGTCTATTTCCTTCACCAAATTAGAGAAGTTTTCTTTCATTATTTTTTTCAAATACATGTCAAATTTCTTGCTCTTTCTCTTCTCATTTTGGGACCACTATGATGCAAATATTGGAACACCTTAAGTTGTCCCAGAGGCTGGTTACACTATCCTCATTTTTTGTTGTTGTTGTGACTGTGTTTTTTGCCTCCTTATGTTCCATTGATTTGATTCTCTGCTTCATCCATTCTACTGTTGTTGCCCTATAAATTGTTCATTTATCCTTTGTTTCTGACTGGATCTTTTTTATGCTGTTGGGGTCCTCACTAAATTCATTGAACATCCCTATAACAGGTGTTTTAACCTCTGCATCTGATAGATTGCACATCTGCATTTTGTTTAGTTGTCTTTTTTTTTATCTGTTCTTTCATTTGGGCCATGTTTCTTTGTCTCCTCATTTTGGCAGCCTCCCTGTGTCTATTTCTATGTATGAGATAGAGCTTCTATGACTCCCTGTCTGGGTAGCATGGCCTAATGTAGTGGGTGTCTTGTAGGGTCCAGTGGCACAGCCACCCCTATTGCCCAAACTGGGTAAACAAAGTGCATCCTTCGTGTGGGTTGAGTACACCCTCCTCTTGTACTTGAGTCTTGATTACTGTTTCAGGTCAATGGGAGGGATTTACCCAGGCTAATCAGCTGCAGGGTCTGGCTGACCACTGACCACCAACCTCCACCCTCTGTAGAGAATCAGCTGTGGTTTGGCAAGGTGGTGGTGCTCCCACATGGTCTGTAGCTGTTCACTGAGTGCACAGGCTCTGGGGTTTCCTGGGTGGTTTAGGCCAAGGTCAGCTTCCACCTGTGTTCTGCCCAGGGACATCTTGCATGAACTACAATGCAACCTGAGATAGCTGCCACTTGTGCTGGGAGTGGAGATTCCCAGACAAGCCAAGCTGTGAATCAAGGCTAGCTGCTGCTAGTGCAGGGCGTACAGCCACCTAGCAAGAGGTATGGGTGCTAGTGGCTCACTGAGGCCAACTCTTGCTTGTTTGATGGGATTAAGAATTTGTGAAGCATGAGCCAAGACCAGCCATTCACATGGAAACATCCCTATTAACAGTATGGGTGGACCCATAAATTGGGTGGGAGAGCCTCAGGAGATCTCCAGGGTGGGAAAAACTGTGTCAGATTGATAGAGTCTCAGATATGGCATCCGCCTGCTGGCCCTGTGGCTCTGTGTAGGGGGGGTTCAGAAAATGGACAGTGGTCTCTGCCCACCTTTCTGTCTGGGAGAAAGCTGTCCCCCAGCTCTCACCTTGATGCCACACACTTCAGTTCCTCCCTGTATGCCACTAGTGCCTTTCAAGATGATACCCTAGTGCTGAGCTCAGAGGGAGTGAGCCTGAGAAAGTCTGTGTGTGGGTTCTTAAAGGGGAACTGCTTGGAACTCCAGAAGTTTTTTCCACTGACTCAATCCCTACTGGTTTTTGCAGCTGAAGCCATGGGAACTGATCTTCCTGGCTGGAACCTTAGGTTTGGGGGCCTGGTGTGGGGATGGGACTCCGGACTCCTGAAATATTCTTCCTGAATTTTTATCTATCACACATAAACGTGGGAGCAGCCTGTTCCATCTCTCTGCTCCTCCTGCCAGTCTGGATGTCTGGATGGATGTGGTTTAATTCTGTAGTTCTCAGTCTTTCATTCAGCTCAATTTCCGATGGTTCTGAGCGATGGACATTCTATTTTTAGTTGTAATTTTGATGTAGTTGTGCAAGGAGGCGAGCTGTGTTTACCACTGCTGCCTTCTTGCCCAGAAGTAAAGTGTTTTTATTTAGGAGTGACAAAAAACTTTTTGGAACTAGTGTGACCATAGACTGCTAGTCAAAGCTCCTGGGAGTCTTCATCATCCAAGATGGCAGCAGAAATATAACAGGAGAGTGACCAAGCATGCCACAAACTAGAAAGATGAGTGGACAGGGCCCAGGTGCACCTGAAGCCAGAAAGAGAATGACAGGGTTTGGGAGCCAAAACCCTGAAAGATGAATAGATAGGGCCTGAGCTGCCAAAAGCTAGAAAGATGGATAGGGACTCTTGAGCACCAAAAGCTAGCAAGATAATTGGGTAGGAATAAAGCCCTCCCCTCCCTATCCCAATAAGAACAGTAGGCTTCCTGGCTGGTTTGGTTCAGTGGATTGAGTGCCAGGCTGCAAACCAAAGGGTTGTGGGTTCAGTTCCCAGTCAGTGCACATGCCTGGGTTGTGGGCCAGGTCCCCAGTAGGGAGCCCATGAGAGGCAACCATACATTGATGTTTTTCTCCCTCTCTTTCTCCTTCCCTTCCCCTATAAAGAAATAAACACTTTTTAAAAAGGAACAATGGGCTTAAGCAAGAAGGGGAAGTGGTCTTTGAGACAGGAGTCTGCCATTCTTCAAGGCTACAAAGCACCTGAATAAAACCTCTTCCATTTTGTACCAGCACCCACCTCATGAGTATGGCTTTTGTTGCAGCTGGCAATATAATCTCCATTTGTTCATTTATAGTTTTTGGCTACTCTGGTGGGACAGTATGGACCTTGGTAAGTCCCAAAGGGCCCGGGCTGAGGTCTCAGTTGCCTGTAGCAGGCCAACCCCAAGAGCAGGACTGTGGAGACTTCCCAGCAGTTTCTGAGGGACTATCCTGCACTCTTTCTCAGGGTGTCAGCTGCCTGAAGCACTTGGCTGGTGAAAGGATATAGGTCCAGAGAACTGGTGGACTCCAAAAGAGTGGGTGAGTCAAACCAGCATGCACACCAGGGGTCCTCTATCCCTGCTACTTGGGTGGGTGCCTCTTGGGCTTTGTGTCACTCAGGTTTTGTGCCACTTGGGTCCAGTTAGGACCATGTGCAGTACCAGTTGGCAGGCTATCCCTGCCACTTGGGCTTACTGCCATTTGGCTCTGGTTAGGACCACTTGTATATCAGTTGGTAGAAGACAAGATCCTAAGGCTTGCTTGTGAGCACTCATTTGGAATAAAAAATTATGGATCCAAGCTGTTTTATTTTAAAGTATATTTTATTGATTATGCTGTTACAGATTTCCCAATTTTCCCCCTTTATCCTCCCTCCGTCCTGCCCTCCTCCAACCCTCCAGCATTCCACCCCACATTAGTTCATGTCTGTGGGTTATACATATAAGTTCTTTGAATTCTTTGTTTCCTATACCATTTTTTACCTCTCCCCATCTACTTTATGCATACCAGTTACGCTTCTTCTTACCTGTACCTTTTCCCCACTATTCCTCCCTTTCCCCTCCCCAATGAAAACCCTCCATGTGATGTTCATTTCTCTAATCCTGTTCCTGTTCTAGTTTTTCTTTCTCTCTCTCTCTTTTTTTTTTAGATTTAGTTAGGTTGTTTTTTAGGTTCTGTTGATAGTTGTGTGTCGTCATTTTACTGTTTAGAGTTTTGATCTTCTTTTTCTTAAATAAGTCCCTGTAACATTTCATATAATAAGGGCTTGGTGATGATGAACTCCTTTAACTCAACCTTATCTGAGAAGCACTTTATATGCCCTTCCATTCTAAATGAAAGCTTTGCTGGATAGAGTAATCTTGGATGGAGGTCCTTCCCTTTCATGACTTGGAATCCTTCTTTCCAGCCCCTTCTTGCCTGCAAGGTCTTTTTTGAGAAATCAGCTGATGGCCTTGTGGGCACTCCTTTGTAGGTAACTTTCTCCTTTTCCTCTTGTTGATTTTAAGATTCTCTCTTTACCTTGGATAATTTAATGATGATGTGCCTTGGTGTGTTCCTCTTTGGGTCCAACTTCTTTGGGACTCTCTGAGCTTCCTGGACTTTCTGGAAGTCTATTTCCTTTGCCAGATTGGGGTTGTTTTCCTTCACTATTTGTTGTTTTTTTTTAAGATTTTTAAAATTTTTTTATCTTTAGAGGGGAAGGGAAGGAGAGAAACATCAATATATGGTTGCCTTTTGTGCATCCCCTGCTGGGAACTGGCCTGCAGGGAACCAGCCTGCAACCCAGGCATGTGCCCTGACTGGGAATCGAACCGCGATCCTTTGATTCACAGGCCCGTGCTCAATCCACTGAGCTACACCAGCCAGGGCTATTTGTTCAAATAAGCTTTAAATTTCTTGCTGTTGTGCTTCCCCTTCTGGCACCCCTATAATTCAGATACTGGAACGTTTCAAGTTGTCCCAGAGGTTTGTAAGTTTCTCATTTTTTTAAATTGTTTCTTCATTCTGTTCCACTTGGATGTTTATTTCTTCCTTTTGTTCCCAATCATTGATTTGAGTCCTGGTTTCCTTTCTGCACTGTTGGTTCCCTAAATATTTTGCTTTATTTCATTTTCGGTATCTCTCATTTTTCAACCAAGCTCAATCAGTTCTGTGAGCATTTTGATTACCAGGGCTTTAAATTCTCTATCAGAGAGGTTGGCTATCTCCTCATCACTTAGCTCTCTTTCTGAAGTTTTGCTCTGTTCTTTCATTTGGGCCCTATTTCTTTGTCTCAGTGCACCTGTTAAGTTGTAAGGGTGTGTGGCCTTGATTATTCACCAGGGCAGGGCAACCCATTTTGATGGGCTGCAGCACTACCTGTGGGGGAGGGGACAAAGAGAGAACAATGTAGCTCGCCTGCTCAACTCTAGCCCCACTTTACAACAAACTCACATGAAACTGGGAGTTTCTCCCACTGTGGCAATCACCATAGCCCACAGTCAGCTCTGAATCTCAGTTTCCTGTTCAGTCAGCCACATCTGTGAGGTCCACTGCCTTGTAAACAGCCAGCCCCGCCCCCACAGTCCACCACCTCACCACAGGTTCTCTCTGTCTGCCACCTTACTGTTTGTTTGTTCTGAATGACTGTTTCTTTAATTCCTCGGTTGTCAGAGTTCCATGTGGTTTGATTTTTCTGGCACTTCTGGTTGTTTATTGATTTTAGGTTAGTTATTATCCTCCTTTTCTTTGTGCAAGGAAGCAAAGGGTTTCTATCTATGCCTCCATCTTGGCCAGAACTCTGTATCCGAAGTTCTCTTTATATGTTCCCAGTTTGCCCAAGGTCTTTCTATGGCTATGATTTTGGGTTTGTACTTTAGTGCCATCAGGGGTTGTACTGATTCAACTCCCAAAGGGAGGCCAGTGGGACAAATTTTAGCAGATTGGTCCATGTACAGCTATGATCTAATGACTAGGAATTGATTTTCTATTGTAATACTACTTGGACTATGTACACTTCAGACTATGGGGGGAAATGGTCCCCAGGTTGTCCCCTAAATTACTACACCATCATACTGCTGGAACTGCTTTACCAATGGTCAGTGAAATGGGACAAAATCCCTTATGTCCAGGCGTTTATATCTTAACACAATAAGGTTTCAGCAAACAAAGGAAACAACCTAATGATGCAAAGAAGAAAATTGGCTTCAAAACCCCTCCCTGATAGTAAGACACAGGAAAAGGAAAGTCAGAAGATGAATCTCTTTAATACCCTGGACCCAGGGGATGCAGGATTAGCACCGGGAAGATTTCCCCCATCTCGCCCCCACTGCTAGATACCCCTGTAATAGGGCCCAGAGAGGCAAAAGCCCCACCCCGTATGAAGGAATGGACTCCTCCTCCTCAAAGACCTGGAAGGGCACCCAATATGGTGAGGGAGCATTCCATATCCAAAGCAGGAAAATTCCCTTTGAGACAATACCATACAGGCAAAATAAACAAGAAAGTGCAGCGTGCTGGCCACTATTGGGCCCATATTCCATTTTCCACTTCAAATTTACTGAATTAGAAGAATTCCAACTCTTCATATAGGAAAAATCTTCAGATAATTGCAGAATTATCACCTCCAGTTTTGCCACTCGCCCACCAAACTGGGCAGATATACAGGCTCTCCTTAACACCCTGCTAACAGCGGATGAAAAGCAGCTGGTTATAAATAGGGCTAATGAAGAGGCTTATCACCTCCACCAAGAAAATCCCAACAGGACCCCCAACCCAACTCTGTCAAATTCCCTTGACAGAGCCCAACTGGGACCCAAGTAGCAGAGACCTAGAACATTACAAAATGTTCTAGGTGCATATTAAGTGGGCTTAAGGAAAAAGTGCCTGAACAAAAGGGCCTGGATATGTGCCATTCAACAGAAACCAAAAGAAGATCCTTCTGAATTTTTAGAAAGGATCCATCAAGCTTATCAAAAGCACACTTACACTGACCCACAGGCACCAGAAAATGTCTGGATGGTAAACATGACTCTTATTGGGCAAAGTATCCCAGATATCTAAAGGAAGCTCCAACATTTAGACAGGGGTTGGGAATGAATCCCTCCCAGCTGGTGGAGCACACAGCCTTTAAAGTTTACCATACCCAGGAAACAAAGAAATTAAAGTAGGCCTCTGTTTTCTTAGAAACAGTGCAGGTGAATTAGAAAGAGAGGTGGGACCCGAAAGGAAGGAAAGACTCCATAGGTGTCAATCAATGCACCTATTGTAAGGAGAAGGGCCACTGGAGAAAGGACTGCCAGAAACTTACAAAGAGAAACAGAAAGAACAGAAATCTTTGCCAAGAAATATTAGGAGACAGGGTATTGGCTCACGGCAGAGTGTATGGGGAAAATGCCAGGCTATTTTACTAGGCAGTTTGGGTGTTACCTTACAAACCACAACTACCTTATACCCAGCTACACTTGTCCTGGACTCGGAGAGAGGCTTAGACCTTCAGCATGATTGCTCGGAAATCATCGACCAAGTTTATTACATCAAATTGGATCTACTGGATCAGCCACTGACAGAAGCTGACTGGGGACAGATGGGAGCAGCTTCATGGAGAATGGTCAATGACAAGCCAAGTACGTGGTAGTCACCATAGACAAGAAAATAGAAGCCCAAGCCCTTTCAATAGGATCTCGGGACATAAGGCTCATCCGATAGCCCTCACAAAAGCCTTAGAATTATCCCACGGAAAGAATGTTAACATCCACACTGATTCCAAATATGCCTTCATGGTAGTCCATGCCCATGGGACAATATGGAAAGAAAGAGGGCTCTTTACCTCAGGGAATAAAGACATCAAATATGCAAAGAGATTTTACAACTGCTAGAAGCAATGAATCTACTGAACCAGATTGTCATAATGTACTTCCCAGGTCACCAGAAGAACAGTTCCCAAACAAGCCAGGAAACCAAAATGCCAATAAAGCAGCAAGATCAGCCACCCAAGGGCCACCACTTCTTGGGGCTCTAATTCCATATCTGGACTTGTCAGAATTTAAACTTCATTATACAGAATGGGATGAGGAATGGGCTTGTGAATGGGGATTCTCTAATACACTAATTCTATATGAAAGATTGACACTCATGGTATGATCTTACTCCCTAAAGCTCCGGTATATCCCAACTTCAAACACCTACATGAAGAAGCCCATTGTGGAAGGGATGCTTTGATGAACGTCATTAGGCCACATCCAAAGGGCCCTCATTTAGAAAGGACCATTCAAAAGATTATCCAAGCCCTGGCTGGTGTAGCTCAGTGGATTGAGCACAGGCCTGAGAACCAGAGGATTGCAGTTCAATTCCCAGTCAGGGCACATGCCTGGGTAGCAGGCCGGTACCCTGCAGGCCAGTTCCCAACAGGGGACGCACAAAGAGCAACCATACATTGATGTTTCTCTCCCTCTCTCCTTCCCCACTAAAGATAAATAAATAAATAAAATCTTAAAAAAAAAAAAAAAGATTATCTAAGCCTGTCAGCTATGTGCCAAAAACAAACCTAAGACAGAACCTGCCCCAACAGGAAAGGGAGTACGGTATAAAGGGATATGCCCGTTTGAGGACTGGTAAGTTGACTTTACAGATTCCTAAAACCACAGGGAACTTTAAATTTGTATTAGTTTTTGTAGACAGTTTTTTCTGGGTGGGTAGAGACATACCTCACTAGAACTGAGGCAACTGAGGTAGCAAAGCTTCTACTTGAAGACATAATCCCTAGGTTTGGACTTCCTTACAGCATTCGAAGTGACAATGAACTGTCGTTCTCGTCAGAAATCTCCCAGAAGGTAGGACAGGCACTACAGATTCAATGGAAACTACATGCATCTTGGAGACCCCACTCTATGGGGAAGACTGAGAAAATGAAAAACACAATAAAGGAGACCTGGTGAAAATGCACCAGGAAACATATTTGAAATGTCAGGAGCAAAAAAACAGCAATGTCTGGAAAGACCGGGGCCAGACCGGAGAAAGCTGACAAGGATAGAGAGATGGTCTGTAAATTGAACAAATTCAGTAAAGCAGTAATTCAGAACCAGAGGGAACAAGAACATTAATCTACACGGCCTTCTCAGAAGAAATCATGGGTGGGGCTTTCAACCTTAATAAAAAGAAGCTGAGGCAAACTTTTGGGGTTGCTGTAGAGCAGAATTGTTATTCTTGGACACCATTAACAACCAGCACCTTCTCCCCTCAACTTGTGGCAAATCTATCCTGATTTCACTCTGGGGAACCATCCTTTCTCTGCCACCTGTCTCAGCTGTTCTCCTCATAAGGATGGAGAGCATGACCTGTGCTAAGGCAACTGGCATATCCCATCACTTGGGGACACATGACCTAAACTGGACCAATGTGGGCCAAGGAAACAAATTTCAAGGTTTTCTTTAAAGCTATTTGGGAAAGAAATGCTCCCATTCTCCTGCCTAGGAGTTAGGATGATATGAGCCACTCTGAGGACAGGACTAATCCAGAAGAAATGGAGTAGAAAGCTGGAGTCCTCATATGATGCCCCGAGTCAGGCCTGAAGCCTGCTCAGTGGGTGAGCTGTGCAGTTAGGTGCACCTGCTAAATCCATTCCTCTGCTCAGACTGGGTTGAAGCTCTGACTACAGCTGTACCGACTCAAACATGTTACTGCCATTCACACACACACACACAATAACTTGCTTCAGACACTCTTTTCCCATTCTGAGAATATTACAGGCTCACAATGCCAAATTGAAAACCCTTGGGGCCAGATGCATATGAGAGATCAGATTTATAAATACTTATATTTATAAATATTATTGCCATTTGACGAAGGGGGGACCTGAGGCCCAGGTAGGTGAAGTGACTTGCCCAAGGCCACATGGGCAGGAGGTGGATTTGAACCCAGGTTGTCTGGCTGCAGGGTCTCATGTTCTTCCTTCATGCTATCTGCCTCTTATGGGGATGGGAATATCTTTGGAGAACCTTCCATAGACCGAGGCCCAACCCACTTTAGGAGCTGAAGCCCAGCATCCTTCAAGAGGCCTCAGCTCACCACCTGCCCTACATCTCTTACCTCCACAAGAAAAAAGTCGTTGAAGTTGGTGTCAGTCAGCAGAATGGACTTCTCCTCAGAAATTCCACCCAGGATGAGCACAGGTGTCTGGTCCACAGTGTACCACAAGGGCCTCGATGAGACATTCACAAAGGACCGGGGCACCATTTTGAAGAGCTGCCAGGGGAGAAGCAGTGGGATGTTCTACTCAACATCCCTGTACCCTCCACTGGCTTCATCTCACTCAGGGTAAAAGCCAAAGTCTTCTCCCTGGCTCATGAGGCCCTGCAGTTTGTCCCTCTCATCTCTGACCTCATCCCCCTGCAATCTCCCTCTTGCTCAATCTTTCCCAGCCACACGGGCCTCCTCACTACTTGTCAGACTGGCCAGGCACATTCCCACCTGAGAGCCTTTGCACTGGCTGTTCCCTCTGTATACAATGTTATTCCGCTAGGATCCACATGATTCCCCACTCTCCTCCTTCAAGGCTTTACCCAAATGTCAACCTTCTCCATTCTTCCTTTCTTGACCATTCCATCAAACACTGCAGACCCCTTCTGCATGGACCCAACCCCCTTCATTCTGAATTCTTCCCAGAGCACTTTCAGCCTTTTTTAAAAAAAATAATAAAGTTATTTATCTATTTATCATTTTTTAATATTTAAAAATTTTATCGATTATGCCATTACATTTGTTCTATTTCCCCCCTCCATTCCCCTCCACCCTGCACACTCCCTCCCCCACCATTCCCCCACTTTAGTTCATGAACACATGTCTCAAGTTCTTTAGATTCTATATTTCCCCTACTATTCTCACCCTCCCCCTATTTTCTACCTACCATCCATGCTACTTATTCTCTGTCTTTTCTCCCCCTTCTCCTTCTCCCTATCCCCTGTTGCTAACCCTCCATGTGATCTTCATTTCTATGGTTCTGCTCCTGATCTAGCTGTCCTCTTAATTTGCTTTTGTTTTAGGTGTGGTTGTTAATAACTGTGAGTTTGCTGTCCTTTCACTGTTCATCTTTTTTATCTTCTTTTCCTTATGTAAGTCCCTTTAACATTTCATATAATAAGGGCTTGGTGATGATGAACTCCTTGAATTTGATCTTATCTGAGAAGCACTTTATCTGTCCTTCCATTCTAAATGAAAGCTTTGCTGGATAGAGCAATCTTGGTTGTAGGTCTTTGGATTTCATGACTTGGAATACTTCTTTCCAGCCCCTTCTTGCCTATAAGGTCTCTTTTGAGAAATCCGCTAACAGTCTGATGGGAACTCCTTTGTAGGTGACTGTCCCCTTATCTCTTGCTGCTTCTAGGATTCTCTCCTTCATTTTAATCTTGGCTAATGTAATTATGATGTGCCTTGGTGTGTTCTTTCTTGGGTCCAACTTCTTTACGACTCTCTGAGCTTCCTGAATTTCCTGGAAGTCTATTTCCTTTGCCAGAATGGGGAAGTTCTCTTTTATTATTTGTTCAAATAAGATTTCCACTTGTAAGTGTTCCTCTTCCCCTTCTGGTACCCCTGTAATTCGGATATTGGAGCATTTAAAGATGTCCTGGAGGTTCCTAAGCCTCTCATTTTTTTTGAATTCTTGTTTCTTCATCCTTTTCTGTTTGGTCATTTTTTTCCTCCTTCTGGTCCACTCCTTTGATTTGAGTCCCAATCTCCTTTCCATTACTATTGGTTTCCTGTGCATTACCATTCATTTCAATTAGTTTAGCCTTCACATGTTCCTCTAATTTGTGACTAAAATCAACCAGTTCTGTGAGCATCCTGATCACCAGTGTTTTGAACTGTGCATCTGAAAGTTTGGCTATTTCTTCATCGCCTAGAGTTATCGGCTCTGGGGCTCTGAGTTGTTCTTGGGCCATGTTTTGCTCTGTTCATGCCTGTTAGGTATGAGGAGCGGAGCCTTAGGTGTTCACCAGGGCAGGGCCACCCAGGTCACTGGTTTGTGAGGGTGCATGTGGGGGAGGGGTCAGAGAGGGAGCAATGGCAGTCCTCTCCGCTTGCCCAGTCCACCTCACCACTTGCCCCGCCTGCTTATCTGAGCGCAAGTATGTGAGCCCGCCGTCCTGTGCCGGTTGCTGGGGCCTGTGCAATCTGTCTCAATGCTTGCCTCTTCACTGGTTTCTCTGCGTTCAAATGTGTGACCGACCGCAGACAGCCAGCCGCACCTCTTCCCTGGGTTCCGCCCGTAGCTAGCCTGCACCTGGGATCTGCGCCCTTGGCTGCCTGTGCACCGCCCGAGTCGGGGATCTTTTTTGCCCGACCCGCTGGGCTGCTGGCTTTGCCCCTCTCACCAGTTTAGCTGAGTGGTTCATTACTTTCAGACTCCATATTCGATTTTCTGTGTGGTTTGTTTGCGTTTATTGTTGTTAAAACTTTGTTGTCTTTAGATTTGGTTGTGTGAGGATGCAAAGTGTTCCCACCTACACCTCGGTCTTGGCGGAAGTCCTCGGCCTTTTAACCTACTATGGAATTCACTTGATTTCGTATTTACTACTGGTTTGCTGTCTGTCTCTCTCACTAGCATGTCAGCTCTAAGAGGTCAGGGGCTTGAGTGTGTGTGTTCACAGTTTTCTTCCCATGGGGCCACCCTGTGTGCTCAGTACATGCCTGTGAAGACATAATGTGATTGTGCATTTAGAAGAACACTTCGCCCACGGCCTTGCACAAATTAAGTGCTTTCTAAGTGGAGTCTATCACTTGTATCGGAAATAATCAGAGTACCAGCCCACTGTCTTTAACCCATATGTTCTACCATTTCTACTCTTTGGTCCCCTTACCTCATTTCCCACAGTGAACCGGAGTTTGTTGCCTTGCTGTTTCTTCAGGAAGCCGTTGATGTTTACCTGAAACCTAGCAGCAGGTATGAGGGAGGCACAGGTGAGGGTTCCAGTTTCAGGGGCTCCTGCCATAGCTCACAGCCACCTCCCACCCTGTCTCCTCCCATTGGTCTCCTCCTGGCTTCTTGGGGATCTGGAGATAAGGAAGTTCTTCCTAGAGTCTACCCCCTACTCCAGGTGTGGGGAAGGGCACCTTTTGTTGGGGATGAAGGGCCCTTGGCCATTACTGCTGACATCCACACGCATGACCACACTGCCATTCTTGACGGGCATGGGAGTATACCAGCTCATGACACACACCTCCTCTGCGCTGCACTGATCTGCTGGTAAGCAGGGGCCACTGAGGCTTCTGGGGCCTCCCAGCAGCCCCCTCCAGGCCACAGATCGCTGAGATCTCCCTGCAACCCTCCATGTCCTCCTCCAGGTGTGGACCCCACTTGGGACTTTGTATAGCCCCCTCTAGGCCATGAAACCTACTGAGGCCTCTTCTCCATGCCCCCCTCCATCCAGGTCACAGACCCCACTGAGGGCCTCCAACAAGTCTCACAATCCCACCAGCTCATGGACCCCTCTAATGACCCCAGCCTCTCCTCCAAGTCATCCCCCAATCAAACCCCCCACAGTCCTGCCAGGCTTATGACCCCTCCGGGTACCCCTTACGCCCACCTTTGCTGCGGAAGGGGGCTGCTTCCATCTGGATCTGTAGCAGCTCCAACTTCCAACGATTGAAGTTAACTGGGGACTGGAAGGTGACTAGCACCACAGGCTTCAGCCCCGTCAGGTGGCCCTTGCGGACCAGAGCCTCGGAGGACTGAGGGTGAGATGGCCACACAGGTATATCTTTCAGATAACCTCTGTCCCCCATCCCCACCTTGACCCCACTTTTAGTAGCTTGTCCTCCTGGGCTGAGTAGGGAGTACAAACTCTCCACCATGGAAAGGTTAGAGAACACGGTCTAGGTTTAGAGTTGCGGTGGAGGATAGGTCAGGCTAGGAGAAGGGCAGACGAGCTAGGGATAGTGGAGAAAGTCAGGATGTCTTCCTGGAGGAGGTGAGACCAGGGCCAAGGTCTTCAGATAGAATTTGGATATAGGGAATACATACAGATGGGACAGCATTGGATAGCAAAATCATGATGGTGGGACTGAACCTGGCACCCATAACTGCTAGTAGCCTCCTCCCTTACTACAGGAATTCCAGGTCTACTCTTGAGGTTTCTACCTTCCCTGCAGAAATGAGACTCTGCCATCCCAACAGTCAGAGGATAGCCATGTTTGAGGGCTCAGGGCTGGGGGCCTGGGGAAAAGGTAGAATGGGAAAGTAGACAGAAAGAACTGGGGAAGAGGGTGAGGGGACAGCCAGGAACAACCTCCCAGAGATGCCAAGATCCTGGCTGGGCTGAGAAGGGCAGGCAGAGCTTTGAGTGGAGACGGAAGGAGAGAAGAAGGATGTTCAAAGTGTATGGGACAAGCACATGCAAAGGGTTGGATGGATCTCCAAGAGGAAGCTGCACTCAGGACACTACAGGTGGGGGATGAGGTGGGCTTTGAGACCAGGGTGAGACACTTCATGGGTCTGACCACCTTTGCACAGGCTTTCATCCTGAGGAATGCCTCAGCCAGGACCCTTCCAATCCTGCCAAATATACCTGTTGCAGGCCTGCCTCTGGGTTTCTAGTCACAGAGTAGCAGGTGCTGGTGGAGAGCAGGGACCTCCTCCCTGTCAGGGCAACAGTGGCCAAGACCACCCAGGTTCTGTCCCTCAAGTTCTGCCTAGACCATGCATCAGCAGCCTCCCTGGTCTCCCTGCTCCCAACCCCGCCCCTACTCTCTGCTTCCGCCACACAGCAGGAGGGGCTTGTGAACATCTGAGTCGGATCATGTCCCTCCTCGGCTCAGAATCATCTTACTACTCCATCTCACTCAGTCACTCAGAGTGAAAGCCAAGTCCTCACTAGGGTTCACGAGGCCTTCAATCACCTTCCTGACCTGTCCCCTCCCACTTTCCCCTTTACTCACTCTGCTCTAGCCACATGGGCTTCTTTTAGGTCCTCACTCACACTGGCCTCTTTCCTACTTCAGGGCCTTTGCACTGGCTGTTTCCTCGGCCTGGAATGCTTCCCTCAGTCCTCGCAGCCCTCCATTTTCATCATTCAAGTCTCTGATTAAAACTCTTCAGAGACCTTCCACAACTACCCCTGCTAACACCCTCCTTTCTAACATATCACCTCATTTTATTTTCTTCTTTACACTGATTACTCTTCACAAATGATTTTATGTATTTACTTGCTGACTGTCTGCTTTCCTGGTGGGCTGAATCCCTAAGAAAAACCTGGCTGTGTTGTTTATTGCTGCACCCCCACCCCACTGTAAAAGGAGAATGTGACTCACAGTAGGTGTTGCATGAACAAATAAAGGTGTTACTACTATACTTTTAGGGATAAGGAGAGGTTTGTGGAATAAAACTATGCCCGGGGTCACACTCTAGAAACTTGTTGCTGGCATTCACTGAGCCCTTTGTGTGAATGAGGCACTGTGCTAAGTAGTTCACACATATTTAATGATTTTATGAAGTGAGCATGATCATTACCTTACACTTGTTAAGGATGAGGACAGCATAATCAATAAAATATAATTTTATATTTAAAAAATATATTAAAAAATTAAAAGGATGAGGAGGTATCCTGGCTGCTGTGGCTCAGTGGATTGAGCGCCAGCCTGAGAACCAAGGGGCTGGTTTGATTCCCAGTCAGGGCACATGCCTGGGTTGCGGGCCAAGTCCCCAGTGGGTGGCATGCAAGAGGCAACCACACATTGATGTTCCTCTCCCTCTTTTTCTCCCTTTCTTCCCCTCTGTCTAAAAATAAATAAATACAACCTTAAAAAAAAAAGATGAGGAAACTCTGGTATAGAAGTTAAGTAACTTGCTTGAGATCACAGCTATTATAGTATGGAATCTGAACCCAGGCAGCCTGGTTCAAAGTGTTAACTATTGTGCTACACTACCCCCAAGTAAACATTAATCAATGGCAGATTCAAACCTAGGCTGCAGCGCCCAGACCTTCACTTCTAGACCACAACATTCCACTGTCTTCAAAAAGCTTACCTGATTGAAAAATAAAATTATTTTAAAAAAAGCTTACCTGAGCCAAAACAATCTTGGAAAAGAATAATAAAGTTTGAGGACTCACACTTTTTGATTTCAAAACTTACCACAAAGCTACAGTAATCAAGACTATGTGGTACTGGCATATGGATAGACATACAGAGAGATGGAATAGAATTATATGCAGAAATAAGCCCTTACATTTATGGTCAGTTGATTTCTGACAAGGGTGCCAAGATATTTCAATGGGGTAAAGAATGATTTCAACAAATGATACTGGGATAACTGGGTAGTCACATGTTGAAGTTGGACCCCTACCTCACACCGTATACAAAACTAATTCAAAATGTTTTGAAGACCTAAATGTAAGAACTAAACTACTTTAAAACACACACACACACACACGAGTAAATCTCCATGACCTCCAGTTAGGCAAAGACTTTAGACAACCTGTTTACACCAAAAACATAGGTAACAACAACACAAAAAATTGATAAATTGAACTTCATTGAAATTTAAAATTTTAGTGCTCTTTTATGGTATGTGAATTATATCTCAATAAACATAAAACTTTTGTGCTTCAAAGGACACCATCCAGAAAGTAAAACAACTAACAAAATGTGAGAAAATATATACAAATCATGTATCTAATAAGAAACTAGTATCAGAATATATCAAGAAATTTTACAACACAACATTAAAAAGACAATCCAATTTTTAAGTGGGCAAAAGATCTGAATGAACATTTCTCCAAAGATAGATAGATGAATGAGCACGTGAAAAGATGCTCAATATCGCCCTGGCTGGTGTAGCTCAGTGGATTGAGAGCTGGCCTGCTAACTAAAGGTTGACCGTTAGACCTGGCTGGCCTGGCTCAGGTGCCGGCCTGAGAACCAAAGGGTCACAGGTTCAGTTCCCAGTTAGGGTTGCAGGCCAGGTCCCCAGTAGGGGGCATAGGAGAGGCAACCGCACACTGATGTTTCTCTCCCTCTCTCGCTCCCTTCCCCTCTGTCCAATAATAAATAATCTCTTAAAACAATGTTAGAGATGGGGAAACTGAGGTTCACACAGACCAAGCCCCCTCTGGCTGCACGCACTCACCTCTCCCTTGCAAGAGTAGTTGATCTTCAGGTAGTAAGGGAAGCTCATGTATTCCTGCAAGGAGAGGTTGAGGCAAATGTTCAGAGTCCACTGGGGTGCAGGTCCAGGACCTCTCTCGTTCTCCTGGCCCCAGAGCCCTCACCTGGTCCGGGTCAATCGGCGCATCCACCAGAAGGCTGAACAAGCTGCCCACTGTGTCCAGGGGCTCTTGATCGAAGAATCGGTCACTCCTGAAGTTCTTGCCTACTGTCTCGAACTTGTTCAGAACAACCTGCCAGGTGCACTCCTCAGCAGCCCACAGACTCCACGGTGGTAAGAGCACCGCCAGCAGTGGACACAGGACTTGTAGTCTCGGCCACGCAGGGCCAGCGGGATTCATCGTGGGACAGAGCACAGCGTGCCTTGAACCTAAGGAATGCGGTGGTGAACTCCAGCTGGCAAGACTGCGCTCCAGGGTCACCTTCTGAGATCCTGACTCTGTACTTTGCCTCACTGGGCTCATGGGCTTGGCCCCGCTCTTTCTCCTGGCCTCACCTCTGCTAGGCCTGCTGGCCCCAACATAGCTCTTGCTCTGGGCTCTGCCTCCGCTCCAGACCTCGCTCCAGCCCTAGGTCCTGCAACTTCCCCTTCGGGGGATCTCACTCTTGTTACTACTTCAGGTCCCGCCCCTACCGTTGCCCCTGGCCATAAGGATACTCTGGTTTAGCTCCCTTTCTCTTGGTCTCCTCCCTTAACCTTGCTGCACCCTTATTTTTCCGCTCTGCATCCCTCCCCAACTCTTCACCCAGTCTGGTTTCGGCTTCCGACTTGGGCTGCATTCCATCTCTTTTCTCCATTCCTGCCATTCCCTCTGACCTCATACCTACACCTGCATGGCAGCTGCACCTCGCCCTCACTTCTAGCCCCACCAGCCCACTTCTCTTCGCACCGCCCCTTTCTCCTCGCACGGGTCCTGCGGGCCTACGGGATCCAGTACCTAGGCCCGCCCCCCTCCCGGTCTTGGTCCTTCTTCACGTCCCTCCTCTTCCCCTGGCTTTGCCGCTGTTTCCCGCTTAGAGCTTGCCCTCCGATCTGTTTGGGCTCCTTTACCGTTCCTGGTCTTCGACCTATTCTCGACACCTCCCTTCCTCTGGTTCTGGACAAGCCCTCAGTCCCCGAGCCTGCTCCGTGCTCCACCCCTCGCGGGGCCCCGCCCCCTCTCCTGAGAGACCGTCTTTGCCTTTCCTTCTCTCCTTGCCCTGCGCCTTCTCCTAGTTCCACGCCGGGTACCTTGTAGGTCAGCACCTCCTCGACCTTCCCCTTTCCGAACCGCGACATCTTTTCGCCCCAACCCTCCTCTTCACCATCCCAAACCATGCCTTGGACAACGGGCTCTACGCCCGGCATCTTCTAGCCCCGCCTCCACTCATAGCATCTCTTAGTCTTTCCTTGTTTCTCGCCCCGCACTTCTTCGCCAGTCGCCTCCTCTGCCGGGTCCCTCCACTCTCTTCCCTTTCCCTGCCTCTCCCACTCTCCTCCCTTACTCCCCGCATCCCTCCCTAGGATGGCACCAGGCACCTCCCTCTTCTCCCCGCCCCGCGGTACCGCTTAGATTAAACCGGCCAACAGTCCCTTTCCGACTCCAGGCCCGTCCCACTTACCAGGTCTCAAAATGGCCGCCCGCACTTCCACAGCCGCCTTCCGCCTTCCTCGAGGCACGCCGGCCGCGCACGCCTGTCTCCACGGTAACGAGCGTCCCAACAAGCTCCCGGCGCTTACCGGGGAAGGGGGAGTGATGCGCAACACCCAGGCGTGTTGGGGCCTGGCCGGCATGGGGTGCTGGAGACGAAGTTTGTGATACCTATGCGTCCTTTCACCCAATCAGGCTTTTACATAAAAAAAATTCTACACCTAAAAACAAAGTTTGGTCTTGTGGGGATTAATCTGACTGCAAGTTAACACTCGCTTGTACAAAACAGGGACAAAAGCAACCATCGTGTACAGTGATTGTGGCAAGTAAGATAACACGTGGAGAGTTAACTGTCACAAACAAATATTCAGTAAGTTAATTTTCATTTGTAGTCTAACAGTAAGGACTCAGATCTTGACTTTTTGAGGAACTGCTGAGATGACTTTCCACTAAACTTGTAGTTTTCCAACTTCAGCATGTGTTAGACTCATCAGAAAAGCTTGTTAAAACCGGTCTTTGGGATCCACTCCCAGAATTTTTGATTCAGTAAGGCTGAGGTGGGGCTCAAAAATTGTACTTCTAGCACGTTTCCAGGTGTGAGGTCAGAAAAATGAAATTTCCTCTCACCTTTCTAAGGTCTTCTGGCTGGGCTAATGATCAAATTAATATGAGACAGATTAACAGGAAAAAATGTCACAAGTTTATTACAGATGTACATGTGGGGGTGCCTTAAGACAGGAGACCCAAAGAGGCTTTGGGCAGTTGAGGTTTTTGTGCTATTTTGGAGCTAAGGAAAACTGGGGGAGGGGTTGTGGTTTGGGATTTGAAAGGCAGGAAGGCAATTCTCATGGGCATGGAAAAGCCATTTGCTGGGCCATATTTAACAATGGGACACAGAGAGGACTTTGATCAAATGAGCCTTTCTAGGTTCCTCCCTGTCTGTCACACCTGGTTCATATTAAATTAGTTATCTACCATGGTAGATAGCTCCTTTCTTTGAGCAGGTCCTCTATCCTTTCTAAAAATAACCAGCTTGATATTTCAAAATCCCAAAATCAGATTTGAGGTGGTAATCTTTGGTCCCCCTCACAGGTGATGCTGATACTGATAATATGGGGCCACACGTAGCAACCAGTGCTCCAAAACCTTCCCAGTCTCCCCAGCACTGCAGGGAAACCTCCAAAGTTGTTTTCCAGGATCCTGCATAATTTCATGCCTGTTGGCCTTCCAGTCCAGCTCATCTCTTTTCCCCCTACACACCCGAGTAGCTCACAGTCTAGGCACACGGAGCAAGTTAAATTCCTGGATGAGGCATGATTTTTCTCCTCCAAGCTGCACATGTTGTAGCACTTTCTGAAACACTTCTCTCTACTTTGTCAGTGGCTGACCACTTTCTTTCTCCCGGAGTCTTTGTGATATGACCAGTCCCTCCCTCCTGACTATGCCAGGCCATATAACCATCTGGGACTGGGTCTTTATCTCCCACAGAATCAGACTCTGGGATGACAGGACCTAAGACTTTCTCTGTCAGTCTTGTTCCCAACTCTGTTCAACATGGAACAGGTATTCTATGTAAATGAACAGCTGATGGATATCTAGGTTCTCCACCTCTAGCCCACCCCGTGGGCCAGGGAGGAGTGACTTCCTCTGAGAGAATACACTCAGCAGCTGCGTCCCTGAGCCCTTCTAGATTCCCCAACGAAATCGGGCAGCCTGGGGTCTTCTCGTGGCACCCCCGCTCAGAAATACAGCCCCTTCTGGGGGAGGTGTCTTTGTGAGACCTTGATACACTAGGTGTCCCCGCAGCATCCTTTATGCCAGAGACTGCCAACCACCCACATGTCCATTAAGGAGATGTTGGAATAATTTATGGGATGTGTGTCCCAGAGGAGGTACTGCAGACATTAAAAAGGTATGGGACCTACCTGTCTATCTCTGGATTGATCTATGAATTATACTAGGTTGGTGAAAAAAAAAACAAGGTGCAGAAATGAGAATATTAGAAAAAGTGTATAAAATTATATACATGTATATGTATAACATATATTATAAAAGTCAAAGTGCAGAAATGTTGATAATAATGATTAGCCAAGATTTTATTGAACCCCAGACACTGTCCTAAGAGCTTTACAGACATCAAGTTGCTTAATTCTCTAGCAAAGTGATGAGGTAGGTGCTGTTAACCTCCCATTTCACAGGCTGGCAAACTCCAGCACAGGGAGGCGAAAGCACATGCCCTGACTGGTAGTGACAGAGCTCAGATGTATTACAGCCAGGGGCTTTGCCTCCAGAGTCTGTGATGGGAACCACCTCACCATACTAGTTACCACTTGTGCAGAGTGAAAGGAAAATGCCACGTATTCACACACATGTATATTGCTGGTACTTGCCTGGAAGGAGACCTGAGAACTCAGTCAACACAGCCTGAGTGCTGGAGACTGACCTTCCACTGTACACTCTTTTGTAGCTTTTGAATTTTTGGCATGCACCTTTTTTTCTTTTAAAGTCATCAAAGAACAGGGCCTGGTTTCTCTTTTCTAGAGGAATTTGGAAGTAGAAGTGATGAGCAAAAGTCAAAACAAGTACCTCCCTCAAAAAGGGGGGAAACAATCGCCTCCCCAGCCAGCTGCTGACTTCAGCAGCAAGGTCGACAAGGACCAGGGTGAGGAGGCGGAAGACTAGGAAGGTGAGAAACAGCTAGACAGTACATGTTCCTGAGCTCCCACGGGACAAAGTGACCAACCCAATCCTTGCTCAGATCCCAGTTTTGCACCTGCTGTGTGACCTTGGGCGAATTACTTAACCTCTCTGGGTTTCCTTTCCTCAACTGGCCTTGGTCCCCGCACCTGTCTCTAGCCTCAACCACTCCAAGCCCCAACCCTGGGGATTTTGTAATCTCCTAACACTTTCCCCTGGGTGTCTTTAGCCCCTCATACCATGTTCCAAACTAGCCTCAGCATCGCCCGTCTAACCTGTTCTTTGTCCAAGTCTCTATCTCAAGAGCAGCTGAGCATCCCTTGGGGCCCCTCCCCACCCAAGTCTGTAAGGCCTATGGCCTGTCCACTTGACCTCCTGAGCCTCCCTCCACCTGTACCTCCTGCCTTTGGCCCTTCCCAGCCCTGTTGCCTCCTGCCTTGTTCGGGCCCTAGCCTTCTCTGAGCTACATCCACAGAGAAACCAGGGGATCTTTTTAAGGCACAAACCTGACCGTGACCCTCACCTGCTCAAAAACCCTTCCATGATTCTCTAGCACCCTCAAGAAAGAAGCTAAGTTTCCCAAGCTGGTCATTTAGAGACACTTAAGAGGTGCCCGTGTCAGCCACTCCACCCTGCTTCCCCCATTCACTCCATACTCATCACAGAAGCTGGTGTCCAACGTGCTTTCCAATCTCCACGCCTCTGCTCACATGGTTTCTCCTGCCTGGAATGCCCTCCCCATGCCCTCCCCCTTGTCTAGTCTCGAGACCCAGCTAATATGCCACCTCCACAGGGCTTCAAAGAGGTAGCAGCTTGGTAATTGGGTCTTTGGCAGTAAGTGCTATTACTGATACACCATCTTTGGAGGGAACAAACCTGAGGGGAGTAAACAGAAAATCAATCACCTCCTAGCTCTATGTCTAAGACAAGGGACCTCCCCTGCCCTGCCTGTGCCTCAGTTTCTTCATCTGTGGAAAAGGGATGATAATACTGTCTTCCTCATACAGGTAAAGTACCCAGGACAGGGCCTGGCCAAAGAAAGCATCGCAGAATAACCTGGCAAGCTCTGTGAAGTCATCTTGTGAAGTGAGTACTATTATTACGGCCATTTGACAGATGAGGGACTGAGAATCTCAGGGAAAATGACTGCCCACAGCGACGGGCAGTCTGCAACTAGCTGGGGTTTGCACCCAAGCAGACTGGCTCCGGAACCCACACAGTGTGCGCTCTGTGCTTGGTAAATGGGGACAGCTGATACATTTATGTCATGGCTGAGAACAGTGCCTTCTGTGCTGTTTGGATCCAGACAGGGCTTCTGTCTCCAGAGTGGGGCCCAGCCGCCTCGGCCGTTACTGTGTGTCTAGCACTGCCCAGCAGAGAAGAGAGGGTTTGAGAGGCAGTAATATACAGGGTGGGGCAAAGGTAGGTTGACAGTTGTGAATACACGAAACAGTTTATCCTTGTGTTGTTATTTCTTCATTGTACTACTTTCCATACCAACAACTATAAACCTGCGTTTGCCCCACCCTGTATTCTTTCCACTTGACAGATAAGGAAATCAAGGCTCAGAGAGAGCTGTCACTTGTCCCTGGTGTAGTGACCAATTGATCTAGTGGCCGAAATGAGGTCTGAGCCCAGAGTCTGGTAGAACCATAGATACTAAGTTGCTGAGAGAAGCAGATTGAATACAAGACTGAGAAACAAAGAGACAGTGCGAGGGAAAGACAGAAATGGTAAGAAAGCCAAAGAGGCACAGAAGGCGGGGAGATCAGAGTAGGGCCAGGACAGTAAGGTAACGTGGGTGTGGGGAGAGCCCAGGACAGGTACAACGAAGGACGAACAGTTGGTGGCAGGGTGCTCACGAGCACTGGCATGTGTATGGCAGCTCACCATGCGGCCCCTCAGCCACAGGCCTGGTCCATCCAGCTTCAAGATCCCTGTCCCAACTACCTGGGGATAGAGGCATAGTCAGTGTGGGATCCGGTGGTGAGTTGCTGGTGTGGTTCCGAGTGGTGGCCCAGGATGTCTACCCGATCGTCCTCATCCTCACTGATGCTGGCGGGGCACGGACTGGGCAGCAGGATGAGCTCTGTGAGGCCGTGAAGGTCAGACACATGGCGGACAGTCTGCAGCACCAGAACCATGATGACCAGGCCCAGGAAGAGGTAGGCTGCAGAGACGACAGCACAGGGGCCATGGGTGGACTCTGACCCCAGGCAGGGCTAAGGGACTACTGGCCCTCCTAGCCCTGCTGGGGCTGTGGCCCTTAACTTCCCTCTTGGACAGGCCGAATTCCCCTCAAAGCCCCCAGTACAAGGTCATGCCCCTACCCTCAGTCCCGAGCAGGCCACCCCACTCACCTGTGACTAGCACCTTGTAGAGGGCCCGGTAGGGCTGGCCGGGGGCTTCCCCGGGCACATAGTCGCCCAGGCCAATGGTGGACAGAGAGATGAAGCAGAAGTAGAAGGCGTCCAGGAAGCTCCAGGCCTCCTCAAGGTAGGCAAAGACTGCAGCTGGTACCAGGAAGCAGACGATCGTCACGATCCCCAGCAGAACCACCAGGTGCCAGCGAGCTGCCCGCTGGGAGTCCCAGCCCCAGCGCGTGCTCAGCCAGGACAGGGGTGCATGGGTCAGCAGCAGCGACAGATGCTGGGCTGAGGCAGTCAGCAGCAACATGGTGGCTGGCACGCCCAGGAGCGCAAAGGCAATGGAAAAGGCCTTGCCCGCATCAGTCAGTGGCGTCATGTACCCATAGCCTGTGGAAGTGATGAGGAAATTCATCTGCCCACTTGGCACCCCAACTTGGGGGTCTCTGGCCACCCTACACCAAGACCTAATTACACCCTTGAATCTGCTCCCCCCATGCCCATTCCCTCATCTCCAGTAATGGCACCTCCATCCTTCTGACTGCTCAGGACAGATGACTTTGCCTCATCCTGCACTCCCTTACACTCGCACCCGCTTTTTTTTCTGTCAGTGAATCCTGTTGTGTCAAATTTCAAATAAACCCCAAACCCACCCACTCCACCTACCCCAGTAGTCTCCTTCCTGCCCCCCTGCTGCCCCAACCCTTGCCCCCACAGTCTGTTGCCCCCCCATGCAGACATATGGGTGCTGTGAACACCAGTGGTAACTCATGTCCCTCCCCTGCTCGGAGCCCTCCTGTGGTTCCATCCCACTCAGTTGAAAGGACAAAGTCTTCATCGTGACCCACAAGGCCCCACTTAACCCAGCAGGGAAGTACACTCCCACCCCAGAGCCTTTGCACTGCCCGCTTTTTTCTCGTGGAACACCCTTCCCTCGAGTATCCACAGGGTTCCCTTCCCCGTCCCTCAGGTCTTTGTTCAAATATGACCCCAGTGAGGTCTTCCCTGACCACCTGATTTTTAATCGTAACACCCTCTTATATCCAGCTCTTTTTTGGGCGTGGGGGGGTGTTTTCATAGTATCTAACACCTTCTAGCAAACCGTATGGTTTCCTTATTTGGTTATCACCTGTCTCCCTCTTTCGAGTGCCATCTCCAGGAGGGGAGGGGCCTCTATTTCGGTCACTGCTATAGTCCTGGTATTGGGCACAGAGTGGGCACTCAGCCAATAGTCGAAATAATAAATGAAGGGTGCAGGTTGTAGTCTGGCTCCCTCTACTCTAAAATGGGCGCGACAAGCCCCACTGAGCCCTGGAGGGCCTGAGAACACAGGACGACGGGTGTGAGTTCTGCAAACAGAAACCCGATACAGGGTTTTCAGCATAGGTGAGACTGGCTCACGGTGGCAATGTATAATTTAAAATCTCTATTTCCCAAACAAATCAACCCAAGTATTTGGAGATATTGGGGTGGTGAGGGGCCTAGTTTATGTTGACAGTAAAATGTTTTTGCAGAAAACACAGCATATCCAGCCTTATGCTCAATAATTTTGCCACTTAAAAGTGGCAAAGATGGTGAATTTTATGTGTATTTTTTTTTTCAAAGATTTTATTTATTTATCTGTAGAGGGGAAGGGAAGGACAGAGGGAGAGAAACATCAATGTGTGGTTGCCTTTTGTGCATCCCCTGCTGGGAACTGGCCTGCAGAGAACCAACCTGCAACCCAGGCATGTGCCCTGACTGGGAATCGAACTGCAGTTGTCTGGTTCGCAGGCCCGCGCTCAATCCACTGAGCTACACCAGCCAGGGCTATGTGTATTTTACCATAATAAAAAAATTGAGGACTTCTGGCCAAGATGGAGGCATAGGTAGATATGCTTTGCTCCCTTGCACAACCAAAAGGACAACAACCAAATTTAAAAACAAAAACCCACCAGAACTGCCAGAAAATTGAACTATATGGAAGTCCAATGACCATGGAGTTAAAGAAATATTCATCCAGACTGGTAGGAAGGGCAGAGATGGCAACCTGGGCAGAGAGGATGCGCTGCAAGGCTGTGAAAAAAAAAAAACTTCCCCAATCTGGCAAAGGAAATAGACTTCCAGGGAGTCCAGGAAACTCAGAGAGTTCCAAAGAAATTGCATCCAAGGAGGAACACTCCAAGACACATCATAATTAAATTATTCAAGATGAAAGATAAGGAAAGAATCTTAAAAGCAGGGAGAGAAAAGGAGAGAGTTACCTACAAAGGAGTTCCCATAAGACTATCAGCTGATTTCTCAAAAGAAACCTTACAGGCAAGAAGGGGCTGGAAAGAAGTATTCAAAGTCATGGAAGGCAAGGACCTACATCCAAGATTGCTCTATCCAGCAAAGCTTTTATTTAGAATGGAGGGCAGATAAAGTACTTCTCAGATAAGGTCAAGTTCAAGGAGTTCATCACCAAGCCCTTATTATACGAAATGTGAAAGGGACTTATGTAAGAAGAAGATTGACACTATGAACAATAAAATGATAACAAACTCACAAGTATCAACAACTGAACCTAAAAACCAAAACAAACTAAGCAAACAACTAGAACAGAAACAGAATCACAGAAATGGAGGGAGAGGGGAAGGGGGAAGAGGTACTGGAAATAAGCATAAATGGTGGGCACAAAATAGACGGGGAGAGTTTAAGAATAGTATAGGAAACAGAGAGGCCAAAGAACTTATATGTATGACCATGGACATGAACTAAAGTGGGAATGTTGGTGGGGGGGTGCAGGGCAGAGGGGGTTAAAGAGAAGGAAAAAAGGAAACAACTATAATAGTACAATCAATAAAATACACTTTTAAAAAAATTAAGGAAGCCCTGATCATCGTGGCTCAGTTGGTTGGAGCGTAGTCCCATAATCAAAAGGTTGCAGGTTCAATTCTCAGTCAGAGCACATGCCTAGGTTGTGGGTTCAAGTCCCAGTCCGAGTAGACGAGGCAACTAATTCATGCTTCTCTCTTGCATTGGTGTTTCTCGCTCTCCCTTCCTCTCTTTCTAAAAGCAATGAAAAAAAGTCTTGGGTGAGGGGGAAAATAATAAAGTAAAAAAACTGAGGAAAAATGAAAAGGACTCTGGTTTTTGCTGGACACCACATGGTCAGCTGGAATAAAGACATTCCCTCCTCTCAGCTGGTATAATTGAAATAATTTCTGGCCAATATGAGATATATATGAAAGAAGCAAACATGGCCCTGGCTCGTGTGACTCAGTGGACTGAGTGTCAGGCTGTGAACCAAAGGGTGGCCAGTTTGATCCCCAGTCAGGGCACACGTCTGGGTTGCAGGCCAGGTCCCCAGTAGGGGGCGCACAAGAGGCAACTGCACATGGGTGTTGTCATCCTCTCTTTCTCCCTTCCTTTCCCTCTCTCTAAAATAAGTAAATAAAATCTTTTTAAAAAAAGGAGAAAACAATTTCCAGGAAGTGTCCTTAAAGAGAGTGAGATGCCCATCTTCCTTCTTTCCCCCCACTTCCTGCTGGCTGAACGCAGACAGAAAGGCTGAAGTTGAGCAGCCATCTTGGACCATGAGGTGACCGTGCACAGATGTGTCACGGAGGAACAAAAGGTGCTCTGACCGTGCAGCATCATTCTGGTCTTGGACTGACTATAACGAATGTGAGCAAGAAGTAAATTTCCATCTTATTTAGGTAAACTGTTACTTGAGGTTTTTCATGTAATGTTCCAACCATCACTAACTAATACAACTAGTTTGATGGACAAACCCCAACAGCCTGGCTGAAATGGCAGGTTTGCAAATCATACAAACTCCTTATAAACAGAAAAATTAGAGTTAAGAATAGAATGGGGGGCTGGGAGTCTCAACTTGCTAACCCAAAAAACAAAGTCCAAATCAGTTTGGTGGGGTTTTTTTTGCCGTTTATTCCTTGTATTGCCTTGGCCACGTGACTTTCCTCTCTGAGCCTGTTTCCCCAGAGTCCTGCAAAATGGGCTCATAAACAATGCCTTTCTCAAACAGCAGTAACAGGAATGATCCTACCGGGTTCACACAAGGCGTAGCACCTAACAAGACATAGCAAGAGTCACCATGATGGTCATGCTCAGTCCAGTTTGCCGACTCCTCCAGCCCTGGCCTCAACTGCAGCAAGGCTGCCTGCATCCACCCCAGGCCGTGGGTCTTCCTCAGAGGACCTGGGCCTGTGCCGAGACCAGGAGGCATGGGAGAGGTCTCTCTGACCGATGTTCGGTTTCTCAGATACATTCAGAGCTCCAGGCTTCCCGAACAGTGAAAACCGAGGCTCAGAAAACCTGTTCCTATCCCCAGCCCTTCAAACTGACAGACTCCCTCCTGACTGACTTTCTGTTCTTTTTATGCTTTTTAAAAAATTTTTACTTTTTTAAATTTAATTATTGTTCAAGTACAGTTTTCTGTCTTTTACTCCCATCCCAGCTCCCCCCCCCCCGCCCCAACCAACTTTATTTAGGCTCCTCTGAGCCCTCTTCTTGGCCAAGTTTTAACAAGAACCCTAAGTTAGTTTAGGGAGAATCTCTCCACTCTTGATGTCTGATCACACTCCTCATCCTCCACCCTTGAGAGCTGAGGACTTGGCCAGCCTTTCACAACAATCCCATTAATCCAGTAAACAGGACTCCCCCTGCCTGCCTGCCAGTCTCCTTAGTCATTCCTCACTCGCTGACCCCCCCCCCGCTCTCTGCTCTACATCTCCAGCTGCCTTTGCTATATTCACAGTTGAGTTCAGTCTCTCCCCCCTACTGCAATAACTTACCATTTTTAAAGATTTTATTTATTTATCTTTAGAGGGGAAGGGAAGGAGAGAGAAAGGGAAATATCAGTGTATGGTTGTCTCTCATGTGCTCCTGCTGGGAACTGGCCTGCAACCCAGGCACGTGCCCTGACTGGGAATGGAACCGTGATCCTTTGGTTCCCAGGCCCGTGCTCAATCCACTGAGCTACACCAGCCAGGGCAACCATTTTTAACAAGTGTTCAAGTTAATTTTTCTTTTGCAATACGCACACATCACTCTCCATCATGCAGGCCTAAATGGCAGTGTGGTGTGTTGGTTAAGAGCGTGGGACTCTGAGGCCTGATGGCCTGGGTTCAAATTTCCACTCTACACCTTCCTAGTTGTACAGCCCTCGGCAAGCTGTGCAGCCTCTCTGGGCCTGTTTCTCCTGCTCAAAGAAATAAGGCCACGAATGTCATCTGCCTCACAAGGCTACTGTGCCGACTGAGTTACAGCCTGTATGTGGCAAGTCCTCTACCAGATTTCACTACTGCTGTGAAGTGGGGAGTGTTTTACCCGTTTTATAGAAGAGGGAGGACGCTGAGGCCTACAGCTGAGCAGGGGCTGAGCAGGGATCTGAAACCCAGGCTGAGCCTGCCTTTGTTTGGCTTCCTCACCTGTCCCACCCGGAAGACTTCTCATAAGCCAGGATCTGGGAGGAGGTTGGTGGAGACACTCATATGACCCAGTGAAGCCCAGGAACAGGTTGGGCAGGCCCAGCCAGCAGAACTGAGTATGAGAGGCGCATCCGGCCCTGCTGCCCTGCTGCCCGTGGCCTTGGTTTGCTGGTCCACACAATGAGCCGCCAAAGGCAAAGGCCACGGGATAGCTACTGCAGGCCGGGAGGAGGAGTTAGGAGTCTGGGCTAGGCTTGCTCGAGCCCCCACCTCCCCCCAACCCCTAGTCCAAATTTCAAGCAAAGGGAGAAAGAGGAAGTTTGGGGAGGGGATGTGGAAGGACCAGCAGAGCCTGACGACAGGGGTTTCCCAGGTCTGCCGGGGACTGGAGGGTGCGAAAGTGGTGGGCAGGTCTTGGAGGAGGGGTTGGGCCCACCTGAAAAGGCTGGTTTCAGAGAGAGGGATTTGGGGATCGGGTAACCCAAATTCAAAGGCCAGTGTCCTGGTTTGAAATGGATCCTGGTTTGGGCCTGGGTCCTGGGTCCAGAGTAAAGAGGGGACAGGCACCAGCGGGGGCATTTGCTGGATCACAAATAGGATCGGGAGGGGAACCCTCAGGCAGAGGGGGGTTTTGAGCCCCAAGGTGCCTGAGGGGACATGATGAGGGTAGACAATGCTAAGGGGATGACGGGACAGAGTGGGTGTCTCAGGTCCTGCCCGTGCACGTCAAGGTAGAAAGTGGTGATGGTCTTGAGTGGACTAGGGCTCTGGGGTGCAGGGGCCTGGAGTATCCTTGGTGGAGGGGAGAATTCCAGATCCAAGGCAAGCTAGGGTGGCGTTGGGTTATTCAGGGAGCTCCCGCTGTGGGTTTAGAGATCAGAGAGGTTCCAGGTGCCCAGGAGATTCCCTTTCTTGGGAAATCCAAGTTGGGATGGGGCAGAGGCTGAAGGGGGTGGTGTCTCAGGGCAGGAGTAGCTGGTGCGAAGAGCAGAGTCCCTAGGCTGGTAACTGGCACCATGTGGCGGGGGGCATATTCTGCTCCCAGTGACAGTGTGTGGAGGGCGCTGGGGTCCCTGACAGGAGGTCCAGGTGGTTCTGGGGCTCTTGTTGAGGGCATCAGGGTCCAGAAAGTGTTGAGTCTCAACCAGGGGTTTTCAGCTTCAAAGAAGCCCCCATGGGGAGTCCCTGGTTTGAAAAGCTGTAGGGGTTTTGCTGGAGTCAGTTTTGGATCGGAGGCGAGGGAGTCCTGGCTGGGGGGGCTTCTGGAGGGTGGTCTAGCTCCCTCTGCAGTAGGTCTCTTCACACATCCAGTTAGGGGCTGCTAAAGTAGAAGTTCCAAGTTCAGAGAAAGCCAGTGTCTCTGTTGGAAGAAGACCCTGCATTGAGGGCTCCTCAATACACGGGAGAGGCCAAGGTGGAGTGGGGTGCATGGAAGTGCCCTGTGTCTGGGGTCAGGGCTTACCTGCTGGGGACTGTGAGGATGTGGGAGGGCAGGGGCCCTTGCTGGGGGGTGGTCTAGATCCACAGGAGTGGACATCTCAGGGGGAGACCCCAGGTCCTGGCTGAGGGATCTCTACTGGCAGTAAGGTCTTTAGCGATGGCACCCCCAGAGGGTCTGGAGACTCAGGGTTCTCACCCGGACACCAGGGCCAGGAGGAGGTTGGGTTAGGGCTTCCCAAGGTGTGTCCCTGAAGGACATATCTGGACGGCATTCTGAGCCCAGAGAGGAGGGCAGAGGTCCTTAGTGGCTAAGATCCGGGTCCAGAGAGGGTGAGGGTCTCAGGCCCAGGATCCCAGGTCCCTGCTGAAGGTCTCTGAGGACTGGATGGGCCCAGGTCTCCACGGGGCTCAAGGCCGAATAATGACGTCTCGGACGCTCCCTGCAAGGTATTCTGAGTTTGGACCTCGTGCTGGAGGGAACTGGGGGATTTCCTGCTGGGAGGAGAGGCTTGATGGGGGCTTGGGGGAGGGGCGTGCGGATCCCACGACTGTGGATCCCGGGTTCTCTCTGGGGTTTTGAGGGGATCCTAGGCCCAGAGCGGACTGGAGTGATCCACTGGAGTAAGGCTGTCTCGTGAGGGCTCCCAGGTGACCCTGGGGATGAGGACAAGGTGAGGGTCTCAGGTCCTCGCTGGCTTGGGGATTGGGGCGACGCTCACGTACCCACGGTGGTGACCAGTGTGCTGGCGAAGAAGAGAGAGGAGGCAAAGTCCCAGGCGGGGTCCGAGGCGTTAGCGGGCCCCGAAGCGTTGGCGAGGGCAGCGCGACCCAGCCGCCCGGCCGCCAGCACCCGCTCCACGAAAGCATCCAGGGCGGGGGCGGTCAAGCACGGGCTTTGCCGTAGCAGCTGCTCCCGCAGCATCTTCAGCTCCGCGCGGAGCCGAGCCTCGTGCGGCCCCTCCAGACGGGCCACCAGCAGCGCGCCCAGGCCCAGGTACGCGGCGTAGGAGGCCAGGGCGCCCGCTAGAAGCGCGCCCCGCCGCATGGCTCCCTCCGGCCCGCCGGCTCCCCGACGAGCCCCGCCGCCGCCGGGCTGACGTGGCCCCCGCCTCCCGAGGGCCCGGTGCCCAGCTTCAGTTCCGGGAGCGCTCTAGGCGCGGCCGCCTGCGACCCGAAGAGGAACCGGAGGGAAAGGGGAGGGGCGGGGGTGGCGAAGCGCCCCGCCTCCGAGAAACTGAGGCACGCCCCACCGCCAGGTGTTAACACCGAGAGGAGAGTGAAGCTCAGCGCTCCGGGACGGCGCGGGGCAGTGGGATGGAAAGTGTGGGGGCATTCCGCCTTTCTTCCCTTCCCTTTCCTCTCTGCCTCCCAGGGGTCGCGACTCCTAAAGTCAGAGTCCGAGTTCTCGGACCCAGACGTCGCAGCCAACTCCTCCAGGCCATCGCGCACGTCTGCGAAGGTTGTGCTTTGCATCCAGGAGCTTGGCTGCGGGGGAAAGGGGACAAATTGACATCCAGTCCTCGCACCATTCCTCAAGTCGAGTGCTCTGGAGTGGACTTGTGTTCGCTGGAGGGGAGGTGTGTCTAAGTCACAACACAGAAGCAGTGTCCTCTCGTGGGGATCTTTTTTTTTTTTTTAAATAAGGATTTTATTTCTTTATTTTCAGAGAGAGGGGAAGGGAGGAAGAGACGAAAAGAAACGTCAATGTGAGAAACATCCATCGGTTGCCTCTCATGCATGCCCCCGGCGGGACCGAACCTCAATGGGCACGTGCCCTGGCCGGGAATGGAACCGGCGCCCCTTCGCCTTGCGGGAGGACGCCTGACCAACTGAGCCACACAGGTCAGGGCAGGCGACAGAGTGGGGATCTTCAGCTCTTTGCCAAATCTTTGTTCAGGACCCACTTTGTGCTGGGCCGTTTGCTGAGTGATGTTGGGGACACAGCAGTGACCAAGACAGTTCTGAAACCTACCCTCAGAGGGCTCCCAGCACTTTAACAGAGTGACAGCCCAGAGGGAAGCACAGGCAGAGTGACCAGAGTTGAGGTGGTGGATGCCTAGAAGACTGTGAAGCCCAGAGGAGCGAAGCCCAGAGGAGGCAGCTGCCACAGCTTTTGGGAGATCAAGAGAGCTTCCGGAGAAAGGAAATAATATGAGGTGAGACATGAAGGAAGAGAAGGGATGAGGCAGGGTCTCTTTTCTAGGCAGAACCACAGGTCTACGCCTCCACTGAAAGGGGAATCGTTCCTTCCCTGTTCCCCCTGTGCGTTTCTCCACATTCCACTCCCACTGGACTCAGCACCCTCTATGACTGCCTTCTGGAAGGCAGACCAGAGGCCTGACCACATCTGATTGGCAGATGAGCGGGGCTGGTGGCCCAGCTCAGACACACCCCAGCTGCTTCTATTTATAAAACTGTGGCAGCTCTTAGGAAGAGCCCAACTTGGGACTGAGAACTCACCAGAAGAGATGCCTGATAATACAACAGTAACAGTGGGGGCCAGTGATCAAAGGCTCCAATATGTCAGGCCTCTGTGGACACATGAGGTTGTAATGACTCCTCAACCCCTCTTCTATTATTCCCACTAAACAGATGAGAAATTGTAGGCTAAAAAATTTAGTAGTCACAAAACTGGTAAGGTGTGACTTATGTGGACATGAGGTGAGCAGAAAGCCAAAATACTTACTTCACTAATAAAAAAAAATATTTGCCCTGGCTGGTGTAGCTCAGTGGATTGAGTGCGGGCCTGCGAACCAGACAATTGCGGTTCGATTCCCAGTCAGGGCACATACCAGGGTTGCAGGCCGGTTCCCTGCAGGCCAGTTCCCAGCAGGGGATGCACAAGAGGCAACCATATATTGCTGTTTCTCTCCCTCTCTCCTTCCCTTCCCCTCTAAAATAAATAAAATCTAAAAAAAAATTATTAAAAAAATATTTGCGGAAGAATTTAGAAACGAGTGGGAAAGCTGAAAATGAGAAAATGCTGGTGGAGCCCAAGGGATGGATGCTAAACCAGAGGTGCAGAAGAGGAATGGGGATACCTCACTCACACACACAAAAAAAGCCTGTGACTTAGCCATGACTCAGAGGCCAGAGCAGCCCTCAAGATCCCCCCAAAAGACAATGTCTCAGAGGAGGAAAGGGAAAGCCACAGTGATAGAGCCACTCGCTGACATTCTTCCGGAGTGCTATCACTGCCCAGAAGTCACTTCTACCATTATCTTTGCCTGAGATAAGTGGAGGACAGTGAGGGACAGAAAAGGGGAGGCTGAGAGGGAGGGAAAGGGGGAGACCTAGTTTGATACATGGGGAGACTGAGGGACAAAGAGGAGAGACTAAGGAAGCTTAATTATCAGGGCTCCTCACTTGCAGATGTGCCTGTGTGTGCTATGGGTTGCTGGGAGTTTTAGTTTTTTTTGGAGGACTGGGAAAGCTAGGAGGCAACGCAAAACATTTTTATGATTTTCTGGGAAAACGCCTAGAGATATCTTCTTCATGGACACCTTGGTTCTTACTGCCTGACTTGCCGAGTATCCTTTTCTCATTCTGAACGTTCACCTCAATAACTAAGTTCTGCAAGCTGTATAACTGTCAGAGCCCGGACCACTTCGCTGAGCCCTGGGGAACACTCCTCTCTTCCCTAGCTCTAGCTTGCTCTCAGCGACCCTAATTGAGCGACTGTCCTTAGAGAACTCCATTTCCCATCGGCCTCTTCGTTCGACACCTACAGTTCCCAGACGCGACTGGCCAACCTCTTGGATAGTGGACCTGCCCCGCCCTCCCGCTGCTCAAGTCTGAACTCGGCTTACGTCACGGACCTCCTACCCACAGCCGATTCGTCCAGGCCTCCGCAAGGGGGTGTGGCTCCTGGACGCTTGTATCACCCATTGGCTGTTGCGTGGCAGGTAGGGTGTGGCTACGGAAGCCGGGCGGGCATATTTCGAACCGTGGCTCGGGTGGAGGTGGTGGCGGCCAAAGATGCACTCCGCTGGCTTGTCGACGGCGGGGACACCCCGGCAGCGTAAGTGGCGTACGTGGCTGGCCGAAGAGAACGGGCGGGCCGCCAAGGTGGTTGGCGGGGTCGCGGCAGGTCAGAGGTCACGAAGTCAGGGATCTGGCTCTTTGAGGTGTGCACCACGAAGGGATGCCAGCTCCGGGTAGGAACGCATTGGGGTCGATTCTTCTTTAGAAAGTTTTTGGGAAGGAAACAATTTGGGGCAGGATATTGTATGATAGGCAGAAAAGTGTGACTTTCGTGGATTTGCAGGAAGCGGTCAGCCTGGCCCCTACCCTTCTGTGTCCACGGGCTGTCGCCCATTTAGGACAGCGTTCATAGCCCTTCGTGAACGGAGAAGGCCAATTATCCCTCATTTAAGATTTGAACCTGTGTTTATTTTGCTGTTAACCACCCTTCTTCATCTTTATGAACTTCTATCTCTCTCTAAGTTCCTCTTTATCTCCATGAGTGTGCTTTCATCTTATTTTTTCATTCATTACATCTGGCCTCACCACCCTTGTGCCCAGCCCTGTGCTAAAATGTGGGTACCTGGTTAGTGACCAGCATTGCACTGGCCCTCGTTAACTTATAGCTCAGAATTTAGTGGGAAGACAGACACTAAACTCAGAAACAAGTCAGCCAGATAATTTGGGGACTAATTAGGGCCATAAAGGGAATAATTCAGGATGTTACTAGGAGTTGGGGAGGCCTCTCTGTTGAGGTAGACAGTGTGGTGCGCTCAGTCCTCTCTTCAACCATTAGTAAAGTGGCTGGCTCTGTGGTAGGTGATGCTGGAGATACAGCGGTGCCCCAACAGGTTCCTATCCTCACGGAGCTACCAGTACAGAGCAGAAGACAGCCTCAGGCTGGAAGGGTGGGCCTGTGAGAGAAGCAGCACAAGCAGAGGGGGTAGGGCCAGAGCAGGGGAAGCACAATCAGAGTGGTGATGGCTGGGATGGGGGTGTTGACATAGCCCAGATGAGGCATGTGACCCATCCTGGGGGTGTCAGTGAAGCTTCCTGGTAGAGGTATGAGTAACGAAGAGGAATTAGTCCAGAGAAGGGGATTTGCGGTGAGAGGGAAAAACATTGGAGGTCTGTACTGAGAAGTACACAGATGAATGTATTTGTAGCTATTGTGATAAGTACTCAGAATGGAAAAAAAGAATCACTAGATATTATGAGAAAGAACAAGCTGAAGCTAGTTAGTGCTTTATAGTGAGGAGTGAGAAAGGTCTCTCCGAGAAGGAAACATTTTTTTTTTTTTTACAGAAATTGACCCTTATTGTACTAAAGTCTGTTTATAACTTTTGATACAAAGTAAGGTTTCAGTACGGAAAATCCCGGTCTGGCAGAACAGGACCTGTGCACACTGAACCATCACAGCCCCACGGCCTGCCGCTCAGAGCACCAGCCAGAGTGCCCGTGAGTTAAGACTTTGAGATAGCCTACAGTTTGTCTCAGCTGTCTGAGCTAGAAAACTTGTGCCTGTAAAACAAAGGGCAAAATTGAGGACTGAAAAGTGTCTATTTCCAAACAACTGTGAGAGAAAATACATCTCTCTTTAAAAAAAAAAGTCAGTACGGCCCTGGCTGGTGTGGCTCAATGGATTGAGCACTGGTCTGTGAACCAAAGGGTCACCGGTTTGATTCCCGGTCAGGACACATGCCTCGGTTGCAGGCCAGGTCCCCAGTGGGGGGCACAGGAGAGGCAACCACACACTGATGTTTCTCTCCCTCTCTTTCTCCCTTCCTTCCCCTCTCTCTAAAAATAAATAAATAAAATCTTTTTTAAAAAGTCAGTATGGCTAAACTACAACCTAGTGTCTAGAATTACAAAGAATAAAATGAAATCAAAGATTTCTTGCTAGTACAGTGAAATGTTAGGAACAGTATTAGAACATAGGACCCGCCTCAGTGACACACACACGGAGCCTGGCACAGTACCTGCTACTCACAGGACACACAGTTCAGGGAGGAACCACGTCAAGTCTTCAGCCAGAGACATCCAGCGCCGGAAGTGCAAAAACAAATAAGTAAATAAAACCAAACAAATACTGAACAAAGACATTCATGTGGAGTACTTCTTGTTCATGCCGTGAGTGCTGAGGCCAAGACTAAAAGATCCCACTGTCTTTTTAGATTTTTTATAATAACAACCCTAATCACCAGGCTTCCTGACATTCAAAGCTTGAGACACTTTTCACATCCAAAAGAGCGAGAAGGAAACATTGAGCTGAGTCCAGAGTGCTTGCAGTGGCAGTTGGTAATCATGGGACAGTGTTCCCAGGTGATGGTGTTGCATGTTCAAGAGCCTGTGGGGGCCAGGAATTTGGCTGGGCCAGAGTCAGGGAGGAGGCTGTTGTGGCTGGGATGCAGTGAGCCCCAAGGGGAGGTAGTAAATGAGGATGGTTGGCCGGGCTGGGTCCTGTCTGCAGGACCTCACAGGCATTCGGGTGTTATTCTCAACACAGTGGCCCTGATCTTCGGCAGAGGACAGGAAATGTTTTCTATGTATTTATTTATTTTTAGAGAGAGGAGAAGGCAGGGAGAAAAACATTGACGTGCAAAAGAAACATAGATGGATGGGTTGCCTCTTGCATGCCCCCCGCCGAGGACCTGGCCTGTAACCCAGGCCTGTGCCCCAACTGACTGGGAATCCAGGAATCCAACCTGACCTTCCGTCCTCAGGCTGATGGCCAACCCACTGAGGCACACCAGCCAGGGCAGGACATGTTCTCTCTGTCATTTAAATGGATCACTCTGGCTCCCTGCTGGAGAGAAGATTGGTACAACTAAGAATGGACTAGAGCAGGGGTGTCAAACTCATTTTCACAGGGGCCACATCAGCCTCACAGTTGCCTTCAAAGGGCTGAATGTAATTTTAGGACTGTATAAATGTAACTACTCCTTAACAGTTAAGTGAGAGCTTGGTGCTGCTGCCGGATAGAAACAAGGTGCTGGGCCAGATGAAACAAGGTGGAGGGCTGGATTCGGCCCTTGGGCCTTATGCTTGTTACCTGTGAACCAGAGGACCCAGAAGGGTACATTTAAGTCAGGTGAAGTCTGAGAGGGAAGGGTAACATTGAGACATAGTAGGTGAGAACTAGCGATTGGCTGGTTAGATGTTAGACAGAAGGGGAATCAAGGGGTGGGAAACTGAGGTCAGGGCCCAGGGGCAGCCAGAGGGCACTGCCAGGAAGTGGCCAGCCTGGATCTGGGTACCGGAGAGAAGTGGTGGCTGGAGACGAGAGCCCAGAGCCCGAGGCACACAGTGCCTGCGAAAGCTGTGGGTGTGGGTGAGACTGCCCTCAGTGAGAGGCAGAAGACAGGGCAAGGGTGGGAAATTGAGGCACACATGTCAGGGAGCTGGAATAAGTTACTGATTGAGAGGGACTGATCGCGAGACGTCAGCTTCATGAGGGCAGGAGTTTTTGTCCTTTGGATCATCGCTGCCTGCATCAGAGCCACAGAGGGGTGCTCAGTAGGTGTTTATAGGGCTCAGATGGGAAAGAAAAAAAGATGGGTACAGTGTCCCGGAAGCCAAGAGAGCAGAGCTGGAGGTTGGCATTTGGGGCAGTGCAACCAGTGCTGTGAGGACTTGAGTTGGATGAGAGCGGGATAATGGCCTCAGTCTGGTGGTGGGTGCAGAGAGCCTTTAGGAGGCCTCTGGGAGCAGGACCCCAAATGCCACTGCCTGAGGGGGTTACGCCGAAGGAGGGAGAGGCTGGCACCAAAGCTGTCAGGAAGTGACCCTTCAGGCCAGAAGTGGGAGGGGAAAAGAGAAATGGAGCTTGAGGGCACGTAGGTAGGCCCGGGCTGCCTCCTCTGGGAGTAAGGACATCTGGGTCAGGTTTCCGGCTACAGATAATCAACAGGAGGAGCTGAGGGGCTTGTCGTTGGTAATAGGTGCCAGGCCAGGGCTGAGCCGTATGAGCACTTTGCCTTGGAGAGAACTGAGGCACCGAGAAAAGCATGATGCAGGTGATTTGACTCCCTCCCCGTCCCACTGCAATGCTACCACCCTGTCCCCTGTGCGCACAATGGTGCCCGGCACATAGGAGGCCTCAGTGAGTATTGGCTGTGGCAGCTTCCCTTACTGCTTAGAAGTAGGGGCCCTGGAGCCAGAGTGCCGGGTTCAAATTGGCCATCTCCATATTCCTGTCTCCTTCCTCTTCCTTACTCCCCGCGACTTAGCACACCTCTAGCAAGTCCTGGCCCTCTGGCCTCCAAAAGCCATCCGGAGACAGCCCATCCCCAACCTCTCTGCCCACCCTCCAGTCCTGCCTGTGGCACCAGCACATCCCTCCCTCCCTCCCTCCCTCCTCTCCCCTCCCCTCCCCTCCCCATCCCCAACATGAAGCCGAAGGGGCCTTTCAAAAACTGGAACTCTGGCTCTGCCTCTTACTGTCTGTATGACTTTAGACAAGGACCTGAACCTCTTTGGGGCTTGCTTTTCCCATCTGTAAAATGGGGGTGCTAATAGCATCAGTGCAAATGGGTTGTTGTGAGGATTAACTGAGTTAATCCATAGTGTTCAGAACACGGCCTGATACGTGGTCAATGCTCAGCTGGGGCTGAATTGTCGTAGGATTTATTGGGCAGCCTGTGTTGGACTCTTGCTCTTCTTTGCTCACTCAGTTTGGCTCTTTGCACAAGTCATTTAGCCTGTCTGGGCCTTGGTTTCCACATCTGGAAAATGGGGGTGGCCACTGATTCATTCATCTGGTTTTTATCAAGTGCTGCGTATGGAATTCAGCGATGAACAAGACAAAGAGTTTTGTGGATAGGCCAGGAACAAAAGAAATCAAACGTGTAGCATCTCAGCTGGTGCTGAGTTCTGTGGCTGTACATGAAGCAGGGAGGGGGGTGGGGAATGCCACCTCGGGAGGCCCGGATGCAGACAGGGTAGGGGGGAAGCCGCACCGAGCCCAGACTTCAAGGAGAGCAGTGAACCGCGAGGACAGCTGAGGGACAGAGGGACAGAGGGACAGCCAGTGCCGCGGCCCTGAGCTGGGAGCATGCCTGGTGTGCTCAGCGAGCCTGAGGCCCCTGTGGCTGGAGCTGACTGAGGGAGGGGAAGCACGAAGAGGCGTGTGGACAGGGACCTTGTTCGTACCAAGCTCAGCGCAGGGTTCTGTGCACAGTAGGCCCAGTACCTCGTACCCATCAGCATCCCCCTCCTCGTTACCTGGATGGCTGGATGGCAGAGCCCTCCCACACTTGGCTGGTCGACCCGTCGTCGGACAGGAACACCCGCGCCGCTGCGGCAGCATGGGAGGGAGCGCGCTCACAGAATGAACCAGGCTTCCACCTCTCTCCCGCCACAGCCTCAAAGCGGAGAATCCCTGTGTCCCAGCTGGGCATGTCTGACCCCCACCAGCTTTTCGATGACACGAGTGCGGCCCAGAGCCGGGGCTATGGCGCCCAGCGGGAGCCCGGCGGCCTGGGCTGCCCTGCAGCCGCCCCCTCGCCCCAGGGGGCCTTCCTGAATGACCCAGTGTCCAACATGGCCGTGGCCTACGGGAGCAGCCTGGCCGCGCAAGGCAAGGAGCTGGTGGATAAGAACGTGAGTGGGCCGGGCCGGTGGGGGTGGGGAGAAGCCTGGGGCCCTGGGGCCAGGGCTTCAGGTAGAGCTCTGCCTCTCCAGATCGACCGCTTCATCCCTGTCACCAAGCTCAAGTACTATTTCGCCGTGGACACCCTGTACGTGGGCAAAAAGCTGGGCCTGCTCTTCTTTCCCTACCTGCACCAGGTCAGAGCGCCCTGTGCCCCGGGGACTGTGGTCTGAGGGGAGACAGCCTCTGGGAGCGGGCTGTGGGCGGGGCTGAGTCAGAGGCGGGGGTACCATCAGGGACGGGGAAGGTAACTCAGCCTAAGAGGACCTGTGAACAGGGTGGAAGGAGCCCAACTCGGGGGTCCTTGCCTGCCACCCCCACTGTCCCCATAGGACTGGGAGGTGCAGTACCAGCAGGACACGCCCGTGGCGCCCCGCTTTGATGTCAACGCTCCTGACCTCTACATTCCAGGTATCACCCTACCCACCACGGCCGCGCACCCTCCTCCCTCTGGGTGGGCGTGTCTAGGGCAGAAGCTGCGTGGCGGGGGCGCAGGCACGATGGTCCTTCCTCTGACCTGTGTCGTGTCTGTGTGTCTGCCTCCCACAGCTATGGCTTTTATCACCTACATCTTGGTGGCCGGCCTGGCTCTGGGGACTCAGGAGAGGTAAGGGTGGTATGAGGTTCTGGGGGAGGGTGGTCGGGACAGTCTCCTGGTGCCCCTTCTCAGAACAGCCCCTCCCGGCTCCCGTTTGGCCCCAAAAGGAGCTCTAGGTGTCACGCTCAGGGTCACCCCCTTTCCCACCCACGTGTAGTTATCTAAATCCGTCCTTCCCCTCGGCCTCCGCCACCAGGTCCAGTCTCATCCTCGCCCTCTCCTAGCTAGCTGCCCTGACCCTAGACTCCCCCTGCACCCCAACTCCAGCAGCAGCCAGAAGGGTCTAGTCCCACCCTGCCCAGAAGCTGCCCGTAGCTCCCTGGCCCCAGACCAAGCCCCAGCTCCTTAACCCTGCGCTGCCCTCCATGAGGCCTTTCTCTGCACCTCCTCACGCTGCTGCTCCGTCCTGGTCCTCTTTCCATCCTCCGGAGGGACCGGTACTGCCGCCCCAGGGTCTTTGTGCAGTTTCCTTTGCTCGGGAGTATGTCCCTCCCCCACATCATCACCTGTTGAGCACCTGCTCACTCAAGATGTCTCCACTCCAATGTCACTTCCTTGGGGAAGCCTTCCCATTCCTCAGGCTGGGTCGAGCCCCCACCTCTCGCTCATAGGCCCCATTCATTTCCCTTGTGACACTGAAAATAATTGTCATTTGGGTAAATTAGCTATTGAGAGACCAGGGACATGGCAGAGCCCAGGGTCCTTTGTTCCCAGCCCACTGTTGTCTTCAGGGCTCAGTGCAGGTGTCCCCTCCTCTGGGAAGGCCTGAGTCCCCTCCACGCTGGGTCAGGCTCTGCCCCTGCCCTGGGCTTCCCCACGACATGTCTAGGCTGTCACTGAGGACAGGTCTGCCTTTCCTGGAATGGGCCTTCCACGCAGACAGCGCCCAGGTCCGTCCTGGTCATTGCCAGGTCTCCAGCCCCACCCAACACAGGCTGTCCCCAAGTGGCTGTTTAGGGAGGGTTTCAGCGGGCCGATCAAATGACAGTTCGGTGCCCACAGGTTCTCCCCAGACCTCCTGGGGCTGCAGGCCAGCTCGGTGTTGGCCTGGCTGACATTGGAGGTGCTGGCCATCCTGCTCAGCCTCTACCTGGTCACTGCCAACACTGACCTCACCACCATTGACCTGGTGGCCTTCTTGGGCTACAAATACGTTGGGTGAGTATCACCGTCTCTCCCACTGCCCCCCAGCCCCAACCTGGGCCTCTTCTTCAGACCAGCCTTTCCCTCTTCAACCCCCAGGATGATCGGCGGGGTCCTCATGGGCCTGCTCTTTGGGAAGATTGGCTACTACCTGGTGCTGGGCTGGTGCTGCGTGTCCATCTTTGTGTTCATGGTGAGCTGGGGCTCAGGGCAGCATGAGGCTGAGAACACAGGCCTCTTGGACGGAGTTGGGGTCCCCTGGAGGCATCCAAGCAGAGGATGTCAGGTGGGGAGTTTAGACCAGAGCAGCATTGGCTGAACTGAGGAGCCCTGGAGTGGGTGCCGCGGCCTGGGGGTCAGGAAGGCTTCCTGGAAGAGGGGGTGTCCAAGGTGGGGTTTAAAGGAAGAGCGGAGCCATCCAGATTGTTACGGTGGGGGGGCGGGGCACTCACCCTTACCCTACTCTGCTTACATGGTGGGCCTTCCTGCCAGAATTTCCTTTAGGATGAAAAAATGTTCAGCACACCCGAAGTAGTTTGTGGGAGGGCCCGTAGCGAGGTGCTGGTTAGGAGGGCCAGTGGTCGCCAGGCCTGGGTCTGACCCCAAGCTTTGCTGAATCCAGGCAGATCCACTTCCTCTTTTTCCACCTCAGTTTTCTCTTGTGAGTTGGGGGTGGTAGTAATGCACCTCGGGATACTTGGAGGACAGTGTGGGGAGCCGACAGCACGGACTGGCAGCTGGTGGGTCACATCTAACCATCCAGTAGACTTTGACTTAGGTGTCCTTGTTTACAAAGATTTTTCAAAAAGGCATTCTGGCTTGTGTTACAAATTCTCATCTGAGTAACGTAAGCAGGAGACAGCAGCCAGAGCCGCATCTGGCCACCCCATCCAGGCTCAGCATCACAGTGCTTCCTCTCTTCACTCGCTCAGGGGCCTGGCCTGGGTTTGACCCCTTACATTTTCTCCCAAGGCCTTGAGCGGCTGCTCACTGTCTGTTAGATTTGGGAAGCTAAGGAGCCCCGAAGCTGGGACTTGAGCTCAGCTGCCCCTGTGGAGGGAGGGAGAAAGCGGAGGCCGCAGAGGGGCCTGGCCCAGAGGGCTCAAGGGTAACTCCTACCGGCCCCAGATCCGGACGCTGCGTTTGAAGATCCTGGCGGAGGCTGCGGCCGAGGGAGTCCCAGTGCGCGGGGCACGGAACCAGCTGCGTATGTACCTGACCATGGCCGTGGCCGCGGCGCAGCCTCTGCTCATGTACTGGCTCACCTTCCACCTGGTGCGGTGAGGACAGTGGGGCCCGCCTCTAACTGCTGTTCCTGGAGGCTACCAGCTACCTGCCAGCTACCAGCTATCGCCTGCCGCCGCAGCTATAGTCCAGACAGTCCTCTTCCCCGGGGCCTGAGACCCTCCCGCGTTCCACCGCCCTCCGCCCCGCCCCCTTCACCACCAAGTGCTGAGATCCCCAGCTGCACTAGCCGTCCCTCTGGCAGGTGGCGGCTGTTCCAGAAACAATAAACCCTGATGGGCTCAGCGTGGGTGGCCTCTCCTTGGTGGCTGCGCGTGATTGCCCGGCAGGGGGCAGGCTAGTCTCGCAGGGAAGCAGGCCGGTGGGGCAGGTGCAGTGCACAGCTGCCTGCAATGGAGAGGTCACCAGAAGGCCTAGAGAAGGTTTTATGAGCCGGGCAGGGCCAGTCAGTGGGAAGCCTTCTTCCCCTTTTTATCTTGGGCTTTTTGACCTTGCCCCGGGTGCTTCCCTGCGTTTCTGAGCCTGAAGAGTGGGACTGTGGGGCCAAGGGCAGTGGGGCTGGGAGAGGAGACCCTTTAGTGAAGGGGTTGCCCAGATTCCCGGCTGGCCTCTGCAGGGGTGGAGGCACCGGGCACCACCTGCTGGGGAGCAGCAGGCCTTCTGCCTTTGCCTCCGAGTCCGAGCCGCTGGAGCTGCTGGCAGAACCTGAGGAACTACTGGGGCTGCGGCCGTGCTCATTGAAAGCAAAGGAGTGAGGCTGAGGGCCCCCAAGTTGAAAGCCTGAGCTCGAAGCTCATCAAGGTCAAAATCACTCCTATTTCACCATACTCCCTGCCCCCTGGAATGTCGGATTAGCTGCCCCTGCTTCTGATAGACCCTGAACTTTGGGGAAGCTGTGCTTGGGGTCACTCACCCGGCTGGCCGCCTTAGGCTTCTTGGAAGTGCACTCCAGGGCTGCTGAGAGACGGTGGCTGGGTTGGCACAGGGGCAGGGAATGTTCCCTGAGCTTCAAGGTCTGCACTCCCAGGAGCACAACTGCCACAGGCTAGCTGCGTGGTGAGAAGAAGTATGTCCAGAGTCAGGGAGGGGGGCATCGGGACCTGCCCGCCCGGGGAATGCTGAGGAGCCCCACCAGACCTTTGTCCAGCGTCCTTAGGTCTGACTGGGCCCCTCCCCAGCACCGCCCAACTTTCCCTCTGTGGGCAGTGGTGGGGCGAGTGGACAGTTAACTGCAAAATAAAACAAAAACACTCTTCAGCCTTGCAACTGAGGAGGACCTGGGGGTTGGGGTGGGCAGTTGGGGACTTCTGGGAAGGGGGCTAGAGGTGTCAGCTTCCCTCAAAAGGGTCAGTTGCCTGCGTGCTCTTGAGGAAGCACGGAGGGTGGGTGGCTCGCCGTGACCTGTTGGAACGTTATCGCTCCCTGTGTGTTTATTGTGTGCCACTCCGGGCGCTATTCCAAGGGCTTCCCGGACATTAACTCACTTTAACAACCCCTCTGTTGGCTTGGTGACAAGCAGTCTGAAAGGGGAAGAGCATGAACTTGGGACCAGGCTGCTGAGTGTGAAGCACAGCTGGACCTCTTAGCAGTGGGGTGATCGGGGAAGTCGCCTTGTCTCCTCGTGCCTCAGTTTCCTCATCTGTAAGTGGCAGCTGCCAAACGGGGGAAAGGTAAGAATCCGATGTTTTAGTTTCCTAGGCCTGTGCCTGGCACAGAGTAAGTGCTTAGGAAACAATGTTTTGGCTTTTTAAAAATAAAAGGTAGATAGTGTTATTATCCCTGTTTGGCAGATGAGAAAACAAAGGGACCGAAGAGTTAAGTGAGGTGACGAGGGGCACGTGCAGCAATGTCACACGGGAGCCGGGATTCACACCCGGCGTGTGGCTCAAGGCCGAGGCTGTGCCTGCTCCCTCCATCTCACCCTGGACAGCCCCCAGCAGCCGGGGCAGCCTGTGGCACCCGGCCTTCCCTCTCCACACGGCTGGCCCCAGGTCAGGCCAGGCAGGAGAGCCACCTGCTCCATCCGCTGTCAGGCTGAGTGTCCTTGTGAGTTTCTGCCCGGCAGTGAGCTGGCGGGGCGGGGGGCTGGGGAGCGGGGGTGTCGATGGATGGGCAGTGATCAGCCTTGTGCACTCAGGTCTCTGCTCCAAAGTCCATTCCTCAGAGGAGCCCACCCTGGTGGCCGGCTCCACAGAGCCCCGCCACTCGGTCCCTTCCTCCCTGCCGCATAGCGCCCGCACAGCCCGTGCTCAGCACTCTCCAGACTCATCCTTCGCTCTCGTGCCAACACCGTGCATTTTCCAAGCACCTGCTGCGTGTCTAGCACAGTTCAAGGGCTGGGGGTACAGCGGTGAACACAATTTCCAACCTCCTGGAATTGACATTCTGTGGGGGGAACAAGGTGCAATATAGAGTCAAAACGTGAAATAAGATGACCATTGGTTGGTGAATGGATAGGCAAAATGTGAGATATGTACACAGCAAAAAGGACAAACTGACCCAGGCTGCGTCACAGGCGAACTCGGGAACATGATGCTAAATGAAGGAGCTGGGCACGAGACGGCCATTGTGTGGTGGCGTCCTCGCGGTGTGCTCGTGGGGGGCAGGCAGGCAGAGCGGGTCAGTGGATGCTGGGAACTGCGTGGGAATGGGGGTCAGCATGCGTGGGCAGGAGAGATTTTGGGGTGAGGGGAGGGAGTGTTCCAAAACTGATGTGCAGAGACAGTTGCACCCCTTGATAAAGTTACTAAAGATCACTTAAGTATACATTTGAAAGGGGTGAGTTTTATGTAATTTATAAACCCAATAAAAGCTATTTTTAAAAAAGTAAAATGTGCTCAGGAGAAATACAGCAAGAAAGGAGAACAGGTAATAATAACTGTGGGGGAGGGGTGGGTTTTACACAGAGTTACCACGGAAAGCATCACTGAAGTCACTTTGAAGATGTGAAGATGAGAAGATAAGCCACACAAGCACCTGGAGGAAGGGTGCAAAGGCCCTGGGGCAGGAATGTGCCTCTGTGTCTGAAGCACTGCCCGGTCAGAGTGGCGGCGAGAGTGCAGGGAAAGGACATGGAGGGGAATGGATGCGACGTCTTGTAAATGAAAGGTCTCTGCTCTTCACTCTGAACAAGAAGAGAGGTGAAATCACTGTGGTTTTCCCCACACCTGGGTGCGGGATTTGAGAGAAAGTGGCTTCCTGTGCTGGCAGGTCATAAATGCCGAATGTGGGGACCTTGTCTAGTTCGCTCGGCACCAGAACAGTGCGTGCTGTCATCTCGTGAGTGAGCCAGGCTCCCTGCTCCAGGCACTGCGCCGGCGCAGGTTAGCACAGAGTGGTTACGAGTTGGAGTTCTGGCGGTCAGCCTGCTCACAGGGCACCCTCGCGCTACCCCTCACTGCTCTGCGGACAAATGAGCACCGTGCTGGGCCTCAAGTTTCCTGCTCTGTAACGTGGAGAACTGACCTTATGAAGTAGATGTTCTCCCACAGAGCCTGCCTGGTACAAGATAAATATATGCCCAGTAAATGCCAGGGTTGGTTGGTTTGTTCATTTATTTTTAGAGGGCAGGAGAGAGAACCATATTAATTTGTCATTTCACTTATTTATGCATTCATTGGTTGATTCTTCTATGTGCCCTGACCGGGGATCGAACCTGCAACCTTCATGTGTTGGGACCATGCTCTAACCAACTTAGCTACCCGTCCAGAGCATCAGGTTTCACCGTTACCCACAAACACAATCTCATGTGTCCTTGTGAACCTGGCCTCAAAAGGTACAGTTTAATGCCCAAGGGCACTGGGCTAGAAGGTAGTAGAGAAGCAGGGTGGGTGGTCTTCCAGACCCAAGACAAAGTGCAGTGGAACCTCAGTTCTCCAACTTAATTCACCCAGAAGGCTCTTTGGGAAGCAGTTTGTTTGAAAACTGAATCATACAGGTATCAGCATGAGGGGGTTATTGGGCCGAGAACCAAACTGAGATGGGAGACATTCAAAAAGTGAGGTTTGACTGTGGCTCTCCGCTACTGTGCAGAAATTGCAGGCAGGGCCAGTGGGTCCGGGGAGACCACAACCTGGCCCTCCAGACTCCCCTCTGGTCACGCCTGCACGTGGCAGCCTCTGCAGAGACCCAAAGACAGAGGCTGAACAGGGCAGCTTCGTTTTTCTCTGCCATAAAAGCCTGAGCTGGTGGGTGAGTCCAGAGTGGGTGACTGGGTGGGTGTGGGACCTGGCTCCTTGCATCTGGTGGCTCTGCATTCGTCCAGGGTGTTGTCCAAGGACAGGCTGGCCCCCAGCTTGTCCTCAGAAGGGGAAGGGGCAAATGAAGGCAGAGTACTGCCCTGCTCTGCCTGACCCTTTCATTGAATGTACTGGGGTGGCACTGGTTAACAAAATCACTCTGGTTTCAGGTGCTCAGTTCTACAACACGTCATCTGTGCACCGTATCTGACCCAGGAGGTTTACAAAGCAGGCCAGGTTAGAGCTGGCCTGTGAAGTGAAAGGCTGCTGATTCCCAGTCAGGGCACGTACCTGGGTTGCAGCGTAGGGACAACCCAGGTTGGGAGAAGCACCCATTCTGCTCTTGGGAAGATACTAGGTCCCTGACATTCAGTTCTCATGGCTAACAGGCGGGGCAGCAGCTGAGGCCTGTGCCCCCCCCCCAGTCCCTGCCTCCCCTGCCTGTTCCCTCCGCACTTCTGCCTGAAAGTAAGGGAAAAAAACCCACAAAACTACCTAAGGGTATAAGCAATGCTTTCTCCTCTGTGGGAAAAGTGGACTGTGTTCCGCACCGGCCTGCAGCGCTGACGTCACTCACTACCACTCGGTCAGCTGCCTCTTCCCTAACCTTTCGCCGGCTCACGTTCTTCAGTCACTCCCTGACGTTTTTCCTTGGTCACAACACCCTAGGAAGAGATGTGGATGCCAACTTTAGTGGCCAGGGAAACTAAGGTGGGGAGAGACAGTCCTCCACGGAGGGTCCCCACCCCTCCATGCCCGAGGACTGACGTGGCTCATTGGAAAAGCAAGTGCTTGAGCCCCGGTTTAGTCGCTTCTGAAGCTGACGTGGACAGTGCCCTGCTCCTGCTCACACCATAACCCCTGCTGTGGACTGTTCCTCAGGACGTAAGTGCATCCCAGGAGGCGACGGCCTTAGGCACACAGCATTAAGGGCCTGGGCATGTAGTATTATTGCCTTCCCACAAGGCATTGGCCCAGGGCGTTCTGGAATGTTATCAGAAAATCTTGACAACCACCCTTTGGAAGTTGCCAAGGGGCTAGCAGCCCAGCTGGCCTCCAGCCAGCTGACCCTTGTGTCTGGGGCTCGATTTTCCTCCATTTACCAGCTAGTAAGTTAACCTGTAGTAGTTTCCAAAATGCTGGCAGACGCCGGGAGACTGCTGGGCCGGAGACCAAAGGTGTCGTTACTCACGGGAAGCCACGTGAGCATCAGCATTTGTGTGGTGTCCCCTTGCCCTATGGGGACAAGGTGGGTGGTCCAGACGGTCCCTGCCCATGGGTGGGTTGCATCACAGGGATGGGACACTGAGCTTGGGGATGCAAGGTGCTCCTCGTCCAAAGGGAGCCATTTCCTCGTCCTTCAAGGCCCTCACTGCAAACCCAGCCCTGAGAACTGGCCCAGGGAAACAGCTGTCGGGGGCATCCCTTCTTGGCACACCCAGCAAGACCTGTAGCAGCGTGGGATACTGCTTCTACCAACAACCCACCCCTCCTGGTTCCGGATGAATTGTCACATGAGTGTGCCACTCTACAATGACCGGGACTCCAGACAGCAGTGGGTCAGTCCGGTCCTTACGAGCCCAACCTGGCACCCAGGTGTGAGTGAGCAGGGCTTGTCTCAGCCGGAATGTAGCCTAAGGCCGTCATCCACTAGGACCCACACAGCGAGGTCAGGGTGGTGTCACTGCCAATAATCACAAGGTCTGGAAGCAGCCCCCTGCCCCCTGGAGATACTGTGACTCATTCTTTCCCACACAGAAACGTGGACTGCTGGGTGCAGGGCGCTCCGGTTCGGGAGTTGTTGTCGAACTTGACTTAGAGCAACACTGCCCTGGTTTGGTTAAGCTGCATGGGTGGTGCCACGGAGTAGTTTGCAGCTTCCATTGCCATACATGGCATAGCCCCGGGCGCCTGGGTGGCGGTGTGTGGTTCTGTTATCAGCCAGGTTAGCACAAGGCTCTGCAGGTCCTGTTCATAAATGTCTAGGGGTGGGGCCCACATTCAGAAGCTGCGACTGATGGCATCGGGCACCACAGGACTGGTCAGGGCCAGCCATGCCCACCGGTCACGTTGGCAGCTGCAGGTGCCGCAGGGCTCAGGTGGACCAGTGACTAGCTGGGATGTGGGTGTTGGATCTAGAGGACAGAGACCACTGACTGCGCCCCCTTCCCTCCCCCCCACCTCCTGGGGTCTAAGGCCTCCCTCCCCAGGACCCAGGATGTTAACTCCCTCCAAGGGCTGGAAGTCCGTGTGTATCCCGTCCCAGGGGGTATGGTTCTACTTTGATCAAAGCCTGCTCACACCCAGACCTTTTGAGTGAGGGATGAGCGGAACAAGCATGTTTCCAAATGTATAGGGACAACGTGGGCCACCACAGGAAGACGTGGCAGCAGGGCACTCAGTGACCAAGTGGTCAGTATCTTCATGACCCAGGACCAGTCAGTCCAGGAAACAATCCAAAGGGCTGAACCAGAATTAACCTCAATCCAAGGCCCCCTGCTGGTCGGCTGGCCCCCTGGAGGGTGCCAGGATCAGGTGCGCCGGGACCGATGTTAGGGAGAAAGGTGCACCGTACCCTGGAGTGTGGAGGGCACATCCCCAGTGCCTCTGACCTTCCTGGGAACAGCCACGTTCAGTGACCCGACTGCCTTCCCAAAGTATATGGACCAGGAGGAAGTAAGGGGAGATCTTTGAGTTAATTTTTAAAAATCGATTCCACTTTTTTTTTTTTAAAGATTTATTTATTCTTAGAGAGAGGGGAAGGGAAGGAAAGAAACCAATGTGTGGTTTCCTGTTGCTCCCCCTATTGGGGACCTGGCCCACAACGCAGGCATGTGCCCTGACTGGGAGTCAAACTGGCAACCCTTTGGTTTGCAGGCCAGCACTTAACCCACTGAGCCACACCAGCCGGGCCATTCCACTTCATGATGCCTGACAGTTAAATGTCTACTGAATAACTTGGCTGCAGGCCCATTGTTGAGCAGCCTTGACAAGACAAAGTGCACCACTGTCACCCCGTAAATGGTCCAGAGTGGAAGTCGTGGCACAGCTGTTGCAGGGCCCAGTGGCAGGGCAGGGCCACACCTGGAAGCGGGCAGGGTGAGACCTCCGCAGGCAGGCAGTCTGCCGCAGCACGTGGGCCCTGGGCCTCCCTCACCGAGAGACAAACGGGACACACAGCTTCTCCCTCCACATGACTGAGATGAAGGGGGCGACACTCGTTGTGGGTCAAGGAAAGGCCTTCCACCAGGCCAGAGGCATCAGTGAGTGTGAGGTTCTTGAAGACGAGGGAAGACATGAGTGGATTTAAGGGCTCCTCGTGGTGGCGGGGTGGGTGTGGGAGACAGATGCCCACTAAGGGGGACGGGGAAGCAGGTGTGTGGGCAGGAATCGGTCCCCTGAGGGCAGCTGCCTTGCTGAGCACGCCCCACGGTTGACCTGCTGCGTGATCCCACGTACCCCCTCACCTCCACCCACTGTGCAGGTGAGGAAACTCGAGGTTCGAGTGAGTTAAGTGACCTGCCTGCTGTTGCACACCTGGAGTGGTGTGCAGTCCCTCTCAGTGCCCGGACCCTGCCCCTGGACCACAGGCGGTCCCGCCTGGGGCCCGATGTGTGTAGGGTACTGCAGGCTTCCCTGCTTACCCGCTCGGCGTCAGCTATGGTGCCCGGAAGGCCTGCAGGCAACATGGCAGACTCTGCGAATAACGGGAGCGGATGAGGTAATGGACGTTGCCTGCACAAGGCGAGCGTGGTAAGACGTTTTCCTTTACCGGAGACAGTTGGCCCCCAGGACCCCTATCCATCTTGCCCCATTCTGTGTAATTTTTTAGTGCCTGCCACTCATGCAACAGGGAGGGTATCTGTGTCCTCGAGATTCTCCATGACCTCTTGCTGCCCAAGACAAGCCTCAAGTTCTTTTTGAAAACCCTTGATGCAGCCTAGCCAGGTAGCTTAATTGGTTGGGGCATCATCCTGATGACACACCAAGGTTGTGGGTTTGATCTCCAGTCAGGACGCATCCAAGAATCAACCAATGAATTCACAAATTAGTGGAACAACAAATAGGTGTTTCTCTCCCTCACCCTTCCTTTCTCTCTTAAAAGCAATTTTTTTTAAAAGATTTTGTTTATTTATCTTTAGAGGGGAAGGAGGGAAGGAGAGAGGGAGAGAAACATCAATGTATGGTTGCCTTTCGTGAGTCCCCTCCTGGGAACCGGCCTGCAACCCAGGCACGTGCCCTGACTGGGAATCGAACCCCGATCATGTGGTTTGCAGGCCCGCGCTCAATCCACTGAGCTACACCAGCCAGGGCTAAAAGCAATTAAAAAAAAAAAAAGAAACGAGCCAGCGACTCTGAGTGGCCCGGCCCAGGTGAACCACCTAAGACACTAATCCTCACCCAGCTGTGAGAAACAGCAGAGGGGGTCGCCATTTCCCTGCTCTGACCACGCCCCCACATACAGCGTCACAACCCAGGGACCTGGGAGTCCAAGGCACCGCTTCTCACACTTAAAGGGCCAGAACAGACCAAAAATGTCGCAAGAAGATCTCAAAGCCCCAGAGCCCATAGATCTAAGCAATGAAGAAATAGCAAAACTCTCAGATGCACAGTTTAAAACACTGGTCATCAGGATCCTCACAGAACTGGTTGATTATACCGACAAATTAGACAAATATATGAAGGCGAAACTAATTGAAATGAATGGAATTGCACAGGACACCAATAGCAATGAAAAGGAAACTGGGACTCAAATCAATGGAGTTGACCAGAAGAAAGCAAATAATGGCCAAACAGAAAAGAGTCAGGAAGCAAGAATTCAAAGAAATGAGAAGTCTTAGGAACCTCCAAAAAAGTTAAAAAAGGGGGGGAAAGAAAATTCTTGGTGCAGTGATGGAGTGTTAATCAGTTTTTTTCTTTGCTCTTTCAGCCCTGGGAAATCTTACCTACCACTGTGGGTTGCCTGGGTGCTGCTGTGTTCAGAACATGTTTGGAAGGTGAAGGGGAGGAGAGGAGCTTCCAGAGTCCACATGAAGAGAACCCCCCTCCCCCGGGAGGCAGGGGAGCTGGGACGAGCCCGGGAGGCCGAATGCAGCACCCACTGAAACTCCCCACTTCCATGCAGGGGCACACGTGCGAGTGAGTTCTACCTGAGGAGGTGGTAGAACTGCAGGAAAAGACGAACATCATGAGGCCCAGGTGATTTTAGTCAGAACCACTCCAACATTAGGAAGATCTCGGTCTTTCCCTGAACAGGATGCACCCTTATTCCGACTCTCCTGTGCCTCCAAAGAAGTGTCTAAGGTGTGGGTTACAGTCCATAGTGAGTCATTTGAAAATTAAGAAAAAATCAAATCAGCAGGGTATGACCAGCATTTTTAAAAAGGAAACTGGAAAATACCAGAATTCACCACAAGTGGTAAGGCTGAGTGTAGTTTGGTAAAGCTTTGTGGATACTCAGTTTGTAATGTAAGGTGTATTTTATTTGAAAAGATCTCACCTTGGCTGGTGTGGCTCAGTGGACTGAGCACCAGCTTGTGAAACAAAGGGTCACCAGTTCGATTTCCAGTCAGGGCACATGCCTGGGTTGCAGGCCAGGACCCCAGTGGGAGGCGCATGAGAGGGAACCACACATTGATGTTTTTCATTCTCCCTTCCCCTCTGTCTAAAAATAAGTAAAATCTTTAAAAAATTTAACAGCCATTCCCCACCCCACCGAAAGATATGAAAGATGTGGTTTAAAATTTTTTTTATTTATTTATTTTTAGACAGAGAGGAAGGGAAGGAGGGAGAGAAACATCAGTGTGTGGTTGCCTCTTGCACTCCCCACACTGGGGACCTGGCCTGTCTGGCAACCCAGGCATGTGCCCTGACTGGGAATTGAACCAGAGACCCTTTGATTCACAGGCCCACACTCAACCCACTGAGCTATACCAGCCAGGGCGGTTTTTGTTTTTTCATTTCTAGAATGGGACATTTCACGTAGTGTCCTGTGATAATTCTGGTAGAATTTAAATTAGCAGTCGTGCCCTGACCGGTGTGGCTCTGTGGTTGGGAATCATCCCGCGAACCAAAAGGTCACCAGCTGGATTCCTGGTCAGGCACATGCCTGGGTTGCAGGCCAGGTGCCAGGTCTCACTGTTGGTCACACACAAGAGGCAGCAGATCGATGTTTCCTTCACACATTGATGTTTCTCACCCTCCTCTCTCCAGAAATAGACGGAATCTTTAAAATAAATAAGCAAGCAAGTAGTCATATAAAGAAAGCGCATGCTGAAATTTATTTTAAAAGGGAAGATCCTTTTTATTAAATCTGTACATTTTACTCTCTTCAGAATCCTAATTTAAAAAAAAAATTTGTTTCTGCTTATTTAAAAATGAAAAAACCCATAAATCAACCAAGGAAACTATTAAAACATTATTTTTGTGATGGAAAAGGAGGCAAAAAGGCTTCAACATGAACAAAAAAAATATCTGGAGTTTAGATAGAACACAAAACTAAACTGGAGTAAAGAATCAAAGAGGAACTGACTTCTGGCCTGGGGCCGGGCTGGTCCACATGGGAACCATTAGAGGGTTTCCGAAGTGAACCTGCCCCAGAGGAACCAGGAAGCAGCCCTCTTAGCTTCTGAAGTACCAGACAAAAAGCCCTAGTAATCACAAAAATACAAATCAATCACTCTATTTCGAAAAGCACACACACATTCTATAGTTCTCTCCCCCTCCCTCCCCAGGTTCTCTTCATGGACAGTGCATCCTGAATCCTGAAGAAGGGTGACCTCCCGGGGACGAGGTGTTCACAGCACAATCGTGTTCTTCACCAGGTGCTCCTTATCATCCTCGGAACTCCAGAGAGCCTGGAGGGCGCGCTCCTCGTTCCTCCGCGCCGTCCGGATCAGGCAGACTACAGAGGCTCCCAGCAGGACGATCAGGACCATCACGAACAGCCCTGTCAGGACCACCACTGGGGATGGGAGAGAGGCCTCAGAACTGGTGGGATGAGGACAGCCACAGCCAGAGTGGCTGAACCACAGCTCAGGGCTTAGGAAGGTCGCAGGTGCCCTTGGGGCTCAGGGCGAGGACCCAGCAGCCCTTGTGCCCCACACCCCCCACCCAACCTGGAAGGTCTGGAGAACTGACACCACCCACCCATCCAGGAAGAACAGGCCTGACACGCTGGTTCCTGGGAAAACAAAACAAAAACCGAGGTGCCGTGCTCTGTGCACACAAACAGCGACGGTCTTGGTTCCTTCTTTCTGAACGAACAGCCCCACTTAACTATTTCCCTCCACCTCTTAGGGGCAGGCTGTACAGGAGTCCCAAGCCCAAGTAAAAAACACATCTCTGGCATGTGTGACATTTAAAACCCCACGTATTGTGTCCACTCCACACCCCCCGCCAGCAGCCCCCAGACAAAGGTGGACCTGCAGGTGGCTGGTTGGCTGACTGTGGAATGAGGTAAGGGCAGAGGCAAGGGTCTGTTTGGGGCAGTGCTGTGAGGGGGACCCTCGTGTTCCTAATGGCCTTGGTAAATTCAACAGTAGTCACCCCACTGGTCAGTGAAGATGCTTTCTTTTCAGGTGGGACTCCACCTACGGAACGTGGCTCCTACGGCAGCCACCCAGTCGCCTCTCCCTGCCTGGCTACAGAATCGGATAGGGGCGCGTCTTTCTCCACCTCTACCCTCCCCCACAACACTCCTGTGGCCTTCTTTCTGCCCGGGCCTGGCAAACCTGTTCCAGCGTCACCCCTCCTCTACAATAGAGCAGGCAGCAGGCCAGGTCAGGGCTCCTTACTAGGGAAAACAGGTGGAAAGAGACCAAACCAGCGTGGCAGGTCCTTTTGCAAACACTGTCCTCCCTGACTCAGGCTCAGAATCAGAAACAAAAGCCGGCAGCCCGGCCTCCTGGTCAGACCACACTGCCTGGGAACAACGACACCGGCTGTGCCTCCCACACAGCACGGCCTCCAGCTTCCTTCTTGTACCCACAACCAGCTCTGTCCACCCCACGAACCAGAGTTCCCTCTAAACCTGGAGTCGGAGTCAGGCCTGTGTGCAGCAGATTCCACGTGCCCAACAGCAGGACTTGTGCCCTCCAGTTGCCCCAGCTGCCTCACTCCAGCCCCCGCCATATACTCAGCGGTGGGACAGACATCTACCACATGTCCCAAGCTGCCTGGACACTCTCGTGCAGAAACACGACCTTGTACCAAAAGATGTTCACAGTGAAGGATGATGTGTCTAAGACAACATGAGCCTGCAAAAATACAGCTGAGTTTAGTCAGGCAGGCAGGTGGGGGGGTGGCCCTAGGCCACTTACCTTTAGTGCTTCGGGGAAGGACGGGGTACAACTGCTTGCCTGGAAGAGAACACATAACCCCAAGGTCAGCTCACGGTCCTATTCCCCAAAAACTGCTGCACCCTGAAGATCCCCCTCAGCCCCCGGTCTCCACAGTGGGCTCTTTCTGAGGTACTGCTTCTTCTGGTTCTTCAAGGCCATGTCACCTTGGTGGGGACCTGGGACATGTCTAGGGGCCAAAGCCTGCCTGTTCCCCACTAGGGAGCCAGAGAAAGATGGAGGCCAAATGACAGCCTTTCCACAGCCTTTCTTAGGGACGGGGGATGGACTTGGGGAGGGCCACGCACCCACCACTGCTTCTTGGATCCAGGGATCAGGCAGACTCACCAAAGCAGCGGCTCATGCACGCCTCCTTGGAGAGGTAGTTGTTCTTATTGCCCTGGCACCCTCCATAGATAAAGTCATCGCAGGAGTTCTTCTCGGCGTCAAAGTACCAACGCAGGAAGGATGCGCGGCAAGGCCCCGTGACCGCCTTGGCAGTGCAGTGTTCTGGGAGCAGAGAGCCAGAGAAGCACGAGTGAGCAGGGCGCAGAGGACAGTGGAGCCAGAATGCTCCGGGCACACGGCTGCCAGCCAAGGCAGAGCTGTCTCTGCCTCAGAAATGGGTCGGCTGCAGCTGTGCTCAGCCCGACCCGCTCCACACCCTCCCCCACATCTGCAGCACCTTCCCTGTGCAGCCAGACTACGTCCTAACAGCGGTTCCCCTACCAGGCACTGTCGTGGGCACTTGCCATGCATTCCTCGGTCTCTAGGAGGTCTGTCCGGGGCCCCGCAGTGTGTACACTCAGGGACTCAGAGGCACAGCTGCAGTCACCTGCCCACAGCCACCAGGTGTGTACCTGGTGGGCACGGCCTGCTGCCCTGGGGCTTCCCACGCGTTCGTCCCACCACCTCGGAAAGGCCGGGAAGCCCCGAGCTACAGTTTCCTTGGTGGAAATCTGAAGTGTGTCACAATTCCAACTAAGTAAAGGAAATATGTTTTGCCCACATATTTTTTAAAAGTTATACTTTCTACTATCTAAAATGAAAAATAAATTTTAAAAAAGTTATACCTTCGTAGTCGAAAATATCGCTGGAAGGGTCATCAAAATCCCGCCTTCTGGGAACTAAAACACAAACAGCCACGTCAGGGAGGCCGGGGCAGTCACAGGACATGTGGACTGGCTGGGGCTGGGTCTAAAAGGGCCACTGAGGGACTGCGGACACGGGCACCTAGAGGAAGGGTGTGCATCTCCCTTTGCTCCATCACCACCAGTTCTAACGGGCTCTACAGCACACACCGGATGAACACTGGGTGGGGAGGCCCACCTCCACTCCAGGGGTTGATATGGAAATTAATCCCAGCCACAATTTCTGGGGTGATAGGAAACCAGTCCTGTTCACTCTCTCCATGGCAAGGAGTCCCCTCCCTTACTCTTCCGGGGAAATTTTCTTCTGAAACAGGACTGAAATCAGAGCTATTATGCCAGTGCCCCAGGGTGCTGGATGACTTTGGAGAGGACAGCTTAGGAATTACCAGTGAGTACAGGCAAAGCAATGGCCAGGATGGCCACAGGATTCCTGGCCTAGCAAACCTAGAGAGACCCTCCCCTAACTTTCAGCACTGTGCTGTCACAGAATAAACAGTTGTCACAGTCAGAGCCAAACAGCAAGTGGTGTGTGACCACTAGCCTACTGGGGACCGTCCTCCAATGGGGTGGAGGCAGAGTCCCTCCCTCCACAGCAGGTCTTGCCCAGCAGGGCCCACTGCCTGGGAACTGGCCTTCAGGAAAGCTGGGCTGGACTTGCTAGTGCATCTGCACCACTCACCCCAGGCTCCTGCAGCTGAATCCTTAATCATAAAGGATGAATAGGGCAGCTGCTGTCAGCACTACAAAGCAAGCTAACACAAAGCTGGAGATCAAGGGCTGCTATCGGAATGGAGGCAGGGTGGCAGAGGACAGGCCTCAGCACGGGGGTGGGTGGGTGGGGTGGGGGTGGAAGGATCACTGGGAGCAGAGGAAACAGAACAGGCGGGGCGGGGGGGGGGGGGGGATGGGACGGCGGCGGCAGCAGCGTAAGATAACAGAGGCCAGCCCAGAGAGGAGGCAGGGGCCTGAGCCACGTGGGAGGCAGCCACACTCCCCTGACCCGCAGGAGGAAGCTGAGGTCCGCTCAGAGGCACTGCAGAATCCCTCTGTCCTCCTTTGTTAAAGATGCTGGCAAGGAGCCAAAAGGTGGAAGTCCTCATACAAGTCCCAGATTACAAACATCCTTTCAGTTACCCATCTGGACGGCCTGATTCAACCTGGGTCCTTTAAGAACATACCACTTGGGATAGAGGAATCTGTTCCATTCCTACTGGTAGTCAGACCATCAGTGGTGTTCTCTACAAAGGCACAAATAAACCGCACAGTGAGAAAGTCCACCTTCCTCCAAGATGGCCAGTGACACTAAACAAGCTGTGTCCCCGAGCGGTTGTGCCCTGCGGGCCTCTCACAGCTACTCCCATTTCTACATTATGTGGGCCTTTCAACACACGCGCTGGACCACAAGACTGACAGAACTTGGAAATAAGGAACCAAGATTTTCCTTGTGGGTTAGTTAAACTTGAAGATCGACTCACTGGGAATTGGGGCTAAGACGTGTGAAGTGAATGTACAAAGACAATATGATTTCCAAAGTCAACCTGTTAACTATCTTATCCCATCTACTGAGTTAAAAAGTTCAGGGGGTGCACAGCAGTGTAAATGCACTCAATGCCACTGAACTGTAAAATTATAAATGGTTGAAAAGGCAAGTTTCATGTTCTGTATACTTCCTCCCTCTCTCACACATGGGACTGGGTGAGGTGGAGAGGCGAGCCGCTTCAGGAAGAACCAAAATGGGAGCTGGCAGGGTCCAGGAGGGAGGGGCCTTGCCTCCCCATCTCCTTACTGGTCCCAACAGACACAGACCTTCTGGAGAGGCGCAGGGCTGGCCTGACCAGATGCCACTGAACATCCACATCACAAACCAGCTCCCCTTGTTCGGCCTCTCATTAAGCAATCTTCTGGGAACTTGGCCGAGAGAACTGCCTACGTGGACTACAGGTGCAGGCAAGGGTGGCTGAGTGTCTGTTCCCCTGGGTGGTTCTGGTTCTCATTACAAATTAATAAACTGGCATTCTCATTACCATGTGGCTTCCCACAGAGCTTGCCTGCCCGGGAGACAATATGCTAGCTAAACACTCCAGCGCCGAGCTGCTCCGGCAGTCCAAGCTCTCGTACAGGTGCAAGAAAGATGCCTCAAGAGATGTGCAGTGAGTGGAGCCCCACTTCAGTGCCTGGAAAGAGCTTTCCGGGCCCTCAAGCCTGGATCCAGACTCTGAACCAAAAACAGCTGTCTTCTGCCAGCAAAACACAACCGCCCCCTGCCCCCTGTCGTGACCTCCTGTTTTAATGCCTTACTGCCTGCTGCTCGCACTCTGAAACAACTATCTTCCTGAGAAAATAAGGAGCAACCAGAACAGGGAGGTACACTTCCCACAGTCACCTCTTCTTTTTAAAAAAAATTTATTTATTTATTTTTAGAGAAAGGGGTAGGGAGGGAGAAAGAAAAGGAGAGAAATATCAACATCGGAGAGGAACATCAACTGGTTGCCTCTCGAACATCCCCAACCAAAGACGGAATCCACAGCCTAGGCACCTGCCTTGACTGGGAACCAAACTATCTACCTCTCACTTCGCAGGCCGATGCCCAACCAACTGAACCACCCTGGTCAGGGACCTACAGTCAACTCTTGATTAAGGAAGAATAGAAAAAGTAACAAAAATATTCCTCTTAATTCCTCCCCCCACACCGGACCCTAGCTGATGATGGAAAATTACAATAAATGCCATTTTCCTCAGTCACCATCTGGTACAGTTGCCAGTTGCTCCCTGAGAGGGGAGGGGCTCGCCTGTGTGATCCAAAAACAATATCCTGCCACCCCAGCTTTCCAAACACTTGCTGAGCACCTGCTGGGCACCGGGCGCACGAAGATCAGCACGACATTCCTCAGGGCACTCGGTCACTGGCAGGCTTGTGTGCTCCACACTCTGTTTCAAACCTCCAGTCCAGACCAAGACCACAGGTTCCCGCTCCCCACTTTACATGTTTATCTGACTTTTGAATGCAGAGCACGAAGCCCGCTGAGATTACAGCCAGTGACTGAGGAGACGTAAATACCCCACAAAGATGCAGGACACGGACTCACAGGCTGGTGGTGTGCAAAGAGCAGTCAAGGCACCAGCACATCCTGACACAGAATCAGAATCCAGAGTTCTAATGTCAATGCCAAGCCATCAAGAAAGAATGTGCGAAGTCAACGTAATGATGTCAGGGAGACTGCAATGAACACAATGAAAACATCTGACAGTTTGGCTGCCCAAATCCTTGAGTTTCTAGAACACTTGGGAAGGAGCAGGCCCGAGGGGCCAATGTCTCACTGCCATCAAGAGGTCCCTTGTGGCTCAGTGTGGGGCTTTCCATTTTTATTTAAACAGCGAGACTGTTAAGATGAATGTCATCTTGATTTCATGGAATCCTTGCAGTTGAGGCCTGGGAAAAGGACGGACTCCAGACAGTTATGTTCTAGTTTTAACTTGACTCAGAACTTGGCTGGCTGGGTGAGCTCCTCAAGTCATTTGTCCCAGAGGTAAGAATAACCCAAATGCCCAGAGAGCAAGTAGGGCAGCCTGCCTGCGTGGACCTGGGGGACTCTGCTCAAGGGGAAGCCACCTCCTCCTACACCGAGTCTGGTACCGGACTTGCACTCAGTAGTGGGAGACAGGAAGCTGTGGGAAGACGCAGCCACGCCCCCCCACCTCCGGCTCTCGCTGTGAGACCACGGTGTGGGCGACCTTCGCGTTGTGCTCGTCTCTTCTGCTTTTTAAACCCCCAGGTTCAGCTGTGAAGAACTAGTGAGGAGCAAAAGGCACCCACATCCCAGTGACTAAACTGACCCTAATAGTATTTCCTCAACTACCATGGTCTAACCTGTGAAACCAGCACATTTCTCAAGACAGTCCTCCTTGGTCAGGTAGTTATTGTCATTCCCACCGCAGCCTCCATACACGAACTGCTGACAGGACCCATCCGTGGCGTTGTACCACCATCTGCGGAAGGAGGCCCGGCACCTTCCCACTACCTTCGGAACTTGGCAAAAGTCTAAAACACAAAACAGAGACCAGTTAGCTCAGCAGGGCAAGCCTGGCAGCAGAGAGCGTGCCCAAACCCGCAGGGGAAGGCCCACAGTCTTCCAGAGCCTCAGCTCGAGCAGTGCCTGTGTGAGCTGTGTCTACAGTGCTGGTGGTCCCCTCCTTGTACCAGAAAAAAGCACATCATCTGCAACGAAGATATCAACTCACCCAATGGAACTGTATTTTAGTTGCATGTTGATTTTTGTCCCTGCCCCCATTGTCAAAGATATACACATCCAGTACAGAATTATGACATTCAAAGGCAAAAAACAGACTTCAATGTCCTTCTGACTATACATCCCATCACATAGCAAGGGGAGCTGGGCACTGCGAGACCAGGGCAGGCGATCGGAGGCCAGGAAGGAAGCACACTGGCATTCTTAGCGCCCCTCATGAAGAACCTAACCTCCCCACCCCCTTCCCCTTCCTTTTCCTCCCGCCCTCCCTTCATTTCCCTTACAGAAAAAATATGTATGTTTAGCCCTGGCTGGTGTGGCTCAGTGGACTGAACGCTGGCTGGAGAGCTGGAAGTTCTCCAGTTTGATTCCCAGTCAGGCCACATGCCTGGGTTGCACGTCAGGTCCCTGGTTGGGGGAGTATGAGAAGCCACCAAATGATGTTTCTCTCCCTCTCTTCCCTCTCACTAAAAATAAATACATAAAATCTTTAAAAATACAGAAAAATTTAAAAAATGTTTATTAATTTTAGAGAGAGGGGAAGGGTGAGAGAGAGAGAGAAACATCAATGTGAGAAACATCTACCGGTGGCTTCCCCCACGCACCCCGACCGGGGATCAAACCCCTGACTCTCTGGTGTACAGGATGATACTCCAATCATTTGAGCCTCCCAGCCAGGGTGAGAAACTCTCTTCGACTTCCCTATCCATTCTCCGTCCCAGCTGACAATTTCATATTTAAATTTCCACAAAAACCTGAGAAAGGCCCTGGCCAGGTAGCTCGGTTGGTTAGAATGGCATCTCAATATGCCAAGGCTGAGGGTTCAATCTCTGCTCAGGGCACACACAGAACCAACCAATGAATATGCAAATTAAGTGGAACAACAACTTGATGTTTTGCTCTTTCTCCTGTCCCTTCCTCTCTCTAAAATCAATAACTAAATTAAAAAATAAATAAGATGCCCTGCCTGGTGTGGCTCAGTGGATGGAGCACCATCCTATGAACCAAAAGGTCCCCAGTTCGATTCCCAGTATGGGGCACATGCCTGGGTTGTGGGCTGGGTCCCTAGTTAGGGGCACACAAAAGGCAACTACGCATTGATGTTTCTCTCCCTCTGTCTCTCCTTCCTTCCCCCACCCTAAAAATAAATAAAATCTTAAAAATAAATAAACTGAGAACTTACTATTTTTTTTTTAAGCCTCAGAAAGAATTCACTACCTACTATAAGGGTGAGGGTGGAGGATGGGGGAAAAGGTACAGGGAATAAGAAGCATAAACGGCAGGTACAGAATAAGATGAGGGGAGGTTAAGACTAGTATAGGAAATGGAGAAGCCGAAATAACTTACATGTATGACCCGTGGACATGAACTAAGGGGGGAATGCAGGTGGGAGGGGGGTGCAGGGTGGAGGGGAATAGAGGAAAAATATGGGACAACTGTAATAGCGTAATCAATAAAATGTACTTTAAAAAAAAGTACCTTATCTGGACATGGGATATGAAGAGCATCATACAGCACACCCAGAAAAGGCAAATCAACAGGACGGGATACGGAGTAATGGTTCCTGGTGCTGGGGGGTATGGTGGGGAAGTCACTGCAAATGGGCCCAAGGATCTTTGAGATGATGGAAATGTTCCAAAACTGTATTGTGGGGATGGTTGTATACTTTGTAAATGTACAAAAATCACTGGATTGTATGCTTAATATCTTTTAAAGTCCACATAAATCACCTAAACTCATAATTTATTTATTTTTAATCCTTGCCTGAGAATATGTTTATTGATTTTAGAGAGGAAGAGAGAGGGAGAACGAGAAACACACATGTGAGAGAAAACATGGACCAGTTGCCTTCTGTATGTGCCCTGACCTGGGATCAAACCCGCAAAATCTGGGTGCACAGGATGATGTTCCAACCAATGGAGCCACCTGGCCAGAGCTGGGCTGATTCTATGCTTAAAACAAGTGATCTTTGGTATGTAAATAATACTTTAATAAAGCAGGGTTTTTTTTAAGATTTTTATTTTTAGAGAGAGAGGAAGAAAGGAAGAAAGACAGGGGGAGAAACAGTGATGTGTGAGAGAAATATTGATCAGTTGTTTGCCTCCTACATGCCTCCAATCAGGGTCCTGGCCCACGACCGAGGCATGTGCTCAGACTGAGAATCAAACTGACAGCCCTTTCGTTTGCAGGCTGGTAGTCAATCCACTGAGCCACACAGGCCAGGGCTAACAAAGCAGCTTTTAAAGAAAATAGGGCTGTCCCTGGATGTCCCTGACTGGTGGGGCTCAGGTGGTTGTGCATCATCCCACAAAGTGAAAGGTCGCTTGCTGGGTCCATTCCTGGTCAGGGCATATGCCTGGGTTGCAGGTTCAGTCTTAGGTTGGGCATGTACAAGATACAACTCTTACATCGATGTTTCTCTCCCTTTCTCCCTCTCTCGCCCTCCCTCTAAAAATCAGTAAATAGAAAAAATTAATAAGTGAAATCTTTTTAAAATAACAAATAGGGACACCTTTTGTCTATAACACATCAACCAGAACTAGCCAGGTATGCATTTGGAGCAGGTACTTTCAACAGTGTGCCAAAGGTTAAAAAAAAATACCCAATTAACACAGCCCAGAGAAAACAAAGCAGGAGAACTCTCTGGCATATGAATCATGGCTGGTCAAACGTCAGTGGCAGCACTGCTACCAAGACAAAACAGTGAGGATTCACACCAGATCCACTCACTCATGACCTCAAACTGAAACCAACATCGCAGCCAGGAGCACCCACCTGCCGAGGCAGCAACAGCCCAAGGCCCCGCCAAGCTGACAGCAGGGAGAGCACCCTGACTGCTGTGTGTTCTTGTTTTCCAAGTAGTTGCAGGTACAGACTTTTGGACAAAGACCCAAGGGTGGAACTGTACACTTTAAATGGGTGAACCATATAGTATGTGAATTGCACCTTGAAACAAAACCCAAGCCCTGGCCAGGTAGCTCAGTTGGCGAGAGCATCGTCCCGATACCAAGGTTGCGGGGTTCATAACTTGTCAGGGCACATATAAGAATCAACCAGTGAATGCATAAATAAGTGGAACGATAAAATCGATGTTCCTCTCTCTCCCTCTTCCTAAAATCAATAATACAAATTTTTTAAAAGTAAGAAAGATAAAACAAAACCCAAAAGACGGCTAAACAAAGCTCAAGGCAAGAACGACCAGACAGACACCAATTCAACAGGGTGACCACAGCAGAAAGGGTGGAAATTTGGTGGCTTTCCATAAGCAGGTACCAGACACACACTCTGTGCAGGTACAGGAGCCTGAGGATTTGTAAAGAGGAGGGAAAAAAGGCCTATCCAGGAGTGAGTGGCCGTTTCCCTGGGGAGGTCAGTCAACACTGCCCGGAATGTGGCCCTCACTTACAGGCACAGACACACACACTTAGCGCTGGAGCTGATGAGACACAGGGGTGCTGACCCCTGCTACCAAGGAAGGCACATGAGAGGATACTAAAAAAATAGCTGTCAGGGGAATTAGCTGTGGGTCTCCATTCACCAGCACACCACCTCGGAGAGCAAGTGGAAACGCAGCATCTCCCTGGATTCAAGTAAGAGACATTTACTGTCGGGCTCTCCTCTGCACATCCTCTCTCTCGGGTCTGCCTCTGGGATGCATCTTTCCAGCCTGGAATATTCTTTTGACAGATGTGCCCATCCCTTCCTTACAAATCTTTGGGGCCTGGGAGGCCATTCTGTTGCAGACAGCTGCTCACAAGCTGCTCTCAATTATCACACACTCTTCATAGTTTACGTTCAAAAGCAGCCTATTTTCAGGTTCCTTGGGTTGAGTAGGAGATGGAGAGACTTCACTTTTGTCCCAGGGAAACTCAGAAATGTCTCTATTATAAGAGAAAACTTAGAAAAAATACAGTCTGTCTGGAAAGCTGAAAGATGGTCTATAAGGGCCCATAAACTGTTTTCACTACTTTGTTGCTTACATTTGAAAATTCCTATAATAAAAAAAGAAAAAAGGTAATCTTCTTAGTCTAGGTTTGAGAGACGTAAACTCACGAAGAATAAGTTTGTTTTTATTTGCTCGTTTGTTTCCAAGGAGATGGTGTTCCTTTGGTAAACACAGGCTATGCACTCTTGACTTCCACCCCTAACAACACCAACACATTTTCTCTTTCACTGTTCTCCAAAAAGCTTGTACAAAAGGTCAGAAATACTTTCAGTATGTAAGATGGCTTCCATGACTTACCTTCCTTAAAAGAACTTAAAAAAAGTCAGCGTACTACACTTTGGAAGACCAAAATAAAAACGCAGCGCGTTACTTATTTCCTGACGCCCTGTGCACTGCCCGCACCAAGCATCGCGCCGGGCACCTCAGGCGCACTGTTTCTAATGGTCACGGTAAAATGGTGAATCATGCGGTAACACCCCCGCGTTACAGACAGGACTCAGGCCTGGCTGGGTGGTTAAACTCAGTGAGCAGCAGACGTGGGAGAGCATTCAATCTACAATGGTCCGATTAGAGAGTAATGACCTAATGTAACGACCCCCTGCACGGAAAAAACCCACAGGCAGTGGGAAAACAACATTCCTGAAGACCTTTATCACAATCTCAGGGCTCACCAAGGCCAGGCCCTCAGCCAGGCCTGTTTTCACTCTCTGACAGGGTCAGTGACAACATCACAGCAACGAAACTGGCCGAGGCTCAGGGATATTTGGTCGGACAGTTCAAGAAGCTCTTTCTTAGTAATTCTCTTATTTTGGAGATGACAAAATGATACACTGGTCTTAGAGTAGCGTTAAGAAATAATCATGAAAGATGTCTTACGTTCTACTTGTATGTTCAGAAAAGCTAATGCAAAATTAAAAACTTAGTATGTTCTTAAAATGCAGAGTAGGAAAAGCTGAAGGGAACTGAATTTGTATATATTCGCTTCAGAATATGCTAAAGTAGAATTTCTGCCTTCAAGAAACAGTAATATTCCCTTAGAAAAGCATCAGAAATGGTTAAAAAAATCACAGTACAGCCCCAGCTGATGTGGCTCAGTGGATTGAGTGCTGGCCCGTGAACCGGAAGGGCACTGGTTTGATTCCCAGTCAGGGCACATGCCTGGGTTGGGGGTGTGTGAGAGGCAATCAGCTGAGGTTTCTCTCATACATTGATGATTCTCTCCCTCTCTTTCTCCCTCCCTTCCCCTCTCTCTGAAAATAAATAAAATCATTAAAAAAAATCACTACATGATATATGAACCATTTATTTATAAAACCCTGGGAGGCTAGTGTTTTGAACATTAGCTATTACAAAATTGCCAAACAGGTGAGTCTCTGTCATGGGAAACAGGTTTCTCAGGCCACAAAATCACTACAACTTTAACCAGGACACCCAGCCAATGGCTCAGACAACTTCCCTCTGTGTGCAGCTGGCTGGAATCACCTGCTGTCATCTCCTAACAAGGACATCACAGAAATGTGAGCCTGGTTTTAGGCTCCCAGGCACTACCAATCTACTTTAATTCACAGGCTGAGGAAGATGGTGTCTACTTATTCTTCAAAAATACACAACAGCAGCTGTGCCGACTCAAAAAAATAAAGTTTACCTTAATGAAACATTCCAAACATTCTGAAAAGTGGAGAAAACATCCTAACACTGTGTGTCCGCTTCTCAGCTTTACCAAATTCTAACAATTTAAAGGACTAAAACACTGATAGAGCTGAAATACTCTGTTAAACCCCGTACTTCAATTCCACTTGCAATTAACAACCGCCTTGAACTTGGTGTTCTTTTATTCATGTTTTCATATTCATTCAGAGTCAGTTTACTTTTAAAACAAACAGAAAATGATTTTCCTAGGATTGTAGCCCTTGCTATGCTTTCTACTCCCAGGAGTGTTATAAACGAAAGAACACCTTGGCTCCCTGTTCGTAAGAAGTCTCGTAAGAAGGCCCAATCATCTCACAAGCCTGCAGCCTGTCATGAAACGGCCTTCCTCCTCCAAATCATGTTTTCTCTGAAGCAAATGTCAGTAAACTTTATGATGGGTCAAATAACACAAACAGGCAGTACCTGCTTTGCATGCCAGTATGGAATCATGCAAATCATCAGGAAAAAATGTGACCATTGCAAGACCTTTAAAGTATTTTGGTTAAAACATTAAAAATTGTGGGTTATAGCCCTGGCTGGTATAGCTCAGTGGATTGAGCGTGGGCTTCGAACCAAGGGGTTGCCAGTTTGATTCCCGGTCAGGGCACATGCCTGGGTTGCAGGCCAGATCCCCAGTGGGGGACGTGTGAGAGGCAGCCACACATTGATGTTTCTTACCCTCTCTTTCTCCCTCCCTTCCACCATCTCTAAATGAATAAATAAAATCTTTAAAAAGAAACAAAACCGTGGGTTATAAAGGTATAGAATAAAAAAACAGTAAAACAAATATTTGCTTAGTACATTAAATTAAAATATTAGCAACTTGTGCCCTGGCTGGTATGGCTCAGTGAACTGAGTGCAGGCCTGTAAACCAAGGGGTCTGCAGTTTGATTCCTGGTCAGGGAATGAGCCTGGATTGCAGGTCGGGTCCCCAGTGGGGAGTGCATGAGAGGCAGGGACACATTATCGTTTCTCTCCCTCTTTCTCTCGCCTTCCCTTCCCCTCTGCCTAAAAACAAACATATACATACACAAATACATACATAAATATCTTTAAATTTCTTTGTAAAATAAAAATTGCCATGCATACTTTGGACAGTGTTGAGGTGGTCTTCAGTCAGAGTGTAACTTGGGATATGGAGCAAGCATCTTCACAACCAGCCCAAGGGAACTGTCATACTTCTTTCTAGCTTGGTATCAGCCTCCAGCCTTTTATCCTTTGCTCTTTCAATGTAATAGAATTACTCTGAGAGTTACTTTACTTCTTGTGGAGGATTTTGGCCGTGTTATGTCCTCTGGGACATTATCCTTTTTGCCACAACCACTTTCACATCTCTGTCACTAAGTGGGCCCTCACCACGTTCCTCTGTCTGCGTACCCAGTCTCTCAACTGGACGTAGAATCAACATTCCCACAATCAGCTACTTCTTCTATCACTCACTCCACTTACGCTCCACCAGAATTTCACTTCTGGCATTACCACTTTTTCTCTTTGCTGCACTGGAGTCTTTTTTTGGCCAATTCCCTCTACTGATTTGATATAAACTGTCATATAGGCTTACTACTATATATATATATCACTATCACATAGGTTTAAGGAAACAAGGAGGCAGCACACCTACATGCTTTGTTGTAGGTGAACTAACAGGTGTGCAATGACCAATCACCGTGCAAATGTGCGGCTTACATGGAAACCATGGGAACCCTGTAACCAAGTACTCACAGTTACTGTGCTGGGGTAACCTGAGCCCTGAAACCTGAGCCCTGTTGTTAGGGGACTCAAGTTATTTAATGACAGCGTGGTAACTGAAATTCTTGCGTGCTGAAAACCTTGCAAAGCAAGGTCTGACTTTATTTCAGGTGCTGTGGGCCACACAGTTCTCACTCAACTCTGTTATTGTAGCATAAAAGCAATCTCAGACAAAATGTAAATAACCAGGGCTTTCATGCCAACAAACCTTTATTGACAGACACTAAAAAAATTTTTTTATCCTCACCTGAGTACATTTTTTTTCATTGCTTTTAGAGAGAAAGGAAGGGGAAGAGAAAAACATCGACGTGAAGGAGAAGTATCTATTGATTGCTTCCTGTACCTACCTGGACCAGGGATTGACCTACAACCTAGGTATGTATGTGCCTCAACCAGGAATCAAACTCACGACCTTTCGGTTAATGGGAACATGCTCCAACCAACTGAGCCACACTGCTCAGGGCAAGACACTAAAATTTTATGTCCCATAATAAAAACACCCTGTTCAGATTTTCTTTTTTTTCTCCCCACATCCCCTCCATTCACAATACAGACCAGGCAAAGGGCCTGGGCTGAGGTGTATGTGGGGTGGGTTTACTCTGCCTCCTCTTTCTGTACAGGGAGTGTAAGAACACAGCCTGTGGTAAGCACCGGGAGGCCAGATTTTCTATCCCTACAGAACTCAATCTTACCTGTAGTCAGAAGCCATCACATAGACTGCTAGGGTTCACTCACCACACTTTTGTCCATGTCCACGAGTCCGTTTTCTTTTTGCTCCATCCCTCCACCCTCCTACGCGTTCCTAGTTGTCATCCTGCTCTCCATCTACAAGTCTGTCTCTAATTTGCTTGTTAGTTCACTTTTTTCATTAGATTCCACGTATGAGTGAAATCATATGGTATTTTTCTTTTTCTAACTGGCTTATTTTACTTAGCATAATGTTCTCCAGGTCCATCCATGCTGTCACAAAGGGTAAATCTTTTCTTTTTTTTTCAGCTGAGTAGTATTCCATCGTATAAATGCCCCATAGTTATTTTATTTACTCATTTACTGATGGACAGTTGGGCTGCTTCCATCTCTTGGCAACTGTAAATAATGCTGCAATGAACATAGGGGTGCTTATGTTCTCTTGAGTTAGTGTTTTGGGTTTCTTCGGATATATTCCCCGAAGTGGGATCACTGGGTCAAAAGGCAGATCCTTTTTTAATTTTTTGAGGTACCTCCATACTGTTTTCATAGTGGCTGCACCAATCTATATCCCCACCAAGAGTGCAAAAGGGTTCCCCTTTCTCCACATCCTCACCAGCACTTGTTTGTTGATTTACTGATGACAGCCATTCTGATGGGTGTGAGATGGTATCTCGTTGTGGTTTTAATGTGCATCTTTCTGATGATTAGTGACGTTGAGCCCATTTTTTAATTGGGGTTTTGTGTGTGTGTGTTGTTTTGTGAGTTCTTTATAAATTTTGGATATTATCCCCTTTTCAGATATACTGGTGAATGCGTTCTCTCATTCTGTGGGTTGTCTTTTTATTTTGCTGGTGATTTCGTTTGCTGTGCAAAATCTTTTTAGTTTGATGTGCTCCTATTTGTTTATTTTTTCTTGTTTCTCTTGCCTGGGGAGATATATCCTATAAAATATTACTATGAGCAATGTCCAAGATTTTACTGCCTCTGCTTTCTTCTAGGATTTTTATGGCTTGGGGGTCTAACATGTAAATCTTTGATCCATGTTCAATTTATTCTTATGTGTGGTATAAGAAGGTGGTCTAATTTCATTTTTCTGCATTTATCTGTCCAATTTTTCCAATACCTTTTATTGAATAAACTATCTTTAGCCCACTGTATATGCTTGCTTCTTCTGTCAAATATTAATTTGCTAGAAAGATTTGGGCTTATTATATGGGGTTCCTATTCTGTTCCATTGATCTATGTGCCTGTTTTTATGTTAGTACCATGCTGTTTTGATTAATATGACTTTATAGTATAGTCTCATATTAGGTAGTATGATTCCTCCAACTTTGTTCTTCTTTCTCAGGATCACTGTTGCTATGTGGGGCCTTTTGTAGTTCCATATAAATGGGTTCACATTTCTTATAATAGTACTGACCATGTATTACTCAGGTTTATCCTTTGCTATAATGGCTGTAGCAGCCCCTTTCATCATTAAAACAGCTATTCTCTTCCCACTGAAGCCACTTAGAATTCTAAGGGATAATGGTAAAAGAGAAATTATTTGATACAAAAACCCCTGGACATCCCTGGCTGATGTAGCTCAGTGGATTGAGTGCAGGCCTGTGAACCGAACAACTGCAGTTCAATTCCCAGTCAGGGCCCATGCCTGGGTTGCAGGCCAGTTCCCAGCAGGGGACACATGAGAGGCAACCATACATTGATGTTTCTCTCCCTCTCTCCTTCCCTTCCACTCTACAGATAAATAAATAAAATCTTAAAAAAATATTTCATTTATTTTTAGAGAGAGGGGAAAGGAAGGAGAAAGAGAGGGATAGAAACATCAATATGTGTGGTTGCTTCTCATGTGTCCCCCACTGGGGACCTGGCCTACAACCTGGGCATGTGCCCTAGACTGGAAATTGAACCGGCCACCCTCTGATTCTCAGGCCCGGGCTCAATCCACTGAGCTATGCCAGCCAGGGCAATAAAATCTTAAAAAAACAAAAACAAAAAAAAAACAAACCCCAAACAAAAGCTATGGATATTTGAAAATCATATTTTACATACAAAAACAAGACAAAGCACAGTTTACTCCTCAGTATCAAAAAGCAAAGAAAGTAATGAAGAGTCATGTAATTCAAGAGTTTCAAAGACCAGGGGCACATATTTCCACATCCACAAAGGGTTTGGTTTCCACAGACCTACATAACAGCTCAAAATTCACCACCAGAAACATCCTGTTTGGGCCAGTTAATAACTATGAGACATTCACAAAATGGAATACCCAGGGCTTGTGAAAAATAGGCAAATGTACATGTGCTGGTACAGAAAAATCTAAGCCGAAGACAGGGAAAAAGCAAAAGAATGGTTTCTATATTATAATTCCTTTTAATTTAGACACATATATGATTCTAACCCTTGAGGGGAAGGAATTAAAGGAAGGAGAGGGACTTTTATATATATAGGTTTTCTTTTTCATCTGTATCTTTTGATACAGTCTGAGTCAGCAGCAGCTTTATCTGAACAATGGATTATGATCCTGTTTGTTTGCTTGTATTTTTCAGTTAAAAAACGTAAGCCTTTGCTGTTGTGGCTCAGTTGGTTGGAGCTAGTCCTGTAACACAAGTTGGGGGTTTGACCCCCAGAGTCAGGGTGCATACAGGAGCCAACCAACCAGTGTTTCCCTCTCACATCAATGTTTCTCTCTCTCCCCTGCCCCCCCTTAAAAAAACAAAACAAAACAATGGGGCCCTGGCTGGTGTAGCACAGTGGATTGAGTGCGGGCCTGGGAACACGCGATCGCGGTTCGATTCCCAGTCAGGGCACATGTCTGGGTTGCAGGGCAGTTCCCTGCAGGCCAGTTCCCAGCAAAGGACGCATGAAAGGCAACCATACATTGATGTTTCTCTCCCTCTCTCCTTCCCTTCCCCTCTAAAGATAAATAAATAAAATCTTAAAAAAAAAATGGGGGAAAAAAAGGCCTCAGGGGAGGATTAAAAAAAACAATAAAGCACATGATTTTAAAACTGAATATACTAAATTCCCTGAACAGTACTAAGCCACAAGTGTTTGATGAATAACTACTGTATGTAAATAGGGGGCCACATAAGTTATTAAGATACTTTTCAAAATGAAAGGGGATATTGTTAATAGTTACCCTGGGACAGGGGAGAGTAATGGGAGGGAAATGGGGACAACTTAACTGAACAACAATAATAAATAAATAAATAAAATAGTCACTCTGAGACAAATGGTGACATGAACGGGAACCTTCCGGGCCATCCTACATACAAGGCACTGACTGGAGATGTGACCCTCACCCTCCAGGGGTTTAGAATTCAATTAGAGTCACAGAGTTCCCTTGGATCGAAAAAAGAAAAAAAATGTACCCCATAAGCTGAAATATCACAATCACACCCTAAATTCAAAGGGCTTATAAGCCATACAAGGTACAAAGGAGGCGACCAAAGGCTTTGGTATAGGGGAGCGACACAAGGAAGACATTTAGCAGAAGCCTGTGGGACAGACCAGACCCGCTAGGAACTCCAGTTCCTACCTGCAGGGACAGCTGCCTCTCACCAGCCGAAGTTACCTGCGGGCATTTTCTTAGCCTCCTTGCATTTCCTCATTCATAACGTTGGAACAACACTACATGCAGCAAAAATGTATAAGCCTCTTAACAAAGCTGGAAAATGCAGAAACCCCACATTCCTTTAAAAAAATAGATTTAATTTATTTGTAGAGAGAGGGGAAGGAGGGAGAAAGAGAGGGAGAGAAACATCAATGTGTGGTTGCCTCTCACACACCCTGCACTGGGGACCTGGCCCACAACCCAGGCCTGTGCCTTGACTGGGAGTCGAACCAGTGACCCCTTGGTTTGCAGGCCAGTGCTCAATCCACTGAGCCACACCAGCCAGGGCAGACAACCTGGGATTTTTAAGTGGCATGTAGGAGGGAGGTGCAGTTTTGTGGGACTGAGCCCTTAACCAGTCGGGTCTGTGCTAATTCTGGGTAGTTACTATCAAAGTGGAGTAGGACACTCCATCAGTGTCCACTGAGAACTCGAGAATTACTTGATATGGAAAAACCTACACATCTGGTGTCAACAGTATTCTGCAGTAAACAGGAGAGTTTCACTTTAAAATCTTTTTAAGGTTAGGGAAAAAGGCTAAGAATGTTAGCAAGAGAACAACCTTGAGGACACTATAAATAAAACTCAGCCCAAGTTGATGTGAAATCACACTCGCCCTGTGTGTGATTTATATCTGTTCTAGACCTAGTTTAGTACACAAAAGTGTTTTTTGGCAAGTTTCTTAGCGAAAGTCCCCTTTTGTGACCTCCAGACTATGTTTCCTGCTGAGGAATGCACCATTAATCTTGAGGCTAATCTTGACAATGGCCTGTCTGGGAAAGGGCATTTGCTCACTGCAACTTGAATTCACTAGGGTGAGGAGACTCAGTTGGCTTTCCCTCCACAGGCCCCACTGAGCTAAATTCCATAGGCCCGCTCAGATATCTTTCTTAAAAACAATTCAGCCCTGGCTGGTGTAGCTCAGTGGATTGAGTGCGGGCCTGCGAACCAGACAATCGTGGTTTGATTCCCAGTCAGGGCACATGCCTGGGTTGCAGATCAGTTCCCTGAAGGCCAGTTCCCAGCAGGGGATGCATGAAAGGCAACTATACATTGATGTTTCTCTCCCCCTCCCCTTCCCTTCCCCTCTAAAGATAAATAAATAAAATATTTTAAAAAAATTCAAAAGGGAGGGTTCTCTGTGATATAGAGGCCAATAACATAAGACTTATGAAGATTATAATAGTTTTTGATCCATTAGAAGCGCTTAAGACATTTGGTATAAAGCTTTGAATAAATATTAGATACCATACTTTTTTAATATTCTACTTTGATGAAGACCAGACTAACCTAGGGACAGTGGGAATGAAATAAAGAGAAGGGTGACACACATCACTGGGAAGTCCAACTGAATGTGGTGACTGACAGGATAGAGGGAATGTGGAAAACCAAAAGTACAACCTCAGGTCAAAGAATTGATTAAACCAACTCAATCACTCCTCCCTTGGCTTTTCTACTGTGTGACCATTTGCCACGCCTAAAACTACAAAATTCCTTCTCTTCACCTAAGGTAAGACAATGGAAAACCACCACATAGATCCAAGTCCTGCAGCACTAGATTATCATGAGATTAAGAGTTCAGGGACAGTCCTGGCTGATATAGTTCAGTGGATTGAGTGCTGGCCTGTGAACCAAAGGGCTGTCAGTTCAATTCCTCATCAGGGCACATGCCTTGGGTTGTGGGCCAGGTCCCTAGTTGGGGGCATGTGAGAGACAACCACACACTTGATATTTCTCTCCCTCTTCCTCCCTCCCTTCCCCTCTGACTAAAAATCAATCAATCAATCAATCAATCTCTTAAAAAAAAAAAAAAAGAGTTCAAGGGCAGAAAGACCACAGTCAGTACTGGAGAAAATTAAAAAATACACCACAGTTACCCATTTGCACTGCAAATACCTTTACTCCAAGGACTGAGAGACTCAGTGTGTGAGTGAAGAGGTACCGAACACCAGGGAGGTAAGCAAGCTGTTTAATTCTACCATGCCAAATTCCAAAGTTGATATTTATTTTATAATCAGCCTTATTTCAAAATGATTCCCCCTATTTTGGATAGGTTCTACATACTTTAGTGCTTCTGTTTACAGTATGGAAAACTACTAACTACCCATCTCCTCTAGGTTCAGGTTTCTGGAAGGTGTCATTATTAAGGTAGGTAATTCAGAAACTTCAAAATAACCCCTAGGGCCCTGGCCCGTGTGGCTCAGTGGATTGAGCACTGGCCTGTAAACCAAAATGTCACACTGGTCTGATACCTGGTCAGGGCACATGCCTGGGTTGCAGGCCAGGTCTCTGGCTAGGGGCATGGGACAGGCAATGTTTCTCTCCCTCTCTCTAAAAATAAATAAGTAAAATCTTAAAAAAAAAAAAGTCAGAAATGTAAAATAAACCTAGGTATTTACGAGGAAAGAACATTTAAAATGACAAAGCCAACTTAAATCATAAGGCTCAAAATCCTGTGTTTTAGATACAAAGTTTATATTTCATGAACTCTCAGCACAATGCAAACCAGCGCTCCTTCCCATGTCACTTCATAGCCATCACTTGAACAGGACTGACTATAAATTCTACCCTCACTCAAATCCATGGCTAGAAATGCAGTAGCCCATATGAACAACGGTGAAATAAGTAGTTTCAAAGTCTTTCATGGAACAGTCTTTAAATTCACCCGAGGGGTTCTTAACCTTTTTTGAATTATGGACCATTTTCAGATAACACCGAATGGACCATCTCCCCAGAGCAGTGTCTTTCAACCTGTTTTTTATGACCACCGCCCCCTCCCCACCATGGGAAACTTTAGACACGTTTTTCCTCATTACCCCAGGAAATTCCGATACCACAGACATACTGTGTAGTTATGTAGAGTGGCCCTCTGAAATGCCACAAACTAATCTAGTATCTCATATTTTTTTACCCCCCTCCCCCAAAGAACATGCCCTAGACTATAAATGACAGACCCTGGGACGCACATGGACAAAATACCACACACATGAATTTAGGAACTTCAGATTAAGGGGCTTTTCTAAAGCCCTGGGCCTAGGACCCTGCTGGTAAGGTCCATCTTAAATATCTCAAAAAGAACAACAAATTACCCTCATTTCTAAAGTGGCTTTCTGCTGATGAAAAAAAATGTACTTCGAGTAAACTTCAAAGTAATCAAACTACAAAGTTCCTGGGCCTCGCAGTCCTTCTGGTGACCAGGATCCTACACAGACATCATCCATAATCCATAAGCTAATGCTTCTGGGCTCATCTGTGAGTTTTGCATTAGTCATGTGACCAGTGGGCCACCCAGGCCTCCCGGGTTAACGAGTCGTTTTGGTGTGCCCTCTTCATAGTTCTCTTCCCCTCTCATGAATCACAGGCTACCTTATCCCTTATTTGGTCTCCCCTGTCACCCTCAGGACATGGCAAACAGAGGCTTGGCTGCCTGGCCCACTACCAAGAGACAGGCCTCAACAGGCAAATGCCTCTGGAAACAGGTAAAGTGAGAAATGGTGGGGCAGTGTGGGGTGAAAGAGAAGTTTACTTTCTCTGTCGCAGGCTGTGCTCTAAAATGCTGATCAGGGCAAAGGAATGTTTCTGGTTGGAAAGTATCTTTTGCCACTTTCTTCTTCCAGGGAAAGGTCCACTCTCTCTAAGTGGACCTAAAAGCAAGGCCCTGAATGTTCGTTGAGGACTGCTGGCATTTCAGCCTCAAAGGCCATGTTTTCAGTACTAAGCACACAAACCTCACCTTACTTTTCTTCCTAGTACTCACCCCCGGATCTAGAATTCATCGTTCATTTGTTTATTGTATTGTCTTCTTCTCATCACAATGTAAATGCCATGGATTGGGGGCTGTCTCTTTTCTTTGTTGCTCTATTTCCAGGGCCTAAAACTAAAGCTTGGTAGGTGCCCAATAAGTGTGTGTTGAATAAATATTTCAAACTGTCCTGGAACCAAACCTTCTTGCCTGCAAGCAGAACAAGAGCTTCTGGTATGGCGGACCAGAACCCCAGCTGATGACCAACACCAACTGCACTTTAGCTGGTATCTGTCACTGTCTTTGACCACCCAGTTCACAACTATCCATGGGAGTGAGGAGGAGAAAAATGTACTGAGCAATAACATGCTTATTGCAGATTTGCTAAAGTTGAAGTTCACCCTTTCAGTTAAAGTTCTGGGGACACTGTAATTAACCCAAGAGGTTGATGGAAATTGAAGGTTACCTCAAAGTGCAGTGGAAGCTCTCAAATGCCACAGTTGTCCTCAGCCTAAGTCCCAAGAACCATGAACCAAGTAACCACGAACCAAAGTTTTGATGCCCTGGGTTGAACATAAAGTTACTAGCAGTAGGAAGTACACCCAACTGACCACTCTCTAAAGGAATTTTTGAGGTTCTACTCTTAAGAGGAATACATTATCTCTCCTTGTACTGATCAAAATGACATATTTGGGGGCCCTTCAAGTACCAGTACTTATCACCTGGGAAAGAGAAAAATTATGCACTTCTGTGGCCACCTGATGAAGAGGGGTTTTTCCCTGCCCAATATCAATAACACACATATGTACACTTACTGTACAATTTACAAAAAGTTGTTTTATCCACCTCCATTTACAAAATGGAGCCTATTCTTAAGGTGGGATCAGAACTCAAATGGGGGCAGGTCAAGTGAATAAACAGACACTGAAGGAGAGGAGTGCCTGGCCTGTCCAGAAGGACTGATGGGTGCTTTGTGGGAACATAGGCCTGGTGGGGGCAGGCAAACCCAAAATGCTATTTTTTCCATTAAAAAAATTCCAAATCCTGGCCCTGGCTGGTGTAGCTCAGTGGATTGAGTGCAGGCCTGCGAACCGCCTGTGAGCCAAGGGACTGTGGTTCGATTCCCAGTCAGGGCACATGCCTGAGTTGCAGGCCAGTTTCCAGCGGGGGACACATGAGAGGCAACCATACACTGATATTTCTCTCCCTCTCTCCTTCTCTTACCCTCTAAAGATAAATGAATAAAATCTTTAAAGAATTTTTTTCAATTCCAAATCCTAAAAAGTGGGTAAGTCCCCTAAAGTCTATTTGAGGCCTCCACGGGAAAGGTCTATCCATAAACACAAGACGCTCCTCTCACCTGCTTATCACATCAGCCCTAGCCAGTTACCTCTCTCACATTCCCATCATCCTGTTTGGTCACCATCTCCCTTACCCCAACTCCTGTGGCCTCTCCTACTTGTGACCGACTGATCTTGAGCAAAATCTGTCATGTTTTCAATCACTTCCCTAAACAGTGTCACTTTCTAATCTCTAAGCAAACCCAGTCTACCCTGAGGATATGCCTTCCCTTGTGCCCTTCCAAGTGCCCCCAGGTGCTACTTCCAGACCATTTTCCCTCCATCCTCTCCCCAAGGCCCAGCTATGAATCTTGTCATCACAGCAGACTGTGCCCACCTTGTGCACCACCTTCTGACCCAGACCACCACGACTCACCTCGCCATGATTGTAGCTTCAGGCTCACTGGCACTCTCCTGCTCCCATCACCTTCACTGCTGATTTCCATACCCAGGAAGGTGATCCTTGAACTATGCTGGTCTCTTGGTTCCCAGACCTCCTTTCCTCCAGTGATCCTGTCCTCTCTGGACCTCCCTCCCATGGTCACACCCAGACCTTGTCTGAAAAACTACAGCCTCACCCTGGCTGGTGTGGCTCAATGGTCTGAGCACTGGCCTGCAAACCAAAGGGTCTGCAGTTGGATTCCCAGTCAGGGCACATGCCTGGGTTTTGGGCCAGGTCCCCAGTGCAGGGCACATGAGAGGTGCCCACACACTGATGTTTCTCTCCCTCTCCTTCTCCTCTCTCTAAAAATAAATAAAACAAATTATTAAAAAAAATAACTGCGGCCTCTTCAGAACCTCAGTTTCATGTACCTAACTCAGTGCCCATTATATCCTATCTTTCTAGTTTACTTCCTCCAAAACCTCAATTCAACAAACCAATTAGCACTGCGACCTTCCCATGACCCTGCAGCCCCCTCAAGTCTTCATACAGATGAAATCCCTCACACATGTTCACTACACACTTCCCCCTCTCCGCCCTACCCATCAGGCAGAATTCTACGCAGCTGCATGTGGCTGGAGGAACAACTGTGAAAATCAAAGCCATCAGGAGAGAAAAAAAAAATCAAAACTGTTAAAAGCTTTCAAACAAACAACTTCAGATAAGCGAGGGCATTAGTTGACCCAACCAGACAGGAGTACTTCTGAAAGGTCAGGGGGTCCAGCCAGCTGCAGCAGCCAGGAAGGCCACTGAGAACAGAGAAGGGCCCTGCAGCCAGACCGGGCTTTGTCCATTACTATTGTGTGACCTTAGATAAGACCTGTAACTTTATCACCACACCCGGCTATCGTAAGGATTAAATAACGCCCGTGAGCTCAGAGTAAGCAATCGATGTTAGCCCCAAAGTCAGTTTTGACAAAGTCCAGGCCAGGTAACTAGAAGGTACTGTACTTCCTTACAAAATTACTTCATCTACAAAAGTCAGGAAGGGCTGACAAATCCTGGTTTAGATGGCAAGAATAATGAGCAAAGAATAATCATTCCTGTTTCTTGGTCCTCTAAAGCTGAGATTCTCCTCACTGGCTCTTGACATTAATTAACTAATTTTTTCCTCTTTGCCTTGGGCATAGAGAAATGAAGTCTTCAGAAGGTACAGCAGGTACACACCCATTCCGCTTCCTCTTTTCACCCAATATGCTGGCCTATACCTATAAAGTCACCTGGCTCCTGCTTATCTCTCCCACTTCACACCCTCCTCCAAGTCTCCTTCCCCTGGTCCAGCCTCCTTGGCTGGCCCTCTGGGTCTTTTCCTTGAAAACCAAGTGTGTTCCAGCCTCGGGGTCTTTGTATTCCATTATTCCAGTCCAGATAATGATACCTGAGGTCTTCGAGTGGCTTCCACCTCCTCAATCTTTATTGTAGAACTCAGGTGTTGCCCTCCTCAGAGACCTCCCCTGACTACCCAGCCAGTGGCCCTCACCAGGCATATTTTCAAGTATGTACTACTGAGTGCTTTTTATACATTTCCATTATATTTTTCTGGAGAGCATTTCATTTCTCAAAGAGGATGCATGGCATATTTCTTCTCCGTGCCAGTATGGCCCTTTTTTACTGAGTCAAGCTGGATTGCAAACAAGGAAGAAACAAATCTGTTTCTCGTTCCTGTGGGTCTTACAAAGAGCCCTGCAGGCTAGCTTCTTTGTTCACAAGCCAGGCGCCCCACCAACTTGAGGTGGGGTGGGGGTGGAAGAGGGGCACAATTCTAGGAACACGGTCTTGCTGAAGGTCAAAAAAGACCAAGAGAAGGAGCAAGCTAAGAACACAGATATTTATATATTCAGGTCACAGAGCAAGTCATAGAGAAAGCATGGCAAGAGAAGCAAACTGCTTCAAAAAATATACTTGCCCTGGTTGGTGTAGCTCAGTGGGTTGAGCATGGGCCTGGGAAGCAAAGGGTCGCCGGTTCGATTCCCAGTCAGGGCACATGCCTGGGTTGCAGGCCAGTTCCCAGCAGGGGACACATGAGAGGCAACCACACATTGGTGCTTCTCTCCTACTCTTTCTCCTCCCTTCCCCTATCTCTATAAATAAATAAATAAAAATGTTTAAAAAATATGTGGAATCCGATTGGTGTACTTTTGGGGGGTTAAAAAGTGGAATTCGGAAGCTGTTCCCTGTTCACTACAGTGAATAAAGTTTTAGGTGATTATACTGGCGAAAAAGTGGCCCCATTATCTTGCATCACCCTGTTTGTGTACTTTGCCCCATTCATTTACTTCTTAGTAATTTAATATTGTGACTATTGTAATGAGTGCTCTGTTTAAATGTTCACTGTCTTGGCCTCTCCCCCCAGAATACAAGCTCTGTGAATGCTGGGACCTGGCCTGTCTGAGTCACAACCGTCATCACTTGTGCCAGCACTGTCGCGGACAGAGCAGGGACTCAATAACTGTTGCTGAGCAGTGAATTTTTTCGAGAATTATTTTCAAATCCCGGTTGCACTTGTCTCAAGCAGTTATGGTTCCAACAACACTTGTTCAAAAAGACCTTTCAAGCCAAACTTCCTTAGAACAAAGAGGTTTAAATCTGAATTTACGCTCCACAAACCTCTTAAGAACCAATCCAATGAATTCAAGCCCAGCTCCTCAAAGCCGATACTCTTTGTATAGCAAGGAGCCCCACTCTGGCACCTGGCAAAATTTCTCCCCCCCATGCTTTCGCTTTTTTTTCTCCTTCCTGTGACTGTCACTGAAAACCACCTTGCTTCTTGGAGGCGCTCTACTGCAGTTGAACCAGAAAGGTCTCTCGGGAGGCTGATGTCCAACAACTAACGAGGTGGGGGTGGGGCCTTCTTCCCTGAAGCAAAACTGCCATCAAGTCACCTAAGGCAATCCTCACCCTTTTAGGCCTAGTCTCCCAGGTCTTTCCTAAGCCAGGAAACTGTCTGCAGTCAGGAAGAGGCTGGTGGTCTTCGGGTCGGCCTCCCACCCCTTCCTGCCACTGGGAGGGGCCGTGCTACATAACTCCTTGCTCAATAAAATTTACCCCCCCTCTCATCCACAGGAAACTTTCTCAGCCCTGACTCCTCCGCCTGCCCTCACTCCCAAGAACTCCCAGTGTCCCAGGCTTGGCTCCACCACAACCCCTGAGCTGCACCAACTCTCCCCGCTCAAACCTTGCCCAGGGCCTCTGGGATCCCAAATTACTCCCCGCACTTAATGCCCCGCCTTCGGCCTCTCAGCCATCCACTCCTCTCTGGGGAACCGCCCGGACCCTCACCGTGGATGTCGGGTTCTCCATCCGCCGCCTCGGCGCCTATGAGGAGCAGCGACGCCAACAGAGCGAGGAGCGCTCGGCCCCGCCTCGGCCCACACAGCTGCGCCATGACGGGCTCCTCCCGGCCGCGCAGGTGAGGCCTCTAGCAGCCTGCTGTCGGGGTCTCGCGATCAGGTGCGGGAAGCCCCTTGCCGCGCACGCGCACTTGAGCGCCTCGCGTTCAGGTGCGGACGCGCGCAGAGGGGTCGCGCTAGGGTTCTGGCCGAAGTCGTCGGGAAGATCCTTTCTCGGACCTTTGGTGTGAGGACCCTGATTCCTATGCTCACAGTTCAGAACACTCCTCACTCCACTCTTTGCCTCCAGTAACACACAGCGACTCCCCACCGTTCAGAACCGCGCCAGACACCCGAATGCTCGGTGAAAGCTGGAGCCAATGGCGGCCACCGCCTTGAGGGAGCTGCTGAAGGTTGCCCCTCTGGTAGGGGGCGGAGCCCACCTGGCGAGGCGGGGCGCACTAAGCGCAGGCGCAGGAAGCAGGCACCTGCGAGGCCAAAGCTCCTCCCTGGAGCGCACCTGGGCCCGCCCCTGACGCTGGAGAAAGGGGTGGGGCTTGCATAGGTGAAACCCGGTTGAAGGGTAGGCGAAAGTCCTGTGAGCTAGGGGTTCCTTCTACCCTTTCCCGTGGGCTGATCGATGATGTTCTAGTACCTTCCCTCTTTAGCTTGGGCCTCCGGGTGGGAGCAAAGGGCGCAGAAACGCTCTCTTGGAAACCTGTGGGGGGGGGGGTTTGCCCACCTCACTTAAGCCTTTCTTTGAGGAAGAGGGATTTATTTTTTCCTAAATTCTGCGTTCACTAAGCGCCTATTCGGAACGTTGCTGGAAATTCCGCGTTGACCGTGTCAGACTAGTCAGTCTGAGTCACCAGACTGGAGCAGCCGAGAGAAGTGATGACTGATGAAGGAATCTTAGGGCAGAGCAATTAGAGATGTGATTAGGGATGTGACAGGGTGATGGATGATGGGAACCCAGACAAATTCCCCATTCAGTATGAAAAAAAGGGCTTTCCCCAGGATGTTATAGACTCATGAATGAACAACAGCCTCAGGCTCTTCATAAGAATTTGAGATGAAGACAAATTATTCACCAGACTCCGATAGGTGTCAGGGCAGTGAAGGGAAGCACAGGCGGAGTAGTGCGACACATGAAAGGAAGGAAGCACTTGTCCGAGCTTGGGGGTGGGAGGACCTTCCAGGAAAGGAACTGAATCCCAAAAGGAGGGTGGAGTGGGAGAAGCATAGGAGTAGAGGAAAATAGCAAAGGAGACCTATTGAGCTGGGAAATAGGGGAGGACCCATGAGGAGGTGGTTTTGAAAATAAACACTGACAGATACAAAGGGATAATGGACAAACATTGCAGGAATTGGGAACAGCAAAAAGGAAAAGTCCTAAGACAGGAAAGACAGCAGAGTGTTACAGGAGCCAGGCCCACCCCCACTATTTTTTAACCTCCCTCCTGACAAGAGCAGGTTTATAGTTATGAGTACAGGAAACAGTTTATTCTTGTACTGTTATTTATTAATTTTTGTATTATTTGTATTACAACTGTGAACCTACTTAAAAAAAAGATTTTATTCACTTATTTTCAGAGAGAGGAGAAGGAAGGAGAAAAGAGAGGGGGAGAAACTTCAATGTGAGAGAGAAACGTGATACCTCCAACCAGGGACCTAGCCCCAAACTCAGGCATGTGCCCTGACTGGGAATAGAACCAGCAGCCTTTCAGTTCACAGGCGAGCACTCCATCCACTGAGCCATACCAGTCAGGGCAATTGTAGACCTACTTTTGCCCATCCCTGGTATGAAGAGCCTTAACTGGAGAAAATGGTGTTTATCTTACATAATTCAAGTTTTATGCTAGGCATCCTCTTTAATCTTGCTGTGAGGCCCTGGGACTCTAGATCAAGAATCTATATGTAGGCCGAAGGTCTTTCCAGTACCTTCGAGCGCCCCACCCCTACCCTGGGCCACTAAGCCCAAGCTTGAACTGGAAGACTAAGACTGTAGTAAGAGGTGAGGCTGGAGAGGAGACACAGGCCCATTCATTCATTCATCTAACCATTCAGTGCATTCATTGAGTACCCACTATAAGCCAGGTACTCCAGCATTTGTAACAATGCTGGAGAAGATACAACAGTGAACAAAGCAAAATTCCTGCCCTATTAAAATGTTGGGAACAGTGACGGAACTAGTGGTGAGACTAATTTTTTACACTTCTTCCTCTGTACCAGAAAATTATTTTTAATAATAATCGTTTTATTTGTTTTTATCTTTTAAAATTAACATTCGAATGTAAATAAATTTCAGTTTTAGAGCTATTATTCAAATGCAATAGAATATGTCATGTATAAATGAAAATTTGCATTTACCAAATAAAAATATTACACCTTGAAGTTTGTACCCTAATCCACTGTTTTAAAATTTAAACACAAAAACTCCAAAAGAATATGTAGAATAGCAGAATATTTTCTTCATCTTTATGATCATAGTGCCATCACTTTAATTTGTAATCTATTATTTAAATGCAAGAATATGTAGAATCACAGAGATTGGAGACTCATACTGTGCCTGATACAAGCCCAACTGATTCCAAATTATTATGAACTTATTTTCCAAATAAACCATAAAGAGGAATCTTTATTTTTAAAAGATTTAATTTTTTTATTTTTAGAGAGAGGGGAAGGGGGTCGAGAAAGAAAAGGGAAGAAACACTGATCAGTTGCTTCTCGAAAGCACCCTGACCTGGGACCCAACCCCCAAGCCCAAGCACGTGCCCTGAGGGGGAATTGAACTGAGACTTTTGGCTTTGTGGGGTCACGCCCAACCAGCTGAGCCACAATGATCGGGAGTAAATCTTTAGATGTCAGAGGTTAACTCTGGCAGTTCTCTATACAGGCCATCCTTGGAGATACTGCAGGTTTGGTTCCAGACCATGGCAATAAAGCAAGTGTAAAAGGAAGTTGTAATCTTTTTGCTGGTGGAGGGTCTTACCTTCAGTTTGTAAAAAGCACAACATCCATAAGGTACAATAAAGCAAAGCGCAAAAAACAAACAAGAAGCCCCCAAGGTATGCCTGTATTAATTTCCCTATAGAACATTGTGGCAAAAAGATGTTGGGCAGCCCCGTTTCCGGCCCATGTAATCCTCTCCCCTCAAGTGTGGGCAGCACCTGGGGCTCGGTCCTAAGCAACAGAATATGGCAAAGGAAGTTCGTGGTCACGTCACACTATACAAAACCCCATGTGAGTGGACTGGAGGGCTCTCCTTGCTGGCTTTGAAAGAAATACCATATTCTGCTGTGTATAATGCACACTTTTTTGCCAGAAGTTTTGAGGGAAAAGTAAGGATGCACATTACACATGGGTAGTACTAATTCTGGATTTATTTAAATGTTTTTAACTCTTATTTATGCTTATGCATTAAAAGTGTAACTCTAGAAAGCAATAACAATATCCATGTGCAAAATAATACCTTGGAATAGGATCATTGGTTTTGTTCCTGAATATAAATAAATAAATAATTGAATTAAAAAGTTAAAATGAAAGATTTTTTCCTGAAAGTTTGGGCCGAAAACGTGGGTGTGCATTAGACATGGCAAAATATGGTAATCTCCCACATTGTGAGAGGACCTGTAGAGAAGGCTGCACAGCAAAGAACTGTACGTGGCCTCAAAGAGCCAAGAGGAACCCCCGTGGACAGCCAGTGGGAAAAGGAAGACCAAATCCAAGTGGTTAGAAGCAGATCTTTTCTCCATTCAAGTCCCTGATGAGAGACTGCAGCCCCAGCTGACACCTGGATTACAGACTGGTGATTCTGGAGCAGGGGGCCCAGCTCAATTGTGACTGAACTAATCCACAGAAACTATGGGATAATAAGTGTGTGTAGTCACTGATTGTGCAGCAACCGAAAATGAATATAAATACAATGTTTACTAAAGGATAGAGTAATGAAAATATGTCATTTGAAGCTTATCTATATATTGTTAAAACTCTATAGTAATTGTTTCATAAGTAGGCCAACAAAAGGTTTTTTTTCCTGGGGGTGGGACAATCATTTAGCACTGATATTGTATAGAATTGTCAGTGCCTGGTACAGTAAAACCTTGCCCAGCCCTGGCTGGGTAGTTTAGTTGGTTAGAGCATTGTCCTGTTATGCCAGGGTTTCAGGTTGGATCCCTGGTCAGGGCACATGTGAGATTCAGGCAGTGGGTGCGTGGATGGGTGGAATGGCAGGTTGATGTTCCTCTCTCTCTCTCTCCCTTTCCTCCTTCCCTTCCTCCCTCCTCTATTCTTTTTCTAATAAATAAATATAAAATAATGAATAAATAATAAATTAAAAAATAAATGTCATCAACTTTTGATCAGTTGTATTATTATTTCCAAATTCTCTACAGATAGTACACCACTTTTTTTATTAAGAATTACTTTTTAGCCCTGGCTGGTGTGGCTCAGTGGATTAAGTGCTGGCCTGTGAACCAAAGCGACGCTGGTTTGATTCCCAAACTAGGGCACATGCCTGGGTTGCGGGCCAGGTCCCCAGTGCAGGGTGCACAAGAGGCAACCACACATTGATGTTTCTCTCCCTCTCTTTCTTTCTTCCTTCCCCTCTCAAAATAAATAAATAAAATCTTTAAAAAATTACTTTTTAAAAGATTTTAACTTATTTTTTAGAGAGGGCAAAGGAGGGAGAAAGAAAGGGACAGAAATATCAATGTGTGATTGCCTCTCAGGCACCCCAAGCATGTGTCCTAGACTGGGAATCAAACCAGTGACCCTTTGGTTTGCAGGTGGCACTCAATGCACTGAGCCACACCAGCCAGGACAGTACACCACGTTTTGCCTGTACCCAAGATGGACCACTCCTATTGCCCTCCCTTTGGGACAACACTAGTTAGAAAGCAGACAATAAGTAAAAAAGTAAAAGTAGGGTGGTTAGGGAAGACCTCACTCAACAGGTGACATTTGAGGAAGATGAAGGAGTGAGCCCTGTTGCTATTACTCTGGGGAAGAGCTTTCCTGACAGAGGGAACTGCCAGCGCAGAGCTGCTAAGATGGGATCATGCCTGGCGCTCTGAGTGTAAACTCAGGAACTTGGCCTTCAGCCTCAGGGCAGTGAAGAGCTGTGGGCAGTTTTTTGGTTTTGTTTTGTTTTGTTTTCAATGTATGGTTGCTTCTGGTGCAACCCCTGCTGGGAAGTGGCCCCTAGTTGTTTGTTTTTTTTTTAATATAACAGTTTTAATATAGCAGTTCACCCTTTTAAAGTATGCAATTCAGTGGTTTTTACTGTATCTGTGGAGCTGTGCAACTATCACTACAATCAATTCTAGAAAATTTCATCATCCTCAAAAGAAACCCCACGCTGTTGGGCAGTCATTGCCCCACCCGTCAATTCTCCCTGCCCCCAGCGACCTCCATCTATTTTCCGTACACGGATTTTCCTATGCTTAATAATTTATATAAGTCATACAACATGTAGCCTGTTGTGTCTGGCTTCTTTCATGTGTTTTCAAGTTTCATCCATGTTGTAGCAAGTGTTCGTACTTAATTTCTTTTTATTCATAAATAATGTTCCATTGTATGGTTATAACACTTTTATTTATTCATTCATCAGTTGATGGCTGGGTTGTTTCCACCTTTTGGCTGCTCTGAACTTTCATATACACATTTTTTGTGGTATTTCATTGTGGTTTTGATTTGCATTTTTCTGATAACTGGTAGTGTTGAACATCTTTTAATGTGCTTATTGTCTTTTGTTGTTGTTAAAGATTTTATTTATTCAGTTTTAGAGAGAGTGGGAAAGAGGCAGAGAGGGAAAAAAACGTCAATGTGAGAAACATCAACAGGGTGCCTCTCGCATGTGCCCCCACTGGGGACTGAACCTACGCCCAGGCATGTGCCCAGACCAGGAATTGAACTGGTGACACTTTGCTGTGCAGGACAATGGCCAACCCACTGAGCCACACTAGTCAGGGCAATGTGCCCATTGTCTTTTACATGTTTTTCTTAGAGAAATGTCTATTCAGATCTTTTGTCCATTTTAAATTGGGTCATTGAGTCCCTACATTGCTTTCTCTCACCTTCGCGTAATCTTCCTCAGATACCTCCTTAATCTTTTTAAAAAAATTATTCATTTATTTATCTTTAGAGGGGAAGGGAAGGAAAGGGAGAGAGACATCAATGTATGGTTGCCTCTTGTGGGCCCCTGCTGGGAACTGGCCTGCAACCCAGCCATGTGCTCTGACTGGGAATCGAGCCTCGATCCACTGGTTCACAGGCGGGAGCTCAATCCACTGCGCTACACCAGCCAGGGCTACCTCCTTAATCTTAAATACATGAAGGAAGCTGCAAAGCTGTTATTCTCTAAAGCATTTCGAGATCTTGCTCCCTGACATATGTCCTCAGTGTGGCTCAAACTCATAAACATTCTCTACAGGTTTGAGTGTTTTTATTGTCGACAGTATCTAAGAAATCATTGCCAAGTTACGGATAGTTTTAAGCAGAGGAAGAGCATGGCCAAATTTAAGTTTTAAAGTATTATTCTTACTGCCTATGAATAGAAGTGGGAAGACCTGTGAAGTAAGGGAATTTTCTGGTTACCCTTGTCAAAATTACAACCCGTCCTCACTTTATTCTCTTTTTCTGCTTCGTACTTCTAAAAATCTGAATAATATACTGTACATACTTGTGCTTTCCGCCTCTCTCCACCGCAAGAATGTCAACTCCATGAGGGGCTGGGCTTTTGTTGTTGTTGTTGTTCCCTACTGCTCTATCCCCAGTGCCTAGAACACTGCCTGCTATGGAGCAGCACCCAGTGAATATTTGTAGAGTGAGTGAATAAATGGACGGATAAGTGCAATGCACAGATGAGTGAATAAATGAAACAACTAACAAATGATGTATTGAGTACCATGGCTTGATGTTCCATGGCAAAGGAAGGTGGCACGGGGGCCCCTGTTCCCTTCCTTGAAACCGCCAGAGGGCGCAGACAGGCCGGTTCTCTGAAGCTTGTCCCTGGACCCCGCCCCCTGGATCTAGTCCCTTGGAACCCCAGACTCCCAGCCTGGCCTGGGGCTCCCGGACCCCGCCCATACCTGAGCACTACCGGACTGCAGGCTTCACGCCAGCTCAGCTACCAGTCCTCGCACTGCAAGCTGGGAAACTGAGGCCCCGGGCGTCTGGGGCGGGGCCGCCGCCCCCCCCTCCCGGCGAGCCCGAGCCCCCGCCCCCGGCCGGCCCCGCCCCGCCCCCTAAGAGGCCCCCCTAGACGAGAGGCGAAGGCGTACTGCTCCGCTCCGGGGCCCGAGGCCAGGACGCGATGGCAGCTCAGCGGCTGGGCAAGCGGGTGCTGAGCAAGCTGCAGGGTCCCTCGCGGGCCCGCGGGCCGGGGGGCAGTCCCGGGGGGTTGCAAAAACGACATGCTCGTGTCACAGTCAAGTACGACCGGCGGGAGCTGCAGCGGCGGCTGGACGTGGAGAAGTGGATCGACGGGCGCTTGGAGGAGCTGTACCGCGGCAGGGTGAGACCGGGAGGGGTGCGGGGACATAGAGGAGGTCCTGGGCATCCTATGTCCTTGGGGGTCTTTGGTTGCTGGTGCTCACTGTTGCACGTGCACACCCAGGGGTTGGGCACTCATCAGACTCTTTGGCCCTGCCCTCCACCCTCGGTGGCATTCTGCTTGTGGACACAGAGACACACACTGGAGTCACCAGACATGTGCCCAAACGTCTGAGGAGGACTATCTGGGGGCTGAGGAGGCAAAGTTGGGGAATCGGAGCAGCCCTATCTAGAGAAAGGGTGGGGGGAGGGGATGTCTTAAAGCCAAACATAGGCGTGGTGACTGAGGAGATACAACCATACAGAGATGCATAGGAAAGGAAGCAACAGCATTCACAGACGTGCACAGTGACAAGCTATAGCCACAGATACACATCACAACTACACCCACACAAAAGGACTCTAGTTACAGCTCTTCCTAGATATACACCAGTGTAAGCTGTAGGACTCAGCACAGGCTACCACAGCTACAACTAAGTGATACCATATTCCTTAAAGGCAAAAACAAGGACCACATGACATGTGCTGCAGCCACTCAGACCTAACACGACAGAAATGCTAGTTACACCCAGACAGAAAACCAGTGTAAGCTGTAGGTACGTACGGACGTGCAACGGCAGAAACTACAGCTCCCCAGGCACACAGGTATAACATATAGCCTCAGATGTTGACATGTAGGCTACAGACAGACACACACATCTCACTGGAGTCTCTGATTAAAGTCATTCTTGTTATACAACACACACAATGCCACGAAATATAGTCCCAGGTCACAGCAGTACACAGACACATAAAAAGCAGGAATCCTGAGCACAGTGTGAAGGCAATAGAAGCTATGGCCCCTCAGAGTGATGCGGGGTCTCTCTGGTTTCAGACACACGTGGGCCCATGCAGAGGGACAGACAAGTCCGGCTGCTAGCGGTAGGCGGCATCCAGTGAGACCACCCTCCAGCAGTGGCACTATGGCTGCCTGTAACAGCCAAGGATGAGCAAAACACAGTGAAGCCTGAACCACACACCTCACACACGCAGGACCGCAGGCCCCTGGGCAGGCCATGCACATGAGACCACATACCTCTGCATCCTCACGCTGGCCTGGGCCCCTGGCACAGACCCCTGCTAACAGGCACTCCATACCTTTGCTGAATGCAGGCTGCCCAGGCCTGAGGGCTGCACTAAAGTTAGCAAAACTGGCTGGGGGAGTAAGAAATCTGGAGTCTCTTGAGATCTTGCTCAGACGGCTGGGCTCCGTCCTCTGCATGGATACTGAGCCAGCCTGAGCGGTTCTCTGGCCTGAGAGGCCATACTAGGAATTTTCTTCCTCACTTAAAGCCCTGGCTGGTGTGGCTCAGTGGATTGAGTCCTGGCCTGCGAAACAAAGGGACACTGGTTCGATTCCCAGTCAGGGCGCGTGCCTGGGTTGCAGGCCAGGTCCACAGTCCAGGGTGTGCCAGTGGCAACCACACACTGATGTTTCTCTTCCTTCCTTTCTCCCTCCCTTTCCCTCTGTCTAAAAAGAAATAAATAAAATATTTAAAAAAAAAGGCGAGTTCATGGCTCATCCCACCCACTTTAGGGGGGCCTTGGTGGTCATCTCCTCATCTCCATGGACACAGGGGGTGTGCTTTGGCCCCCTGTGCTCCTTCCTGTCCCCCGGGACAAGGCGCCAACCCTCGCAGGCTCTGGCCCATCGCTCCCCTCCTCTGTACCTAGCTCTTAGACTTTTCCTTGAAAGGGCAGAGCCAGCCCCTCTGCAGAATCCCAGAATCTCACATTCCAAAACTGGACCAGGCCTGTTTGCCGCTGTGGGAACTGGGGCCAAGCAGAGAGACCCATGCCAGCCCCGAGGTCCCCAGGGCCCAGGCGTTCCAGTTAGTATAGGCCCTGGGCCTCTGTCAACCCATCTGTCACTCCTCCCCCCCACACCCAGATGTCCCGCTGGCGGTGCTGTCCCTGACTGCCACATTATCGCTCCGGGACCGCCAGCTGGGCCCTGGGGCCACGGGGCTCCTGCAGAGCTCCCCCGTGGGAGGGCGGGGAAAGGGCCCCTGACCAGCCCTCCCTCCCCGCCTCAGGAGGCAGACATGCCCGATGAAGTCAACATTGATGAGCTGTTGGAATTAGAGAGTGAAGAGGACAGAGGCCGTAAAATCCAGGTAGGTGGGAGGGAAGCTGCCCCCAGTCCTGCACCTTGCCCCTCCCTGCCAGTCATGGTGATGGTTACCCAGTTTACTGAGCACTTACCGAGTGCCAGGCACTTTCATTTGCTTTACACTTACTACCTCATGTAGTCCTCACAAAACCCTATGGAGTAGGCACTAGTCTCCATTTTCCAGATGAGGAACAGGAGCATCTGAGAGATGCAGTCACTTGCCCAGGGTCACACAGCTCAGAAGGGACAGAGCTGGGGGTCTGTGCCTGGTCAGCAAACCAGGCAAACCGGAGGCAGAAAGAGGAGACCGATGGGGAGCGGCTGCTGTGACCGGCAGAGATGGGGACTGCCGGTCACAGCCCGGCAGCCTGGCTCCCAGGGCCTGTGCTCTCCTGGGGGCAAGAAACTCTGTGAGACCTTCTTGCCTGCTCTGGACTTAGAGTTTCTTGACTCCGCCTGGCCTCCAGTTATTTCATGGGGCCCTTGAAGCCAGGTGGGAAGTCCGCCTTGGAGTCAGACTTCATAGTCTTGTTGCTTGAGGCTTTGATGGGGAGGGAAGGGGCTTGAGGGGTGTTGTCAATCATTTGCTGTTTGCCTTTTTTTTTAGGAGCTCCTGAAGTCTTGCACCAGCCCCACAGAGGTGAGTGCTCCTTTCCCCTTACAGGCCCTGTTCTGGCCCCCTGCGCCCCGATGGGGGAGGGGTCCCTGGGGAGCAGGGGAGAGCTGGCCAGGCCCGGGACCTGCAGAAGGAGCTCTGGGGAGCCCCTTTCTCTCTCTAGTGGTGTCTTTTATCTTCCTCCCTCCTAGTCTCTCTCCCCATCTGCCACTGGGCCTCCATTATCTCCTCCCCGCTGAGACGCTCCCCCATCTGTCTCCTGCTTCTGCCTCTGGTTTGCTGTCTGGCGGTGCTGCTGCTCTCCCCCCTGCGGCTGCCTCCTTCACCCTGGGGCTCTCTCCCCTACCTCTGGGAGGGCCCCCCACCCTTCCAGGCCCTGAAGCTGAGCAGGCCCAACCCCTCCCACTTCCTTCCCTGCTTTAAAAGGGAAAAATATTCATGTTTCTCTAACTAGCTCTGCGCTGCCTAAGGGACAAACGTCATTGTGTGTCTGTCTGCCCTGGAGGCTCAGGCCTCTGTCCCTGGGGACCCTCCTGGCGATCTCTGGGCCTGGGAGACATGTTAGATGTCTCTCTGTGGCTCCGGTTCTCTGTCCCTTTGTCTCCCTCTGACTCTGCCTCTCTGTCTCCGTGTCCTGGTCTCTGTCCCTCTCTCTCCAGCCCCCCAACACCCTGTCTCTCTTCCTGCCTTTGTCTCCATCTCTCTCATTCCTTATATCTCTTTTCCCCTTTTGCTGTCTCCCATCTCCGTCTCTCTTTCTTCCCTCTCAGTCTTCTCTGTCTTTCTAGCCTCTCCCTAACTTCACCTTCACCCCCCTCAGTGACCAGGAAGCAGGAGGAGGGGCCCAAGTCAGAGGGGCTGGGCAGGGCACGGGCCCCGCCCCTCCCGGTGTTCTCAGCACCCGCCTCCCTGCCTTCAGGACTTCGTCCAGGAGCTGCTGGTGAAGCTACGAGGCCTCCACAAGCAACCAGGCCTCCGCCAGCCCAGCCCCTCCAGTGACCGCAGCCTGAGCCCCCTCCAGGATCGGGCCCGGACCGCGCTGCCTTGACCCTCTCACCTCTGTAGCCCCGCTGTCCCCACTTCCTAGAGCCCTCCTGGCTTGTTTATAAGTAGTATTTAACGGTTCTGTAACAATAACACCAAGCGCCTGTTTTTCCTCTCCCTGATCACTCTGGGCTTTGCCCAGCTCCACCCCCCAAATCTCCCTCTCTCCGCTGGGCAGGCGCAGCTGGCCCAGACAGATGGAGAATCACTCCTCTTCGGCCAGAGAGCGTGAGAACAGGCCCTGCTGAAGTCGAGGTCCTGGACTCACATCCTGTTCTCACCTTCCCTGGCCCCCCCCCCCCATCCTATGGGAATGGCAGCCTGTGGTCCTCGGGCCACAGGAGATGCACAGGACCAAATACTTTTGACCTCACCACAGCATAGGAACATTCATCTTTCTATGAATTGTACTGGGCACTGGCCATTGGAATTGAGTCCACGAAGATGAGCAGAACATGTTCCCTGGCATCAGGTGCTCACACACTGGTGGGGAGAAGGGCCTGTGCAGAGGATTAGAACGAAGTGCTGAATGGTCCCAGATACTTGGGAGCCCAGGGAGTGGGAGGAGCCATTCACTCTTGAGTTGGTGAAAATATTTTGGAGGGCTTTCTGAAGAAAGTGATATTGAGGCAGGGCTTTGAAGCATGCATAGACCTTTGTGTGACATGGATGCCCACAGCTGAGGACTCTGATGAAGGGATTCGCATTGATGCTGAGCCAGGGAAGATATTGAATATTGGCTGGGCCCTCCACTGATCAGCATGGGGAAGTCTCCCAGGGCTCCATCAGGAAAGTCCCTGGGCTGGGACGTGGGGGCCCTGAAAGGTCCTAGGGGAGGGACTGGGCATCAGAAGTGGGTATTTACCAAAAAAACTGGAAGGTTTTGCAGTATTTTAACAGCAGGTCTAGTTGTACCAGTGGTCTCAGTTGGGTGGCCAGGAGGTGGAGTGCAGCTGGGGTTGCTCCAAGGACCAGCAGGGCCAGAGAGAGCGTGTCTCCCCCTCTCCCTCAGCACAAAGCCTCTACTGACTGAAGTGGGGGCCCCAGCTCCAGTTCCCACTTGGGGCTGCCCAGCAGCAGGCACCCATCCTGTCCCAGGGCGTCTGCGCTTCCATCTGGCAGGAAGAGAAGGTGCCCTGAAGGAGAGGAGCGTGCAGTAGCGCCCGGCTTGTCCAACCCTTGGGTCGCCTTGCTGTCCCTGCACAGATGGGCCTCAGGCTTCCAGTGCCCCCTTCCCTCTGCACAAATGTGTGGAGACTGGAGACATCCCATCCCCTGGCATTTGAGCACTGAGGCCCAGCTCCCGGGACACCCCCCTACGTCTATGAAGTCCTGGACTTCCCTCTCACAGAACATGTTTTTGGTTCCTCATCTTTGTGGAGGCAGTAAGTGCTCAAACCCAGGTTCTAAAGTTGTGGGTGTGCCTCCCGATTTCCTCATCAGGAAAAGGGGGACTTCGCAGATGAGGAAACTGAGGCCCAGATTAGTGATGTCATTTGCCGAAGTCTCATTCCTGAGAAGTGGCACTGGACTTCAGTTTCAGGCATTAAGACTCCAGAGCCCAACTACTTAATTCCTACACTGCAGTGCTCCTATAAGCCATAGAAATGATATTCTTCAGTGGTAGGAAGGGGTCGGCTGATTCATACTAAAGTGTTAGTGACTGCTCACAGTGTTCTGAGAGAGCCCATCTAAAGGGAGGTACAACTTGACTCTAAACAAGGCTACAACAAAGGGATTAGGAAGTAGCATACCGCAGTGGATAAGAATCTGCATTCAAATGCCATATGTCCTACTTCCTAACTGTGTGATGTTGAGCAAGGTCACTTACCTTTCTGTGCCTCAGTTTCCACATCTGTAGAACTAAGAGAATTATAATAGTATCTACCTCCCAGGGTTGTGAGGCTTAAATGCACGGACCATAGACTAGTGCCAGGCACATAAGCATTGTTCTCGACCTTATTGTAGGGGGAGGAGCTGGATCAGTAGCTCCTACTGGCCCTACCTGGCCAGCAAGTTGTCCCTTGGGACCAGCAACACACAGGTCCCGTGACATGGAAAAGGCCAAAGGACACTGTATTCCCGACCTGCCGCCCTCACCTCCTCACCAGGCTTTCTGCCTCTGAAGGCTTGCGGTCCGTTTCCCACTCAGCAGCGAGAAGATGCTTTTTCTTACTCTCACCTCAGTGTTCGCCCACCTGCTCTTTCTCTTTCCTCCAGAGGACACCGTTTTTATTTTCTTGCAATCGTTCCAGAGTTTCTTTTTCTTTTTAAAATTTTATTTTTAAAGAGAGGGAAAGGGAGAGAAATACCCATTGGCCGCCTCCCGCTGGCACCCTCACGGGAGATGGAACCCACACCCTGGGCATGTGACCTGACCGGGAATCCAACCGGTGACCTTTTGCTTTGCGGGATGGCACCCAACCAACTGAGCCACGCCGGTCATGGCTCTGGGATCTTTTATGCCACAGTCCTCCACGGGCTTCCCCTGGCTCCAGAGCAGAAGCCAAGGTCCTCCCCTCCGTGGTCTTCCCCATCACTGCTCCACCTTGGTCCCTGCCCTCTCTTGCCTGCGCTGGCCACTCCACCTGTCAGGCTCTTCCCCTCCAGGACCCAGGGACGCCTTTCCTCTGCACAGAGCATTGTTCTCTGAGTTCCTTGTCCTCATTTAGTTGTAGTCTCAGAGAGGTGCCATTGAGCCTCTCATGGAAGGTGCCACACTAGGTCACTATCATGACACCCTGCTTTATTTTCCACACAGAACTTATCACACTCTAAAATTATCATTTTGTCTCCTAGCTACACTCCCTTACCTTTAGAATATTAACTCCTCACTTGCCTTGAGCATGGCTATGTTCCTGATGTCTGCAACAGTACCTGGCACACAGCCCTGATGACAGTGCCCCCTGGTGGCCGCCGTTACACTAACCTTCATGTAGAAGCGAGGCCTCAGCGCCCCCTCGTGGCTGTGAGAGTTGTTTTACTACTACATCCCAAAGGTCAGTTGCTCCAGGGGTGGTCAGCACACCATTAAAAGAGCAGGCTCAGAGGAAGCTACTACAAAACACTCGCCTATCCTTATCTTAAAAAAAACTTTATTTATTTATTTTTAGACAGAGGGGAAGTGAGAGAGAGAAACATCGATTTGTTGTTCCACTTATTGATACAGTCATTGGTTCTTATGTGAGCACTGACCAGGAATCAAACCCACAAGTTTCATGCATATCGTGAGGATGCTCTAACCAACTGAGCCACCCAGCCATGGATAAAGATACTTGATCTCTTAACCACTAAGGGCCTTGACAGCAAGGTGGACATTATACCAGTGATTGTCAAAGCTGATGAAATTTCTGAAACCTAATTACAGAAATATAAGATGAAACTCATGAGTGAATCGGTCGGCAGTGTTGTCCAGACACACCCATTCCCAGCAGGTGATAAAAGTACTGTAACAATGAGTGCTTCAGTGAATGGACACTGGCCATTTGCTGTTGTAGGAAGTACAGATGAGTAAAAAGTGGGAACGAGATGGTCAAGCCTGGGGTGCTGTACAACTGGGAAAGGAAAACCACCGTGACTTTGTAAAGCTCCAGGAAGTGCTCATTTGTACTGTCACCCTCTGGTCTTGGGTGCCAATTCAATGCCAGTAGGAATCCAAATAGGGGTGCAGGGAAGAAGGAAACTTGACCCAGTGCAAAACAGCTCAGTTGCGATACAGCACAGTTCTGAAAGCAGCATGGCTGTGGAATGCTCAACCGGGATACAGCGTGGCTGTGAAAACAACACAGCTGTGAGCTCGCCCCGGGGCCAGGCCCTTCTCCAGCTACACAGCCCTACGCTGGTCTGCTTTGCCCTGCTCTGGTCTGCTCCCCTCTGCTCCAAGGAGACAGCTGGTGTTTCAGCTTGGGGGCAGGGGGTTGTAAGGTTGGGGGGAGGGTGAAGGGGGGGGCAGTAGAGCCTTTGGTGGAAAGGGAAAGTGTGCTCTCAGAGCCAGAGGGGAACTGACTGATGTAGAAAAAAGTCTGCGTCCCATCCCTGATTGCTCTGTCCTTATACAAATGAAGACTGCAAATCCTCCAAGTTTGTTTGCTCCAGAAGGCTCTGTCTTGATTGGTCAGAATTGAGTTGCTCTGATTGGCTGATTGGTTGGTGAAGAAGATGGTGGGGGTGTGGATACAGCTACATAGTTCTGATTGGATGGGGAATGCCTCAGCCCTATTGGTTGAAACAGGATTCCAGGAACTCCTTTATTATAAGGGCTGGCTCAGATGGCAGAAACACAGTGCAGGCAGCTCAGTGCAGGCTGCTCTATGAAGTGCAATTTGCACGAGAGGGCCCTTGTAGAAATGGATGTTAGGCTCTGTTTTTTAAAAATATGAGGTGTTAGCCACCAGGAACCCTTCTTAGTAGGTATGTTCTCTCTCAGGGCCCACAGTGGGGGATCTGCGAGGACAGGCCCATGCTAGGCACTATGAACTTTAAACGTTACAAAATAGAGGAAATGGGTTTTACTGATATGGGCCCAGAGAATAAATAAGCTTCTCAGTCTTTTTAAAATTTTTAATCCCCACCTGAGGATATGTTTATTGAGTTTGGGCGGGGGGTGGGGAGTGGAAAGAGAGAAACTAACATCAATCGGTAGCCTCCTGTCGCACCTGGACCAGGGACTCAACCCTCAACCCAGGCACGTGCTCTGGCAGAGAATCGAACCTACAACATTTTGATGTACGTCCCGTACATGCTCCAACCAACTGAGCCACCCGCCCAGGCCAAGCTGCTCAATCTTTAAGAGACCCACAAAGCCAAAAGATGTGAATTTTCTCTCTCACGCACACAGAGATGAGGGAGGTCCTGTGAGGACACAGCAAGAAGGTGGTCCTCTAGAGTCGGGAAGAAAGACGCACTAGAAACCAGCTCCGATGGTGGCTTGATCTTTGATGTTTAGCCTCCAAAACTGTGAGAAAATGTATTTCTATTGTGTAAGCAGGGAACAAAAACAAAAGACACGGATTTTACGGTGAATGTCAGAGGAAGGAGAAGAAATGAAGCAGGCGTTCGTGCAGTGAGTAAAGAAGAAAGTCGTCGTACTGGAAGAGAGCTTCGGGCTGAGTCGGGCACCCAGAGAGTCCACCAGGAAGAAAGAATGAACCTGGAAGGAACGAGAAGACTTTGGGAGGAAGAAATAATCTCTTTAGAAAGAAAGCTACCAGAACCGGATCTTCGTGGCAACAGGAGGCAACCTGAGGAAAGGCGAGGACCGTAGGAACGCCGATTTTATGTAAAACACAGTTTCCAGATCACAGAAGGTCATCACAGGCAAAGGATATAGAAATGCTAGAAGGACGGTGTGAATTTTTTGCTGTTTGTATTTATTAGCTCCCTTATTTTGTATCTGGCAAATGGCCACAGAAATGGCCATTTATAACATACTTCTAAGTATAAGGGCCGTACATGACCCGGAGTGGATGATAGCATTTACATAGTCACTGTTGTTACGTGCTTGCTGAGTTGCTAGCTTGTCGTGACTCTGCATGGCTTCCACGCCGTCCTCTTCCTGTCGCTGGGCAGTGCGTTACACCCCGGCTGCATCAGTGTCACGGCACACGCAGAACTCGTCTGTAGTGTGGCTGTCAGATTGCATTTACATCCCAAGATGAACCTTTCCTTCTGCATACTAAAGGTAAAGTTTGGGGAATATACTTTAAAAAGGTACTGTATTCCTGAAACCCTAAGCTTTCTATAGTTTGTCAGAACTTAAAGAAAAGGCTTTTAAGGTTTATTTTATTCTCATTCAAGAGGGGGGAAGGGAGAGACAGACAGACAGACAGAACCCGCAATGTGAGAGAAACAGCGATCATCTGCCTCCTATAGGCTCCCCAAGTGGGGGTCAGTCCTGCAGCCGGAGGATGTGACTAAGAATCGAACAGGTGACCTTTCTGTTTCCGGATGGTGCTCCAACCCACTGAGCCATGCTGGCCAGGGCAGAACTTTAAAATTTTTGATGTAATTATCCAACTAGTAACTAGTAAGCTTTCATGCCAAATTTTATATAACGTTCTGGCCTTCCATACTTCAGTACACCTTGTTGTGGCTGATATAATGATGAAAGAAAATATCTCTAAAAGTAAAAACATTTAGGTATATAAATGCTTTCTCTAGTGATAAGTACCTTTGGACCTGGGTATTATCACAGTATTTTCATTAGGCTGTGTTATATCCTTGTTGCTTAAAATTCTCTCTTCCAGAGAAAAAATAATAAGGTTGAATTATCTTATTAAACATATATAGCCCTGGCTGGTGTAGCTCAGTGGATTGAGTGCGGGCCTGTGAACCAGACAATCGTGGTTCGATTCCCAGTCAGGGCACATACCCGGTTGCAGGCCGGTTCCCTGCAGGCCAGTTCCCAGCAGGGGACGCATGAAAGGCAACCATACATTGATGTTTCTCTCCCTCTCTCCTTCCCTTCCCCTCTAAAGATAAATAAATAAAATCTTAAAAACAACAACAACATATATATATGTGTGTATATATATATATTTTTTAAAGATTTTATTTATTTATTTTTAGACAGAAGGGGATGGAGGAGAAAGGGAGGGTGAGAAGCATCACTGTGTGGTTCCCTCTCATGTGCCCCCTACTGGGGACCTGGCCCGCAACCCAGGCATGTGCCCTGACTGGGGACTGAACCTGCAACCCTTTGGTTCACAGGCTAGTGCTCAATCCACTGAGCCACACCAGACAGGGTTAAACATATTTTTGAAGAAAATAACTATGAACATCTGAATATTAAAGATAGAAACATTTAGATAATTCGTATTGTAAGGGATATTTGAACTCAGTGCCTCAATATTCTCAGAAAAATTATTTTTTTCTTAACAGTCAGAGGTATATATATTTTCATTTTGTGTCATACTTGACTATTCTAAATGAAGCTGACATTTACCCTTTTTTTAAAAATTTAACCTTTATTGTATTTTTCCCATGACCATTTAGTCCCCTTATACTACCCTCCCCCCAGACATTTACTCTTCACAAATAAAATATATCTACATGTCTATTTACTACAATGTGCTTACGTTACTTTAAGTGTTCTTTTTACAAACTGTCATCTTAGGACACGTTTTTATGAAAATTAGTTCATTTAACTATATGTTCAAATTGTTTCAAGACAGGTACATTACCAGTGTTTTTTAAGCAACAAAATGTTTAATTTAGCTTATGTCAGGTTCTGAACAGTGTTTTTTTCCATGAGGTTGTGTAAGTGCAAATAAAACCTTCCATTTTGTTGCACACACAAAAGAAAGAAATGGAAATACGTTAGTCTTGTCCTGAAGGCCCACCAGGAAAGCAAGTTCCAGGAAAAATGTTTAAAAGTGCACTTTGCTTGAGATAATGGAAAAAGGTAGCTAGTTAAGAACAAAACAACGATAGTTTAAATGACATCGATAGTCACAAGATGTCTAGTTTCTGCTTTTTGCTTGAAAGGTAACATCACTGTTGCTCAATTATGAGATGTTTCCCAGAATTTTGGTTCCTCAACCTTTTTAGGTCACCTGACCACAGTGACAAAGACACCAGACAAGACGAGGTCAGGAACTGAATTAACCAGACTAAGAAAAACCGGGGAAAGCTGCACAAACACTAACCAGTTAGCTTCATCCTGGCTCCTAATCCATAAACCTCAATTTCTGTCTTTAAAAACCCCCCTTGATTAAAAATCTTTGGGAGGCAGCCCACCGAGAGCATTCCTGTCCGGGCTGCGGCAGTGGGGGGGTGGGGGGGCGGGGTAGGGCGGGAGGCGAGAGAGCCCAGTGGGGGCGCCCTCCCGGGGCACTGGCGCCCCAGCGGACCACCGAGCCCTCCAGAGTAACAGCGCAGGGCCCAGCGGCCCCCACGGTGGGCTGTGTGCTGGGGCCTTGCTTCCCCATCACCCTTGTCTGGGCGGTGATGTACGACCAGAAGGAAAAACGGGTGGACCCGCCTTGCCATCACCTGCTCTCCACCTGCAGCCACGACCTGCTGAGGAGGTGCCGGAGGCTGAGCCGGAGCTACTCTCTGACCTGGGCGACTTGAAGGTTTGGCAAGAAGGTGCTGACAGGTGCTACCGACCGCCTTGCCCTGATCCTCAGAACTATGGGGTCCTGCACTGCTCCCCCTCCCGCTCGCTCTCTCCCAGCTGCCTCAGGGCACTGGGTCTCCATGCCTCCTCCCACCCATCACTGCCCCTCAGGCCTTTAGTCCTTTGTTGGCTGAGTCTACAGTTCTCCCAGACACTGTTGGGAGCTTTTTCCTTTTGGGGCCCTTTCCGTGAGCCTCATCTTTCTTTAATCCCGCCTGACTTGGCTTTCGAATTCTTTTCATGGTGACAGGGCCTGATGTCTGATATTCGCTGTGTATATTTTATAAATAAATGTTAAACAAACAAACAACCTTTGGGCAATTCCAATTTTGAGCACTAGCTCCTGTTCTTTGGGGTGGAGCCATTCCAATAAAACGGTGTATCTTTCTGCACTGCACCGACGCGTCAATTTTCATAGATTTGCTGTGCGCGTGCGCACGGACGCTCTTTCGGTTCTGTAACATTTCTGATGACAAATCTGGTGTCATCATTATCTTTATCCCTCTGTCTTTTTCTCGGGCTGCTTTTCAGTGTTTCATCTCTTGCTCTGTTTTTTAAAAAGAGTTTTGTTTTTGTCACTGGTTTCGAACAATTGATTTTGCATTTTGGTGTCATTTTTGTTCATGTTTTCTGTGCTTCAGTTTTGTTGACTCCTTAGATCTGTGGACTTACAGTTTTCATCAAATTTGACATTTTTGCCATGACTTCTTCAAAGAGTTTTGTGTTCCTCTCCCTTTTTTTGAGTTCTCATATTAACCATATGTGAAGCTGCTTAAAATTGTCCCACGACTCAGCGTCGCTCACCGCTTTTTCCTGTGTGTTTCACTTTGGGCAGTTTTTACTGCTCTGTGTTCAAGGTTCAATAATCTCTTTATCTACAACGTGAAACTTCATCCAGTGTATTTTACCCTGTGTCCTCTGTCATTTTTATCTCTAGACATTCAGTTTGGGTCTTTTAAAAATATCTTCCACATTTCTAGTTAACTTTTTGAACATATGGAATACAGTTGTGATTACTGTTTTAATGCCCTTCTTGATAATTCTAATGTCCATGTCAGTTTCGGGTCAGTTTCAATTACTGGCTAATTTCATTATCAGTTGTGCTTTCCTGCCTCTTTGACTTTGACGCCTGGTGATCTTTGATTTTAATGGTTGGATGCTGCATAGTTTTGTATTCTAATAAATCTGTTGAGGTTGTTTCTTGGTTGTTAATTCGCGTGGAAGCAGTTTTGAAGCAGAAGACAGCATAGGAAGGCCTCTGAGACCCAAATCCTGTTTCGGGCCAGCATTTAGCACCCTGGTTACCAGGAAACGCCATTTACCAATTAGGTAGAATAAATAGTAAACTGAGGCAGGGAGAAGGAAGGAGACAAATCTCACACACTAACTCAGCAGTCCTGAGCCTGGTCCGATAATATTGCCAGGTGTTCCAACATCACAAGAAACACTATGTTAGCAAAAAAGAGGGGAAGTCCTTGAAATTCTTTTTTTAAAAAGATTTTATTTATTTATCTTTAGAGAGGAAGGGAAGGAGAGAAGGAAAGAAATATCAGTGTATGGTTGCCTCTTGTGAGTCCCCTGCTGGGAATTGGCCTGTAACCGAGGCATGTGTCCTGACTGAGAATCGAACCACGATCGTGAGGTTTGCAGGCCTGCACTCAATCCACTGAGCTACAGCAGCCAGGGCCTAAATTCTATGTAGCATTTCCACTATCTGGAAAAGAAAGCCTTGAAACTGTGCTTTCATTCCAAGGCCTGAATGTGGGAGAGGGTCCCCGGTGCCCAAAGAAAGAGCCCATAAAACAACTTTGGTTAATTGCCTACCTCTGGTCACTATCTGTTTTATGAGGGAGTCCCTGATGCTTACAGAAAGAGCCCATAAATAACTTTGGAAAGTGCCCCGATTTTAATTAGCTGCCTCCTGTCACATATTTATTTTACAGCAAGATGAACAAGTGGAGTCTGGAGCAAGATAAGGGTTCCAGCTAACAGACCCCCACACATACCTAAATCTGGGTAGTCACATTCCCCCAGGAAGCTGGCACCACATTTACCCATTAATCAATACGTAACTTTTTTTCCCTTCCTATCCCACCAACTGTGTAAGTCCTCAGAACAAAGGACTCACTTTCTCTTGGGGGCTCTGGGTGCTCTTGGGTCTCTGGCCATCGGGCCTCTGGTCACCTGGCTTCAGGCTGTCCAGGGGCTTGCCACCCTGGTCTTCAGCTGCTCTTGCTTTTGTCAACCTGCTTTGCCCTGAAACTTTGCCTTTTACCCCCTATTCTACCCAGTCCTGTTCTCTTCCATGGGAATGTAATAAGCCGATTACATGCTACCGGATTTGCTGAAATGTAATTCTTTATATGCGTCAGCAAGAAGAACCAGGTCTCTCCCATCAACAGATTGATGCTTTTGGTTTTGCACTGATGTTTTTTAGGTGGGTCCTGAGCAGCACTCCTTCCAGAGCTCATTGTTCCCTACCACTGAGGCAAGACCTTCTTGCCCAAAAGGCCCCATGAAGGAGAAATCTTTCTGGGCTGGCTGGTGGGGACAGGCACTATTCTCATCCTTTAAGATGGCCCTAATCCCTCAACCCAGGTGGCTTCCTCACAGGTATGTGTTGATCTGCACCCTGCTGAATATTCAAGGGCCTTCTGCAGATCTCTGGGCTCTTCCTGTGCAGTTCTCTCCTCTCCAGGTCTCAGTCCTGCAAACTCTTGCCCCCTTGCTCTGCACAGACTCTCAGCTCTGCCTTTTCTGAACTCAGGGAGTCAGTTGGACTTGTTGTTGGGGAAAGAAATCTCTTTCCCTCAACTTTTCCAGATTCTCCAGCTGGTAAATCAGACGCACAAAGACAGATTAACAAGAGAAGAACAAACGAGTTTGGTAACATGCATCACGGATACCCACAGGAGAACTCAGTGATGAGAAACTCAAAGGAGCACTTAGAACTCAGGCACACATAGCGTCTTAACAGAAGAACAAAACTTCAGAGAAGTGAGAAGACAAGGGAAAGGGACTTTGAGTTTTTAGTGCAGCAAATTGTGGTAAGCCAAATATATGGGGGGAACTGATCAAGGTTTGTGGAGTAGGTTCCTCTGGTGGGATAAGAGTCTCGAGTTGTCTGGGGACTAACTTCTGTCGTTCCTGGTAGAAGTGAGTGTGGGGACACTCATCTTTACACATGCGTCCTGCTTGTCGGCAAATTGGGGAGGGCAGATAGGTTTCCTTGCATCTGCCTCTCCTCAACTGCCTTTAGCTCAAAATGACCCTGTGCCATAGTGGAGTATTTCTGGGTGGCGTGTTCTGCCAGACCCCCAGTGGGTTCCCTTCCCTGCCTCTCATCCCTGATCGCAGTCTCTGGGCAGTGCCTGGACAATCAGAAAGCTCACTTCATTGGTTTGCCATTCTTTATTGCCTGATATTGTGTGTATCTCCCAGACCATATTTTGTACATTTTGTCTGTTTCTATTGTTCCACTTGTCTCAGGCAGGAAGACAAATCCAGTTCCGCCTTGGCCAGAAGCGGAAGTCTCTGTAGAGCTTCCTTTATTTCTATTTTGTTTTTTCTACCACCATGAAAAAGGTGTATTTATGAGACTCCGAAGCAATACAAAACTCAAAAACTCCACTCAGGTAAAACAAACATGGATATAACACTGCGCAACTCTAGTTTTTCCATAAATTGAATAAGACTTAAGTTTGACAGCATAGTCATTCTTAAAAAGCAGCAATCCTCAAATTTTAATATGGCCTTGTATATTGTTAAATAAGGAAGGCTAGAATGAACTCTAGAGTTTTGTTCTTAAGAATATGTTGAGTGACCCTGGATGGTGTGGCTCAGTGGATTGAGTGCTGGCCTGCGAACCAAAGGATCGCGGTTCCATTCCCAGTCAGGGCACATGCCTGGGTTGTGGGCCAGGTTCCCAGTAGTGGGCTCACAAGAGGCAATTACACATTGATGTTTCTCTCCCTCTCTCCTTCCCTTCCCCTCTAAAGATAAATAAATAAAATATTTATCTATAGGAGGGGGGAGGAATCTATAGGATGGGTCTCATTAGAAAATAGCTGTATAGGGGCTTTGGATAAAGCCATTTTGAAGAACTTGTGAGCTTTAAGGTAGTAACATCTTTTCAAAAAGTGTAGCATGTAAAGAACCCACCGACACTCCATATTATGAATAAGATCTTTTGACTAAAGTGGGAAAAATAGCATAAAAATATTTACAAAAGAAGTTCAGAATAAAGCAATTTTTGCAGGATGTGAAACTATTCACCTGCATCCATGATGAGGCTTGTTACCAAAACTCATGCTTTCTTCTCTGATTCTTGTTCATGTTTCTTCCATCGCTCCTCCCTGCTCTGGAGACGAGGTTGCTTGTCAGTTTTCCTGTGGAAGCTCATGCTGTCTACATGCTCGTTCAGAGATTTATTTGTCCCCGTGGTTTCAGTTCTCTTTTGTGAGGCTCATAGTTGAGGGTATGAGACAAACTTAACTGGAGACCAATCGCTCGTTTCCTACCGGACACGGGAGTCGGGCTGCTTCAGCTGTCGACTTGCGGGGGTAATAACTACAGCAGGACCTCACTTTGTGGCCTTGAACTCGTTGGTCCCAGTCACAGCCTGGCCTTTTGGGGTGTTCCTAGATGTGGTCACATGTGGAGACTTTTGGCCAGAGTCTTGGTCAATATTTATACTCATTATCTTTTTTTTGTTTTTGTAAAAATATTTTATTGCCTTTAGAAAGAGGGGGGAGAGAGGGAGAGAAGCATTAATGTGGGAGAGAAACATCAATTGGTTGTCTCTGGCAGGTGCCCTGACGAGGTCCCAAACCCAAACCCAGGCATGTGTCCTAAGTGGGAATGGAACCAGCGACCTTTTGCTTCGCGTTGACCCAACCAACTGAGACACGCCAGTCAGGGCTATAGTCATTATCTTTGGTAGCAGCTGAAAACTTGATACTTATTTAACTGCACGGTGAGCGGAGCACTTGATGGACCCCTTGGCACAGAAGGTGCTCCGAGCTGCAGCGTCCTGGGCCCTGCCTCGACAGTGCCACTGGCTGGTGGGATACAAGCTGCCGAGTTCTTGGAGACCAGCTGGAGTTGCCACCCTTCCTCAGGGACAGACTGCTTCTTCAGTTCATTAAGTAAGTTATTCAAAATGTTTCCCTTTTTTCTTAATATATTTACCAATGGGCTCCATTTTTTTTTATCCTCACCTGAGGACATGCTCGCTGATCCTTGAGAGAGGGGTAAGGAGGGGAAGAGAGGGGGGAAACACTGATGTGAGAGGGAAACATCAAGTGACTGCCTCTTGCATGTGCCTCAATGGGGGGCTGAACCTGCAGCCCAGGCAAGAGCCCTGGCCTGGAATTGAACCCACAACCCTGTGGCTTACCGAACAACGCTCCAACCAACTGAGCCACATCAGCCAGGGTTGGACTCTATTTTCTTAAAATAAGCCTCATGAAGCTTCTTAAAGTTTGGAATTGCGCTTGCAGTTGTTTTATTTTTTCCAGATTTGGCAAACCCATCTGTATCTATAGACTCCTCTTTTCTGGAAGGTACCTTTGAATCTTCATGACCACCTACTTGCTTTTTCCTGAGGACACAGCATCCTCACATCTTTGGCTCTCATCTGGTGGAGAAGGAACTGCGGCAACAGTTTTTTTCTCTGAATGATCTTTCTGGGAGTCAGGACTCCCTGGGACAGTCCCGCGCCTTCCCCTCGTTTCTGCCACCTGTCTGGCTGGCTCCCCCTCGGCTTGCTCCTGGCTGCTAATCCGCACCTTGGTTTCGTCAGAAGAGGATGCAGACATTTGACTTTCATCCTGATTTTCATTGTTTCTTGCTTCCTGTTTCAGCTGGGCTTTCAAATCGAGCAACTTCTCAGGCCTCCGGTTAGGCCAAAGGCCCAGGCTCTTGGCCCAATTCTTCAGGTCACTGTACTTGAAGGAGTCCAGCGCTTCCAGGGAGAGGACAGGCATTGTGACCTGTGGTCCAGGCAATGACGGAGAGTATCCTTCAGCCCCCGCTGCATGGGTCACATCTCTGTCACCTTCTGTAGAACTTATTTTAAATGTGCATTTATGATTTGTCTCTGCCCTCTCTAAGATCAGCTCCAGGGGGACAAGGATGTTTGTCTGCTGTCCCTGCCCTGCAGATTCCCAGTCCTTAAATCAGTGTCTGACACATGGTAGGTACTTGATAAGTATTCATAGAATAGATGAGTGAATGGATAAAGTGAGTCCTGTTATTACTCCATTTTATAGATGAGGAAATTAGGGCACAGAGGGATCAGTCACTTGAGAAGACAGTCAAACTCAAGCAATCTTGAAACAGGCGGAAAAGTGAGAGGTCCCCAGAGAAATTCCCCCACAGCCAAATGGTTGGCAGATGGGGGATGCGGGACAGGCTTAAGATGCTTTGCATACATATCTATGGCAACTTGATAGCTAGTTAATAGCTGTGCTACTGCCCCAGAGCAAAAGGTGTAGTGACTTTCAGAATGTATCCTGACTTGTGACTTAGCCAGGGAGGCCGTCCCCTGCGTCACTGAGTCATACTTGCCCTGGGTAGAGGTGGCAGCTGAGAGAAGGTAGAAGATACGGAAAACTGGCAAATGCAGCTCAGTGTGGGAGGAACTGCATAGGAGGTCAGGTAGGACACTCTGGATCAGGATTTAAAAGAAGGGCAGGCAGCCATGAAGTGGGAGACCCATGATGTAGCAACTAGACAATTTGCAGGAGAGATGGTCTGCCATGGGGGGAAGCCACGTGCGCCAAGTAATGAAAGGGAAGGAGGAGGAGTCATGAGGAAGGAGCCATGAGCCGGAAGGGAATTCAGCCATGCTGCCTGCAATGACGTAGCAGGTATGCAGTTTGTAGCCATGATTCCACCATGCAGCCTGGTGGAGTAAGGAAGGAGGTTAGTGCCCACTCCAACCGACTCTAAAGCCACCAAGGACTCTGTCTTGCAAGATGCTGACCTGCTGTCTCGCAGACCTGCACTTCTAGGACTCAGTGAGGTGCCCCAGGGCTGAGATGAAGGACATGGATATAGTCTTAGAACAGAGACCCTGTTCTAAGACCGGTTTTTCCCACTTTCTGGAAGAGCACTGAATCATGGTGAATCATGAACGCACCTGCGTAGAAGACTCTACATGACCCCCGCTTCATTATAACATTATAATAAGTTAACATTGTGTGACCCCCCCTTCTCTGGTGGCCAGTCAAGGAAAATCATGGGAGACCACATGTGCAGTAGCTTTAAAGTAATACAACTACTTGTGCATACACAGTAAAACCCCACTTAAACTAGCTAGGAAATATCTGCCCTATAAGAATAGAATCCCTCCAGCCCCTGAGGTCAGTCACTGCTCAGAGTTGGCCTGCTCCCATGTTCTGTGAAGTGTACTACTGCTTAATAAATCTGCTCTCTCTCTCTTTCCGTGATAAACTCTCTGTGTGTTCAGTTCAGTTCTTTGTCCACAATCACCAAGAACCTGGTCACCTGTGCCTACCTGCAACAGTTTTTGGTGAGCCAGCCAGGAGGAGACACCAGAGTGGTAAGCCCCCTTTGCTGCCCTGGCACTCATTGCTATCGATTCCATTTTGGTGAGTTTGATGTTCTCTGATGGAAGGTCAGCCACCAAATTGTGGGCACAGGTCAAGCATTTAAAAGCCACAAGGGTGCCCACTGCTTGAAGACACCTGTGATAGGATAATTGGGGTGCAGAATGGGGTTAGCCTTACCCCACCCCCCCAGGTGCAAGAAAATGTCTGCACACCGGTCAGGCACACTGTGAAAACCGAAAGACACTGCCCCACCCGTGGCCGCTCCCTGATAGCCATAGTCCCACCTTCCATACAGGATATCAGTCACCACCTCGCCTGTGCTATGACTTCCTTTTGCAGTCTCCTCATCAGGCCCACAGATAGTCTTTTATGCTTGCCCTCCCTGGCTGACTTTGGCCTTTATACCTGCACTCGTACCCCACTTGCCTTTTGTGTAGAAAGCGTTCCTGCTGTCTTTATACCCAGGATATCTATATCGGGGTCACTAATAGTCCCATCACTAAGTATATATAGTTGCAGGAATGGGTCACTCCCACCTTTGGCCTGTATGTACTATCATTGTAAGCAGCAACATTGGGCAGAGCCGCTTAGCAGGTGCCTGCTGGTTGTTTGTTACCAGAATGGCCACATGGAGCCACTCTTACCCAATTACTTGAATTTGAAATTCTCACGTGGTTTACTTGCCCCTGGGGGTATTTTAATTTCCCCTCTCAGTCTGTCATCCCACTATGAGATCCACCTCCAGTATGAATGGGGAACCTTCAGACAACTCTTGAGGTCCCTTTGTGGAAATTTCAGACTCAGGTAAAATTTCTTAAACCTCTGGAAAAATTAGATAGAATAATACCTGAGTGTCCTCTTTGTGATTTGAAAAATAGTCATTTTATAATAAGGTCATCTTGGTGCCCCTCTTGGTGGTTTATGGGGCCAGAAACCATTTTACTAGTAAGACACACCTCCTTTGCCTCAGACCTGAAGGCTTACAGGAAGGTGAGGGCCTCCGGAGATGGAGAATACAGGAATGGAAATGTACTCAGGCTACTTGGATAGAGCAGTGGGCCTGGGGTCGTCAGGATTATAGACAATTACTCAAGGATGCTGGACTGGTTCCCTCCCAACAGTTCTTTGCAGCCTGGACACTCAGCAGGGCCATGAATTATGCAAATGATGTCCAGGGCCATGAATTATGCAAATGATGTCCAGAGAACACAAAACCTCTGAATTAAACATAGAAAAAGAAACAAAACTAGACTGTGGTGATCCTCTTAAGTCTTTTAGATTTGTGTCAGCCAACACTCACTAGGATTTCTTTCACCAGAGATGTCTGGAAGGTGGGTGCGATCCCGGGGGTCACCCTGTGGCCCACGAGGAAAGCTCCTGAGGCAAGCAAAGAGGGATGCCTCTAGATTGCAAAGGAGTGTCTTTGTGGTTTTTTTTTTCCCTTCTCTTTAAGATCACTGCAGTTGAGATGGGAACCACACCTTCCATCTTTTTCAAATTACCATTGGGTTGGATTCTTAGCAATTGGGATAAATTTGACCCTAAACATTTAAAAAGAAAGAGATTAGTTTTCTTTTGTAACACTGTTTGGCCCCAATATAAATTAGGGGGCAGAGAGATATGGCCTGAGAATGGAAGCAGGAATTATAATACTACCCTACAGTTAGATCTGTTCTACCGGAGGGAAGGCAAATGGTCTGAAATTCCTTAGGTGCAGGAACTTATGGCTTTATATCGAGATCCCTCATTCTGCTCTGGCTCCACTGACAGAACGTACAGGCCCAAGTGTCGACCAATTAGATGATACCCTCCTTATTCCCCACCTGTCTCTCAAGGGGGATTAAGGGGACCCCAGAGTTCTGGGGTCTCTGCCCCTACCTTAGAGGGATCAGCCTTTCCACTGCCTTATGCTGTGGACAACCTAAAGCCACCAGCTGAGGAAAAGGTCAGCCCCACAGGACAGACTAGGAGCGGCGCTTCTCATCTCCCTACCACTCCTCCACTCCCACCACTGAGGGAGGTAGCAGGCCCCGAAGGCGCTATAAGGGTATAAGTGCCCTTCTCTATAATCGATTTACAATATTAAGACAGGCTAGGGAGTTTTTCAGAGGATGCTTCACGTTTCACTAGTAATTTCCAGACTCTTACTTTAGCCTTCAGTACGTCATGGAGGGATTTGTACATAATTCTGACCACCTGCTGATCCCCAGATGAGAAACGGCGGATCTGGGGGGAGGCCTGCGAACATGCAGACCAGCTGCGCACCTGGCACTAGCCGGCTACTTCTGCCTCACTCCACAGGATCTTTTGTTTACATGTGGCCTTTCAAAACATGTATGATGGACTGCATGCCTACACTTTTGGTGTATATAATTGGGATTATTTGTTGTACCCCACTCTATTTCTTACTTTGGTTCCTCAGCCCCGTATTGTACAGATCTATCCGTGTTGTTCTGTGCATGTCTCGTCCCATGTTCTCACTGGCTGCACAGGACTCCCTGGTGTGTTTCCCCGCAGTTCACCAGCCCAGCTCTCCTAGGGTGGAACCCAGGGGCAGCGAGGCTGCCTCCAGCTGCCATTGCCACAGGTTATGCTCAGTAAAAACTGCAGGCACCTCCCCTTACAGACTCAGGTGGACATTTCTAGGGGATGCTGTCCAGGAGCACAACGTCTGTGTCGGAGACTCTGTGTAAACTGAGTCTGCGGGGCAGGGAGTGCACATTGCCCTCTGGAATGGCCCCACCAGCCCACGCTCCCACCCACGGTGCATGGGGGCTCCTGGGCCCACACGTAATTTATGCGGCTTTCTGACTTTTGCCAGTCTACCAGGTGCAAAGTGATATCTCATTGCTTTCCCCCCCTATTTTATTATGAAAAACTTTGAACATACAGAAAAGTTGGAAGAAATGTTGTGGTAAACACCCATATCTGTTGTCTTAACTTCCATTTTTCTTTTACTGATTTCAGAGAGAGAGAAACATCAATTTGTTGTTCCACTAATCTCTGTATTCATTGGTTGACTTTTGTATGTGCCTTGACTGGGGATCGACCCTGCAACCTTGCTGTATCAAGATGATGTTCTAACCAAATGAGGTACTTGGCCAAGGCTTAACTTACACTTTCTTGAGTCCTTATGATTTTGAACACATTTTTATATGCTTGCTAGTTTTTGGGGTCTCCTGACATTTAAACGTTCATATCTTTTGCTCGGAGGTGGCTGTCTTGTTCATTTGTAAAGGTTCTTTGAATATCCTTGATATTAATCCTTTGTCAGTTTCAAGCACGTGGCAAGTATCTTCTTTCACTCAACTATATAATAATTTTGTTCATGGTTCCTTCACTGAACTGCATCCTTTATGTTATCTATGTACTTTGGAATTTTCAAGCCTACACACAGCAGAGAGACAGCACAATGATCCCCCGCTTAGCTGCTTCCCAGTTTCAACAGTGATCACGGTGTAGCCAGTCTTATTTCAATTATCTTCCTTCACTCTTTTTTTTTCTGGAACATTTTTTTTCTTAAAAAAAAATTATTTATTTATTTTTAGAGAGAGGAGAAAGGAGGGAGAAAGAGGGGGAGAGGAACACTGATGTGGGAGAAAAATGTCAGTTGTCACAAACCCCCACCTGGGGACCTGGCCTGCAACCCAGGCATGGGCCCTGACCAGGAATTGAACCAGTGACCCTTCGGTTCTCAGGCTGGCGCTCAATCCACTGAGCCATACCAAATGTTTCATTTTCAACATTTTGCTGTGCAAAAATTTCAATCCCTGGTCCTACCTTTCAACCTGAATGGTTGCAGCCATCTCCGGGGTCCTTGCCCCATAGTCTGGCCTACATGTGCAGCCATGGGCTCTTTCCAAAACAGAATAGGGTCATGCTTACAACCATCCGCAGAATGTCAGAGGGATGGCAGTGAGAGAGTTTCCCTTTGTCTCTCCCTCTGAAATTTCAACAAGTTAAACAGCTCTAACTCAACAAAGGATTCCCAGCTCTAACTTCAACAAGTTAAACAGCTCAGTGCTTAGTCCTGCCTGAAAGATTGGTGCACAGAAGCACCTAAAGGTGGGTCAGCGGGCCCTGACCGGTGTGGCCCGGTGGACTGACTCGGCAGCATCCTGCAAACCTAAAAATTCCATTTCCAGTCAGGGCACATGCCTGGGCAGTGAGCCCGGTCCCCGGCTGGGGGCGTGTGAGAAGCAACCAATCGATGCACATAGATATTTCTTTCTCATTCCCTTCCCATCTCTCTAAAATAAAACATTAAATCTTAAAAAAAAAAATAAAAGTGACCAAGCAGGAACAAACAGGGGAGGCAGGAAGGGAGGAGAGCCCAGACTAACTAGAGATGGAGCCTTGCAGCCAGGAGCTCACACAGGCTCAGCCCAGATAGGAGAGAAAGCCATCCGTGAATAGCACTTTCTCCAGCCGGGAGGAGCAGAGACTTGGTGGCAGTTAGCATTCCTGCTTCCTGCAGAAGCGGTGACCTGGGCAAGAGGCAGTTAGCATTCTAGACAAAGAGAGGAAGCTACAGCGCTCAGTTACCCAGGGACTTTCAGACTCACCACCTATTGCCCTTGGTGTCGGGTGGTGGAGCAGATTATCTGTAAACCCAGGAACTGTCACTACGGGCTCACTATTTCCCCTGAGCAAAGGAACACTGTCTGACAGATCCCTGGTTGGGGCCCCACGTGTGTGTGTGTGTGTGGGGGGGTAAACCTATGGAGGTTCAAGGTCACCATTACCAAGAGGGCAAAACAATGAAACAGTGGATCCCCAGAGACAACCTTACCCCTAAGCATTGCTGCTACACTTTTTATTTTTTTGCATATATATATTTTAAATTCTATTTATTCATTTTTATTTTAAAGTGTATTTTATTAATTATGCTATTACCATTTCCCAACTTCCCCCCTTTATCCTCCCTCTACTCTGCACTCCCCCCCCCCAGCATCTCCCCCACTTAGTTCATGTCCATGGGTTGTACATATAAGTTCTTTGGCTTCTCCATTTCCTGTACTATTCCTAACCTCCCCCTGTCTATTTCTACCTATCATTTATGCTTCTTATTCCCTGTACCCTTATCCCCCATTCTCCCTCCTCCCCCTCCCAACTGAAATCCCTCCATGTGATCTCCATTTCTCTGGTTCTCTTCCTGTTCTAGTTGTTTGCTTAGTTTTTGTTTTCATTGTTTTTCTGCATTGCTGCTATACTGCTGGTAGCCTCAAAGCTTTGGGGGGTTTCACAAAGCTTAAAAAACTTGTCGTTCAGCACCACCTACTGGAAAATAATAGAAAGACCTCTTCATAGTAATATGCTAGCAAGTTCTGTTAATACATAGCTGCCTAGATTGAGAGCAAACACATCAAGTACCATGAATAACCCAGGTAGCAAGGGAGCTCAGAAAGAACATAAAAAATCTCCAGAAAGCAAACTTGACACATGGAAATGTGTGATATAAATGATAGAGAATTCAGGATTTCAGTTCTGAAAATATTCAATGAGATGTGAAAAAAATACAGACAGCAATTTCACGAGCTCAGCAAACAACTTAATGAACAAAACAACTTCACCAATGAGATTAAAACTTTCAAAAAGAGCCAAACAGAAATCATGGAGATGAAGAATTCCAAAAAGAGATGAAGAATGAACTATGAGCATAGAAAACAGAGCAAATCAAATGGATGAAAGTATCGCTGATATTGATAAAAATCTGGAAACTATGCAGAGAGAAGAAACAAGAGACCTGAGCCTTAGAAAAGAGCTCTATGAGAACTGCCCGAGTCCATCAGAAAAAGCAATATAAGAAGAATAGGTGATTTCCGGTCAAGGTGGAGGAAGAGGTAGACCTACCCCCTTGCACAACCATAGAAAGAATTACAACCAGATCTCAAAACAAATAATATCCAGAACCATCAGGGAAACAAACTGTATGGAAGCCCAACCACCAAATATTTAAAAGAGCCATGTTAGGACTTCCAGCCAAGATGGAAAAGTAGGTAGACACACTGTGCCTCTTTGCTCAACCAAAAGAAGGACAGCAATTTAAAAACAAAAAACAACTAGAACTGGCAGAAAATAGAACTGTGTGGATATCCGACAACCAAGGAGTCAAAGAAGACATATTCATCCAGACCAGTAAGAGGGGTGGAGATGGGCGTGAGGACAGGACTTGCAGCAAGGCAGTGGCTGGTGGACCCAGAACTGGATTGTGGAGCGGGGCACACAAGGCTGCAGCTGGCCAGCCAGACTGGGGTGGCAGCTAGTGGAGGGGGCGGTTCCACGTTCACGCACAGATAAACTGGGAGGAACGACTGGGGAGCAAGACAGACCACGAAACCCAGAGCTCCAGCTCAGGGAAATAAAGTCTCAAACTACTGATTGGAAACACCTGTGGGGGTTGAGGCAGCGGGAGAAACCCCCAGCCTCACAGGAGAGTTTGTTGGAGAGACTCACAGGGTCCTAGAATGCACACAAGCCAGCCCACCCAGGAATAGCACCAGAAGGGCCCAAGTTGCTTGTGGGAAGCAGGGTAAGTGACTGAAAGCCGCAGACAGTGGAACAAGTGCCATTGTTCTCTCTCGAACCCCTGCTCCACATACAGTGTCACAACAAAGTGATGCGGGTTACTCCTTCCGGGTGAACACCTAAGGCTGTGCCTCTTACTAGGTAACAGGCCCATCAAGAACCCCCCCCCCAAACTGGCCCAAATGAAAGAACAGATCAAAGCTCCAGAAAAAAAATATAACTAAGTGATGAAGAGATAGCCAACCTATCAGATGCAGAGTTCAAAACACTGGTAATCAGGATGCTCACAGAACTGGTTAAATTCGGAAATTAGATGAAAAAATGAAGGCACTGCTAAATGAAATAAAGGAAAAAGCACAGAAAACCAATAGTGATGGGAAGGAAACTGGGACTCAAATCAACAGTGTGGACCAGAAGAAAGAAAGAAACATTCAACCATAAAAGAATGAAGAAACAAGAATTCAAAAAAAATGAGGAGAGGCTCAGGAACACTCAAAGAAAATTTGGTACCTATTCTTCTCAAACTCTTCCAAAAGATTTGAAGAAGAGGCAATACTTTCTAGCACATTCTGTGAGGCCAACGTAACCCTGATACCAAAACCTGATGAGGATAACACACACACACACAAAACTGCAAACCAATATCTCCCATGGATGCAGATGCAAAAATCCAAAACAAAATAGTAGCAGATTGATACAACAGTACCTTAAAAAAATAACACATCACTATCAAGTAGGGTTCATTCCAGGGACACAGCGTGGTTCAATATATGCAAATTGATCAATGTAATACACTACATTAACAAAACCGGATAGAAATGATATGCTCTTATCAGTAGATGTAGAAAAACATTTGATGCGATACAACATCCATTTATGATGAAAACAATGAGTAAGATGGGAAGAGAAGGACCTCAACATAATAAAGTCCAGGTATGACAAACCCTCAGTCAGTGTCATACCCAATGGAGAAAAACTGAAAGCTTTTCCTCTAAAATCAAGAATAAGACAGGGATGCCCAGTCTCACCACTCCTATTCAACATAGTACTGGGAGTTCTAGCCAGAGCAATCAGGCAAAAGAAATAAATAAAAAGCATCCAAATTGGGAAAGAAGAAGTACAAGTGTCATTTTTTACAGATGACATGATTCTTTATATAGAAAACCCTAAAGACTCCATCAAAAAATGATTAAAAACAATGCACAAATACAGTAAAGTTGCAGGGTAGAAAATCAATGTACAAAAATCCACTGTTTTCCTATGTACTAAAAATGAGACATCAGAAAAAGAAGTGAAGAGAACAACTCCTTGGCAATTGCAACTAAAAGAATAAAATACCTAGGAATAAACTTAGCAGAGGGTGTGAAAAACCTGTGTCCTGAAAACTAGAGAGCATTAATTGAAAGAGACAGAAAAACACAACACAGTGGAGAGGTATTCTGTCCATGGATTGGAAGAATCAACATAGTTAATATGGTCATATTACCCAAAGCAATATACAGATTTAATATAGTCCCCATAAAAATCCAAATGTCATTTTTCTAAAGATTTTATTTATTCATTTCTAGAGAGAGGGGAATGGTGGCAGAAAGGGAGAAAAACATCAATGTGTGATTGCCTCTTGCACACCCCTCACTGGGGACCTGGCCTGCAACCCAGGCATGCGCCCTGCTGGGAATCAAACCAGCAACCCTTTGGTTTGTAGGCCAGCACTCAATCCACTGAGCTACACCAGCCAGGGTCCAGTGTCATTTTTGAAAGAAATAGAACAAAAAAACATCATACTGGTATGTAGACACAAAAGACTCCAAATAGTCAAGACAACCCTGACTACAAAAAACAAAGCTGGAAGTATCATACTACCTGTCTTTCATTTCCTTCCTTCCTTCCTTCCTTCCTTCCTTCCTTCCTTCCTTCCTTCCTTCCTTCCTTCCTTCCTTCCTTCCTTCCTTCCTTCCTTCCTTCCTTCCTTCCTCCCTCCCTCCCTCCCTCCCTCCCTCCCTTCCTCTCTACTTTTTATTGTATTGTTCCCATTACCACTAAGTCCCCTTATACACCCCCACAGTCACCACACTCCATGTTCATTAGTCCATTTTCCTTTTGCTCACCCCTCCACACCCCTACCCTCTCCCATCAGCTGCCATCCTGCTCTCCATCTATGAGTCTGTCTCTGTTTTGCTTGTTAGTTCAGTTTTTTCATTAAATTCTACATGCGAGTGAAATCATATGGTATTTGTCTTTCTCTAACTAGCTTATTTCACTTAGCTAATGTTCTCCAGGTCCATCCATGCTGTTGCAAGTGGTAAAATTTCTTCCTTTTTTTCAGCTGAGTAGTATTCCATTGTATAAATGTACCATAGATGTTTTATCCACTCATCTACCAATAAATACTGGGCTGCTTCCATATCTTTGCAACTGTAAATAATGCTGCAATGAACATAGGAATACTTATGTTCTCTTGAGTTAGTGTTTTGGGTTTCTTCGGATATATTCCCCGAAGTGGGATCACTGGGTCAAAAGGCAGATCCTTTTTTAATTTTTTGAGGTACCTCCATACTGTTTTCATAGTGGCTGCACCAATCTACATCCCCACCAAGAGTGCAAAAGGGTTCCCCTGTCTCCACATCCTCACCAGCACTTGTTGTTTGTTGATTAACTGATGACAGCCATTCTGATGGGTGTGAGATGGTATCTCATTGTGGTTTTAATTTGCATTTTTTAAAGATTTTTATTTATTTTTAGAGAGGGGAAGGGAGGGAGAAAGAAAGGGAGAGAAACATCAATGTGTGGTTGCCTCTCCCTCACCCTGCACTGGGAACCTGGCCTGCAACCCAGGCACGTGCCTTGACTGGGAATCGAACTGGTGACCCTTTGGTTTGAAGGCCAGCGTTCAATCCACTCAGCCACACCAGCCAGGGTTAAATTGCATCTTTCGGATGATTAGTAATGTGGAGCATCTTTCCATGTCTATTGGCCATCTGTATGTCCTCTCTGGAGAAGTGTCTATTTAAGTCCTTTGCCCATTTTTAAAATTGGGTTGTTCTTTTGGTGTTGAGTTTTGTAAGTTCTTTAAAAATTTTGGATATTAACTCCTTTTCAGATGTATCAATGAATATGTTGTCCCATTTTGTGGTGTTTTATTTTTTTTTATTTATTTATTTTTTTATTATAAATTTTCTTTCTACTCTTTTTTTTTTAAAATATTTTATTATTTATTTATCTTTAGAGGGGAAGTGGGGGAAGGAGAGAGGGAGAGAAACATCAATGTATGGTTGCCTTTTGTGCGTCCCCTGCTGGGAACTGGCCTGCAGGGAACCGGCCTGCAACCCAGGCATGTGCCCTGACTGGGAATCGAACCGCGATCGTGTGGTTCGCAGGCCCGCGCTCAATCCACTGAGCTACACCAGCCAGGGCCCATTTTGTGGCGTTTTAAACATTTTGTTGATATTTTCCTTTGCTGTGCAAAAACTTTCTAGTTTGATGTAGTCCTATTTGTTTATTTTTTCTTTTGTTTCCCTTGCCTGGGGAGATGTATCTGATAAAATATTGCTATGAGCAATGTCTGAGATTTTTCTGCCTATGTGGTCTTATGGTTTCAGGTCTAATATTAAAGTCTTTAACACATTTTAAATTTATTCTGAATGTGGTGTGAGGTGGTCTAATTTCATTTTTCTTCGTGTATTTGTTCAATTCTCCCAATGCCATTTATTGGATAAACTGTCTTTAGCCCATTGTGTGTGCTTGTTTGTTCTGTCAAATACTAACTAACTATAAAGTTTCAGGTTTATTTCTGGGCTCTCTGTTCTGTTCCATTGATCTATGTGTCTGTTTTTATGCCAGTACCCTGATATCTTGATTATTATACTATATGGCCTTATAGTACACAGTTTCATACTAGGTAGTGTGATTCCTGCAACTTTGTTCTTCTTTCTCAGGATCACTGTTGCTATGTAGGGTCTTTTGTGGTTCTGAAACAGAACCACTCTGGGTTCTACTGCCCACTGCCAAAAAACCGTGACTCCCAAAGCCAGAATCTTATGAAAAGGAAAGGAACCATTTATTAAAAAGTTATACATGTTTAGAATAATAGTGGAATTCTGCCATTAAATCCCACTCTCTTTAGAAACAAAAAAACAGCCAGAAACACACAGTCCTGCCTCCCCTTTACAAACCAGGCCAGTCAGAGGTACCGTCTCTCAGGAAAAGAAAGAGAAGTCTGTAGCTTAGGTAGGCAGATTCCCATCCATATTCTGGCTTCTTTCAGTCGTCCATGCTCAGCTAGGCTCCTACTCTTAATCCAAAATCGCATGGCACCTCCTCATGGAGGGCCGGTCCGGGGGGTCCTTCTGTATCCTTTCAAACTCTGTGGCCAAGAGAGCATGGCAGCCCGACACCTGAGCTTAAATCCCAGCTTGGATCTTCCTCCATTACTTCATTTCGGACTCCTCCCACAGTGGGTTGTTACAGCTTCCCTTCCCGATATCTCTTGCCCTTCTCAACTGCTACTGTTAGTCAAGGGAGGCATGGCCTGGGGATGTAGGAGCTGCCTCAGGCTACATCACCAATTGGAGTTGTGCCCCTTTTCCTGGCTCAGAGTGCAGCAGGCACAACTATTAGCATTACTAAAACACTGGCCAAGTTCTTTAGATATGCAAAATAAGTTTCAATGGCCCTGCTTGACTTCCCCTTCCCCCCAGCCATATGAGTGGTGGTATTTCCTACATTCCTGGGCACCCCAAGTTCGGGACACCTGTTACAGTTCCATATAAATTATTTTAAAATATTTTATTTATTTATTTTTAGAGAGGGGGAGGGAGAAAGAGGGAGAGAACATCGATGTGTGAGAGAAACAACCATCAGTTGCTTCTTGCTTGCCCCCAGCAGGGGACCTAGCCTGCAACCCAGGCATGTAACTGGGTATCAAACTGGTAAACTTCTAGTCTGCAGGCCAGTGCTCAATCTACTGAGCCACACCAGCCAGGGCTAATTTTGGAAATATTTGTTTCTAGTTCTGTGAAATACATCTTCGGAATCTTGATAGGAATTGCCTTGCATCTACAGATTGCTTTGGGTAGTATGGACATTTTAATGATGCTGATTCTTCCTGTCCATGAATACGGTATGTGCTTCCACTTGTTTGTATCTTCTTCAATTTCTTTCTTTGTTGTCTTATAATTTTCTGAGAAAAGATCTTTTACATTTTTGGCTAGGTTTATTCCTAGGTATTTCATTCTTTTTGAAGCAATGGTGAATATATTGTTTTCATAATTTCAGTTTCTGTTAGTTCGTTACTGGCATATAAAAATGCAGCTGATTTCTGGATATTAATTTTGTATCCTGATTCTTTGCTGAATTCATTTATCAGTTCTAGTAGCTTCTTGGTGGAATCTGGGATTCTCTATGCACACTATCATGTCAGCTGCAAATAGAGACAGTTTTACTTTTTCCTTTCCAATTTGGATGTCTTTTATTTCTTCCTTCTGTGTGGTCACTGTAGCTAGGGCTTCCTGTACTATGTTGGATAAAAGAGGTGAATGCAGACATCCCCGTCTTGTTCCTGATCTTAAGGGGGGCACTTGCCATGTTTGCCTGTTGAGCATGATGCTGGCAGTGGGGTGTGTCATATTTGGCCTTTTTTTGGTTTAGATATGCTCCCTCTATTACCACTGTGCTAACAGTTCTTATCATAAATTGGTGCTGGATTTTATCGAAAGCTTTTTCTGCATCTATTGATATGATCATGTGATTTTTATTTTTTGTTTTGTTTATGTGGTGAGTCACATTTATTGATTTTCAAATGTTGTACCAAACTTGTATTCCCAAAGAATAAGTCACTCTTGATCATGTTGATGCATTGCATGTATGTATATGTGTGTATGTATGTGAGATTTTTTTGTATGTGAGATTTTTTGATGTATCACTGTATTTGGTTCAACTAATATTTTGCTGGGGATCTTAGCATCTATGTTCATCAGGGATATTAGCCTATACTTTTTTTTTGTAGTGTGTTTATCTGGTTTTGGAATTGGGATAATGCTGGCCTTTTAAAGCAAGCTTGGGAGCTTACCTCCTTTTACACTTTTAAAAATAGTTTGAAAAGGAGGGGTGTTAATTTTTCCAGGAATGTTTGGTAAAATTCACCTCTGAAGCCATCTGGCCCAGGGCTTTTGTTTATTGGGAGTTTTTTTTTTTATTACTGCTTCAATTTCTAGGTGTAATCTGTCTATTCAAATTCTCTGATTCTTCCTGATTTAGTTTTGGAAGATTTGATGTTTCTAGGAATTCATCCAATTTCTCCAGGTTGTCCAGTTTGTTGGCATATAGTTGTTTATAATGTTTTCTTACAATCCTTTGTATTTCTTTGGTGTTGTTTGTTATTTCATTTCTGGTTTTATTTATTTGGGTCCTTTCTCTTTTTTTCTTGATGAGTCTGGTTAAAGGCTTGTTTATCTTTTCAAAGAAGCAGCTCTTGGATTCATTGATCTTTTAAATCATTTTTTAGACTTTATTATGTTTATTTCTGCTCTGATATTTATTATTTTCTTTCTTCTACTCACTTTGGACTTTGTTGTTTTTTTCAAGTTCCTTTATGAGTAAAGTCAGATTGTTTACTTGAGTTTTTTCTTTTTCTTTTTAATACAGGCCTGTAATGCTATGAAATTCCCTTTCTGGACTGGTTTCTCTGTGTCCCACAGATTTTGGATGGCTGTGTTCTCATTTTCATTTGTTTCAAGGTACCTTTTGCTTTCTTCCTCGACCTCATTGTTGACCCATTCACTGTTTAATACCTTGTTACTTAGTTTCCGTGTTTTGTAGGTTTTTACAGTGTTCTTGTGATTGACTTTTAGTTTCATAGCATTGTGGTCAGAGAAGATGCTTGATGTCATTTCAATCTTCTTAAATTTATTGAGACTTGTTTTGTGTCCTAACATATGGACTATTCTACAAAAATCTTCCATGCGCACTTGAAAAGTATGTGTATTCTGCTGCTTTGGGATAAAATGCTCTGAAGATACCAATTAAATTCATCTAGTGTGAATTTAGTCTAGTGCGTCATTTATAGCCACTGACTCCTTGTTGATTTTCTGTTTGGCAGATCTATCCGTTGAAGTAACTGGGTTGTTAAAATTCCCGACTATGGCTATATTTCTGTCAGTCTCTCCCATTATGTCCATCAAGATTTGCTTTGTACACTTAGATGCTCCTATGTTGGGTTCATATGTGTTTACTAGGGTTATATCCTCTTATTGGATTGTTTCCTTTTTCATTATGTAGTGTCCTCTTTGTCTCTTACTAGAGCCTTGGTTTTAAAGTCATGTTGTCAGATGTAAGTACTGCCACCCTGAGTTTTTCCCCTTTTCATTTGCATGACATATCTTTTCCCATCCATTTACTTTTAGTCTGTGTGTATCTTTTGATCTGAGGTAGGTCTCTTGGAAGCAATACATCTGTGGGTCTTGTTTTCTTATCCATTCAGCTACCCTCTGGTTGGTTGGAGCATTTAAGCCTTTCACATTTAAGGTGATTATTGATAGATACATATATAGTGCCATTTTATTGTTAAACTATTTTTCTTTCTTTTTTCTTCTTCATTTTAAAGATTTTATTTATTTATATTTTAGACAAAGGGGAAGGGAGGGAGAGACATCAATGTGTGGTTGCCTCTCATATGCTCCCTACTGGGGACCTGGCCCACAACCGAGGCACGTGCTGGGATCAGGAATCCAACTGACAACGTTCTGGTTTGCAGACCAGAGCTCAATCCACTGACTCGCACCAGCCAGGGTCTCCTCTTCTCTTGCTCCTTCTCCTTCTTCTTCTTAAAACAAGCCCTTGAAAATTTGTTGCAGTACTGGTTTGGTGTTCAAAAACTCCTTTAGCTTGACTTCTGACCAAGATGGAGGCATAGGTGGAAACATTGTGCCTCCTTGCACAACCAAATTTAAGGACAACAAAGACTTAGAAACAAAAACACAACCAGAACAGACAGAAAATTGAACTGTACCCAAGTCCAACAACGAACCATTCAACCAGACCAGTAAGAGGGGCGGAGTCAATGGCCAGCAGAAAGGGGTCACTGCAGGAACAAACAGTGGTTGGCAGACCTGGGCATGGGGAAGAAAGAGCAGACCCACCCAGTGAGGGCGCAAAGCAGTTGGCTGATCCCGGACACACATTTGCATGCAGATAAACCAGGCAAAAACAGACAGTGAGACAGACCGTGCAACCCAGGGCCCCACTGATGGGAAATAAAGCCTAAAAGCACCGATTGGAAAAACTTGCAGGGGTTGAGGCACCGGCTGAGACTCCCAGCCTCACAGGAGAGTTCGTTGGAGAGACCCACAGAGTCTTAGCACATATACAAGCCCACCCACCTGGGGACCAGCACCGGAAGGGCCCAATTTGATTGTGGGAAGCAACAGAGGGGACTGAAATCTGGGAGTCAGCAGAGCAAGTGCCATTGTTCCCTCTCTGACCTTGCCCCCCACATACAGCATCACAACCCAGCCACTGGGTTGCCCCGCCGGAGTGAACACCTAAGGCTCCGCCCCTCATATGTAACAGGCGCGACCAGACCAAAAAATTATGGCTCAAACACAAGAACAAATCAAAGCCCCAGAGCCAACAGTTTTAAGCAACCAAGAGATAGCCAACCTATGAGATGCACAGTTCAAAACACTGGTGATCAGGATGCTCACAGAACTGGTTGATTTTGGTCGCAAATTAGATGAAAAAGTGAAGGCTACACTAAGTGAAATGAAGGAAAATGCACAGGGAATCAATAGTGATGGAAAGAAAACTGGGACTTAGATCAACGGAGTGGACCAGAAGGAAGAAAGAAACAACCAAACAGAAAAGAATGAAGGAACAAGAATTTTAAAAAACGAGGAGAGGCTTAGGAACCTCCAGGATATATTTAAACTTTCCAACATCCGAATTATAGAGGTACCAGAAGGGAAAGGGGAAGAGCAACAAGTAGAAAACGAATTTGAACAAATAATAAAGGAGAACTTCCCCAATCAGGTAAAGGAAATAAACTTCCAGGAAGTCCAGGAAGCTCAGAGAGTCCCAAGGAAGGTGGACCCAAGGAGGAACACACCAAGGCACAACATAATTACATTAGTCAAGATTAAAATGAAGGAGAGAATTCTAGAAGCAGCAAGAGATAAAGAGACAGTCACCTACAAAGGAGTTCCCATCAGACTGTCAGCGAATTTCTCAAAAGAGACCTTACAGGCAAGAAGGGGCTGGAAAGAAGTATTCAAAGTCATGAAATGCAAAGACCTACATCCAAGGTTGGTCTGTATAGCAAAGCTTTCATTTAGAATGAAAGGTCAGATAAAGTGCTTCTCAGGTAAGGTCGAGTTAAAGGAGTTCATCATCACTAAGCCCTTATTATATGAAATGTTCAAGGGACTTACCTAAGAAAAAGAAGATAAAAAATATGAACAGTGAAAGGACAGCAAATTCACAGTTATTAACAACCACACCTAAAACAAAAGCAATCTAAGAGGACAGCTAGATCAGGAGTGGAAACATAGAAATGAAGATCATGTGGAGGGTTAGCAACGGGAGTGGGAGGAGGAGAAGGGGGGAGAAGGTACAGAGACTAAGTAGCATAGAAGGCAGGGAGAAAATAGATGGGGGGAGGGCAAGAGTAGTGTGGGAAATGCAGAGGCTAAAGAACTTATGACCCATGGACATGAACATGAACTAAAGGGGGGGAAGGTGGGTGGGAGCAGGTGTGCAGGGTGGAGGGGAGTGAAAGGGGGAAATGGGACAACTGTAATGGCATAATCAATAAAATATATTAAAAAAAACCCCAAATTCCTTTAGCTTTTTCTTTTGGGGGTAGCTCCTCATTTCTTCTTCAATTTTAAATGATAGCCTTGCTGGGGGAAGTAGCCTTGGTTGTAGGTTCTTGCTTTTCATCACTGTGAATGTTTCACACCACTGCCTTCGGAGACCCTAAATGCCTCTGACTGGGGGTGCGGTGAGTGGGCCGTCGATTCTGACACAGAAAGTCAACAACCCCACCACTCCTCAGAGGTGTTAGTGTCTGTGTCAGATCAAACCCTGGACCTGCCTGCCCTGATAGGTGGGGTTTCCCGGCAAGGGTATTGCCCTCTGAGCCTCAGTTCCCTTGTCTGATGCTGAGGTGGTATTGAACTGACAAGTCCTGCTTCCTAAGCCTGGTTTGCATGACTCAGTGATGCAATACCTGTAAAAGTTCCGTACAAGGTCTGACAGGCAGGAAGAGCTAAATCAATAGGACCTTAATAGTTTTATTATTAATCATTATTATCGTTGCCCTGGTATTGTGTGACCCCAGGCTCAAGTTCTCTGTGCCTCAGGCTCCATCCGGGAAGGGACTTCTGAAGGTCATGTTCAAATATCTCAAGGCAGCTTAGGGGGAAGCTATATCCTCTGAAGAGTAGTGGGGAAGAGAGGCGTGGGGTGGGGGTTATCATCTTCCTCAAATGTCCCAATGCCTCAGCCACATAGGATGGAGGGTCTGCTAGTGATTCCACAGGAACCTCTGGTGAGGAGGGAGTTAGACCCTGGTGACCACGTCCTGGACAGGGTCTGAGTCTCAGATTTGGGGGACCAGCATCTTTACTGGCTGGCCCCGAGGTCCCAAGGATGTCTCTCCTGAGTCAGGATTCAGGAGCAGCCTGTGCCAGAGAAAGACTGGGGCTACAGTGCCCTCTCGTGGCCAGTTCCTTGGGTTCCAGAGTTAGATGTGACCAAAGGTTGGAACTTCCAGGATCACTATTTGGGTAACAGGGAGATCAGGTTAGACTAGGGATCTGCCGTGTGTCTGGAGAGATAGGAGGTGAGGACTCAAAAAAACTCTGCAGTCACCTCCAAGAAGCCCCTCCCTGGCACTCCAGACTGGGTCAGGGCCCCCCGTCCTGGCCCTGGCCCTTCCCCCACTCCTGGCTGCTGTGTGGTGATGGGTCTGTTATTCCAGCGGACCATCGGCTTAAGACAGAGCCTGGGGCAGAGCCATCAGAGACATCATTGCTGTGTCCCCAGCATGTGCACACAGGGCTGGGGACCATGGTACTCTCCCTGTTATGAGCCTGTTAACCTCTCCCTTCTCTTTGCCTTTTAGCTCCAGACCATCTTCTGGGAAGTTTTCCTTAATACAGCCCGGCCGCTGCCCCCTCCATGTTGTCCAGGTGTCAGTGTGCAGGAGGGCACAGCCTAGAGCCTACCTGGCTCTGTCCCTGCACGTGCACGCCTCGCATATCGACAGTGTGGAGAGACAGGGAACATCACGACTGATTGACTCATATATGTATTCAACAAATATGGTAATAATTGAGCATCAGCTATTTTTCAGGCCGTTTTCTAGCCCCAGTAGAGGAGTGCTGGGAACTGGCAGCGGGTGGAACAGCAGCCCCTGCCCTCCTGAGTGCTGGTATTCTGATGGGCGGAGCAGACAGCAAGTCAAATGACTAAACAGGTCTACAGCATGGCGACCAACTATGACGTGTTGAAAGAAAAATAAAGGATTACACAGGACAGAGAATTATGGGGGTGCTATTTTAGTTGAGGTTGTCTCTGAGGAGGTAACATTTAATCAGAAACCTGAATAAAGAGAGTAATGGAGCCATGCAGGTATATTGTTGAGGAGCATTTTAGCACAGGGAATAGGCGGAGTAGCTGACGGGAAGTTCAGAATGGCTGAGGCAGAATGGGAATGTTCCAAGGACAGAGAGAAGGCCCACGTGGCTGAGGCAAAGTAAGCTGAGAAAAATAAGGAAGGAGTTAAGGTCAGAAATGTGATAGGGTTTGGGGAAGGGGTCCGGAAAGGCTTTGAGGGCATAGTGAGAGCTTTGCATTGTATTCTAATTGTGAAAGAAGTCGGTGGAGGGTTTGGGCCAGAGAACAGTGTGGTGCCACGTGTTTTAGACAGTCCACTCTGGCTGCCGTGCAGCTGTCCCGGTGGGAGGCGGTGGGAGGCAGGAGACTGTGAAGAGGAAAAATGTGGGCGGGTCCTGGATTTATTTCTTGAATGTAGAGATAACAGGACTTGCTGGTGGGCTTGGTGTGTGTGTCTGTGTGTGCAAAAGAAGAGGAGAGTCAAGGATGATTGATTGCACTTAGAACAAAGTCTGTGTTCTTCATAATGTCCTACAAGGCCCTACATGATCTGGATCCTTGCTCTCTCCCCAACCTTGTCCCCCCTCTCAGTCACTCTGCTGCAGTTACATTGGCTTTCTTAATGGTCATTGAATATGCCAAGCTTGTTCCCTTTCACCTTATATTACATGGTTGGCAATTTTTCAGGTCTCAGCTTAAATGTCACCTCCTCAGAGAAGCTGCCCCTTTCTTTATGGCATTTATCACTCTCTAAAATAATCTTATTTATTTATTTATTCATTTTTGGTTTATCATCTATCTTTCTTTACAGCTCTGTGAGGGCAGTGACTTCGGTCACTGCTCTCTCCCAGGGCCTAGAAGGGTGCTTGGCACATAGCAGACACAATAAATGAACATGGGGGGGGGGTTAACCCTCCCCCCCCCATGCTGGTTCACTGGCTGGCTTACACAGAAGAGACACCCAGGCAAACCAGGCACAGGCAAGAATCCACGACACACTCTGGGGAGCCCTAGAAGCCAGGGACAACCTGCTCCCTTGCCTGTGGTGCCTGGAATATAGAGAGCCCTAGCTAGGAATGGAGCACCTAGGGAGGAGGGAAGGATGCTCTGGGGCGAGCCCCGCCCTGTATCCCCAGCGGCCAATGGGCGCGAAGTCCTCCTGACGCCCCCTGGGACGTGTAGTCTGGCCAGGGGTGCCTTCGGGCGCCGCCGCGCGCCCCTAGACTCCACGTCCCGTCGTGCGCCGGAAGGCGCGGGGATTGGTCCAGCCCCGCCCCCAGCCCGCCCCGATCCGCTCGCGCCGCAGCCCCAAGAATGAATGAAATCGTAACGCACTGGGCGGCAGAGCGGGCGGCGCAGGCCGGGCTGGGCCCGCGCGCGGCTGCAGCGGCGCCCCCGGCCGGAGGCGGCCCAGCTGAGCGGGCCATGGCTACCGCCATTCAGAACCCACTCAAGTCGTGAGTGTCCCCGCCGCCCACGTCCCTCCATCTCTCCGCCCTTCCCTGCCCTCGTTGGGGAGGGGACGCAGTGCGCGGATGGTAGTTGAATAAAGCCCCCCACCCCCCAGCGCGCCGTCACCCCGTCAGCCCCTGGGGTTGGGGTGGGGAGCCCCATCAGAGTCACGGGGGGCTCTCCTTTGTCGCTGTCAGTGAAGGAATGTGGCGCGGGCTGGGGAGTGGCGGAGGCCGTTCCCCCACCCAGAGTGGGAGTAGGGGCTTCCCTCTCCTCCGCCTCCAGCTCTCCTTCTTCCTGTCTCTTGGTCTGGGAGTGCACACTCCTAAGTCCAGACCTCAGTCTCCAGTGTCTTCACCACCCCTTTCTCCCTCTTTCTCTGGCCACGCGGCCGTAGGATGGGCGCTGAGACGTCGGGGGTTCCCGGTTAGATCCCCGTTGTCTCTTTATATTCCTCCCTCAGTCTTCAGTACTTAGAAGCCCCGATGCCCCGGTCAGCTTAGACCATGGAATTCTTCTCTCTTCCAGCCCTTACACACCGAACTCGAGCATCTCCCATCCTCTTGGGTACCAGGTGCTTCTGGAGAGGATGCTGGGAGCGCCCCGAGTCTCCGAGGGATGCCTCCCTTTCTCCCTGTCGGAGTCCCTCTTCCTTGCGTTAGCTTCCTTCGGGCGTCTGGGTTCGCGCCTAGCTCCCTCCCACATCTCCCCTCTCCTAGCCTTCCTCGATCTCTCTACCTCTCTCTTTCCCTTTCCCTCTATGCTTCTCTCCCTCGTCGGGGACCCTGGACTACAAGGCGTTGTACAACCCCCTTTCCCAAGCGTTGACTTCGGCCTGGAATGACAGGCGCGCAGCCGCTCCAGTCCTCCCCCCGGGGCTGGAGAGCGCGCACTCCCCTCCCCCTCTTCCCCGGCCCGGGGGAGGAGACCGCTGGCGAGCGCCCGCGGCGCCGCACAAAGGGGCCAGGGTTACCTCCCCGACCCTTCTCCCAACCCCTTGCCCTCGTTGCCTTGACCTTGAGCAATGTGAGCTGGGGGCTGAGGAGACGGGCGGGGCCCAGGGCACCCCCCACTTCAAGGGCTGTGCCCAGTGTCTTGACCTAAGGCGCCCAGTTGCTCTGGTTTTGGAGCCGAGAAGTTGGGAGAGGTGGGGGGCGGGGGCTCTTAGGCAAGCACCTACGCGTGAGGCTTTCCGTGAGCAAAAGAGGGCTCGCAGGGCCCGAGAGGGGCTCGGGTCAGTGTGAGATGGTGTGTGATAGATGTCTCCCCAATGAGGGATATCCCCCAAGGGGCTGTGACCCTGTTCCAGTGTCCGGTGGTCCTATACACAGACATCCGGGCCTCCTCACTCTGACCCTGTCCAGCCCCCTAGGAGGATGTGTGCGCTAGCCCAGTGCAGGGACCTGGAGGCCGGAGTCAGAACTGAGGTGGGAGTGCCGGCACCCTCCTTTGCTGTCACCTTCGGAGGGGTCTGCAGGGGTGAGGGTTGGGACCCCTGAAAGAATATACAATTCTAATCTTGGGAGTAGGAGGCTGGAGGGTGCAGTCCTCAAAAATTCTTACCGCCTGCATTCAAATTCCAGCTCCAGCAATTAATTCTCCATCCTCGGCCTCAGTGCTACCATCTGTGAATTGGGGAATTAACAGTTCTGATTATCTCACGGGGCTGTTTGATATTTGTAGAGCTCTTAGTATGGAGCCTGACTGTGACTAAATGTGAGTGATTGGTAGTAGTAGTGTCAGTAGTATTGATTTCATCGGTGGTCTGGTTTCTCTCAGCGCAGGTGGAGGGCGGAGTCACACAGGAAGGTTGTTCGGGCAAGGGAAGGAACTGGGAGTTCAGGTGTGGGAGGGGGGTCTGTGAAGGTGGTGAGGGGGGAGAAGAGGGAGGGAGGCCCCTCCCCAAGTGGTCATCGGGGTCTGTGGGTCAAATGGAGTGTCTACGCTAAGGCTCCAAATTGATAAAATTGGTTCGCGGGCTCTGGGGTGGGGCAGGAGCAAGCTAGCGTTTCTGGGGCTGGAGGTGTGGGGAGGAAGTGTCAGAGGGTGTGCTGGGTTGGGGACCTGTGAGGTGGTGGCAGGTGAGAAAAGAAGGTGGCAAGGGCACCCACTCTCTGAACTGTGCTGTTGGATTAGGGGCAGGGCTTACTGTGATTGACACATGGGTCGGCCAGTAAAGGGGCCTGGAGGCCAACGTGAGTGTGGGCTTGCCGCACCCCCCTGACCTCTCTCCTTGTCGTGTCTCTGGGCCGGATGTGAAGCAGAAACCCTTCCCTCAAGGCCTTACCTGGGGCAGATGGGGAGAGTTTGTGGAAGGGGTCTAGGAGCAGAGGGCTGTGTGTGTTTGTGTGTGTAGGTGTGTGGAGAAGCGACCATGGGATATGAAGCCTGAGGGGGTTTCTCTCACCAGGGGGAGGTGAGGTCAGTCCCCGTAAAGCGCTTCACAAAAGAAGTGAAGGCTAGTGTGGCTTCGCCCTCCTCTGTCTGCTGGAGAGCCCCCTGGTGGACAGGACGTTGGTGGGTGTTTTCACCCAGGCAGAGGCTCAAACCTGGCCACAAAGCTTGGACTAGGAGGGCTGTGGGTGTGTGCATGGAGAAACTGAGTAAGTGCGGGTGACCAGGTGAGTCAGCTCACTTGCTGGGCACCCCTTAGGGTGGAGTCACTGTGGGTAACAGGGGCAGAGAGAAGGTGTAAGGGCCACTTGGGGACACAGACGTCTGGGGGAGTGAATCCTTCCGGCAGTCGTACCTTCACACATCCCCCCAAAGCAGAGAGCATGTAACAGCACCTCCCTGTGCCTCAGAGTCCTCATCTGGAAAAAGCGGCTAATAACAGCATTACCCGGGAGGGTCATTATGAGGGCTAAATGAGTCGGTCCCTGTAAAGCACTTAGAACTGTGTCCAGCACATGGTGGGTGTTCAGTGTGTTTATTCATTTCAATATTTATTGAACATTTACTATGTGCCAGGCATTAGTCTTTCTAATGGTAATAATATTACCATTTTCTATCTTAGTACAGATTCTCTTGGTGGGATGAACGAATTTATTGAGCAGGTATCTTTTTCTTAAACATTTTTTAAAAAGATATTAATTATTGAGGAACAAGTATGAAAGACACAGAGATGAGGACTGGGGGGGGAATGGGAGGGAGGGGGGAGACCGGGCGGGGGGGGGGGGTACGGTGGGATGGGAGAAATAGATGAAAAAAAAAATGTACTTGAAAAGTAACTAAATAAAATAATATTAAAAAAGATATTAATTATTTATTTTTAGAAAGAGGGGGGAAAAGAGGGAGAGAGAGGGAGAGAGACATCAATGTGTGGTTGCCTCTCGTGTGCTCCCCGCTAGGAGCCTGGCCTGCAACCCAGGCACGTGCCCTGACTGGAAATTGAACTGGCAACTCTTTGGTTCTCAAGCCGGTGCTCAATCCATTGAGCCACACCAGCCAGGGCAAGCAGGTACACTTTAAAACAATTTACTTATATTTACTCATTTAATTCTCACGACAACCCAGTGAGGCATTACCCTGATGAGGGAATTCAGACCCAGAAAGGCTAAACCATTCGCCTAAGGTTACATGGCCACCAAGTAACAAAGCCAGGATTTGAACCTAGGAGGTATGGCTATAGCTCCTAACTAGTACTGCTGCTGTCAGGCCTGCAAAAGGATTGAGCAGGTTGGGCGGGGCCACCGTGAGAGTGACAGCTCCGTGTGGGACAGAATAAGGTAGGGTTCTCTGGAGCTAGGAGGGGCTGGGGAGTGGAGCTGGGGAGGGGACAGTGTTGGTGAGCTAACGTCTGCGAGAGCGCGGCGACGTTGGTGGGACGTTTGTGTGGGCACCTGCACGGTGTCTCCGAGTCTCCTGGCACTGTAGTGTGTGTGAGTGTAAATGTATGTATGTGGGGTGTGGGAGTGGAGTGTGCGTGAGTCTACGTGGGCGGCAGTGAGTATACGTGTGAATTTGTGTGTAAATGGCCGTGCGTGGGTGGGCAAGTCCAGGTGTGCGTGTGAGTGTACGCCTGTGAGGCCGGATGTGTGAGTGAGCGCGCGTGAGCGACTCTGCGTGCTGCCCGGGCCCCACCTCTGCACCCCTTCCCCGGCGTGGACCCGCCAGCCGCCAGGCCTGGACTACGACTCCCAGCCTGGCCCGGGAGGGCCCGCCCCACCGTCCTGATTGGCTGTGACCCCCGTGCTCCCGCCCCCCGGGAATGAATGGATGGGCGGCCTCCGCGCCCGCCCGAGCGCTGGGAGGACCGACCCGGCGGGGACCTGCTGGGGGCAGGACCGGGGGAGCAAGATGGCCACAGTCATCCCCGGCCCCCTGAGGTGATACCGGCCAACGGGAGGCGGGAGAGGGCGCGCGCGCGCGGGCGTGTCTGCGCTGGTGTGTGTGTGTGTGTGTGTGTGTGTGTGTGTGTGTGTGTGGCAGCTGGGGGTGGGGCCGATGGGGTGTCTAGGGGGCTGTCACTGTGGGCTCGGCTGCGCAGGGGTGCGAGTGTGTGAGTCTGGGTCTCTGGCAAGAACGGGGTCCGATGCGCTACTCCTGGAGGAGCGGAGGGTGTGGGGAACTCAGAGTCCTCTTCGAGCCCTCTTCTGGGCAGGGGTCATGTCCCGCCCTGCGACCCCTGGGTAGGGGAGCGGGTGAAATGGGAATGGCCGCGGGGGTGGGGGGGCGGCGGGGGGCGGCGCGGAGACCTGGGTAAACTTGAGCGAAGCTCACACGCCTTTGTCTTGGGATATAGAGGGTCACTTGTTTGTGCTGTGTGTTTTGAGGGGATGTGTGTGTGGAGATGTATTTCATTTCTTTTATTCTACACTAGGTATTTTGGGGTATTTGGGTCTTTGAGTGTGTGCACATGTCCTTTGAAGCTGTGCATCATTTGTGTTCTGTGTCTTTGGTTGTGTAGGTACACATATATATATGTGTAAGTTTTCGTGTGAATATGGGTAATATATGTTTCTATATCATAAATGTGTGTGTCTTTGTGTGATTGAATATGCAGTATTTTAGATGTTGGTTTCTATATTGTATATCTTTGTGAATGTGTGTGTATCCTGGGTGAATCTGTATAATTTCTTTGTATAGTGTGTGTGTGTGTGTGTTTGTGATTTGTGTTGTGTCTTTGGATATATGTGTAAGTGCATATGTTTGCTTTAACATCCCTTCAATATTTGTGTGTCTGTATATGTGTTTGGATACTTAAGTGTGACTATGTGTGGAGTGGTGTGTCTGATGCCTGTCTGCACGTTGTGTGTCTTTGTGTGGGTGATTTGTTATGTTGTGTCTTTGGATACGTGATGCGCACCTGTGCATGGGTATATGTGTGATCTGTTTCTGCACTGTGTGACTTGGGATATTTGTTTTTCAGTGGGTGTGTGTACGTTCACACATGTGAGATTCACACTGTTTCTTCTTTGTGAGTCTTGGGATATGTCTCTCTTTGTGTGAAGTGGTGTGACTATGTGTGATTTGTTTGAGTTGTGTGTGTGGGTATGTGCGCATAGGGATGGGTCCTGGTGTATTTTGTTTGTTTATATATTGTGTATACCTACTCATTGGCTTGAGGCCTGCTGGAGTCCCAGGCGGGGGGCTCCTGAGTCCAGGAGCCACGGGAGGGGAGAGGTGAGGTTGGAAGTGTCGGCCCACCCATTCCTGACTGCGGGGAGGGGTCCTGCGCCACCTGGGCCTCCCGCCCTTGCTGACAGTTGCCCACCGCTCACCGCCCCTCAGCCTAGGTGAAGACTTCTACCGAGAAGCCATAGAGCACTGCCGCAGCTACAACGCACGTCTGTGCGCTGAGCGCAGCCTACGCCTGCCCTTCCTCGACTCGCAGACTGGTGTGGCCCAGAACAACTGCTACATCTGGATGGAGAAGACCCACCGAGGGCCAGGTACTGCCAGGAGGGCGAGGGCGGGGGTGGGGCGGGCCAGGGGCCTCGAAGCCCCTGTCTTACAGCCTGCTTCACTCCAGGTCTGGCTCCAGGACAGATCTACACGTACCCCGCCCGCTGTTGGAGAAAGAAACGGAGACTCAACATCCTGGAGGACCCCAGACTCAGGCCCTGCGAGTACAAGATCGGTGGGTGGAGCCGCCTGTGCCTGGGGCATCTTCCACGTGCTCCCGCAGCAGCCCCGCTGTGTGGCGGTGTGGGGGTGTGGGGGTGTGGCGGTGTGCGGGTGTGTCTGAGCCTTCACCTCCCCTCCCTGAAGCTGGTGTCTGAGTGGCCGGCTGTGTGTCTGCCCGAGTGTCGTCCGAGTTACTCGGGTTTTCCCTGAGTGACTGGGCTTTGGATGGTATCTTCTCCTACTTGGGCCCAGGTGTATTTGAGTGCAGAGTAGTGTGTGTTCTGGTGTCTAGGTGTATCCAGCCTTTATCTCTTCCCTTGTCATTTGGGATGTGTTAGTGTCTGGCTCTGGGTGCCTGAGGAGCCTGGATGCGTCAGAATAGCTGACTGTAACCCTTGCTATTTGTAGTGGAGTCTGTACATAAGTGTGTCTGAGTCTCATTCCAGGTGTTTCCAAGTGTATGAGAAGGCTTATTTCAGTGTGTGTGAGTGTGAGTGTGTGGCCGGCTGCCTCTCGCATTGAGCGCCCCGGTACCTGGAATGTCTGCGAGGTCCTCTTCCCTTAGCATCTGATGGGTGAGGTGTGTTCCTGCCCGGGTGTGCTGGTCCACCGGAGTGTCTGGCCTTATCACTTAAACGTGTCCAGTACTATCAGAACCACTGGCTGTTTCCCTTCCCCATCCATTTGAGGGTCTGTGTGGGTCCAGTTATTTGTCTGGCTGTGTCTTCCTGGGTGTGTCTAACTCCCTCAGAGGGGCTGTATCTCCCGTGTGTGTCCATGTGTATCCGAGTGATTCTCTCTGAGTGTGTCTGTACCTCCTCGGTACGTGTCCAGGTGTATACCAGGGTCTGCCTGTGTCTCCTCCACGTGTCTGGATACATCTGAGTGTCTGGGTGTATCTCTTCCTTTGTCTGGCTGTTGCAGATGATCTGTCTGTACCTCTCCTGTGTGTGCCTGTGTGTGTGCTGTGTGAATGTGTGTCTCCATGTTTAGGTGTGAGTCAGGGTCTGGCTGGGGTCTCTCCATATATCTAGGTTCATACAACGGTCCGCCGTGTCTCCTCCTGAGTGTATCCCAGGGAATCTGAGGCTCTGAGCATCCTTCTCACTGTGTGTAGTTGAATCTTTGCGTCTGCTGCTGGTGGAGAGTGGAAAAGCCGCTTCCCTTCCTTGGCGAGCATGGTCTTCCCACCTGGGCAGTTTGAGGAGTCCTCCAGGCACAACTCGCCCACTTGACTGTCCCATCATGGCCTTGTCCCCAGACTGTGAGGCACCTCTGAAGAAGGAGGGAGGCCTCCCCGAAGGGCCGGTCCTTGAGGCTCTCCTGTGTGCTGAGACGGGGGAGAAGAAGATGGAGCTGAAGGAGGAGGAGGCCATTCTGGACTGCCAGGTAGGACTGCGCCCAGGGGCCCCTGCCTCCTGCCCTGGCTCATCCCGTCCCTGCTCTGGAACCTCCCCTGGCTCCCTAGGGCGTTCTGGCATCTTAGTCTTCGCCCTCCCACCTCTCCTCTCTTCGGAAGACCTCCTGACTTGCCCTGCCACCCCCATCTCCAGCTCTGCACAGAGCCCCCCAAAGCAGAACAGGGCCCACGTTTTCTTGACTCCACTCCGTTCTCCTGGTGCCCAGAAACAGCAGCTGCTGGAGTTTCCACACGACCTCGAGGTGGAAGACTTGGAGGATGACATTCCCAGGAGGAAAAACAGGGCCAAAGGAAAGGTACCTCCCCATCACCCCTCGCCTCGGAGCAGGCCCCTTTCCTAAGCGGGCACGGTGATCAGACCTGCCCCACTTGGACCTCACGGAACCCTCAGAACAACTGGCAAGACTGTATACCCAATTCACAGATGAGAAGGCCGAGGCTCAGCTCTGTTAAGCCGACTGCAAACCAGAGATTGTAGGTGGGCCAGAACTGCCCTCACACCTGTGTGCAGGGCAGAGGAGACTGAGCCGCAGAGGGGCTGAACCGCTGGAGGCCCACTGTTAGGCAGCGGCTGAGCGGTGCAGCTTTCGGGCCCACACGATGAGATGAGATCTCTTTCAGTGCCTTCCCTTTTTAGGCCCCTCACTCCTAACTCTTCCCCCAGGCATATGGCATCGGGGGTCTCCGGAAACGGCAGGACACCGCTTCTCTGGAGGACCGAGACAAGCCGTATGTCTGTGATAGTGAGTCCTTCTGAAGAGGGGGAGAGAGAGAGTGGGGCGTAGTGACCTGTCCCCTCCCGGCCCCTCTTCTGTTCCGGGGCCCCGGTAGGGGGATGCTCAGGCCTCTGGCAGAGGGGGAGGTGCGATCCTGGAGGTCAGAACCCAGGCAAGGCTGGGGAGGGCTCACCCGCCCTCCCTGCTCCTCTGCCCTCCAGTCTGTGGGAAACGGTATAAGAACCGGCCAGGGCTCAGCTACCACTACACCCACACCCACCTGGCGGAGGAGGAGGGGGAGGAGAACGCGGAGCGCCACGCCCTGCCCTTCCACCGGAAAAACAACCACAAACGTGAGCAGGCGGGCGGGCTGTGGGCTGGTGAGGGGCCCTGAGCACTGGGGCTAGGAATCTGGGACGGAGGGGGCACGTTAGACATTTCTGGAAAATCTCCAGCTCAGCGGTCCCCTCCCCCCACCAACCATGGGGGAAGCTGGCTCTGGGGTTGCCACGGCAACCAACCATCTCTCTCTCTCTCTCTCTCTCTCTCTCTCTCTCTCTCCCCCCCTCCCTCTCCCTCTCCCCCGGCCAGGCGTAATATTTCTGGGTCTGATTTATTGTTTCAATTAGAGCTTGGGGAGGGGGGTGATAGATGACTCCCCTCCTCCCTGCCTGCCTTTCTCCCTTCTTTGCTGAGCTTTGCTGGAGGGGCAGGGTCTGTGGCCTGGGAGCCCTTGGTGACGGCCCGTGCCAGTCCTATGCCAACCGTGACAGCGGAGGGATGCGGGGGCCTGGAGGGAGGCTCTCCCAGTGGAGAAACTGTCTTCACCCCCATCCCTTGGCGGGAGAGGACTGTCTCTATCTTCTCCCCACTGCACCCAGGCATCTCTGCGTTCAGGTTTTTCTGTCCGAATGTTTCCATACCAGATCTGGGCCAGTGGCATCTGCCCAGTTTTCATCGAGTTGGGACTCAGGTGGGGGTGGCTGTCTGTCTGAGAGAAGCGTCCGCCTGGGGGAGCAGGGGCTCTTCCTGAAGTTGGATTTGCCAAGTTTTTACCCAACAAAGAGGACATGTCACTTGACAACAAAGGAATTGGGGGGATCCTGATGAGCATTATTTGGACCCCCAATCTCTTCTGCTCCTGGCCACAGCTCAGGGTGGCTACTCTCTGTCCCCACCTCCCCCAGGTCAGGACCTAGGGGTCCACCCCTGGGGGGCTGAGGCTGGGGGCAGGGTGGAGACTTGCCTATGACGAGAGTCCCTCTCTCTGTCCTCCCACCCCCAGAGTTTTACAAAGAATTGGCCTGGGTCCCTGAGGCACAGAGGAAACACACAGGTAGGGACGCCTCCCTCGGCCCCTGCTTCTGCCGCAGCCTTCTGCCGGTCTTCTGCCGGCAGACCGGGGCCCTGCCTACCCACACCAACCCCTCCTGCTGTCTTTCAGCCAAGAAGGGGCCCGATGGCACCGTCATTCCCAACGGCTACTGTGACTTCTGCCTGGGTGGCTCCAAGAAGACGGGGTGTCCTGAGGACCTCATCTCCTGTGCTGACTGTGGGCGATCAGGTGCTGACCCCACCTCAGGTTTCTGGGGCCAGGGTGGAGAGGACTCCAGAGGTCCGGACCTGGAGCATGGGAGGCAGAGGAGTGAGGGCGGGGGGCGACCCAGAGTGTCGCTGGAGGGGCTCACTGGGCTGCTGAGGGCTGTGGGAAGCTGAGTGGGGTCAGGGAGGCTCTGGGAATAATGGGATGCAGTTGTCTTGGCATTGCGGGTAGTGACATGTGCTTGTCCTTCTGGGGAGCGGGGAAAGCCGGTTGCCGAGGCTTGGTGGGTAGTGGGCCGAGACAGTGAGTGATACACGGCCGCTGCCTGGGTTCTGTGGCTAACAGAGGGCACTCGCCGTGGGGTTGTGGTTAATAGATGTGGTTTCCCACGGTGGACCTGTGGGTAACAGGCGGTGGTTGCCTCGCCTGGGGGGAACGAATTGTGGTTATGGTGTTATGGGTGGTGGAATACGGCTGTCGTGGCACTTGGGTGGAGCAGTGGCACTGGGGGAGGGGTGACTGGTGGACTGGCACCACATGGCATTGCTGTGAACAGTTTGGTGGCTGGAGCACCCTGTGTAATGGGCTTGGGTTGCAGGGAACCCCAGGGTGCCTCCACACTGTGGATGGTGGTTGCCATGGCGTCGCAACTGGGAGGATGTGGTTGTCACGTTATGTGGTTAACAGAATGTGGCTGCCCAGTGTTGTGGGTGGTAGGAAGTGGTTGCCACAGCACTGTGGGTAATGGAATGTGGTTGCCATGGTGTGCTGGGGAGCAGAGTGTGGTTGCCATGGTGGCCAAGTCGGAGACTGATGCCCACAGCAGCACTGCTTGCAGTGGGTCGCGGGGCACCATGGGCAGGGCGGGGTTAGGCTGCGGACCACGGGAGCTCATCGGCCTTCTGAACCAGGGGTAAGGGCGGAGTCATTTCCTCCCCTGGGTCACCATTACCCGCGGTGTGATGACCCCTAACTGCATCCCCGTTCCTCGGCCCCCAGGACACCCCTCGTGTTTACAGTTCACGGTGAACATGACGGCGGCCGTGCGGACCTACCGCTGGCAGTGCATCGAGTGCAAGTCCTGCAGCCTGTGTGGCACCTCTGAGAACGACGTGAGTCCCCCACCCCGCCCCCTCCCCGGGGACACGCCCCCAGGCGGCCTCCCCACCCACCCGGCACCTCCGCCTTTGCCAGTTGGGCCTAAAGCCTTTCTCTGGAGTCCCCTCCCTGGTGACCACTAGTAACCTGTATTATTATTATTGTTATTGTTAGTGGCCATTCATTGAGCCCGGCACTTAATACTCTTCATCTCTCTGACTCTTCCCAACCACCCTCTGAGGTGGGTGCTTGTGTCCCCACTTCGCCGAGAGGGGAAATGACGTGCCCACGGTCAGCCGGCTAGGGCGATGGCACTGCTGGGACCTGAACCCATGTCCATTGTTTCCAGAGCTGGGATCAGGCTGTTTCAGCATCATTTTAAGTGTTACACCAAATCTAACGAAGCCCAGGCCACAGATTGCAAACTGACAGTGCTCAGACGTGTTTTGCTCAGCCGAGCAAGGTTTCACGAAGATCCCGTAGCGCAGAGACCTCTGGGAGCCCTTTTTGTGGAAGGACCCACCTGCCCCAGCCCCCGTGACTGGCCCCTGCCCCGGCCCCCCACCCCGTCTCTGGTGCCCGTGCCCCCAGGGTGCCAGCTGGGCAGGTCTCACCCCCCAGGACCAGCTGCTGTTTTGTGACGACTGCGACCGCGGCTACCACATGTACTGCCTGAGCCCCCCGATGGCGGAGCCCCCGGAAGGTGAGGAGGCCCCGCCCCCTGGGTGGGAGGCGTTGAACAGCCTTCCCGCCACTGGGGCCTAACTCCCGGCCCTCTGGCCACCCCCACAGGGAGCTGGAGCTGTCACCTCTGTCTTCGGCACCTGAAAGAGAAGGCCTCTGCCTACATCACGCTCACCTAGGCCTGTCTCTGGCTCACCTGGACCTCTGAGGTGGTGCTTGCCCGCCTGCCTCTCGGAGCACCTCTACTCTCTCCTCGTCCTTAATGCCCCACAGTGGGAGGGGGAGCGGGGGGCCTGAGAGGGGGCTGGGCCACCCCCTTCCCTCTGTGCAAGTGGAATGTTTGCCCCGTGGGTTGGTGGGCCCAGCAGGGCTCCTCTCCCTCCTCCTTCCCCATCCCTTGGCAAATGGGCACCAGGGGCTTCTGCTCCCCTCAAAGCCATACCCCGCCTCTGGGCGGACACGAGGGGCGGTGGATGCCGGCCGGCGATCTGAACCCAGCCTTTTTCTAAAGAAAAAGTCAAAAAGTTAAAAAAAAAAAAGAAAAAAGAAATTAATATATACAAAGAGTCCTATAAGGCCTGGCTGGGTCGAGGGGCACTGCTGAGCGGGTCCACAGGGCACCAGTCCACGCCAGCTTCTCGCCTGGCTGCCCCTCCCCCAGTTTTGGAGCTGCAACTACCCTGCCTCCCCAACCCCAGGTGGGCACCATGCCCCCCTCTTGCCCGGGGCAGGTGGGTGTGGCGTCCACCCCACACTCCCTCTTGGTGCCCACCGTGGATACTGCATGATGTGAACCATGGTTTTGAACTCTGTTCCCGCTCCCGCCCCTCCCTGAGAGCCCCGCCCACCTGCCACAGCCACAGGTGTTGCCGGTGGGGTAGGTGGGCCCTTGCCCAGCGCCTGCTGGGACGAGAAGCACAGACTCCGCAACTGGACTAGTTTTCCTCCTCCCCTGATCCCCACCGGCCAGGCCGGGCTGCCCCCTCGCTGGCCATTTTGGAGGTAGTGAGGGGGAGTGGTTGTTTCTTGTGGTTGTGTGTGTTTGTCGTTCGGGTTTAAAAAAAAAGGGAATTGAGACTGCAAGTGGGTGAGGTTGTAGGTTTGGGGGGTCTCTCCCAATCCAGGCATGCCCCCCCTTGTAAACGAGTCTCCTTTATTGCCTGCCTCTGCTGTGAATTAACTTGTTCTGTGTATTAAACTGGGCCTGACCCCTCTGCCACGACTACCTCCTTCTCCAGGCTGGTTTGGGGCGTCACCAAGAAGGGGAGCTGGGGCCTCATTGTGCGGAGAAGCAGCTGAGGTCAACAGCTGGAGCTGGCCCCTACCTCCATCTCCCCCCTGCACCCCGCCTTCCTCTGGCTTTGTCCCACCCCCTCCCTGCCTTGGCTGAAAGGAGAAGAGGGGGGATGGGGTGGAGGGGGCTCCCGCCCAGCCAGCTGTGGTTGCCCTGGCAACGGACTGCTGCAGCTGCAGCAGAAAGCAGAGGAGGAGGAAGGCGGGAGCTGGGGGCTGGGGGCAGGGAAAGGATGAGGAGACGAAGACTGGTAGCCCCACCTGGGCTGGGGTAGAGGGCAGGGTGCCCTGAGCACCTCGTCCTGGTACTGGGCATCACCTGGGGCTCCGTGTGTGTGGCCAAGAGTGGAGGGGGACAGGGAGAGAACGACGGGGATAGGACAGGGAGGGACATGTGGAGAGAGGCTGAGATTTGGTGAGGTGGGGTGAGGGGCAGGAACCGGGGCAGGAGAGAGACGCAGGTATGAGAACCACAAGTTTACAGGGAATCAGAAAAAAGAGACAGCAGGACAGAGCAAAAGATCTGTAGAGATGCAGATGAGCAGAGCCACAGGAATGACGGGGAAGGGGAGAGATGGAGACTCGGTGGGAGAGGAAGTAGGAGGAAGTAGATGGCCGTGTGGAGAGAAGCAGCACAGAGACCTGACGAGGGAAGCGGGGCACCAGGGCACACACACTTGGAGAGAGAGTAAGAGGGGCACTTCGGGGAGAGAGAGATACAAACGGGCAGAGTCTCAGGGCGAGGACACAAGGAGATGGGAGAGGTTGCACAAAAATGTAAGGGGACAATAGGAAAAATCCCGAGAGAGCCAAAGGTATGAAGGGATTCAGAAAGGCGGGGTGAGGAGGGTGCCTGTGGGAGGAAGGGGGGACGAGGCGGCAGTGGAAGTCAGGAAAACGGGGAAGGGACACTCAGGCCCAGCCAGGCGAGAGTGAGGGCTGGCGTGTGCGTATGTGAGTCGTGGGGTGTTGGAAGTCGGTGTGTGTCGCAGGCGCCAGGAGAGGATGTGAGAACAGCTTGTTCTGCCGTTCCCTGGTGGGGGAGGGCAGCGCGGCTGAGGATGGGGCCTCCAGAAGGGGGGGGACAGGGCGAGTGTCTGCAGCACCAGAATTTTTAGATGTGGAAATAGCTGGTCTGCCTCCTCTGGAAAAAGGATGCGTACCCGTTTTGGAAAAAGATTTTTCTGTGTGTGGTAGTGAGGGAAGGGTCTGAGTCAGAGAAGCATCAGGTTTGCACTTAAGAGATGGAAAACTCGAGGACAGGTAAATGGGCCAAGGGGGCCCGGCAGACCCGGCCACCCCGCCAGAGGCTGGGCTGCCTCTCGGATCCAGGCCCAACCTTGGGATTTTCTCGTGGGCGTCTAAGATTTGGAAAATCAGTTTGACTGTGACCCCTGGGTCCCACTGCAGGTGCTCGCCAGGGCAAGTCACAGAGGAGGTGCTAGCATCTTTCTCCGACACCCCCAATGCCCGGTGCTGTCCAGGCCTGGAAGCAGGGACAGCTGTCCACCCTAACCACCAAGGAGATGCTTGGCAGAGGGAGGCCACGCCTTCGGCCGGGAGGAGGGGTGCGGATAAGCCAGTGCCGGGGTGGGGCGGGCCTGGGGTGCCAGCCCCGCTGACGGAGGCCCTGAGTTCGGGGTCTGCTGTGGAGGGCGGATTTACCGAGCTGGAGATCTGGCCTGCTTTATGTCCAACCTCCAGAATTTTAAAAAGTTGACCATTGCTCTAAAACTAACATAACTTTGTGGGTTGGGCCTGGCTTTGAGGCCTTTGGTATATGACTTCAGATGTAGAATCTCCTTCTTCAAAACTTAAGAAGGGCTTTTACACTCTGAGGGGTGGATTTCTGTCATTTGGGTTTCAAGGAAAACAAATTTTGCAAGGCTAGTGTTCCTGGTTATCAGGTAAGAATGTGTGTGTGTGCGGTGTGTGGACACGGGACAAGACGGCTGGCACCCGCCACACCTCCCCGGCGACTCCAGGCATCTAGCTGCCCAGCTAGTGAACACACAAACCGTTTCTATGAAACATTTATTTCCTCTGAAACTTCCGGAAACATGCCAGAAAAATCTCCAGACAGGGATAGAAAAAAAAGACAAAGAGTAAAAAAATCCAAATGAAACAAATCAACGTATGAAAAAACCCCTGTTGCTGTCTTTAGCTGTCAGAGAGAGAACACCAGCTTCATATTAAATAGATTTGTGTTGCAGAGATCCTTAAAAAACAGAAAACAAAACCAAAAATCATAACTTACACTTTTCAACGTACACGATTAGGTCCCGGAAATGGTTCGAATGATCTGAAGATGAGGCGACAACTTAACGGGGGGGGGGGGGGGGGGGGCGGGGCCGGCTCCAGGTGGGATCTGGGGACAGGGGCAGAGGGCGGCCCTGGAGAGCCCCTTGGAGAGGGGGTGGGACGAGGGACGAGACATCACAGTAGTTGGCCAGGGCTGAGGGCCCAGCAGGCCTGCCTGCGGCACTGCCCCGCAGCTCCGCCCCGCAGCTCGGTGTGGGGGAGGGGCGGCGGGCGTGCGGGCTTGGTCACAGGGCTGCAGTGCAGCCAGGGGCCAGAGGCTGACTGCAGGGGGACACGACCAGTGTCCTTTTCTCCCGCTCCCTGAATGCCTGTGTCCTGGGCAGTCCCCAGGGCCCCCTTCCCTGAAGTTTCTGGCCCCAAAGAGAAGGCAGTGGGGTCTCTGAACGAGGACTGGGCCTCCTGCGCTGGCTCTCGGCCAGGGCTGCCGCTCGGAGCCAGGCCCGGGCCGGCTCCTGCCCACCCGACTTTGTCCCTCCAGGTCTTCCTGCTGAGCACCACCCCATGGGAGACATGCCTTGACCCTCAGCTTGAGGTGGGGGGAATCCACAAATTGTGGCCATACAGACTTGTTCTGGCACAACTCTACATGAAAAAATAAATATATATATATATATATTTTGTTTGTTTGCTTTCAAAGGAAAAAAGAAACTGCTTCCTGGGTGAGCAGCGTAGGGCCACACCAGCCTGCTGCCTGGCAAGCTGCCCCCTTATTGCCTTTCGAGAGTCAGCGTCCCGGTCCCGTGGGGGCCGCACAGCAGCACGGCGTGTCCCCGCCTCCGCTGCCCTGGGGCTGCCGGGCGACAAAGAAAACTAAAGCAGACCCGAGATGAAGGCTGTTTGTCTCCAGCTGTATGACCTGGGGGCTCCACAGCCCCTCCTGGTGCCCGGAAGAGCCGTGGCTTCCCAGCCAGGGGCGGTGGCTCTGCTGCTGGGCTGTGCGGGGCAGGCGCTTGAGGGTGGAGGGGCTCAGGTGCCGAGGCCTCTGCTGGTTGAGGGGCTGAGAGAAGACTAGGATGGTGTGCACGTAGTCTCCCCTTACAGCAGTTGACTCTGGGGTCTTGGGGGCTGCCCTCTCCGTCCTGGGACCCCCCAGGAAAATAACTGAAGCTCTAAGAAAGTGCTGCTGGCTCTTTTTGGAAATACAGGGTCGGGAGGAGATGATGTCTGTGCGTCTTGGTGCTAGTGCATGAAGGACCGAGAGCCCTGGCCTGTTTCCACTCGGGCCCTGACCTCTGTGGGGCGGGGCGGAGGGGGTGGGTAGGGAGAATGGGCTGTTTTCACACTGATTTCTCATGCAGGGGGCTGGGCCCCAACAAGTCCCAGCTCTTGTACGTGGTGAAGAAACTTGGCTTGTGAGCTCCTGCTGCAGTGGGGTTTGGAGACTCACTCCTGCCCTCCCTCTTTCCTTTTTACAGCTCCTGATGGCTTGGTCCTAGAAGGAGGCTAAGTAGGGCCCATCAGGATGGGCCCCTGGGGGCAGTGTGGGTAGGGCCCAGGCCCCAGGGACCAGAGGAAGGCCTGAGACCGTGTGGCCCGCTGGGGCTGGAGGACCAAGAGCAGACCCCAGCTCACAATCCTGGAGAGGCCTCCCTTAGGTTTCCGTGTCCATGGGGAGTGCTGTGGGGCCCTGGCTAGATTATCTGGGTCACGCCTGCCACCAGGAGCTGAGCAAAGGGACACGGGATAGCAGGACACCCGCCCCGCCCACTGGCCCCCACTGCTGCCCAGGCGGAGGGGTGGGGGCAGCAGCCTCTCCCCCTCACAGCTCCTTCTTCTCCCGGCAGAAGATCTCCGCGAACTTGCGCAGCTGCTCACTGGCGGCCTGTGACTCCTCCTGCAGCCGCTGGTTGTTTTGCCGCAGGCTGGCCACCTCCGACTGCAGCACCGCCTTGTCCTGCTTCTCCTGCAGGTTGGGGTCCGGGCATCAGCCGAGTGCTCCCTGGGGCCGGTGAGCCCTGGCTCGGCTGTGGTGCACCGCTGGGCTACCGGAGTGCAAAGCCCAACTCTGCTTCCTGACAGGTTAACCCCAGGCAAGCCACTTCCTCTCTGGGACCCGGCGGCCTCAACTCGGAAAGGGGTGGCTGAGAGGCTTCTCCGAAGTCCCGTATATCAAGCTTTTACATCATAGCTTGGTGTGGGTGATGGTTTGATGAAGACCACTGTGATTATTATCACCTCATTCCACCCTCCGCCACCCCAGGTCTTTGGGAAACCCAGCCCACACAGCCAGTGGAGAGCTGAGGCAAGTGCAGAGCTACTGGGGGTCTGCACTGCTGCTCCCAAGCCGCCCCGCCCCTCCAGGACAGCCTGCCGCCTGTGACTCTGGGGTGGGGCCTGAACCCGGGCCCCTGTGATCGCTGTGCCTGGGACTCACATTACACGCTGCCATTTACCCAGAAGTATTAACGTGACAGGAGAAAGTCTCCTCTGCCCTGACTTCTCCACCCTGGAGACAAATACAGCAAACCGCTCTGACGGCTGCTTTCCGGCGCCCTCGGATCCACAGTTGTGAAACGTTTTTTAAAAGTATGATGAAGCCCTAGAAAACAGTTCTGCAGCTTGCGTAGTTTGTTACTTAAGTCACTGGACTTCTTTTGTACGTTAATAAGCACAGAGATTCCTGTGATGACTTAACTGGCTGCAGAGTGTCCTGCTGCCCCGGTGGCCTGTCATCTCCATCACCGCTGTCCTGTGATTGGGTGATGGAGATGCTCCACTTAGTTATTTTGCCCACAGTGCAGCATGAACACCTTTGCGCACGGATCCCTTTGTGTGCGAACTTCTGCTATAGTCAAATTCCCACAGGTGGAATCACTGGGTCAACGGGGCACATAACTACACTTTTGAGAAATATTGTCCAACTACCCCCCAAAAGGTCAGGCCAATTTATTCTTCCTCTGAGAGCGTGGGGGTCTCTCTGTGAGCTCAGCAGCCTCTACTCATGACCACACTCGAAGCTGGGGGGCTTCCCCCAGAACGGACGGGGCGGGGGACAGGCGCCTCCGCCTGGCTGGCCCCTCAGGTGTCTGGGAAGCGGAGTAGGAGGGAGCTTACCTTCTGGAGGTCTGTGTGTAGCTGTTTCAGCATCGCCTCCAGCTGGTACACCTTGCCTGTCAGATCAAGGGGTGGCTCCTCGCTGGGAAGACAGGGGATGGGGTCAGGCCCCTTGCTCCTGAGGTTCTGGGGAGTTTTCTCCCTGCTGGTGACCCGAGGGGGCCTGGAGGAGGAGGTCTGGTGGGGAGCCGGAAGCCAGCCCTCCTCCCGGCCTCCTCCTGGACAGGGCGCCTGTGTGCTGTGGGTGGGGGTGGGAGGCTGTGCCTGTTGCCTGCCCTGAAGTGAGCCTTCCCTGGAAGGTGGCCCGCGCGTGTGCTTAGGGAGAAACTGCTCCTACGTGTGACCCCCTCCCGTGGCAGGGGGTGAAGAACCAGCCCTGCAGACATCCACAGAGCGCCCGCAGGCCCGGGCACTGTTCCTGCACACGAGACCCGTGAGTGGACGGCACCAGGACTGGGGATGAGGAAGGTGACTGCTGTCACCGAGAGCTCAGCCTGCGCTGTGTGTGGCCTCAGCCGCAGGGGGCTCTGGTCCAGTGCAGCCTGGGAGGTCCCTGTGTTGTCATCCTCTGAAAAAGGGGACACCCAGGCTCAGGCAGGGGTGCTGCAGCCAGGACCCCAGCCTGTGGCTCTCTCTTTGTGCAGATCCCCCATCCTGGGCCTGCCTGGCTCCTGTCCTGTGTCCTCTCGTCCCTTCCTGTCCCATAGGGGAGAGAGGGCAGCCCCTCCTGGCAGAGGGCGCCACTGGGCACACAGGACGCTCACACCAGGTGGGTGCTGCAGCCGCGGGCTGGGCTGCAGCAGATGAAGGGAGGCCAGTGTCTCAGCCCGTAAAGGGAAAGGACTCGGCCTTCCTGCCCTTCCCACCCCTTTCCTCCCTCCATGGTCCTGGATATTGGGGACCTGAAGCCACAGGGGGAGGTGGGACAAAGGGAACCCAAAAGAGCACCCAGAGTGCACAGGTCCTTCCATTTCCACACCCAGCCTGTGCCCACCCTCTCCATGGTGGCACCACCTGCAACCGCCAGGTCGTGTGGCCATGTGTGGGGGCGGCTGGGTCCTGAAGCTGGTGTGTGAGGCCAACAGCAAGAGTCAGAATCACCCTGAGGAAGAGCTTGTACTGCCCACAAGGCCCAGTGCGTGGCTGTTGTACACTGAACCCTGCGAGGGGAGGGGGGCGTGTGCATGAGCGTGAAGTGCACTATTTACACCCATGGACTTGCACACCTCCCGTTTCCATTTACTCTCCCTCCTTAATTTTTCTCCAAGACACAGAAGTCAGAGACGTGGCACTAAAGGTGAGAAGACAGAAGTGGCGGACCCGTGCCCCTGACCCCCTCCCTCCACTGGGAAGCCTCCTGAGGGCAGGGGTCCTGTCTCGTCGCTCCAGCCCCACCCCCAGTCCAGCAGGGAAGATGTGCATAATTTAGGAATGTGCAAAGGGGGGGCGGGAGCAGTGGGGGCACAGTGCAGGGCACCGCCTGGCATCTGTCAGAGCTGCAAGTGCCCCCACTGTCAGAACACAGATTATAGCACAGTGTTTGCCGCACCGTGAGGACAGGGCCGGCTCGGACACGCGCACTGCGGGGCCCCGTGCACCGGTCACGCCACATCTCTTTGCCGAGGGAGGCGCTCCCCAGCTACTGCAGATGGGTGGTGGGGTGACCTCCGGGCGGTCGGATGGCCGGGCCCCACAGTGTTCCAAGGGAAACCTTACCTCATGGTCGGGGTGGTCCTGGGGGTCGGGGGTCCTCTCTCCAGGCTCAGGTGGCTGTGGACAGGACTGTGTGCAGGTGGCATGTCTGGGCTCAGAGCGGGGTCATTGAGCGAGAAGAGCGACACAGCTCTTTGCACTGGTGGAGAGAAAGGGGGGAGGGGTCAGCGGGGCTCCCAGCCCCTCCCCACACAAGGCCTCTCCCTGTGCACCCCCTGCCCGAACCTCCGCCCCATTCCTAGTGTCAAAGGCACTGTGGATGAATTCCTGTCAAAAACCTGAACCAGACTCATCGTGATTTTGAGCAAGCCCGTAGACAAAATGACCAGTTTAGACAAAATTCAAAAGGGAGAGAGCGACAAATTAAATTACGGTGTGAGGAAGTAAGGAACCTGGTCCAGGACCTGGCACATTCTCTGCTTTTGTCAACAAATACATGGCAGAAGAAGTGACCGGTAGTGGAGGTGGTGAAGCTGGGTGACACGGGACACGACAGTTCGTTACAGCCACTTGTGAGACCACCTGTGAAGTCACAACCGCAAAGAGCCATGCAGGACAGAGGACGCCACACGCACTGACGAGGGGAAGGAAGTCACAGGGACTGCCAGTGACAGCCAGCACTCATGGCCCCCACAGACACGTGACTTGCCCTGTGGTGGGGCCTGAGTGCCGGCAATTTTAAACAGCCCGTCAGGACTTTTCTGTAATGACGAGAACTGGGGACAGCCCTGGTGCACCAGAGCGGCCAGGTCACTGCGCCTGCCTGTGGGTTATGGGAGGGGACAGCACAGCCCGGACCAAAGCGGCACCTGCTGAACATGCACCGCCCACTGGCAAAGGTGGCTCCTGGTCAACAGGACGCTGCCTGCTCGGGGAGGAAGTGCCCTGCAAACCGCCCTCTCCCCCACCTGCCTGCGTGCGCGCACACTTTTCCTGCTGTTGAGAGGAACTGCCACTGTCAGGATGCTCCCCTCCACGTGGCTCACCACACTGGTCCACACGTAAGGACGCTGTCACCACAACACGCTGTCACTCGAACAGGACGGCTGTCTAACAGTCAGTTACCCCGAGATTCCCTCAATTTGCTCAATAGCATCCCTTGTAGCTGTTATTTTCTACCCTGGATTTAACGTCTCTTCTCTTTGAAAACATTTTTCTGTGAACGTCACATCCGCCCCAAAGCGGCCAAACCAGCCCGTGCCTCCTCAGGAACCCGCTGCCGGTTTCGACGACTCCCAGCACGACTCTGCTTCCCCCTCCTGCTGTGCTTTGCTTTCATCACCCACCCGGTCCCTCGTTTCTTTCAGGGGGTCCGACCTGCAGGCTGCACGTGGCCCAGCATGGTTGTGAACGCAGCCCAACACAAAACTGTCAATTCACCTAAAATAGCCCTGGCTGCTGTGGCTCAGTGCATTGGGTGCCGGCCTGTGAACCAGAGTCGCTGGTTCGATTCCCAGTCAGGGCACATGCCTGTTTGTGGGACAGGTCCCCAGGAGGGGGCCTGCAAGAGGCAGCCACACACTGATGTTTCTCTCCTTCTCTTCCTCCCTCCCTTCCCCTCTCTAAAAAATAAAATCTTTAAAAAAACCCAAAACATTATGAGATTTTTTTGAGACCACGCGCGTGTTGCAATATATTTAATGTGCGGCCCAGAGATGCTGAAAGACTGGATGCCGCGGAGGCCTTATCGGGGCTTCTTTGGCTCGCAGTAACTTGCACAAGCTGAAAAGTGGACCATGTTGCCAGGTGACGTTGTGGCAACTGAGCCTCAGTTTTCTCATCTGTGAACGGGGATCCGATACATCCCTCAGACTAAGTGACGGACTGCCCGCCCAGGGACGCCTCGTGACGTCATCGTGGCTGCAGAGGCGCCTCTGTCAGGCACCACTAAGCAACCCTTTCCTGCCACTGAGCTTGTCAGGCCTCCAGAGGGAGGAAGCTTGAGAGGAAGAGAAACATCAACTGGTTGCTTCTTGAATGTCCCCCACTGGGGACCTGGCCTGCAACCCAGGCATGTGCCTTGACTGGGAATCGAACTGGTGACCCTTTGGTTTGCAGGCAGGCACTCAATCCAATGAGCCACGCCAGCCAGGGCCATCCTGGTGGTTCTTCAGTGGAAGGTTAGGACAGAGCAGAGGCTGGGCCTCCTGTGCTCTGACCACTCTCCCCCCCAGGGCCTGGCTGCCTTCACCGTGGGGCCAGCGGAGGCTGCAGGACAGGATGGAAGCAAAGGATAGAAGCAAACGAGCAAGAAAGTTTCCTCTAGGACCACCTGCCAGGTGGGGACTGGCTCAAACGTGGAAAAATGAAGGACGTGTACTGTACGGATCAGGTTTAACAGATCTGTGCCAGGCCCGTGCCGGGCCCCTAGTGGATGGCCCTGGGCCCGGCCCTCCTGGTCTGTGTGGGGAGGTACACCCGCCATTAGATGGCAATGGCTCAGAGCGGCTAGGGCAGGGGTGCGGGGCACAGGCCGAGGGGCCAGGGCTGTGGGAGCCCCGGGGCGGCACCTGATCTAGACTAGGGGGTGCCAGGGAGGGGAGCTCAGCTGTGGCTTAGAAGGATGCGTTCGTGTCTGTCAGGGGCCCCCGTGAGCACCACTTTAGATCAGGAAATGAAGGATCTGCTTGTGGAGCTGCTTGTCCGAGGTGACATGGGAAGGAAACGGCGGTGACTGCTGGCTCTCCCTTCTGATCGGTCTCCTCTTTCTCCGTAACAACAAACCCCAAATTTTAGCTGGGCACATGGCCCCATTTCTTAGCCAGCCAGGCATGGCCGTGTGGGAGACGCTGGCCAGCAGAAGTCAGCATAGGAGGAGCTCGAGGCTTTGGGAAGTGTCCTTTTCTCTCCTGCTGGTCGAAGCTGGGCATCGTGTCTGGACCCCTTCCAGCCCCACTGTGGGGGTGAGGGGCTGTGTCCAGTGCCCCTGGGGATGGGCCACACCAGCGCCAGGCAGCCCAGCCCAGGGACTTCCACCTGTGCAAACCCTGGTGTGTTTAAGTCATTGCTATTTTGGATTTCCTGCTACTTGCGAAGCAGTCCTACACTGGAGCATTTTGGATCGCTCCAGTTTTGCCCGGTGGTGATAGCAGAGGGACTGTCGGGAGGGCTGGCTCTGTGCCTGACATGTTTACATGCAGCTTCATGCAGCCACAGGCCGTGGGCACAGTCGCGTCCCTGATTTGCAGACACAGTAACAGGGTCAGAGAGATGAAGACATTTGCCCAGGACTGTGCAGCGAAACAGGGAAGGATGTGAACCTCACTCCCCCGATCCTGAAACCTGAGCGTGTCTCCCTGCAGAGCCCCAAGGGTCCCCACTGACTGTGAGGCACAGAAGCCGGTAGGAGCCAGCGTGGGTAGGCGGGGGGCATTCACCTTCGTACGCCTTGGCTGCGTTCACCAGGCTGGACCACTCGAGGCCAGCAGCGGTGTCAGGCAGTGGCATCATCCCGGGGTCCAGGCGTCGCAGTGGCCGGTCCCGCCCATCAGCCAGGGAGAGCTCGGAAGCGGAGATGGTGGCTAGGTGGGGACAGCACAGATGGGGGTGGGTGAGAATGGCCACGTGAAAGAAACACATTAGCACATTTTGTTATGCTTTATATACAATGATGTAAAATTACATAGTTGTTATAACATTAACACACAACTAAGTAAATGCTGTACTTATTAGATGACAATTGCCAGGGGAAAAACTATGTGGCAGGGAGGGAAGGGCGGGAGGGTCGGGTAGTCACGTGGGTGTGATGCTAAATGGGTGCCAGGGACCACTTGGGGGAAGAGCGTCCAGGCAGAGGCAATAGCCAGCGCCAACTCCCCAAGGCGGGAAGGTGCCTGCGTGTTTGGGGTGCACTGCGGCAGCCGCGTGGCCGGGTGAGAGGGAGAGAGTAGCGGGAGGTGAAGCCAGAGAGGTGACGGCGCTAGACTGTGTGTGGCCATAGGAGGGCTCTGAGCAGCGAGGGGCGTGACCTGATGCAGCTGTTCACAGGGTCACTCTGGCTTTGTTTGGGGGACAGGACTGGGTGGGCGGTGGAGGGACACGGGGGTGGATCCTGGTTCTGCTCTGCAGGTGGAGCCAACAGCATTTCCTGAAAGTGGATGTGGGTGTGCGTCAGAGAAGCCAGGGTGACGCCAGGACTCTGGAGGGGGCACTGATGGGGGAGGCTGGGGTGGGGTGTGAGCGCCATGAGAGCCTCACAGGGAGTGTGGAGTGCGGGCCCCGATGCAGACAGAACTGGGTTGTCGGTGTCTGGACAGTGTTTACTGCGACAGCGTCACTGTGGGGAGACCTGGCGGGTTCAGGCGGAGGAGGTGGCCCTGAGGTCTCAGGGGACCGAAGTGCCGGACGGCACAAGTGTCATATCAGCAGCTGCATCTGCTATGGCGGCTGCGTGAAGCCCCTTGTGCCAGACTCAGGCCCTAGGACTCACTCAACTCGCTGATGCCCCACAGCCTATTAAGGGACAGCAGAGGATGGCAGATACAGGGAGGTCACGAGGTGACTCGGGCTGGAAAGGCCAGGCCTGCGGCGTCCCCCAAGTGTGTCCTCTTGCGGGGGTGCTACAGGGCTCGTCTCACAGCCTAACCTCCAATCCGCCAGGAGGGAGGCGCCGTTATACCCCAGTGCTGAGCAGGGGACACGGAGGCTCGCAGTGAGAAGCTGCCCGACCCACGGCTGCACTCGCCAGTGGCCTGGTGCTGACCCCGCTCCCAGCCCCGGCCCCCACGGCCTCGGTGCTCAGCAGGCCCCACTGACACTGCTTCAGTCCTGCTCCCCAGGGCACAGGCACAACCGGACTTGCGGCCAATCGCAGCACTTGCTCCGAGTGACAGAAAACTAACAATGAAAACAATGAACGGCTACTGTTGTTTCAGTACATACTACATGCTAGGCATTGCACTAGTGTTTTCCACAAATTAACTAGTTTCTCAGATTAATGCAGTCACGTGGGCACCACTTTTGTCCACATTTTACAGTCACAGAAAGTGAGGCAGAGAGAGGTTACTTCTGTGAGTGGGGACCTCAGGGCATCCAGCTCTTGGGAAAGCGGACCTGGCGAGCATCTGCTGAATGAACGCTCAGGGGAGTGACAAAGGCCAGGAAGGAAGCTGAGCCCTTCAGCACCACGCTCTGCGTCACCAGCCTGCCACCATCCTGCCGAGGCCTGGGCCAACCTCGTCTCTTCAGCCAGGATGGATGGAGCTGGAAAAGGGCTCTTGAGCAGGGCTGGGAGAGGTGGAGAGGCCCAGGGGGTGGGAAGTGTCATACAGGCAAAGAGAGGAGTATGCGTGTGTTCTGTGAGTCCTGGGCTGGGGGCACCACAGTGACCTGTGTCTTGCTCTTAGGGCTGCCCAGTCCAGTGAGGAAGACAGACCCATTCCTACATAGTGACGGCCTACAGTCTACAGTGCACCAGACTATGATTAAGAAACGAGACAGAGGGATCAGGAGTGGGATGGGACCAACCCACGTTGTGGTTGGGGGCTGAGAGGAGGCGCCTGACTCATTGTGGTGGGGAGGGAGGACTTCCTGGAGGTGGCAGCACCTGAGTTGAGACGAAAAGGAAAGGATGAGGTAGGACCAGTCAGAGGCATCTGCATCTGTCTCTTTGCGTTCTCTGCACCTGCTGCCTCTGTTGCGGCCCCTCTCACCTTCCACCTTCCACCCAGGCTGTGCTGAAGGCCAGGCCCTGCCTTAGGCAACAGGGTAGCAAGGATGAGAGACAAAGGAAGGAGACACAGAGTGAAGCTTAGCGATGCCTTGGGAGCTCCCAGCTCCACTGAGGCGGGGATGTTCCCTGCTGTGCTCATCACAGGGGGCCCCGCGCCTACAGCAGCGCCTGGCCCTCAGCACTGGAATGAAAGTGACGAGGAGGTGAGCCTGTGCCCTGGAGCGTAAGCCTGGGAGATGACCCAGCCTGGGGCTTCAGGCAGACATCCAGGAAAGGGCAGTAACTGAGCAAAGCCCTTAAGCAAAGCAGAAGTCAAGAACAGGGCTGGGAAAAGAGTGTGGTGGGCGGAGAGAGGAGACGCGCCGGGCGGGCGCCCTGAGGAGGGAGAGTCTGCGGGACGGGGATCTGGGGGAGGGGCCGTGAAGCGGAAGGGCCAGGCTGAGCCCCGAAACACCAGGGAGGAGTATGGATCCAGATACTAAGGCAACGGGGAGCCAAGATAGGGTTTAAGTGGAGACACACCCGTCAAAAATGCCCCAGAGCCTCCTCCATCCCACCCTCTGTGTGTACAAGAGGCTCCATCTAGACAATACAAGACACGGCCCTTCAGCCATAGCCCGTGGGCAGACATATCTCTGGAATCCAAATTTGTCTGGACTGGGGAAAGCCGTGCCGTGTACGACTGAGCACACCCAGAAAGACCAGGAAACACCAGTGTGCTGCGAGGAACCCAGCAGGGTGATCGGGAAGGACCAGAGGAGCCTCCCGTACGCTCCCGCTGGTGGTGCTGCCCTTCTGAGCCTGACCCTCCCTTCTGCGACTGCCTCCAGTTTTAGAGCTTTCGGGGTAGGGGAAAGGGGTCAGAGGGCAGACCAAAGGCTTTTTGGCGAGGGCCTTGTGCGTAGTGCCCCCTCCATGGGGGATACCCAGTAAATATTTGTGAGATGAATAAAGGGATGGATGAGTCACACCCCTGTACCCCTCTCTCCCTGGCAGATCTGGGGGAGTCAGGTAGGTAAAGCGATGCTCATTACATCATCTGCTCGGGGCAGGACCAGGGAGCAGGGCCGGGGGCCGCTGATACAAACCCATGGTTCCCAGATGGCTGTATCTCGAGGGACTGAACTCCCATTTCTGGTGTCAGATGACCCCAGTTCTTGGGTGTTCCAGATTCCTAGGTAACCCCCTGAGGCGTGGCCAACAATCCCTTGCTCCAGGTGACACCCAGGAGTTCATGTGCAGACCCGCCGGGACTTCATCTTGCACCCCAGTTCCCTCTTAGCTGACTCCAGTGACTTCTGGCCTTTGAACCTGCCCCCACTTTCCATCCCTGGGGCACCTCCTCTGCCGGCCCCAGGTTACCCAGGCTCACATTTCTTCTCTGGGAAGCTGCTGCCAGTGGCGGGGATGGTGCTGAGGCTGCTGCCGGGTGGGTGGGGGTGCTGGTGCTGGCGGCGGGCAGGCAGCGTGCTGGAGGGGAAGGCGCAGGTGCTGGTGAAGAGCACGTCGCTGGGCAGGCCCGCCTCCAGGCCGGCCGCGCTGGCAAAGCCGGGCTCACGCCGCCCACTGCACAGACTCTCGTCCGACAAGGTCCGCTGCAGACTCTTCTGTGGCGACTGCTGTGGAGACAGGGGAGGGACGTGGGCACGGTCACGGCCTGGCCCGTGGTCACTGCCATCAGAGGCTCCTTTCTGTCCTGGACATCCGGGGTTCTTACTCACCTGTCTTTGACCCCTTGCATCCGTCTTTGACCCCTTGCAGGTTAAAGCGTACCACGTTCTCTCTGGGTGTCCCCCCTCCCTCCCATGCAGTGCACCTGGTTCTGGAAGGCCAACTCTACCCTGCAGATACAGGTGAGGTTAGGGAAGGCGGTGAGGCCCAAGATGGACCAGTGAAAGCCAGTCGCTGCTGAGGACCACTGAGCACTGGGGGCTGTCTTCCCCTAATGTTGTGGGGTAGAGCCCTCTGAGTCTGCACAGAGAGTGCCTGCCTCAGAGCAAGACCTGTCAGGGGTAGGCGGGGTGTAGAGGAACCAAGGACCAATGTTTTGGTCCCTAGAAACCCCGGCCCCCGCGTGTGGTCCCTGTGGTTCAGTGGGTAGGGGCAGCTTCTACCTGGGCTCCATAAGGACATGAGTGCCTCTAACAGCACCTCCCCTAATCGTACCAGGTCCTCTGGGGTGGAATAAATCCCCTGTGTGCCCACCGAGCTGCTCTACATGACTGGCGCCCTGAGCTCTGGCCGTGAAGCCACATATACCCGAACAGGGCTGGCAGGGACTAAAGGCTGAGACCTGCAGGAAGAGGCTGCAGGGACCTCAGGGAGCTGTGTCCCCTCCCCTGCCCTCCCACGCTGCCCACTACGTACCTCCGCATCTCTCTCCTGGTCTGGGGCCAGGTTGTCCATGATGATGAGCTTCTTCAGGTCATCCTCAATGGTGGACTTATAGTTCTTCCGTGGCGAGCGGAGGTCGCGGAGGGACGCCCTCAACCGTGGCTGCCCAAATACGTTTTTCGTGTTGGTGTCCACCTGCCTGGAATGAGAAGGTCAGGGTCAGGGGGATCTTGAGGAGGCCGGAGCTGCTTCTCGAAGTTGTCCTGACCCAAGGCCTGCTGTCACTGCGCGAGTGAATGCAGCCTTCTCCACCGCACCTGCGTGTGGGACCTCGTTTGTTCTCCACTCACTCGCCCCTCGAACACTGCCCGGGAGCCTACTCCGTGCCACACCTGCTCCGGGGAACATGCAGCTGACCTCCAGCTGGGGAGCCGGACAACGAGCAAATGAACGGAGAGATCCCAGAATGTTGGGTGGAAAGAGGTATGCTGAAGAAAAATAAAGCTGGGTAAATGGACGGGATGACGGGGATGGAGGATGGGCTTTGTGAAGGGTGCTGGGAAGTGAGGTCTGGATGGGGGCGGGGCAGACTGTGCCACGCGGGGAACTCACGCGCCACTGTGGGGACCGGACGGCAGGTGGGAGGCTGAGCAGTTCTGAGCTGGGGAGTGCTAGGTCCCGACTCTCGTTTTAGAAGGACTGCTCTGGTTGTAGAACAGAAAAGTGACCCTCGTGGAGACAGGGACAAAAGTGGAAGCAGGGAGAGAGCGAGGCAGCTCTAGTACATGAGATGATGGTGGCCCAGATCAGGGTCTCCAGCCACAGAAGAGCAGTGGGGTTCCAACAGAGAGGGAATCCCCTGGGGGGGCCACAGACAGCAGACCTCTGGCCTGGGTGATCTAGGAGCTGTCACCTAGCCTCGGTTTCATCTGTCAAATGCAGCAGGAGAGGTCACACACCGTGAGGTAACTGAGGGCTCCTGGAGCACCCTGACTCTCCCATCTCTGTTTTCTCCTAGACTTCCTGTTCCAGGAGTCGGTCTGTGAGCCCAAGTCACTCTCATCACCCCTAAAGCTGACCCTGCACTGCCTTCCAGAATACTCCTTGGTTTAAAAGCCACAGAAGCACAGCCTGGCGTTAGAACCCAGAGCACTGGGGACAGACGGACTTGGATTCGAGTCCTGGCTCTGCTTGACCCTCTGCCATGAGACCCTGGGCAAGTCGCACAACCACTCTGCCCCTTGGTTTGCTCATCAGGAAAACACGCTGATCTCACGGCATTGTGCGGTTTGCTGCAGAGCACTTGGCTGGCACCTGACACTGGATTCTTGGGACGTGCGGGCTGGCCTTGGGACAACCTGCCTGGGCTGACGAGCACCCTGAACTGCGTGCGGTGTCCCTGGTACTCCCTTCCCCCTCTGCCGGCTCCACAGATGACCGCCCCACAGCTCCCTGGCCCTCTTCTGGGGTACGTGTCCTCTACTTCTAGGAATTACCCTGAGGCCTCCTACTGCTTTCTTCTTCTTTAAAAAAGATCTTGTTTAATTTTATCAAGAGGGGAAAGAAGGAAGAAAACCACTGATACGTTGCCGCTTGCACGTCCCCAACTGGGGCACGCAACACAGGCATGCGACTGGGAACTGAACTGGCGACCTTCCGGTCCACAGGATGACGCCCGACCCGCTGAGTCACACCTGTCAGGGCTCCTCCCGCCTTCTGTGGCTCAGCCTCTGGGCTCAGGTCCTACTGCAGTGGTGGAAACCTGGGTTTTGACCTGACACATCACCACCCAGGAGAGAAAAAGCCACAGCCAGCAGGAGCCCAGCCCTCCCGAGGTGGAGCAGCACCCAGCAACCCGAGGACCCCGCGTGTGTCGTCCCAGCTGCAGAGCAGCTCTCCCAGGAGCTGCTGGGACAGGCAGGAACCTGAGGTTCACAGAGGTAAAGCAACTCTGTGGCACGTGTCCCGAGTCACACGGCCTGCGAATGCAGATTCCTGCAGAGGCCCCAGGCTACGGAGCCCCCGGGGGGTCGCTGCCGCGTCTGACTGACACATTTGTGCCGTGGGGACGGCATGAAAAAGACACGTGTTGGTGGAGTACAATCCCATTTGTTTTAAAAAACTGGCTTTTAGATGCAGGAAATGAGGTGGAAGAAATGATGAACACTGATTAGCTCAGGGAGTTAGGAATCACTGGGAAGTGGAAAATGGACCGACTTTTCACCTTATACCCTTCTGACTGTCTTAATTTATTTACCATAATTATGTGTTATAACAACAACAAAAACTAATTTTTAAAAAGCTAACACACAGACTTGTATCATTTTGTAACTCAAGAAAGTAAAAAACTGTGGCAGGTGAGGCTCAGTGGACTGAGCACCAGCCTGCAAACCGAAAGGTCACCAGTTTGATTCCCAGTGGCGCACGTACCCGGGTTGTGTTGTGGCCCAAGTCCCCCGCTGGGGGCATGTGAGGGGCCACTGATTAATATTTCTCTTACACATCAATGGTGGTCTCCTCCCTTCCCCACTGCCCCCTCTCTAAAAATAAATAAAATAGTAAAAAATATAAGTCTTTTGAACCTATGAAGAAATAAGATGCCTTCCGCCTCCTGAGGGTTTTGAAGTGTACAATTTTTCCGCTCATTTTCTCAGCTGCCAGCTCTGGGATTTTAACAAAGAAAGGGAGAGAGGGTGGGAAGTTTTTCCTCGTTAGATCACATTTCTCCTCAAATTAGAATTCCAGGTCTAGGGTAGTGCTGGCTCCATGCAGGTATTCTCTGGGTGAATGAAAAGCTTTAGATCTGAGAGAAAAACAGAAAGAGACAGAGAGAAAGAGATGCACATGACCCAGAGAGAACCCGCTCCTCCCGCTGGAGTTGGAGGGGCCACGTTCCTCCCTTCCCGTTAGACTTCGCCACTTCCCAGAATCCCTTGCACGGGGAAGTGCCGGGCATGCTGCGTGCTGTGCCCATCGCTGGTGGGGAAGGAGCAGGCCAGGCCTGCCGTTCATCTGCTGTGAGAAAGGGGCACTTCCTCTGGGAGGGCTGTAAAAAAGACCTGCTGAAAACTTTATTTTTTAAAAGATTTCATTTACTTATTTTCAGAGAGAGAAACATCGATGTGTAAGAGATACATCGATCGGTTACCTGTTGCACGCCTTCAAGCGGGTGGGTACCTGGCCGGCAACCCAGGCATGTGCCCTGACGGAACTGAATCAGCAACTTTTTGGTGCGCAGGCCGACACTCAGTCCAGTGAGCCACACCAGTTGGAGCCTGCGAAGAACTTTAAAACATGCTCTCTCTCTGCCCTACTTCTGGGAGTGGGTCCTTCAGAAAGGCCCACATCAACCCACGGGTGCTGGGTATACGAGGGTACTTCATGGGGGCCTGTCTGTAGGGCGATACAGAAGCAGGGGAAGGCCCCTCAGGGCAGGGTGGCGAGGCACCACAGAACCACCCTGTGTAGCTGCTAAAACGAAGTGAAGCCAATCCATATGACCCAGGAAGAGGTTCTCCCAGGTGGGCCATGGGAACGAAGAAGTGGTATGTATAGTATGAAATCTTTTTTTAGAAAAAAACCCTCACACACAGATTAGCTCAATATACTGAAGTTCACCATACTCTAAGCTCCAAAACTGGGTAAATAGGGGATTTACTCTCTAAAAACATTCTTAACCACAACCCACAAGGTCCCAAGCATCTTCCCTGGCCCCCATTTGTTCTGCCTTCTGCGTAGGCCTCCTAACGTTCCTCAAACACAGCAGGCATGCTCTGGCCCCAGGGCCTTTGCACTGGCTTTTCTGTCTGCCAAGCGTATCTTCCCAGCATTCCCTGTGAATAGCAGCTTCTCATCCCAATGTCACCTCCTCCGAGGGGCCTCCCCTGACCACTCAACCTCCTGGTGCTCCCTTCCCTGCCCAGGCACACTCAATCCCACAAACCTGTGCTACTTTACTGAATTCACCTCACGAGGATTTGTCGTGTGTACTGTGCATTTGTGTTTCCCCTCCTCCCACCTCACCTGCAGCCTTCTGCGCTGTGTCCAGAGTCAGGAATAGGGCCGCCACATCAGGCAGTTAAGGTAGTTGTTAAATGAGTATTATATGAAACCAACCAACCAACCAACCAACCAACCTCCCTCCTAAGCAATGTCCCTACTTCTTCCTTCCTCCAGTTTTCCTCTCTTCCTTCCTTTTATAACAAGCTTAAATGAGTTTTGTAAAACAGAAAAGATTTTTTGAAAAGTTAAGCCAAAAGACCATGAGCATTCCTTCCCCACTGTTTGTGTTCATTTGTTAAAATCTCCTGCTCAGATCCCAGGATGGCTAGGACTCATGGCGCGTTCTCCATCCCACAGTGGAAGGCTGGCTCACCGGAAGAAATCAGGCGAGGACTCTCTCTCCCACCCTCAAATCTGCATCTGTCTCACTGCCGCAGGATCCACGGCCCGACACTGTTAGTAGGCGGCCGTGCCATGAATAAAGGGAAAACACACAGTGAAAATTCAGCCTGGAGAACCCAACTGATCACTTTTGCTCTTACTCTCTTTCTTCTGGAAGAATTTTTCCAATGTATTTTCTGCACTGCAAATTCTGGGCAATACTTTACAATGGCATTAATTCCAGGATAAAGAAAACGAACCAAACTGGGCTTGTGTAGTTCTGATCTTCCTTTCTCTCGAGGTCTCTGGGCTCCCTAATATTCAAAATCTAATGGCCTCCGAGGACAAGGTGAACTACCGCCTGACTCTAAGAGAGCAGAGATCACCTTCAGCATGCTGACACGGAACCATCGCCATGTCATCTGGAAAGAACAAGTGGACAAGGCAGAGGTGCAGACGCAGGAGGAGGCCACGGCGGTGAGTCAAGTGGGGCAGGGGAGCCCTGTCGGTCTCACGGGCTGGTCAAGCTGGCACGTCCCCGGGAGGACGCCAACAGCGGGTGCTCTGGGCAGAGAAGCGGGATGGCCGGCAGCCAGGAAGGGAGAGCAGCTCAATTTTCATGGAAAACTGCAAACTTTTTTGGACTAGTTCTTTTTTTTTAACTGTACACATTATACATTTCAAAACACAAATGAAACCCCCCAGGAGGATGCACCCTCTCCCCAAGGTTCTGACCAGCAGCACCTCACGGGATCTCTGATGTGCCCACGCCGTCTGAAGCTAGGTTTGGTCATGCCGTGGTGTTAAACCACTTGCATTAGAAAAGAGTAAGACGGCAGGAAAAAGACAAAGAAGGCTCTGCAGTCAGAACCCCCGACAACAGCAACTTCCTCTTCTTGTCACCAAAGGGCCAGAGGTGGGAGGTGACCAAAGGCGCCCGCTTGGCTGGGTCTGATCCCAGTGGACTTGGAGCTCTGGGCTCCAACTGGGGCAGCTCCCTTGGGGAGGATTAATTAAGCTAATTAGCACCACTGTCAGCCTGCCTGAGCTGGGGGTTCTGCCAACTCACTGCTGAGGACACTCATGGGCCTGTAATTCAGGCAGCAGGCGGAGTTTCCTGGAAGGGTGACCGGAGAGGCTGCAGAGTGGGGGGCAACGCTGACACACGGTGGGGATACCAGGGAGAGGCCTTCCCCAGCTGCTTCTGTGCCTGCCCTGTGGTGGACCCCCAAGCCCTAAACCTGAAAAAGGAGGGCGCCCAAATGCCGGGTGTCAACTACCACCAGATGCCAATGTCCGTCAGCCCAGCCACAGAAGACCGGGCGCTTCCCTGTGACTCATTCACACCACCTGTGGGATGCAGGCACTCCAAATCTTTGCCTTTTAAAGCTGAGGAAACTGAGGCACAGTGAATTAAGGACACCCGGAACCCACTTCTGCCTGATGCTCAGAGACACCCCGAGATTCTCTCATGATGCAAGCAGAGTTCGATGTGCACCGACAGTGACCTCAGCAGCTCCCTGTGACGAAGGCCCTCAGCCGGGGTCAGTGTGTCTCACGTGTGGCTGCGTTTACTCCCCACGGACTGTAACCACCTCACTCTGCAGGCAGGGGCACCGATGCTCCAACGGGCGCTGACGCACGATGACAGCAGAGCTGGTGTGTGAACTGAGGTGAGCTCAGGAGACTGTTCTCAACTGCAGTCTCAGCTCCACCAGCCGCAACCGAGAGCTCACCTCCTGAGTGCCCCCTCCCGGCCAGGCCTGGCTGCCCTTCGCACGCATTGTTCCATCTCATCTCCTCAGGGGTCCTACGAAGGGTGGGGTAACCCTCTCATGCATGAGGGTGCTGGGGGCTTGAGACTAGGGTCCTTGGGTGTGACTTGGGTGCTTGCCCTCCTAATCTCCATTCCAGTCTTAAGGCAATGACAGAGGCTGTTCCCCAGGACCTGCATCATCCTCACTGGGCCCTGGGTCTGCAGGGACACGGACCTCATGACAACCCCGTGCCTTGGCTGACCTGCTCAACACTCAGAGATAAATGGTGCTAGTGTGGCTGTTCTCTGCTGTGTCAGCCTTCTGAGGCCTTTCGGGTTGGCCAAGGGGCCCCTAACCTGCAAGGGCAGTGCAAGCCCTTCCACTGGGGCAAGACCAGGACAGCTGAGGGCTGCTGGGGGGCCTGACCTTTCCTAACGGCCTGGAAAGCCATTTACCTAGTCACACCCTCACTGCTAAGCACCGTGCAGCTTGAACTTGGTGCTGGGGGAGGGGGCAGTCTCACATGGATTAACTGAGCAGGAAGCCTTCACAACAACCCTGGTGGAAGGGACTGTGATCCCAGTTTGAAGAGAGGGAAACCTGGCATTATAAACTGATGCAGCATGGAATTTCCTCAAAAATTAAAAATAGAGCTATCACATGACCCAGAAATTCCATTTTGGGTATTTATTTGAGGAAATCCAAAACTCTACTCTGAAAAGATGCACGGACCCCTGTACTTACTGCAGCACTACTCACAACAGCCAAGATAGGAGGCCACCGAGTGCCCACTGACAGACAGGTGGATAGAGAAGATGTGGTGCCTACACACAGCGGAGTATTAGCCTTAAAAAGAAAGAACTCTTGCCATTTGTGACAAATGGATGGACCTAGAGGGCATTATGCTGAGTGAAATAAGTCGGACAGAGAAAGACAAATATCATGTGATTTCGCTGATTTGTGGAATCTAAAAAAACAAATGAACAGAAACAAAATCATAGATACAGAGAACATTTTGATGACTACCAGATGGGAGGGGGCTGGAGGGGATGGGTGGAAAGGGGAAAGGGATCGAGGAGTTCAGATCACCAGTTACAAACACAGCCACGAGGATGTGAGGTACAGCGTGGGGAGTACAGTAAATAATACTGTAATAACTGTACAGTGCCAGGTGGGTACTAGACTTACCAGGTAGGTCACTTCATTAGTTCTACAAATGTCTAATCCCTATGTTGTACACCTGAAACTAAGACTGAATGTCAACTGTAATTTAAAAAACAAAAACAAAAACAAAAAGAGTGGGGCCCTGGCTGGCGTGGCTCAGTGGATTGAGTGCCAGGCTGCAAACTGAAAGGTCACCAGTTTGATTCCCAGTCAGGGCACATGCCTGGGTTGTGGACTGGGTCCCCAGTGAGGGGCATGTGGGAGGCGACCGATTGCTGTATTGCTCACACACTATTTCTCTCCCTCTCTCCTTCCCTTCCCCTCTAAAATTAAATAAATTTAAAAAAGTTAAAGGGAAATTGAGAGGTTAAAGAGGGGGTAAGCAGCCAATCAGGGATTCCCACCCTGACCCCCATGCTACGGTGCCCCTCTAAAGGCAGAGAGAGGGCAGCCGATGAATTAAGAGCCCTGGGACAAAGTGGTCAAAGCGAGGCTGCCGCCTGCCCCCAGCGCGGACCGGGCCTGCAGCGGAAGGGCTGAGGATGAGGGGCTTCTGTGGCAGACGCTCTCGGCCCCTCTGCACACAGATTCTCTGTCCTTCACCAGCTCACTCTGTCTTTTGTTCACCAGAGCACGCGCTCAAACATACGGGGGAGTGCCAAATACAAGGGAGACTGCTCCCTCCAAGAAACCGATCCTCGGAAAACACGAGTCACTGCCCTGCGCGCGCATCCTCCTTGAGTCTCTCACGTGACGAGATGCTCAGTTACCTCATCTGGAAATGGGAGTAGAAATAGAATCCCCCCTCGTGGGGTAGCCAGGAGGATGAATGGGGCCAACCCAGGTGGAGCAGTGTGGCTGAGGGCAGGGGTCCCTGTGTTGGCTGTGACCACTGTGGTTCCTCTAGGGGATGCACAGCCTCGGTCATGACCAGAATCAGTGAAAGAGGAGGCAAAGAAATATAGTAAATGGACATGGTAATTATTCCTGACTGATGGGGGGTGGGGTGGGGCAGGGCTCATAATACGTGGGGACAAAATTTACAAAATCAACAATCGTAGTACTTGCAGTGAGTAACCTAACTGACTGGGTGAATTGGGCAAGTGACTTAACCACTCTGTACCTCAATTTTTCTCATCTGGAAAATGGGATGTGAAGGGAACTCCATCTCACTGTTCTGTAGTGAGGATTAAATGAGCTAATGCCAGTAAAGGGCTTGCAACAGTATGTGGAGGAGCAGGTGCGTAAATGTAGGTAAATAAACCATGCAAACGAGTTCCTATGCCTTGGTAAAAAATTTCAGCAACAGCATCATACAGATTAAAAAAGAAAACATGTTTAATTTCAAACAATTTAGATGGAAGTGACAATGTTTTCTGAAAAACTAGGTCAGTGACTCAGAAGTGTCTCTAACAATGACAAAGATACTATCTCCAAAATGTTCAGGGGAGGTTTGAACAAGACAGCTTTATTAAATGGGAATATGTGGACGAAAGCAATAATTCTAAGTTCATATCTTATGCTGATGATGAAAATGTATGTATCAATTAATGAATCTTATAAGAATCCATGAAACTATTTGTGTTCCCAAATATCTTAGGAACTAAATATGGATTTAGTCCCTAAAATATTTCTGAACCCCAAATATGGATTTAGTTTACATGTTTATACACACACACACACAAAGCCTTCCTGAGGAAAAGGAGGTGTTTGTGGAGGGCCATCACGTGTCCAGGTCTACTTTCTGCGCACCTACTATGTCCTGGGCCCTGGCTGGGGTCCACGTGTCTCTGCTCTAAGTCTCTCAGTCCAGCAGGTGCGGCAGAAGAAGTTGCTAGCAAATGATGGTTTGTCTGACGTGCCCTGGGGTTTTCTCCACGGGAAAAAAGCAGCGTGGGCTTGGGAGGGGTGGGGGCTAGGAGGGCTTCTCCGAGGACGGCATGTCTGTGCTAATATCTGAGGGTGGGTCTTATGGGTCCCCCCGCAAAAGTCCTAAACCCAAGAATCTCAGAATATGACCTTATTTGGAAACAGGGTCTTGACAGAAGCAATCAAGGTAAAATAAAGCCACCACGGTGGGCCCCGATCCCAAGTGACTGGCAGTGCTGTAAAAAGGGGAATGTGGACAGAGACATGCACACAGGGGGACGAGAATGGGGTAAAGCATTTATAGGCCAAGAATTCCCAGAGAGCCAGCGAATCGGCAGAAGCCGGGAGAGAAGTGTGCAGCGGACTGTCCTTCATGGCCCTCAGAAGAAACCAGCCCTGCAGACACTTCGGTCTCAGACTTCTCACCTCCAGACTGTGAGACAGCAGGTTCTGCTGCTGAGCCACACAGTCTGTGGCACTTTGTCTCAGAAGCCCCGGCACACCAATACGGTGGGGGCGGGAGCGAGCCAGCAGGGCTGGGGGCACCCAGGCAGAGGGAACAGCACCCAGGGGAAGGGCGGCCAGAGCAGCTGCCATCGTGGAGAGGGGTACAGGGTGGCAGGGTCTGGCCCTCTGGCCACCCTGAAAAGTGGAGGCTTTGCAGATCTTTTGGGGTTGAAGTAAGAATGAGATGCACGGCACACACACTCGCCGATGGAGAACCCAGACCGCCAGGCAGGCTACACGTGACCAGGGCAGCGGCACCTGCTTTCTTGCGGGGGAAACAGGCAGCAGGAGAAAGGTGACAGAATGATGGCAGGGACTGCGGCTGGGAAGGCCCATCTGAGGAGGTGGCATTAGACTGGGCCCCTGTGGAGCCAGTCAGAAGAGCTGAGGGGAGTCCAGGACTGGCGAGCTCCACAGAGGCCCTGAGGTTGGCCTGTATTTGGCAAGTTTGAAGAGTGGAAAGAGGCCGGCGTGGCCGGAGGGGAGTGAGCAAGGGGAAGAGTGGGAGGACATGAGGCCCGGGGGACGAGGGGCAGGTCACTCAGGGGCTGGGAAGGAGTTTGGGCAAAACTCGAGGTGCACTGGTGCCCGGAACAGAGCGCCTGCTCAGTAAATATGAGGCTTTGTCAATAATCCTGGGAGCAGCGCTAATCCTGGGAGTGGGGAAGCTGCTGGGGGTTTTAATCCAGGAACAGGAGGATGAGAACTTGCTTTTCAGAGAGCCCTGGCTGGTGTCGTGTGTGTGAACTGGATTCTTAATGTGAGCGCAGCAGGGACCATCTCCAGGGACCTGGCTTCTGTCTGACAACCCTGTCCTCACGAGCTCTGTGCCACCCACACATTTGAATGGCTCCACCCAGGTCATGAAGGATGACGTTAGAAATAGGATGGAGGAGGACAGGTCTGCTCCCACGCAGCAGAAGAGGAGCCCTGGACCAGGGTTGTTCCCAGGCTCCGATCCAAGTGCCATCTGTTACCAGCGTGTGAGTCTGGGGTCGAGCTGCCTCTTATGTGAAATGGGATAAATGATGGGTCCACCTCATGGGGCTCTTGTGAGGATCCAATGACTTCACCGACATATGGGAGCTTAGAACCGAGACTGGCAAACAGCAAGTACTTCATCAATGTTACATATCATATCCATCTACCTTAAAAAAAAGACCCTTCCTTCACTGCATACTCATTCTTGCTTTACAGAAAAACCCCTCAAATGAGCTTCGCACACGGCTGCCTCCAATTCTGCTCTATCCTTCCTTGCACTTCCATGAGGCTCATTACGACACGCAGGTGTCAGGTTCATCCTATCGGACTGCTTCCGGTCCATCAACCTCGGGCTCCCAGGACCCCACACCAGCCTGGGCTCCTCACACCCTGTGGGCCAGGAGGGGCCTCAAACCTGGTCTTCTCTGCCCGCACTCTGGTCCTCGGTGCGTGCCCCAGCCTCCTGCCTTTATGCCGACAACACTCGCCTTTCTCTCTCCAGCCTGGTCTCTCCCCGGAGCTCCAGACTCCTTGCCTAACTGCCTCCTTGACGTCTTCTGCACATCACAAGCAGGACCATCCAGGACTGAGCTCTGGAGCTCCACCCAAGCCTGCTTCTCGCTCAGTCCCACCTCAGCCCAAGGCAGATGTCCCCGTTAGGCCCTAAGACCAGCTATCATCGGCTGCCTCGCCTTCTCTCACACCAGAGCCAATCTGCCAGCAGCCCTGTTGGCTCCCACTGCAGGGAACCTGTCTGGAAGCCACCGTCCTCCTCCTTGGCCTCCGCCCCTTCCTGCCCCCTCGTTTCCCGCCTGGACCGTCACAGCAGCTCCTCACAGGCCCTGCGCCACATTCGGCCTCGGGGACCTTGTGAGCACCCAGTGTAGACTACACTCCTCTTGCCCCATGCCCTCCTGTGGTGCCACCTCACTTATGGCAGATGCCAGCACCATTGGAGGTGGCCCACGAGCCCCTCCGAGACCTGTCTCCATCACCTCTCTGACCTCTCGTGCTCACACTGTTCTAGCCACACCGACACCAAACAGTGCAAGCCACTGTCTGACCTACTGCACACTTTCCTGTCTTTAGCCTGTCCCCCAACCAAAAATGTCAGCTCCCTGAGGCCAGGAATCTGTGTGTCTGTTCACAGCTATATTCCCAGTGTACAGATCGGCACAGTGTCCTGATGATGGGTGACAGAGATGTCACCCTCTTTCCTGTCTTGAGACACCCAGGCTTGGCTCTTGCAGCGCCTAAGTCTGGGTGCCCAGGCACTTACTTCTTTGTGTCATTGAAGGGGAGTGGCCGTGGCGGGGGCTCATCTGTTCTCTTCCACCCCGTGGGGTGTTTACTGCGCACGGGCTGCTTAGAGAAGAAGGACTTGGGGACCGAGGTGGAGAGCTGGAAGGGGCTGCACTGCACCGGCTGCGAAGGCCGAGGAGTCTCTGCACTGGTCGTTTTGTAAACCTGAGCAGGGTAGCCAGCCCTTGAGTTCATGTCACTGCAAAGTAAAAACAAAACGAAGTAATCACGTTCACCCAACATCCCCAAACCAATCTGTTTAAATTTACTCTTGGAAAACAAAAAAGTTCATTCACACATGAAAGACACAAATACATTACTGCTGCAGAAAATTCTGAAGGTACAGCTACCTGCACAGCGCTTAGTCCTCCCTGGGAACGCCCGTCCAGCACACTTAGTGCCTCTAGAGCACAGGAGGCAAACACAAGGCCCACGGGCACCTTGTTTCTACCTGGCGGCAGCAGCGCCAAGCCCCTGCTAAACAGTTAAGGAGTGGTTACGTTTATACAGACATAAAATTGAATCTAAAATACCCTCCACTGCAGGTGGGCGCCCTCCTGTGAGACCCCCGTCTCCTGGGCACAGTCCGCACACCGGAAGGTGTCAGGGGTCCTGCCTGCCTGTCTGTAGGCAACCGCAGCTCCCAACCTGTTCTACAGCCTTACCTTTTCCTGGGTAAATATTTCAAATGTACACAACCAGAGTAATAGGACTTTTTTAGGGGGGTGGGTGGATGGGTAGAAGAATTATTTTTAAATACCTGGGATTGTGTTAATACATTGTTTTCTAACTTGTGGGTTTTTAAAACTTGAAATACATCTTGTGATGTAGCTCTTCATTCAAAAAAATTTAAGGGTACGCACTATACACTAGACTTTATTCCAGTTGATTGTATCTAAAACCACAGCTCAACACCCCACGTACGAAATCCCACGCTGCAGTGAATCTCATGCTGCTGACTGCGACCCAACTCTTGGGGGCCCAGCTGCTCACACTACTGAGGCAATCGCCTTTTAACACTTTTAAATAGAACTTCCATTTCAAGTAAGAGGACTTTACTGAGAAAATTACTGTCTTTGGAATGTAAGTTAATAAATCCTTTTTGAAGGTCAAATTAGCAACATTAAGGGGTAGGACTTTTGACTATGGCTAAACGAGGAGACGGCAAATCCTCACCCTCAAAAGCACAAATCTGACAAAAACAACCATATCAGCATGCTGTAAATTGACCACGGGCATATAGTAATCCAAGAATCATCTGTACTTGAAAAAATGCTGAACTTCAGGTAAGAACAGAGATAGCTGTGGCATTTTGGCCAGAGGCCCCCTCCTACCCCTGCCCAGCTTGGTGAACAAGAAGTTCAGCCGCAGCAGAACCTTTGGGACAGACTGAGCATCCGGGCATTTGTACATCAAGGGTTTCAGGAAGGGAAGAAAGAAAGGGGCAGAAGAAAGGTCTGAAGAAACAATGGCTGAAAACTCCTCTGATCTGATGAGAGACATTCATCTACATATCTAAGAAATTCAACAAACCCCAAGCAGAATATATACAAAGACCCAGAAAAACAGCTGACATTCCAACACTAAGATAAAAATCCTGAAACTTCTTTAAAAAAGATTTTATTTATTTATTTTTAGACAGGGGGAAGGGAGGGAGAAAGAGAGAGAAACAACGATGTGTGTTTGCCTCTTGCACGCCCCAGTTGGGGGTCCGGGAGAGGCAACCACACACTGATGTTTCTCCCCCTCTTTCTCCTTTCCGTCCCCTCTGTTTAAAAAGTAAGCCAGGTGTTGAGGGACAAATACCATACGATCTCACCTTTAACAGGAAGCTAAACAACAAAACAAACAAGCAAGCAAAATAAAAACAAAGACACTGAAATGGAGAAGGGGGGGATGGTGACCAGGGGGAGAGGGGAGGAAATTTCAGGGGAAAAGGGGAGGGATTTAGAGGAGCTAGTATAAAGGTCACATGGACAACTGCTAAGAGGGGTGGAAATGGGAGGGAGGTGGGGAGCACTGAGGGGGGGAGGTGGGCTGGGATGGGAATAAAAGAAAACTGTATTCGAAAAATAATTAAATAAGACAAACAAACAAACAAATAAATTTTAAAAATCCTAAAATAGAAAATAATTCTATGCCCAGCAAAACTATCCTACACAAATGAAGGCAAAATAGAGATTCTCCCCCTCAGGTAAACAATGACTGAGAAAATGCATTGCCAGCACATCTGCCTCAAAAACAATACAAGAAGCCCTCAGGCGAAAGAAAGTAATTGCAAGTGGTGACCCGAATCTATATGGAGAAGTGAAGGGTCCAAGATGGCAAATTTGTGGGTTAGAATAAAAGACTGCATAAGATTCATGTTTTCTTATTCTCCAACTTCCTTAAAAACATACATTATATAAGGCAATAATAATACTACTAATATATTGTTCGGTTTGTAATATATGAGACAAAATAGCACAAAAGAAGGGAAGAAAATGGGGTTATATTGGAGAAAAGTTTCTATGTTTTATTGGAATTAACTTAGTATTAATCCAAATTACCATGATAAGGTGCACATTTTAACAACAAAAAAAAGCCAAAATCAAGAGGAATGCAAACAGTACACCAAAATACATTTATTTAATATGAAAGAAGGCAGTAAAGAAAGAGCAAGAGATACAGAGAAAACCAGAACAAAATGGCAAATGTGAATCCATTCATTATCAAGTTTTGTTAAACATAACTGGTTTTCTTAAAGATTTTAATTATTTATTTTTAGAGGGAGGAAAAGGGAGGGAGAAAGAGAGGAAGAGAAACATCGTGTGTGGTTGCCTCTGCACACGCCCCGCTGGGGACCTGGCCCACAACCCAGGCATCTGCTCTAACAGGGAATCGAACTGGTGACCTCGTGGTTTGCGGAACAACGCCCAATTCGAGCCGCAGCAGTCAAGGCTAAGAGTAAACGCTTAAACACCCCAATTAAAAGGAAGGGATTATCAGACTGGATTTTTTAAAAAGCAAGCTCCAACTGTATGCTTTCTACAATTTAGGAACAAAAATTGTTCCTTTAGCAAGAAACAATTTAGCAAACAATTTAGTTTGATGCTAAGTGTTTAGCATCAAACATTTAGCTACGATTTATTAATGGAGCAAAGGTGGCACATTTGTGGGGGATGTCCAGGGAGCCACAGAGCGCATCACGCTGCGAGTGGACTCTGTCTAGTGTGGTCGGGAGGGGCTCCCCCAGGGAGACAGTGGCACCTGGGCCGAGAAATGAAGAATGAGTGGCATCAGTCTAACCCACGATCTCCTAGAAGTCTGTGCCGCAGAGAAGCCGGCACAAGTGCACGTAGGCACGTGTACCTGGGTGGTCGCTACAGTGCTGCGTGTGGGCAAGGAAAGCTGGATGTGGCCTGAATGTCTTTTCATAGAGGATTAATTAGACCACTGTAAGCGACTCGTGTGTCAAAAACTACGTGGCCAGCACAAAGAATAACACAGACTTCTGTTTCTGTCTGAGCTACAGTAAGTGGGACGGTGCAGTGCAAAGCATGACTCTGATTTTTTGTTTTGAAAGATGTATGTTGTACGATTATTGGACTTTTTTGTGTTTTTTACAAGAAGAAATGTGCATTCTCCCCCCAACTATGGGTAATAAAATCAATTTAGTGGGTCTCGATCATTATTGAGGGTGAAGAAAAGAAATCTAACAGTATGACGCCTGTTAGTGCACATCACGTGAGGTAAGGGTAAGTGGTTTTGTGAAACTTCAAGACGGGTGCCCTGCTGGACTGCAGTGTGTATATAAAACATGTGAGGCAATGGTCAAACACGTTTCAAGGAACCGGGCTGATACAAGCTTGGAGAAAAGCCTCTGGGGAGCGTACACTAAGTGACAGTCACTGGACGAGGTGCTGATGGGGAACATGTAAAGAACAACAGTCAGGTGAAACTAGACACAGGGCACAGGGCAAAAGGAAGCCCCGTTCCACACTCGGTCTGCCTCCTGGGGGCACCCTCGGGCCGCCCTTTCTTCTTCAAGAGAGAGCCCCCGCCCCCAAGCACGTGTATGTGAGATGGAGAGTGTACCCTCCCAACCCTCCTCTACAAAACAAACGGCAGCATATTGTAAGCTCGCTCTGCACCTGGCTCTTCCCTCAACAGTATGTTCTGGAGATCTCTCCATGTTGGTCCGTCTGACCGACCTGGCCCTCTCTCTCCAGTGGCTGCAGAGGGTTCCCTCTATGACCATATCATAAATAACTGATTTTACCTTCACTTTCTACAGCACATACTTCTCTACCTTGTCATCAGGCACGTCCAGCTTTTGGGAGCTAAAAACATGAGATGACTAAAGAAGGAAGGGAAAAGGGTGTCTGCCAGCCAGCTTCATCCACTGCCTCTTCTGAGATGGGTTTGCCCCCCCCCCCCTTTAGGCTCTGTGGCAGACACTGAGGGTGTCATCCTCATCCTCCTTCATCCTGTAAATGGAGGCTGATTTTACTCATGCCTTGCTTGGGCAAGGTGACCTAACACCCAGCCCAGAGGGAAACTCCTGACTGGTTGGAGCCATTTGTCTGGGATGGGTGCGGGGCGGGCCTGTGGTCTACTTCTGGCCAGTGAGACACTGGGGGGGGGGGGGAGAGAGAGAGAGAGAGAGAGAGTGTGTGTGTGTGTGTGTGTGTGTGTGTCTGCTGGGCGATTTCTGGGGAAGACCTTTGTACTGAAGCACACCTGCAGAAAACACTTCCTTTTCCACTGTGACTATCTGGTGGACGATAAGACACTGTGACACTGGGAGGGAGCGAGCCTACAGGGTGATAAGGAACAAAAACAAGGGAAAGGACCTGGGTCCCTGAGTCAAGAAATTACCCAGTCCTGGGGGCCGCCCTAATTTGGGACTTTGTGTTCTATGAGCTAAGAGCCTTCCTCCAACTGAGCTGGAAATTTCTACTACTTGTAGCCAAAGGCATTCCCATCACATGTCTGTCTTCACCCTCGACAAGCCTGAGGACTAGAAGGTGCCTCATGCACGGCTCAGCCTCAACCAGAAACTACTCCCCTGAACATTGCTGTGTATCTCGGTCCAGCCCCTTGAGGTGGGTGCCGCTTCCCACACACCCATGACACAAGCAGTTCCAAGTGCCCGGTGCAAGGCGGAGTTAGTTCTTCACTTGCCGACCAATCCACAGAGAGAACACACATCCTTCCTAAAGCACCAGCGTGGACAGGTGTCCTCCCTGGGCCTCAGCTGTGACCTGAAAACTGAGGCAGCACCAGGTGATGGATGAGAACGTGGGCTGCGCTGCTCACCTGACCCAGGTTCCATTACCAGCTCCCACTGACATGCTGCAACCTTTTTGCCTGAGTCCCTCGCACAAGCTCGTATGTGCAGTGCTCACACAAGCTGGGAGCCAGGAGTGGGGTCCCCGAGCTGCAGTTACCACAAAGGGATGTGCCGCGTCCAGGGGCTAAAAGCACACGCTCTGGACTCAGCCAGGACAGGGGCAGGGCGGCACCCTGCTCAGCAGGCTAACCCTGCCTTCACCCAGAGGCTAAGTTCTACCTTAGGGGAGGACTGAAGATTCTGTCGGAGTACAAGGTTTTGTGGCTTACAAAAAAAGCCGAAAAACCATAGGCTAGTTGGAGAAATCACACAGCTGTATGGGCACGTGCCACACTCTGGTCTGCATGGGGGGCCCAGGCACAAAGGGTGCCGCGCCCCTGCCTGCAGGAGGGAGAGCGCGGCAGGCGATGGTGAGAGCCGATGGCCAGGCCCTGCTTTGCACACCTGACAGGTGCCACTTCATTTAGTTACCTTGGTGACCCCACGAGGCAGGAACTACCACCATGACCACGTTTCAAGTGGGGAAACTGAGGCTCGGGGATTACATAACTTGTCCCAAATGCCGTAGCTGGGGGTGGGGGACAGAACCAGGACGCAAACCCAGGCAGGCTGGCTCAAGAGGCCCCCATTCCAGCCACCGGACTGTACTCTCGATGACACAGCAGTCACAGTCAGTGCTAGTGAGCGTAAAACCGAGCAGTGGCAGACATTTTTGGACACAGGTACGTCTCAGGCCCTGTGCTAAGTACTTTAGTGCATGATGTTGGTTCATCCGCACAGCCTCAGACCAGCGGCGATCATTGCACCCATTTTACAGATGAGGAAGTAGAGCCTCAGAGAAGCTGATGGAGGCCGCACGGTGGGTGAGTGGCAGCGCTGTGACCTGGACACAGCCAGAGCCCTGGAAACAACACTGCTTGTCCACACAGCCGCAGGTGGGCCCTCCCAGGCCCCTGCCACCCGGCCTTCACTGCAGGACCAATCTCGCCCTGTCCCCTGGTGTGTGGCACGGCCTCTGTGCGGGGTTGGAATGACGTTCCAGGACAGTAGCCGTGAGTAGCCTCATTCCACCCTGTAGCCTGGGAACGTAAGTGGCAGGTCTTCAGAGAGTGGAAGCACAGAGGCCATGGGGTCCGAATCGATGCAGATGCACCCGGTGCTCGCCACCTCCCAACTGCGCCCGTCCACCATCGCGGCAGCCTCCTGCTGCTCGCCCCCAAACACGGCCAGAGAAGCCTGGGCACAGCCGACGGAGATCACAGCCCTCCTCTGCTCAGGACTCTCCATGGCTCCACCGCACTCAGGGTAAGAGTCGGAGTCCCCCCCACGCCCCCTGGCCCCACGCCCCCTGGTCTGTCCCCTCTGCCCTCGAGCTCCTCCTCACCCTGCTCCAGCTGGATGGAAGCTGTCCCCAAACAAGCTGGAAACATTTTCACCTCAGGGCCTTTGAATTGCTCCCTCCTCCAAGATCTCTTCCCACCTTCCCTTGCGCTGGCCTGGGTTCCTCTCCCCAAGGTGACTGTGACTCTTGAAGTAGGTGTCCGTCGCGTGCGACCCCCGTCTCCTACTCACACAGGCAGGGTGAGCTCCAGCGGCTCCCAAGGCCCGCACATTACCTTTTGGGGCTGCGCGCCGGTATCCTGGCGACTCCCGCAGCACAGCCCAGGAATGCAGGGCCACGTGCTTCCTGCCTGCCTGGGAACACCCGGCTGTGTCAGCGCCACGTGGAGCCGCAGCCTCTGCTTGCCCCTGAGCAGCTCTGACAAATTGCTCTGGAAACCCAGGCAGGTTTGGAGTGTGTGCTGCCTCAGGAGAGGGCAGGGGGCCAGGTGGCTGCCCGCCTGGGATCACACAGCCCACTGCAGTGCCCGCAGCAGGCACTGGCGCCTGGCCGTGTGCCCCGAAGCCAGGCTCCCATGACGAACGTCTGGGGGGAGAGTCTGTGAAGTCACTGAAGTCATCAGTGGGCACAAGCTGCTACAGGCCCTGCGTGTGGGTGGGGGTTCCCTGTTTGGGCATGACAGGGCCCATCCCTTTCCCGGCAGCCCTTAAATTTTGCCAGCAAGCTCATTCCTCCTACCCCTGAAATAATCTATCCCCCCCCAGAACAGCCCAGAGTATTTTTCTCCCCAGATCTTATTGCCACCTGGCATATTAATATTAGATGGTTGCTCAGCTGTCTGCCTGCCTTGCTCTCTCCAGGAGAATGTCAGCTCTGCAAGGGAGGTGACTTCGGTCCCTGCTGGATCACCATGTTGCGAATAGTGCCTGGCACATAGTGGGTGCTTTAATGGTCAGGCCTGCCCAGTCCTGCTCATCTCTTTTCTTAAGAATCTCAACACGCTCCGTCTGTAACAAGCCTCCTGACACTCAGCGGATGGCCCCGACTCTTGCCCAGCTTGCTAGCACCATCCGGGACCCGTCTGCCTCCCCCCTTACGCCCTGGCAGCGCTGCCTGCTGAGGCATCCACGGTCGCTCTGTCTCCAGGTCCAGGCCCCCTTCCTTCTCACTCACATGTGGCCTCAGCCCCAGCCTAGCACCACCTTTCAAACCATAAATCTGTCTGCACTACCCTTCCTACTGAAAGCCTGCCTTGCTGCCAGCAGCTCTTAGGACCAAATCCAAACTCCCTAATGTGGCTGACAGGGCCTTGAGTGGTCTGCCCCCTGCTGACCCCCCAAATTCACCTACGCCCTTAATTTTTACACTTGAGCCATGGGGCCTGTGTTCAGTGACTTGATGGCACCCACCCTGACCCTCAGGACCTGTGCACAGGCTACTTGCAGAGGGATGCCCTTCTGCACCCCATCTTTCTTTTCTCTCTTAAACAAAAAATTGGCCCTGGCTGCTGTGGCTCAGTGGACTGAGCGCTGGTCTGCAAACTGAAAGGTTGCCGGTTAAGATTTCTGGTCAGGGCACAAGCCTGGGTTGAGGGCCAGGTCCCCAGTTGGGACCATGAGAGAGGCAATCCATCAATGTTTTTCTCTTCCTCTTTCTCCCTCCCTCCCCTCTCCAAAAATAAATAAATAAAATCTTTAAAAAAATTGTCCACATATAGCGAAATGTACAAAACAAAGGTGTGCCATTCCACAAATCACTAGAGAGGAAACACCCATATAACTGCATCGCAGGTCAAGAATACATGGTATTAGCTCCCCTCCCCCACCACTTTACCTGCTCTCCCCTCACTCCTCTCACCCTTGGCAGAAGGGCCCCCTCTTCAGGGAAACTGGCCCCAGACCAGAAGAGACCGCCCTCCAGCCCAGACCATACTCACTCCCGGATCCCAGTGACTCATTACTTTTTTAAGTACTTGCTTGTTGGCTTCTGTGGTGCACTGTCCGTGCCAGGACAGCCTGGGCCCTGGCTGCCGGCAGTGCCCAGCAGAGGGCCAGGCACACAGTAGGTGCTCACTGTGCGAATAAACACAAGGTGCCACCCGATCAAGGGCTGCGGGAGTGGAGACAAAGGCAGCCGTGAAGCACTGGTGCCTGCCCTTGGTGAGCGGTGGGCTGCCGCTCCAGCTTGGGCGAGCGAGCAGGCTGACACAGCGGACACAGAAGGCAGTGTGGGCGCAGCAGGCAGGAGCACGAGTGAGCACAGGAGCTCAGCGCCCGCCTGGGAACTTGTGCCCGTTGAGATGGGAAGACTGTGGGAGGCCCAGCGAAGTGGGGGGCGAGTGGGGCTGACAGTGGGCCTTGCACGTCCTCTGTCCAGAACACTCTGCCCTCCTGTGTCTGTGGTTAGCTCAGCCTCTTATATCCAGGAGAACCCCTCCCCCAACGGGGTCAGGCCCCTCCCCCGGGCTGCCTCATCCCAGCTGCTTCCTTACTCCAAACAACCTGCACTGTTTGGGGCCAGTCTGCCTCCCCCACGGGGCTTTCTTGGTTTGTTTTGTTCAAATCCTCACTCAAGGACATTTTTTCATTACTTTTAGAGAGTGAGGAAGGGAGAGACAGAAACACGGATCAGTTGCCTCTCGTAGGCTCCCAGACCAGGGATCGGATGCACCTGGACCCTGGATCAAACACACCACCCAGGTAACAGAACCCCAACCTTTTAGTGTAGGGGATGACGCTCCAACCGAGCCACCTGGTCAGGGCACCGCTGGGCTTTGAGCCCTGAGAAGCCAGGCCCAAGGCTGCCTTGGTCACCACACTGGTCACTGAGTGTTCCCTCACTGCCGGTAACCGGCCTGGCCCAGGAGCAACATTCTGATTTAGTTGGTTCTGACCTCATCTTTTCATGGCATCCCCCGTGATTCTAACAACACCCGAACTTGACCTGAGATCCACTGCCAGGCACTCTTCGAAGGGCTCTAGCTCACTGAATCCTCACCACATCCCTATGAGGTAGTCATGTGACTTATCCTCTATTTCACAGATGAGGAAACTGAGGCTCAGAGAGGTTCCGTTATTTGCCCAAGATCACACAGCCAAGACAAAGCAGAGGGAGGGCCTGAACCATGGTGGGCTGATTCTGGAGTCCACCCACACTCTCATCTACCACGAAGATGCTTCTTTAAATCAATTCACTTAATTTTCCTGAACTTGTCCAAGGCAGTATCTGTAAAATCAGGGGATGAGAGCAGTAACACTCTCCTTAATACCCACTAAGGCAAACATACATCCATTTAAAGTGCAACATTTTCCTCCCGTACCACCCAAATCACTTTGAGCACCCCATTTTGGGAATGCTGTTCCACACTAGAGCCCGGTTGCCTAGGAGAAAACTTCGGGAAGCAGCTTTAATGAGTAGATAAGAATGATTTGCAATTAGCATCAATTGTCTGTATGCAAATTAAAGCTCCCAACCCCAGGGCCGTTTTTTTTTGTGGCGGCTCCTCTCCCATTTTATTGTCTTCATCTCTGGGTTCGGCAAGCCCTTCTCTGAGACGCAGGGTAATGTCATGCCCCCTCTTGCCTTGGCCACAGCCTGCTCCCTGGCACTGCTACCTGTATGTCGCAGACTTCACGACAGTTGCTTGGGTCACTAATGCAGGCCTGTGCCCAGCACAGGGACCATCGCAGCAGAGACACGGGACCCTGGTGACAGAGAGCCCCTCAGTGGGGCACTGACCATCTGTCTCACCGACGACCTGATTCCCATCTGTCCCAACGGGCGGTGGGCTGAGGCGAGGGCTGGGGGCCTTGTCTGAATTTGCTCACTATTTCGCCTCAGCAACCAGCACAGTCTGGGACATAACAAATCCCTAAGAAATATTTGTCAGTGAAGTGAGTGGATACGTGAATGAATGAAGGTGCTGTTGAGAGTCAGTTCCGACGATTACGAACTACCTGCCTGGAGAGGCGGGCTGAGGCAGACCGTGCCCGCCGGCACTCTCTCCCCGTGCCTCCCCCGACTCCTGGTCCCTGGACTCGGACCTGCACCAGGGGACAGACGCACAGGCACCGTGAACCCAAAGCTACCACCGGGCACCGCCGGGTCACCACATCCTCTCAGGAGGTCGGGAACGGCATTCCAAGATTTTAAACAGACAACACTAGATCCAAGTGCCTCCCACACAGGCTAAGCATTGTTTGGGAAATTTTTGCTTCACCTTCTTTTAAAAACACAGACGTACACATAAAGCCACCGCGGGTTGTGTCAAGGAGGCCTGAGGCCACTGCTGGGTGCACATGTCCTGTGTGGACAGGCTGCAGGTCCAAGGACTGGCAAAGGCATCGGAATGTCCATGGAGGGCGGGACCCCTGGCAGGGGCCTGGGACCTGAGCTGGCCCCGCTCAGGGCTGGTCCGGGAAGGGAAGGGAGGCTGTGGCCTTACAGACCTGCCCTGGGGACAGTCCCCAACCCATGCATCTTTCTGGGAGGTGGTTCACGGCTTTCATCAGATCCTCAAAGTGTGTGGTTCCGACTCGGGGTTGTGGCTGTGCCTTGTTCTTCCTCATTCCCCAGGCGGCCCCTCTACCAGTGGTTCCCAAGTGTGGTCCCAGGACCTGCAGCGTGAGTATCAACTGGGAACTTGGAAAGACTGTATATATTTTTAGGCCCCACTCTGACCTACTACATCAGGAACTTGAGTGGGACCCAGCTTCTGTGCTGCACGGCCCTCCAGGGGACTGCCTGTCTGGGGACCATGGCCCTTTACTGTGTTGTCTGGAGAGCTACCCTGTGACCTCCCAGACTCCCTTGTAGCTGGGGTGGTCCCGGGACACTGCTAGCGTAAGGGGATTCTGGGGAAGCTTTTGCTTTATACAAAAGGGGCAACACAGCTGCCACGATCTTTCCCCTGCTCTCACCCCCACACTCGCCAAGGGCACCACTGCCACGGGGAGACCAGGAGGTCGCAGTCTGTGTGCCGACGTCTGTGTGCTGAGGACAGTGGAGCAGGAACACACAGGGCTCGAGGCCTCGAGGCCCTCCCGGGGCTGCTGCGCCAGCCCGGCTCCGTCCTCTCTGGACTCCCCCTGCTGTCAAACCTCTATTTGTTTAGGCCACTGTAGGCCCGGTGTCCTATTACCACCAGCTAAACACACTCCTGACAGATACAGTCTGTGAACCCAGAAAGCATAGGAACCCTGGGTCTCAGCAGAGGGAGAAGGAAAAAAGAGACAGAGGACATCGGGGACAGATGAAGACACACAGCCAGGGGCTGCTCTCCCTCCCCTGGGTCCTTAAGGACTGACGGATGGGCAGCACAGGGCGCTCCAGGAGTCTCCGAACTTTGTAAGCAAACATCTGTGAGCATGCTTCCAGGGACCCTGCCACCAGGACTGTGTGGGAAGTAGAAAGGGGTCGGGACCCCCAAAGGGCTCAGGGGAGGAGCACGCCTTACCTGGTTTGCCTTGGTGGGTCTCGACTGCCCCCCGCCAGGCCCGTGGGGGTGCTGGAGCCTGTGCTGTACAGCTTCGGTCGGTAGCCCTTGCTCTGGCCCCCAGCCGCGGGGGCAGGAGAGACCTCCCGCCGCCTGTCTGCATGGTGGGGCCGCCCGGTGGCCTCGCGCCCACCTCCACAAAGGCCGATACTTCCTGGGGGCTGGTGTGGCTTGGATGGCCGAGGCACCTTGGCCAGGGACATGCAGCTGGGACTGGAGGTGTAGAGGGTGGTGTCGATGCCGCTGTCGCTGGAGCCGCCCTTGGTGAGGGGGTCTTGCTCTGGCTCTAGAGGGTCCAGGGGGTCAAACCAGCGATCGTCACTGTGGCTGCTGGACGCGTTGCTGGACAGGGTATTGCTGCTGGAGTGACTGGAGTACTGAGGCTCTCCCTGGAAGGCAAGAGGAGTGCGTCACCTCTGGGCTCCAGGGTGGGGCAGGCATTCCACCCCTGGGTCCTCCATGAGCGTGACCCCTGGGGCCAGGCAGCTCCCAACTCTGCTGCCCTCTCTTCCTGGCCACGTGACCTTGGGCAAGTGCCCGTTTCCGTACCTGTAAAGTGGGGTTGACGATATCCGCCTCACGGGGTAGCTCGGAGGGAGGACGTGAGGTATGCAACATGAGCTCACAGTCTGAGCTCAGCAAGTCTGCAACCCAGCCCCTGGCCTCCCCTCCCCAAGGTGCCTTTCTCCGTCTCAGTAACGGCACCTCACCCTTTCAGGTGCCCCGTCCGAGAGCCTTGGAGTCACCCTGCACCCTGATTTTGCTCTCACACCATGTCCAGTCCAACAGGAAATGCTGTCGTCAGCATCTTAAAAACAGATCAGGCCCTGGCTGGTGTAGCTCAATGGATTGAGTGCAGGCCTGCAAACCAAAGGATTGCAGTTCGATTCCCAGTCAGGGCACACGCCTGGGTTGCAGGCCAGTTCCCAACAGGGGACACACGAGGGACAACCATATATTGATACTTCTTTCCTTCTCTCCTTCCCTTCCCCTCTAAACATAAATAAATAAATTTAAAAAAACACAATAAACAACCCCAGATCAGAACCCACCACTCCTCCTTTTGTGGCTCCACCACTGTCTCTGCCTGGACCATGGCAGCAGCCTCCTCCCTGGTGTCCCTGCTCCTGTCCCTGTCTCCCCTGCAACCTGCCCGTTTGTCCCCTGTATGCTGCCGGGGACAGGCTGTGAGCACCTGCATTAATTCACGTCCCTTCCTTGTTTAGGACCCTCCTGTGGCTCAACCACACTTGGGAAAAGCAAGAGTCCTCACCAAGGCCCCTGAGCGATCTGAACCCATGTTCTGGTCTCCAACTTTGTCTCTTCCTCTCTCTTGCTCACTCTGCTCTGGCCACAGGGACCTCCTTGCTGCTCTTTGAGCATGTCAGGCACACCCCCGCTCCAGGCCCTTTGCACCTGCTGTTCCTTCTGCCTGCAATGCTCTTCCCCCAGGATGTTTTCATGGCTCACTCCGTACTTCAGTCAGGGTTTGGGCATACAGGTCACCTCCTCAATGGCTTTGTCTAACCACTTCATCCTAAGCACCAGTGCTTGACACTCTCTTCTCCTTTAACTGTGCTCTGTTTTCCTTTCCCAGCAAGGACCAGCTCTTGGTGCTCCATGATGCACTGGTGTGTCTGCTTACTGCTTGTTGTCCTACTGGCCTGTCCGCTCTGTGAGCACAGGGGCTCTTCTGTCCTCTTCATCACCGTGGCCCCAACGCCTGGCACGTTGCAAGTGCTCATCAAACACTCGCGGCATGAATGGATGTGAACGGACCGCCAGGTGCTCACCAAAACTACCTCCTTCTCCTGGGCACACAGGACTGCATGTCCCAGCTCCCCTTGCAGCGGGGTGTGATCACGGATAAAGTGCTGGTCAGTGCGACACGTGAACGTGATCTACGCCATTTCCAGGCCCCAGGCTACAGATACTTCCTGCAGGAATCTCTCTCCCTCCTGCCCCTGCCTGTTGGAAAGAGGCAGGGACCAGCAGATGGGACTCCAAGGCCCCGAGTGACCATGGAACCGCACAGAGGGCGGGGGTCCGGGACCCTGAATCACCACGTGCAAAGCTGCTCCCTGAACACTGGAACCGAACTGTGTTGTGCGAGATCACCGAGATTCGGGGACTGCCTGCTGTAGCTGTTAACCTAGTGCCACAGACTGTTGTCTGTGGTCCCCGAATTCCTACGCTGAATCCTAATTCCCAGTGAGACGGCCTTAGGAGGCAGCGCCTTTGGGCGGAGATTAGGTCATGAGGGTGGAACCCTCATGAATGGGATTTTTAAATACTTACATATTTTCTCCAACTTATTCCTACATGTATATTTATATATCTCTCATAAATGGGATTATAAAATCCATAGGTATAGTCATGCCCTTAAAAAAGAACCCCCCCAGAGAGTTAGTTGCCTTGCCCTTTCCCGCACATGAGGTGAGAAGACTGTCTATGAACCAGAAAATGGGCCCTCACCAGACACCGAATCTTGGACTTCCCAGACTCCAGAACTATAAGAAATAAATTTCTGCTTATTAAGCTAACCCACTACGCGGTGCTTCTGTTACAGGGCCTGAGCTGGTGCGGACACCGACCACGACTGGGGTGATAACGAGGAGAGTGCAGCCCGAGGAGGGGATGTGGCCGCCCAGGGCTGGAGCCGGGATGTGCGCTGGCCGGCTCCCTCCCCAGCGTGCAGCCCGAGAGGAGGGTGGCACAAGTAAGGAACGTGCTCAGGTGTGGCGTTCCGAGGCCCACGCCCACACCCACACCAGGTGGGTGAAGCTGCCCAGCCCATGGCAGTCACAGCCAACCCGACAGCCAATTCCCACAGCCCGGACTCCCCGGGGGGTGGGAGGAAGGTGGAGCCCAGACTCACTTTGGAATGCCTGTTGGGGGAATCTTTGCCTGCTGCGTCCTGCCTGGAGGTGTGTTTGCTCCCGCTGCTTCCAGCCAGGGCCGAGAGCCGGGCCTGGGCGGGCACGTGCCACAGAGGTTCTGCAGGAAGACAGGAGACACATCAGTGGTTAGAGGTGACGTGGGCCCTGGCCCAGGTCCGCCCAAAGACTCTGGCCTTAAATATGGTTTGTGATGGAGCCACCACCTCTCCGCCAGCTGGTCTGCTCATCTCACAAATGCCAAGACCCCATCAACTTACATCTTGGAGGTATAACAACGCTCAGTAACGGAATGTTTACTGAGCACTTAGGCTGTGCCAGGTACCAGTCTAGTGCTTTGCATGAGTCAACTCATCGAAGCTTTACCGCAATCCTCCATCTTTATCCCCGAAGGAGGCTGAGCACATTTCCATCCTTACTGACCATTTGTATTTATTTTGTACATAACCTGCTCGTATTCGTTACCCAGTTTTCCACAGGATCGACTATTTTTTATTTTATTGGTGTACAGGGTTCTTTATATATGCAAGGCAGTGATCCTTTGTTGGTTAAATGAGCTCAGTTTTTTTCTGTTGAATGGAAATGAGATAATAAACGCTGCTTTACAAACTGATTTCACTTTACAATACACTTACACTTGTTTTTGCTTTATGTCTTCATGATATAACTGACATAACTGTCTTCAGTTCACATAAGTGAACACGCAGCTTCCTTACTCTTAGATAGTTGCACGGTATCTCCCCATGGGAATGGGCAGCAATTATTTAACCAGTTTCCTACTGACAGACGGTTCAGTTACGTTCACTTTTTCTTTACAAAATGTTTTGGTAGCCTTCCCTCTACATGCAACTTTGAGCAAGTTTGGGATCGTGTCTGGGACAGATTCTACAAGTGGAATTGATGGTTCAAATGTGAAACAGGTTTCAAATTGTGATGGCTGGTGTGGGTGTGAGTAAATTAGTCTAACTCCCAAAGCCAATTATCCTGAACTGAGCATCTGACTTGAAACAAACAAAACAAAACAAAAACACAAAAAACCCAGTGGAGGGCTGGTTAGTATCTATCAATCTTATAAATGCTCTGGGGAAGCTGGGCCTGTCGGACCAGAAAGAGCACTCGGGTCACTGCAGAGAGTGGCCCCGCTGGCACGGTCGAGGTGTCACTGCCCGTGTGGCTTTCACTTGGGAGCCATGGATACAGGAGATCGGGGAGGCTGGCCACCTGCTCTACCTCTGGAGAGGATTCTTCTTCCTGGAGCACCCCACACCCCCAGGAGGTGCTGGTCTCCTGGGAGGCAGCCGGCCCACACCAGGAAACCGCATTTCTGCAGACAGCCAAGCCTGTGGCCGTCACAGCCGGCCTTGACTACCACCGTGAGACTGACGACACACACGTTCCTGTCTCCGGCCTGGGCCTCTCCCCTGACTTCAGACCGTGCATCCGGCTGCCCCACAACAGCTCCACCGGGCATCTGCTGGGCACTTCCACTGACCATGGCCAAAGCCAACTCTTCGTCTCCCTCAGACCAGCATCTCTCAGTCTTGACTGGTCAGTCAATGGCTGCTCCATCCTCTCAGCTCCTCAGGCCAAAAACCTGGTATCACCTTTGACCCCTCTCTCTCACCCACATCGATGCATCAGGAAATTCTGTCAACTTTACCTTCAAAGGACCATATCCAGAACCTACCCACCTCTCCCTCCCCAATGTCCTGACCTGGCCAAGAATCTGTAGCACGAGACACCCTGTGACCTCCTGAGTCAGGTCCCATCACATCTCTGTGCCACACATTCTGTCCCTGTCACCTCCCATCAGTTCTCCAGCCACACGGACCTTCCACTGTTCCTCCAACACCAGCCTCACTACCCGCTCAGGGCTGTCAACTAGCTGTGGTCTCCTCTGGAATGTTCTTCCAGCTTGCTCCTTTGTATTCTTTCAGCCTCACCTGAAATGTGATTTGCTCAGAGATGTGCTCACATGCCATGGATCTATCTCCCAGCGCTGGTTAGTTCCCCCCTGGTACTCAGTGCCATGGGTAGGTACTTTGTGTGCCCTGCCCACTGTCTTTCCCGCCAGACATGTAGCTCCAAGTAGGCGGAGGATGTATCGGTTTGGCTCACACCGTAGTCCTGGTGCTCAGCCTGGTGTACTGTTAGTGAATGGCCGGATTCCTTCCCCTCTCCAGCTGCCCCAGTGTCCCTGGATCTACCCTCGGCTGACCTTGGGCCCCTCACTGGACCTCAGCACTGGCCTCCAGTGACCTTCTGACTCTCCCTGCTTCACCCTTCACATGCTGAAACCATGGCCAGGCATGGATGGACTCGGGGCAGCTGGTGATCTTGGGGACACCTTCCCAGCTGGGTAGCTCTGAGGCGTGAGAAATGATCACATTCTACAGGTGAGGAATTATGGTTGGTATCTACAGACAGGAGGGGTTCTAGACACCAGCAGGCCTTGGTTCAAATCTCAATGATGCCACTTGTCAGCAGGAACCTCAGCCAAGTGACCACCTTTCTGTGCCTCATCTTCCTCATTTGTACTGGTGCATAAAAAGCACCCGTTCTGTTGTGTTCCTGAGGTGAGTAAACAGGAGGGAATGTGCAGCACCCGGAACCACACGGCCGTTGCTGCGATCATTGTCATCTGGTCAGGGCTGGGCAAATCCCCGTGTCCGTCATGGTGCCCGATGCCCCCGGCCTGAACTACCTTTCTTCTGGATCCTGACTACATCCCACACTTCATGATTTGTGTAGGGGAGGAGGTAACAGTCAATTTATAACAAGGTCCCACAGCAGCGAGAAGGGAACCAAATTCTAGGAGACAGGAGAGAGGAGGGAGATGGTAAGGGCAGTGATGAATTTCTGTGACACCTTCTTTGGGGCCTGCAGTGAAGGCTGGAAAAATTTCCTCCCCATTTTACACTTCAGTGTAACGAAATCACAAGCAACACTTTTTCTGAACTGGATGGGACTGGAAAAAAAAAAAAAAAAGCAAATCTGTGTCTTGAAGCAAAAACCACAGACTTGCAGGCAGGAAAGCGTGTCTGCAGGCCCTGAGGGCAACCTGAAGGCCATCAGTGTCCCCTGGTTTAAGGGGACTGTGGGGTTTCCTAGCCTGCTCGTCCTGGGCTATGCAACCTCTTCACCCTCCCACAGTGGCCGGGGGAGCCGTGGACGTGCCGACACGGGCATCCTGAGCTGCCTGGGATTCGGGAACACCCCTACACCAGGGGTGTCAGACTCGTTTTCACAGGGGCCACATCAGCCTTGTGGCTGCCTTCAAAGGGCCAAATGTGATTTCAGGACTGTGTAAATGTAACTGCTCCTTAACTAGGGGCAAGAAGCTCGGCATTGCTGCCGGGCAGAAACAAGGTGCCAGGCCGGATAAAATAAGCGGGAGGGCCCTGTGTTTGCCACCTGTGCCCTCAGTGGACATCTCCTCCTCTGCCCCCTCCAATGTCTGACAACTTCACTAGTTTTCCTTCTTTAGAATCCACCCATTCATCTGATGGTTCCCAGACTTCAAAGGGGCTATAGTTTGCTAGGCAAAATTATGTTTAAAATATTTATCTAAGTGTACGCACCCATGATACTCATTATCCATAGGAGAATAAACAGGTAAGAACACACCCTCATCAGGTACCAGAAAAATGGGAAGTAAAACACAATGTGCTGCCACTACGTGGCTGAAATGAAAAGGTGAGTGAGGTCCCGGATGGGCTGCTCGGGTCAGAGTGTCATCCTGATACAGCAGGGTTGTAGGTTTGATCCCGGGTCAGGGCACATAAAAGAATCAACCAACGAATATATAAATAAGTAGAACAATAAACTGATGTTTCTCTCTCCCTTCCTCTCTCTCTAAAAATTAATTAGAAACAGAACTCTTCTCTATAAAAAAGAAGAAAAGGTTCATGAGAACATGAGCAAGTACCACTCTGAGATGTCGCTGGCGGGCGTGTGACACGGTCTGTCACTTTGGGAAAGGGTTTGGCAGTCGCTTATAAAGTCAAACATGTGACCCAGCAACTCTACTCCCAGGCACATACCCTGCAAATATGTGAGCCTGTGCTCACCAAGGACAGACGCAGGCCCACCCCTGGCAGCACCATTCTAAGCCGCCCCACACTGGGAACCACCCAAATGCCCCCAGCGGGAGAGTGGAGTAGCAGGTTGTGGGCCATTCAGACAACGGGGAAATACAACTCAGAAACTGTGCTACTACATCCAATCACACGGCCACTGCTCACTAACACAATGTAGAGTAACACAGACTGCATTCAGCGTGAGTCTATATTCTCTGTACATGAAATTCAAAGCCGTGCAAGATGAAGTCTGGCTGTGAGAGGCCGGACAGGGTGGCCTGTGTGGGCGCCGACCGGGAGGGGCACAGGGGCCTTCCGGGACGTGCCACCTAACACGGCACGTTTACTCTGTGACACGTTAGCACAGTGGACACATAATCTGGGCTCTTTTCGTGGTATGTACTGCACTCGCGTAATAGAAAAATATAGGGTATGGCACAAATAACGTCCCTTTTTTATTACAAAACCATAAGGATGCGATTCTGTAACAGTGATACCACACTCGAGCACACCGAACGCCATTTTAGGTGAAACGTTCAAACAAAACGACAAGTTACTAGACCCACATCAGCATCCCACCAACCACACTCACGCAGGCCGTGCTTCTCCCGGACCCTGCAGGACGCAGCAGGGGCCTGCGCAGTGACAACCTCAGAACCCAGTGGGTTCTGCTCCCCGAGAGCTCAACGTCTAGTCCTTTTCAACTCTGTCCTCTGGTGGGTGCCACCTTCACGTGACACATCAGAGCCCCGAGTCTTGACCAGCAGCGTGGGCAGACACCATCTGCTGATGCCCCTCTGGATGGAGAAGGACTGCCCCCTGGTCCCGCCGCTCTCCCGGGTGACCTGTCTAATCTAGTGTGCGGCCCCTACCGCTTTCCCGTGTGTTTCATCCATCTGCCAGGAGGAGGGGTGTCACCTGTCACCCTGTAAGTTGTGGTCCTGCAGGGAGACACAGGCGGGCACGGCTGGCTTTGGGGAAACCCTACCTGGCTTCTGGCGCTCCATCGTGCTCTCCTGGCTGGTCAGACCACCTGAGGAGGAGTCCCCGCTGGACGTCCCGTCATGGCCGAAGTGGGGATCAAAAGACAGCAGTGGGTGTGGGGCGGCCGCATACCTGCAGGGGAGAGAGGGACAAGCACAGGGTGAAGGGCTAGTGCAGGGTGGCAAACACAAGGCCCGCGGGCCGAATCCGGCCCTCCTCCTTGCTCTGCCCGGCAGTGGCGCTGAGCTCCTTGCCCCTAATTAAGGAGTGGTCACAGTTATACAGTCCTAAAATCTGGCCCTTGGAAAGCAACCTCAAGACTGATGTGGCCCCTGGTGAAAATGAGTCTGACATCCCTGGGCTAGTGTGTCAAAAACCACTGGAGCCTGAGACTTGCTCTCCAGTGGGTTTTAAACACAGGAGGGGCTCTGAGTTAGAGGGGAGGCTACCTGAGTAAGCTTGGAAACGTGCTATAACCTGAGGGTCAGAAATGAGTCTCACCTGGGAAGCAGGCCAAGGAGTTGCTGGTGGTGGGGCAGGCAGGGCGAGGAGGGGTCCTCCGAGGAGGAGGGGCAGAAGCCACTCAGGCCAACGGCCCTACCCAGAGGCTCTTCAAGGGTCCTGTCTCTTGGCTGTAAAGTGGGGCGAGCTGTTGTCAGCAGCTCCCACCCTAGGCCTGTCTGGGGCTCCCTTTCTCTCTGGTGAAGAGCAGGATAAAGCTGTATGTGTACATACAGGAGGCGTGGAGCTGGCAGGTTAGGGTCTGAACCTCGCCACTGGTCCTTGCCCAGCCAGGCGGTCAGTTTCTAGCCTGGGGCTTCAGTTCCCCTAGCTGTCCAGAGGCTGTCCCAGTAAGCCCTTCCTTGTGGGACTGAATGATGTCCTTTGTGCCAGCACTTTGCCTGAGGCTGACACGTGACACAGGGTGAGCTGAGACAACTGGCCTTCGGAGCTCTGTGCAGGTCTGCAGGAGGCAGGCGCCGTGGGGAGAAGCTATGGGCTCAGACACTGGTTCCATCCCTTACTGGCAGCATGACCTCAGCTGGGCAAGGGCTCAGCAGTCTCAGCTTTAGTTTTCCCACTTGAAAAAAGGCCTAACAGCACTTTCTACCTCTCAGGGTTGTGGAGCCAGTGGAACAGAGGTACCTGCTAGACTGAGATTCTCCCGGAGGCTGGCGCCGCACACCCGCAGGCAGGGGCTGAGACTTGAGAGAAGTGGCAGAAGGCTCCCCCTGGGGCCCCACCCCAGGGGCACTCTGTAGGCCCTGGAGTGAATTCTGTGGGCACTTCCCAACGTCCATTCCAGCTCGGACCCGAGCCAGTCATGGCAGAAACCCTGCTCCTTGCCTGGGCTTGGTTCAGGGACAGGCATGTGACACAATTTTGGCCAGTGAGATGTGAGAGGGTATGAGTTATTAAGCCTCCCACAAATACTGGGTTGGCCAAAAGTTCACTTGTTTTTTTCCATATGATGGCTCTCGCAGTGCTTAGCTGTGTCTTTAACTTCATTCAAAACAATTTTGTTAGACTGTACTGTGACAACTGTCATATCAGCGTGCATTAAAAAAAAACTTATCAAAATTAGTGAATTTTTGTGTAGCCATTTTATATTGAAGATGGAAGAAAATAAGTGACCTTTTGGGCAAATGATGCTTTATTATTTCAAGAAAGGTAAAAACGCAACTGAAGTGCAAGAAAAGATTTGTGCAGCATACTGAGAAGGTGTGGTGACTAATCAAACGTGCTACAAGTGCTTTGCAAAGTTTTGTGCTGGAGATTTCTCACTGGACAATGTGCCGTGGTCGGGTGGACCAGTTCAAATTGATCGAGATCAAATCGAGACATTAACTGAGAACGACCAACATTATACCACGTGGGAGAGAGTCGGCACACTCAAAATATCCAAATCGAGTTATTGGTAAAAGTGAAAAGTGCGTCTTTTATTTTATGAACACAAGCCACATGAACTTTTTGGCCAACCCAACACTTCTGGCTCTCCACCAGGCAAGTGTGTGGCAAGACTGTCCTTCCCGGCTCCTTGCTGTCGGCCGGGTGGGGCTGTGTGACTAGTTCTTGTGAACGAGTTGTGTGGGGAGGGACTTGGATGGGTGGCTGCTGGGGGAGCCTGTGTCCTGAGAAGCCTCCTGCCAACTGACAATGGAGCTAGAGTGTGGGTACAAAACAAACCTCTACTGACATAAGTCGCTGAGATTTCCAAATGTTTGTTACCCGGAACCACCTGACTGAAATGGGGAGGTCTGTTGGGGGGCTTCGGGGAAGTCTCTTGTCTTTACGAGAGATAATGAGGAAAGATGGCTTTTCTTCATTCAGGTGTTGCTGGGTCTGGCTACTCGCTACTGCCTGAGGATGGATGAGGACAATGCTGAGGGTGGAAGAGAGAAGGCGGCAGGAACTCTGCCCTTGCTGATGTTGTCAAAATGCTTCATTAATCCTCCCGCAGCCTGCCCTGAGCCTCCAGTTCTCTGAGATAACAAATTCCTAGTGTTTGAACTGGCCAAATCTCGATCACTTGTAGCCAGAAGCACCCTAATGACACAGGCCCTGTACTCTGCAGGGTTACTGAGCCTCCATTCATCGAGCTGACATTGACATTCCCCACTTGGCTGTTTGTGTCTTTACTTGTAGATTGGGAAGGTGATAAACTGGGACCCCCCAACACCCCAAAGAGAAGTTAACTTCTCCAGGGTTGCCTCTGCAAAGACCAATTCCAAACCCCTAGGACTCAACACCTCCGAGGCAGCAGAGAGGTGCTTTGGATTTTCCAGAAACTCAACTCTACTCACCTGCTCAGAGTGTACATATTATCTCTCCCAGACTTTGATTTCTAATGCCTCCAGGAAAGGAAGACAGAGCCAAAACAATAAAGCTGTCTTCACCTTACTGGGTGACTTACCAGTCAATTGCCTGGTAAAATGTGGCTCCACCATAGCCGGAAACTGAAGTACGGACGTGTTTATTCAAATCCTCAGCACTAAGGGAAAACGTAAGCAGGCCTGGGATCACCCAGAAGGAAGTGGGGGTCCGAGTGGCAGACACCACAGGCGGCTCTCCTAATATCTATTCTCTGCTTCTGCCCGGGGAACAGAATCCCAACTGTATTTGGGGCAGCAATGTGATTAGTTAACAGACTACATTTCCCAGGCTCCCTTGCAGTTCTGGCCAATGAGATAAAAGTGCTGCATGTGGCCCTGTCTGGGTGGCTCAGCTGGTCGGAGCACTGCCCTGGACACCAAGTGGTTGCAGGTTCAATTCCCAGTCTGGGTGCATATGGAAGGCAAATGTTTCTCTCCCATATTGATGTTTCCCTCTCTCCCTCTCTCAAATCAAAAATCAATAAACATATCCTTGGGTGAGGATTAAAAAAAAAAGTGCTGCATATGACTTCTAGGAAATCTCTGGAGTTATGCCATGGGTGCCTTTGCCTCATCATCTCCTTAAGGCAGAAGCTCCAGCAGCCACTTTAAAACAAGCAGGCAAAAGGCCAGGGATGGCAGAGCATCACTGAGCAGGACCCTGGGTCCCTCGTAATATGGGAGGAGGAAAGAAACTATCTTCTCTGAGTATCTGTCTTCTGTATTATGCAGCTAAACCTGATCCTAACTTTAGTGGAACATATTTACTATGACTCATCTCTCAGCTACAGTCCTCGATCAAGACAAGCTGTACTTGTCCATCCATGCAGTGGTGCCAGTGCCCAGTGACTGGCCTATGCTGCTGACCATTCTCTGGGGTGCGAGCACGTCTCACTTGGGGCCTTGTCTTACTGCCACAGCGGGGCAAGCTGACTGCAAACAGACATTCCAGCACCTCACTAAGCACAGCTCTGGTCAAGAATCCCCAGAATAAGAGATCAAATATATCTTTAGTCTCATCTGAGAACATGTAATGTACTTTTATCTCTTCTTGGAATTGGAAATAACTTCAAAGATAAAGAGAGGGTTTGGGGTTCCAGTGGGGAACTAACTATTAACTAGCTGTGGTTTCAGGCGTCCCCAGGGACAAACTAGACAGGCTGACTGACCCTGGGGATGCCAAGGTGAGGGCTGCCTTAAGATCAGCAGGGTCTGGCTGCTGAAGTGTTGGCCTTGAGTTTCCCACTTGGCCACAGAGGAAAGTAATGAGACGCATGTGAACTCGAGGAAGAGCCTCTTCTCAGGGGAGCTGCGGCCTGCTGTCAGTCTCCTACCCTAACTGACGGGACCGTGGCTGGGTGAACTTCGGCACGACTGGGTGAGACAGTGGATGGACCATATAGCCACTGCTGGCTGCCACTCCAACACCATCCTTGTCCTTGCTGGTGGAGCCCAGATTCTGCTCTGGCAGCCATCCCTCTGCCACGTGACTTCAGTAAATCCTGACGGCATAAGACAGTCATGCAGGTCCAATTCAGTCCTGCCAGGGGTTGATTCAGGGGCGGGCTCTCTTGAAAACAAAGAGAAGCTCTTTCCTCCTCTTCTGCAGGCACTGGTTTTGCGTGAGGCCACAGCAGCCGTCAGGGGTCATGAGTGGAGCGGGGTCATGAGGACCCACTACAGAACTAAGCAGCCCCAGAACTACACTAGCTCTGAACTTATGTGATGATAATAAATCCCTTTAATGCTTCCTGCCTTCCCACGTTAGGCTTTCTGTCACTTGCAGTCAAATGCCTCCCAACCAATGCACCATTCTTTATGGAGCTGGAGGAAAAAACATGAAAAAAAGAAATCAAAGCCAACCTGGTGTTCTGATGAGCAACAGTCTAGCGTCTAGTCCAGCCCTAATGCTTTGTACTGGGTTGAGTGGTGCGTTATTCTTGCACACAGGTCAGCAAGCTCCCGAGGACAGACAGGGACAGCATCTGCCAGCCTCTGTACCGCAGCTGCCAGCACCGTCACCACACTCAGCGGTAGCGGCCATCACCCCCATGGAGCACTTACTATGTGCCAGGCACAGTTCCAAGTGCTCCAAAGGGTGTCCCTCCTCGAATATTCTCCACGCTGCTCAGAGGCAGACATTTCACATGTGTGCAAACTGAGGTTCCTGCACATGACAGATGAGGGACAGGCCAACTTGCCGTCTTGTCTCCTGATAAATCTAAGATGGGCCATGAGACAGGTTCTGTCCCTGGGGGCCTTTGCTTCCCTAAAAGCTTGATGAATTCAGCAAGTAGCAACCTGCTGGAGAAGGCAGTGTGAGACAGGGGAGTCCTGAGGGAGAGATGTCTGGGGCTGGGCTGGAACATCTTGGCTTGAGTCACACGGGCTTCAGGATGTCACGGGGCAACTGTGCAACAGGAGAAGAGGAAAGGAGCTGAGGCCAAGGGCCACTGAGGGCCACCGTCACCTGCTCTAGCCCCTTCCAGGGGTTTGGGGGAAGAGGTGTGCTAGGAACATTTGGCAGAACCTGAAGCCCAGCTATTCTGAAAGAGATAAAAATGCTGAGACCTGGGCAGAGGCAGGCTCCAGGAACCCTAGGAAGAGAGGGGTAGGCTGGGAAAAACTGGAGTCCAAGGGAAAAGCATTAGTCTCCTAGCTGTCAATGCCAGAGAGACTGAAACATGAGATCACAGCCATCAGCGTCATGGAAGGGCAGGGACCCCTGCAAGCACATACGTGTTGTCCTAACTGGGAGGATGAACTCAGAGTCCTTCACCAGGAAGGAGAGCTTGGGGTCAGGGCCAGCCCTGTGGAACCACACAGGCATGAGCTCCTGTCCTGACCGCTACTTCTGGGAAGAGAGGCCCTGACCAAGTGCGCTCATCTCATTAAACCTCAGGTTCCCCGTAAAATGGGATAATTCAACTATGCACCTTGTGCAGTTGCTGGGAGCACTCACCGAGATCATGAATACAGACCAGTGGGACAGACTAGAGGACCTAGAAATAGATACATGCAAATGTGCCCAATTAATTTCCCTCGCCAATGAATTTTTGCTTTAAGAAGCAAAAGTGGTGCAATGGAGGAGACGGAGCCCCTGCAATAAATGGTGGTGGAAACTGTACATCTATAGGCAAAAAAAGGAAACTCTTGCTTCACGCAAAAATTAACTCAAAATGGATCATGGACTTGAAAGTAAAATATAAAACTTCTAGAAAAAACATAAGAATATCTTCAGGACTCAGATTTAGGCAATGAATTCTTGACTTTATATCAAAAGCATAATCCATAAAAGGAAATAAATGATAGTCTGGACCTCCCTCATCATAATTAAAACTTTAATTCTGCAAAAGACTGTTACCAAGATAAAAAGACAAACTAGACTGGGAGGAAATCTTTGCAAATCACCTCCCCGACAAAGGACTCGTATCTAGAATATACGAAGAATTTGCCCTGACTGGTGCTGCTCAGTGGGTTGGGCACTGCCCTGCAAACTGAAAGCTCGCCAGACTGATTCTCGGTCAGGGCACTTGCCTGAGTTGTGGGCCAGGTGCCTGGCTGGGGGTGTGCAAGAGGAAACCACCAGGTGATGTTTCTCTTGCACACTAATGTTTCCCTCCTTTTTTTTTTAAAGATTTTATTTATTTATCTTTAGAGAGGAATGAAAGGAGAGAGGGAGAGAAATATCATTGTATGGTTGCTTCTCCTGTGTCCCCTGCTGGGAACTGGCCTGCAACCCAGGCATGTGCCCTGACTGGGAATCAAACTGCGATCCTCTGGTTCGCAGGCTCGTGCTCAATCCACTGAGCTACACCAGCCACAGCCAGGGCTGTTTCCCTCCTTCTTTTTCTCCCTCCCTTCTCCTCTCTCTAAAAATAAAAAAATCTTGGGAGAAAAGAAAAAGAATTCTCCCACAATGAAAAAGCATCGAATCCAATTAGAAAATGGGTAAAAGACATTTCACTGAAGATACAGTTGGCAGATAAGCACATGAAACTGTATACAACGTCATTAGCCATTGGAGAAAATGCGAATTAAAACCACAATGAGATACCATTACAGAACGGTTAAAATAAAAAAGAGATGACAGCAAATGGTGGTGAGTACGTGGAGAAACTGGACCACTCGAACACCGCCAGTGGGAATGTAAAATAGCACAGCTGCTCTGCAAAGTAGTTCGGCAGTCCTTTAAAAACTAAAAATGGAGCTCTGGCTGGGTAGCTCAGTTGGTTAGAGTGCATCCCAACACACTACAGTTGAGGGTTCGATCTCCGATCAGGGCACATACAAGAAGCAACCAATGAATGCATAACAAATAGAACAACAAACTGATGTATGTTTTCTCTCTCTGCCCCTTCTCTCTCTCTCTCTCTCAAATCAATAAATAAAAATTTAAAAGATCTATAAATGAAGTTATCACATAATAAAGTGACTGTATTTTTCCCCCTAAATACTTCCCCTACTTGCGATACCCAACAGCCAGCACTCCCCGTCCCTGAGTTAATACTGTATGAAATTCGCAGAGCAAGTAGCCCTCTTGGAAACATCTCCCCCCAGCTCTGAGGTATAACTGACAAAACTGTAACACGTTTAAAGTGCACAGTGTGATGAGCTGAGGTGCGTACGCGCTGCGAAATGACTTCCACAGTCGAGTGAACGGACACATCTCTCATTTCAGTTACCTTTCTTGGGGGTGGGAGTGCTCAAGATCGACTCACTCGGCAGATTTCACGTGCACGAAGCTATTAACTGTAACCACCGTGCTGTCCATCTCAGAGCCTATTAACCGCGTAACTGAAGCCCTGACCTGACTGACTGCTCCATGCCAACTGAGCCATTTCCCACTTCAGCCATGGCTGCCACCGAGGTGCCCCCACCCCCACAGCCCCCGCCACATGACTTCTTTCCACGCCTCCTGCGTTCGGTACCATTCTGCTCACTCACGCACGTGGCCTTTGCCCCACCTGGAATGACTTTCTCCCTCCTCTCGGCGGCAAACTCCCACTAAGCTCTCAAAGCCCCATTCAAATGTCACTTCCTCCAGGCAGCCGGCCTAGACCTCTGGGGCTGGACTGTGCTCCCCTGAGCCTATTTGAGCATGGGTCAGAGTGCACATTGCTTCTGAGACCCCCTCTCCATCACTGCCAGTGGCGCTGACAACGAGGGCCCCTGGTAAGTGAGTATCTCAAATAGTTCTCCTGGGACCTGGCACACAGCAGGCTCCTGGGACCCTCTGCTTCAGCATTCGTGATGAAAAGGTATGTGTTCCCCAAATGTATAGCACATACTTATAATCAATGGTTTAGTTCAGTGGCTCTCACACTATGTCCCTGGATTGGCAATGCTCAGAAGGCTGAGTGGATGAACTGCCGTAAGGGAGGGGACAAAGGGACATCCAGGATGAGGCCCATGAATCCAGCCCGATAACAAGTGAGGGGGTCCCTGGGACCCTGGAGGAGGAAGGGCACAGGGCACAGGAGTTAAAGGTAGCTGGAGAGCAAGCCGGAGACCTTGGGTTTACCCTGAGAGCACCGGGGAGCCGTGGAGGTGTTAGGAAGACCCCTCAGGCTACTGGATTGCGGTTGGACCCAAGGGGGCAGGACTGAAGCCTGAGAGGCTATGAAAACTGGGTCATGGCCCTGGCTGGTATGCGTTAGTGGACCGAGTGGCAGCCTGTGAACCGAAAAGTCTCTGGTTTGATTCCCAGTCAGGGCATATACCTGGGTTGCAGGCCAGGTCCCCAGTTGGGGTCATGTGAGAGGCAACTGATTGATGTATTTCTTGCACACTGATGTTTCTCTCCCTCTCATGCCCCCTCCCTTCCCCTCTCTCTAACAGTAAATAAATAAAATATTTAAAAAACCCAACAAACTGGGTAATGAAGGTGGCCTGCTCCCGGGGAGCAGCCCGGAGCGGCAGACACAGGGCCATGCTGGAAGGCTGAGGGTCTTGTTCAAACAAGTTATACGAATGTCAAGAGAGTGGCAGTCAAAACTCTGCTGCAAGATCAGCCAACGCAAGCCCTGCTCAGGCTGGCTTGGCCCTAAGTCTTCTGAGACACAGCCAGTCCTCCTGGAGGTCCTCTGATGACCTTTCAGGGAGCCAGAAACCCCACAAAACGGCAATAAACTGATAGGGTGTGTGCATTTCCTAGGAAAGACAGATCCCCAGCTTACACCAGATTCCTTAATTTGAAAAGAGTGAAGAGATTCTGACCTTTCTGGGGACGGCTTGTATCTTGCGTAGGTGGCTGAGCCGGGAGTGGAGAAGCTCCCAGAAGGCTGCCGGTAGGGAGGGGCTTTGTCGGCCCCTGCTGGTGATGCTGTGTAAGGGGTTTCTGGGAAGCTCACAGGCCTGGAACAGAGACGGGAGGGGAAGGTGTAGCGAATGAGGACGGAGGTGGGGCAGACCTTTCATCCACTTTCCTCCTCCGGGGATGGAAGGAGGACTGCTGAGCAAAGAGCAGCAGGAAGCAGGGGAGACCCCTGGCCCCCCCCCCCCCCGTCTCCCACTGTGGACTCCCTGACCCTCAGCTGCTGTGGCCCTGACAGGGGCTGCCCAGAGCAGGCAGCTGTTCCCACCCAAACCTGGGGTGAGATGCTCCTCTGAAGGTTGGATTCCTTCATTTCTTGGTAATTTTTCTTTACCTCTAAATACATAATATATTGTAAGGTATACAACACCTACACATCTGTGGGCTTCACCACTTCCTACTTCCCTGCCTCCCCCAGGAAGTCATCAGATCCTATTTCTGTGCTTACCAGTCCCCTGGCCTTTAAAAAAATATACAGTTTTAACTGTATAGTCACACAAATATACAGTTTTAACTGTATAATCCACACATGGTTCAGCGGATTTCTACCTCAGACACTGAGCGCCCAGCACCAGGCCTTCATGTGAGTCTCAGAGTAAAACTGGAAGGGAAGGGAGGCAGGGAGGGAGGGAGGGAGGGAAGGAAGCGCAGGACAGGAAGGAAAGGAGAAAGACTGGAAGAGACTGGAAGAAAGGGAAGGCGAGAGGAAAGCACAGGAGGGAGGCGGGCCGGGGGTGCCGCCCCTCACCAATGCTTACCTCTTGCTGTGCAGGGGCTGGGACTCCCGAAAGGGAACCATGGGGGTCTGCTTCAGGGGCCGGCTCAGTGATGGGGCGTGGCCGGAGGCAGCAGGAGTGGCCCACTTGGAGGCTGGCAGAGAGTTGTGGGAGGCGGGCCCACTCCACTGCCAGGGCGCATTGCTGCGGTAGGGGGGCCGGCCTCCGGGGGGCATGCTGTCCGGTTCAGGCTTGGGCTCCGAGGTATTCATGTCATAGGTCTCTGGCCATCCCCTAGGAAGAGAAACTTCGTCATTCAGAAAGGCCCTGGCACGGCCGCACAGACACCTGCTGCTGGGAGGCCTGCTGCCTCCTCCTGGTGGGTGGGTGTCCCTGGCCCCGTCTGAACTGTGCTGGCCTATTTGAAAGGCTGAGTAGATACCCTTTAAATTGACCTGGAAGTCAGCAGCTCTGAGTCCTCAACCAGGACAGGGCCCAGCGCGGGTTCTGCTTGCATGGCCACTTGACTTCATCTTCTCTCTCCTCTTCGCCGTCTCTATTTGTTTCCCTTCCTCTTCCTTCTCCCCAACCCAGTCCTCAGGTCAGCCAGCGTCCTACGCAGACTGGCTCGGCCCCCCTTAGCAGTCAGTACTCGGGCCAGAAAGGCAGATGCCCTGAGGATCAAAGGATAGTATCTGCCTTGTTTTGAAGAAGCTCAAAGACAGGTGGAAGAGGAGCAGGTGACCTACTTTGCAGAGTGGTTAAAAAAAAAAAAGCCATGAAATCCAGAACCTTGAAATAGATGCGGAACAGCCTGTGACTCCCCTCAGACCAGGCTGGTACAGGCGCCACAGTGTTCCTGGCTCCAGGTGAGAAGGTCGGCAGGCCGGGCTGGCATTCTCCACTGAGCCTGCAGTGTGGCAGCGAGGGGGCCCCGAGCCCAAGGTGGGGCCGTGCTCACGAAATCCCAGCAGCTGCGGGAGCTGAGCTCTGAGTACTTGGCCTGGAGGCTCTCATGCCCCCATTGAGCCAGTCCTCAGTGACTCTCCTAAGTCCCCTGGAGTCCAGGGAACTTTCAGGGCCACCAGGTAAAAGATCTGGTGGACTAAATGGCTGGGGGGCTGTGAGCCCAGGACATGGCTGCCAAGGAGCCAACAAAAGGTGACCTGAGGGTGTGCTCTGGCACCTGGGCCAGACACACCGTGGCCTTTGGCAGCATGAAGGTCAGAGCTGACATTCAGCAGCTTCTTCTGGCTGGACTGCTATAAGGTGAGGAGTGACAAGAACAAAAATGTCTAACAGGGCGCAATACACGCCAGGTCGGGCGGAAGTAGAGCAGGGCAGCACACGCCTGCTGCCCGCTTCCACACCCCCGTTCCCGAGGGTGTTCTGGGTGGGGCTGACCCCACTGCTTGGCTCCATGAATGAGCAGGTGACCTGGGCCTGGCCAGTCAGAAACCCGTCTCCTCCCAGACACGACTGGCACAGGACTGCCATGTGCCCCAACGCGGGGCCAATCAGACACAGTGAGCACCGACTCTGGAACTGCTGGAGGAAAGATCACTGGGGCTGCTGAGCTGGGGAGACCAAAATCTGGAGCTGTGGGGAGGGGACCATCTTTGTCCCCATGAAGTAGGAGATGACTTGAGAATGACGGCAACGCAGAAAGGGAGACAGGTGACAGATTCCTGATGAGGGTGTCCGAGAGCCATGCCTGAGTCTCGCCCTCTCTCCTAGTCTGGTTAAGCTCATAAGCCAGTACAATCCCTTTTTCGCTTTATCATGTTTGAGTTGGTTCTGTTGCTGGTAACCACAGTCCTAATGAGTCCATCACACTTTAGAGAGAAGTACACTGAGGCACAGAGAAGTTAAGTAAACTGTCTAAAGTCACACAGGCAGTAAGAGGTGGAAATTGGATTTAAACACCGACAGTTGACTCCAAGGCCCACAGGGCTAACCACCATGCATACTGGCCCGTGGTGCAGTGGTTTGGGAGCCAGGAGAGTTCTGGGGTCCCTGACTGCTCCCTGCCTCCCCTGTTGCTAACAGCTTCACCTTTGGCCAGGAGCCCTGGGCATGACCTCAAAGGGGGAAACCTTATCCAATCATCTTGAAGGCAGCACACAGGGCTCCTGGGCTGTCTCAGATCCCAGCTCTGCTGCTTGCGGCCTCCATGGCCTTGAGTGAGGGATTTCCTTCTGAGAACCTTAGTTTCCTATCTGGAGGATGGGGTGGCGGTGAGCATTCAACGAACATTAGTAGAATGTCTGGTGCACACCAAGTGCTTAGTAAACAGGCATTTCTGTCCGGCAGTTTCTGATTGATTAGCCTTCTCCGGGAGATGCTGTGGGCAGTCTCTCTGCTCTTCCCACATGTTCGGAATCCAAAGTCTCTCTTCCAGTTTCTGAAGTCGAAACCCACACCCACCCAGGGGCTCTGGCACAGACGCCTCCCCAGCCATCTGAGGACCACCAGCATCTAAATCACCCTGAGAACTTAGGAAAGGAACGTAGGTAGGTTCCTATACCTGACACCAGCTCATCTGAAACAGAATCTTCCTTGAGATGGGCCCAGTAATCTGCATTTTACCTATCTGCTAGGGATAAAAAAAATTCGAAAACCCCATCTTTTGGATTTAGGTTTTGAACTGTTTTCAAGGATTAAAGTGGTACAAAGGGCTTTCCTATCCCATCCTCCAGCTTCAGCTACCGGAAACAGCCGGCTTCCCGTGTCTTATACATTTTCTCAGAAATACCCTGTGCAGACAGGCAAATGTTTAAGATGGAAATAAAAAGAACAGCGCACTTAACCCCAGACACCAACTGCTCCCTGCAATTACCACGATCTGTAACCAGGTCCTCTTGGCACGAACGGATTCACCCCACCTTACACAATCAGTTACTGTACCGTCACATGAAGGGCCGGGGGTTCACTCAGCCAGACACCTATGGCTGGACACTCAGGTGGCTTTTAGTCTTTTGCTCCACCAGCAACACTGCACTAACTATTCCTTTCCCACCTCTCGGCCACCTGGGAGTCGTAAAACTGGAGTCGTCTGAGGGAGGATGTCCCTGGGCTTGCAGACCACTTCTCCTCACTGCCTCCGTGGCCTTGAGGGGCCACGGGGACTGCTTTCTAACCTTTCCTACTCACCCGCTTCTGCAGATTAAATCTCCCTTCTCAGGGAGGACTTTCCAATTCCCTGCCTCACCTGAGGTCTGGAGTCCAAATGCAGGGGACAGAAGTCTCACAGATCATCTTCCCCAACAGGCAGCAAAGCAACAGAGACCAGGAGATGAGAACATTCCTCCAGAGCCTGTGTCAGCCTCCCAGGTCAAAAGAACACATTTAATCAGAGGCTCTGGGATGTCCTCTTGGCTACCTGGCCCGGCCCAGCCCAGCTATGGCCCAGCAGGGCCCGGTCAGGAACCCAGCTTGTGGCCTAGGGGTGTGAGGATGACCCACTTACTCCAACCAGCGCCTCAGAAGCCTGGGGCCTGGACACACCCTGTACAGCCTGGCCCATCTCCACCCAGGGCTCATCATGACATTCGAGCAAGAGGCCAGGGCTGCATCAAGAGGCTGAAGGGACCCCGGAAATGGGTAATCGGCTCCTCAAATGAGGCCAGTCAGACACCCCTGCATTTGAAAAACAGCAAAACCCACGCAAATCCCAATTCACACCTGCCTCTGCAAATAGGAGATCCTGTTTCACAGCCACCTTGTGAAGCGAGCAGGATGACGGTTCTGCCCTAGATAGGCCAGGGAGCAGAACTCGTCTGTCTGGTCACGCCCTCCCTGGCCTGTCTCCCCAGTGTCAGAGAAGGGAGCCTGCAGACTTTTACCTTCACTTTAGCTGGGCCCTACTGAAGGTGAGGGATGCCTTCATGGCCTCTTGTACCACCTGAGCTTTGGAGAGTCATCTGACGGGGGAGCTGGCTTATCTCGAGCACACTTGTGGGGATGAGCATGTGTGCAGAGGAGAGAGGGGGTCTTTGGGAGCCTGCCTGTGGGATTACCTCGGCTTGATTTGCCCTGCAGAGCTTGGAGCAGGTGTGGCTGGGCCTTGGCTCTGTGCAGAGGTGGAGGAGGCCCCGGAAGAGGGCTGGGAGAAGAGGATGCCTGGGGCCTGACTGGAGCTCCCAGGCTAAGGGACCAGGGCGTGGGTGTGGGTGTGGGTGGTGAAACCCTTGGCTGCAGGGTGTAGGCCTGCCCAGAACTGCTCCCCACCAAGTTCAGAGCAAGCAGGACTCAGGAAGGTGGGGATGGAGCAACCAAAACCTGCACGTGGAGAGCTTTCAACAGCCTTTAGAGGCAGCAGAACATATGGGGATGGGAAACCTGGACAGAGTTTTGCTGTACAAGTTTGCACCAAGTGACCAGTCCACTCTGGGGCTCAGTTTTCTTATCTGTAAGGTGGGGAACCCCACCCACCCTGGGAGTCCATGTGTATAAGCTCTTGTGTCCCCTCATCTCAGGCCTTCCTCTGCTCCGGCCACACCACCCTCTCTAATTTGTCAACAAGCCAGGGGCCTTTGTTCTCACCTTTGTGATGCTAACTCCCTCCCTGCAAGACCCTTCTTTTGGCTCCCTGTCACTTTCCTGACCATCTTGTCCAGTGTCAGGTCATGCCCTTTATTTCCGCACACCCAGTATCTCACAGCTGGTTTCCAGAGGGCTTCCTATGGGCTAAGTAGTATTTCACCTTCTTTACGAGTCTTACTTCCTCCCACCTTACACCCACCATTTGGGGAAAGGGCCTACTCTCCCCGTTTACAAATGAATGAGAAGGGGAGGCGCAGCAAGGTGAGGCTGCTCGCCCTGGGTTACCGCCAGTGAGGGGAGGAGTTGGGATTCAAACCCAGGCAATTTCACTGCAGAGCCCGCCTTCCCAGCCCGCTCAGCGACTCCTCCTTTTCCTGTATGCGATCGTCTCATCCGCTTACTTGGTCTGTCTCCTGCTCTCTTCAATGGCTCTCTGGGGGCCGAGGCCTCGACTGTCCTCGGTGCAGCATTTCCAGCACCTGGAATGCAGCCATTCTCCCTCTGCCTCTGGTCACCTCTGGAGGTGGCGGGGGTACCAACTCTATTCTAAAAATCAAATTTATTCTGCCTTCCTTGTATAAATTACACCTCAGAATAACCATATAGTTACTGAAGATGAGTTCTTCTAAGAACATCACAGCCAATAAAAGAAGAAATGACAGTACCAGGCACATCAGAACTATCGTGAAACAGTGAAGCCAGGTGACGGCCGCAATGGCTGCTGGGAGCAGAGGGGAGTGTGTGGCGGCAGGTCAGGCTGCTGGCCGCTGAACCCGCTGGTCCCTTCGTACCGCTCACAGAGGGACAGCCATGCACACCTGGCTTCCCAATGGACACATGCTGGGAAGTGTTGTTACCAAAACCGACGGTAATCAGAACCTGGTCAAATCTGAACTCCGTTTACAGGAACCACAAGTGCGGGAGGGGCAGGTTAGAGGACACCGGGAACGCGAGCAGCCGGGCCGGGAAGTGGGGAACCCCTGGAACGGGGGCTGTTTCTTCCCCAAATGCACTGCAAGAAAACAGTGTGAGGGGAGAGCTTACGGATTCAAAGAGTGTGAAGAGACACATCACCCAAAAGGAATAGGAGAAGCCTGACTAACAAAACGACTGTTTTTTAAAGTATTCTCCAAAATGATAGAAAGTTAAAGATTGTGGAGTTGATATTGACTTATGGTTCAGATTTTAAAGCAGTAATTTTTAAAGGTCCTGATCGGGCAGAGATACAATCCAAGAACTGGGATTGCCTCAAACAGTCTAAGGTGGGGACACTGGAGATTAAACAACAGAACAAACACACAAACCCCTGGCCATATGCTGGTAAATGCTGAAACAGCAGGCTCAGTACACTTTAACATGTTTCAAAAACCCCACTAAAAAGAAAAAGAAACAGAATGAAAATGAACCAGCCCTGCTGCACCGGCTTCCTACTGAATAATGCCAAGCTTGCCACCGTGTCCAGAGAGCCCCTGTCCATCTGCCCCCGCCCCGTCCCCTCCCCAGTCCCCTCTCTGTCCCTTTCCCACCGCTGCTCACAGTGCTCCAGCCACACTGGCCTCCCTGTGCTGCCAGAACATCCCGCACACTCGCACTTTGTTGCCGCCTGGGACCGGCTGGTCCAGGAAACCTGATGGCCACCGCTGCCCAGGGGCCTTCTCTGACCACCGTGTCCGCAGTTCTCCTGCCACAGCGCAGACCCTTTATTTGCCCCACTTTAATTCTCCCCTTAGACCTCATCACTGCCTGACCCGACACTACCTGCCTGCTTAGTCATCGCCTGCCTTTCCCTCCAGGACACAAATGCCAAGGGGACGGGCACTGTATTCTGTGCACGGCTCTATCCAAAGTACTTGGATGGGGGCTTGCATATAGTAGGGTCTCGATAAATGTGTGCAGTGAAGTGCAGATCAACAAACCCGTGAAGTGCAGTGTGCCTCGGGGCAAGTCACTTTCAGTACTGCATGCCTAATCCAGAAAACGGGGCTGCGGGGCGTCCGCCTCACGGGCCTGTTGCGGGGATGAAATGGGAGGATACGTGCACGGGGTGCTTAAACCATGACTCGCACACAGGACCTGTGTGGTGGATGCTGACTCCCCCTCCGCCTCCACTGTCACTCTTCTGAACGACAAGGGGCCTTAAGTGACAGCCCTGGGGAGGCCTTGTGTCAGCACTCTGGGAGCTGCCAACTGGCGCCCACCTCCTGCCTCCCGGGGTGCACGCCCTTACCTCCGGGGTGTGCCGTCGTCGAAGGGCGGGATGATGACCACCTTGACGGTGACGGAGGTGCGCAGCAGGTCGATCATCTGGTCGTGGGTCAGGGTGACCACGGCCACCTTGCAGATCTCTACCAGACGGCTGCCCTGCCGGAGGCCGGCCTGCCAGGCAAACCCATATTCTTCCACCTCTGCCACAGTCCCGTCATACTTCACGTGGAAGCCCAGCTGCCCGAGCCCATTCCGCCGCAGGGTCATGTCCACGGTCTCCCAGCCGTTGGTCATCACCTGCAGGCGACAGGTGGAATGTGGCCTCAGAGGCTGTTTGGGGTTAGCTCTTACGGAAGACTGCTGGTGAGATCCCTCCCTCTGAGGTCAAGCCCCAGCTGATCACCTATCCTCCCAGGCGATGCCAGGGTGCAGGAATACAAACACCCACCTGGGCCCAGCCTGGGCTCCTGACTTTCTGGACAGGAAACGTGGACACGCAAGTAAATGGCTTATAATCTCACAGAGAGGCAGCAGTTACCAGCCAAGCTGTGTTCTTCAACCCCGTCCCCCGCTCCTTTCTCAGTATGGCAAGGTAGCACTTCTTGGCCTCCTTGTGATAGGTGAGCCCTGGGACTTTATTGGCCAGTGTGCTGTGAATGGACTGGCATGTCATCTAGTCTGGGGCACTTAATTGCCAGTGCAAGGTCCTCTGCTGGCCTTTCCCCTCTGCCACAGCCGCCAGGATTATTCCTGACAGTGGCTGTTCGGTCGGCTGGGGTCCCAGAGTTAGAACCATATGGGGAAGAGATCCCAGCTGAATCGAAGAGGGTAAGACATGAATTTTTGTTATGTTAAGCCATGAATATTGAATCCTGGCCGATAAAAGGATTCTAACCAAAGTCAGTCAGAGAAGCAACAAACCAGAGATCCTGGGATTTTATCTATGTTGGGAGAGGAGTGGCGATCATGCCATATTCCTTACTTCATGACACCAATCTTAGAGGAACAAACCCCTTTCCAATCCCCTCATCAGACTGTCCCTCAACCTGAAGCTTACCAGATCACGTGGGCCCTCGCCTCCACCCTGCTTCATTTGTGTGAGATTTCCACCGATAATGTATTACCACAGATGTGAAGACCCACCGAACAGAAACCCCAGCGATTCCATCCTCTTCTTGGGATAAAAAGATGAACCCGACAAGCTATGCCTACTAAGCAAGCTCCATTGAGAACTGTCCGCCTTTCCTTAAACTGCACTAAGGAAAGAGAGTGTGCGACGGCTCAAAGTTCTGGGAGAAGCCAACCCCTGGCTAGAAAATGTGCTTTCGTGTGCTTATTAAGGTGGTGGTTTCACACTTCTCTGACCACTACTCACAGCAAGAGAGGATTTTACACCACAAGCCACACTATGTACTCGCATATGTACACACACCTCCACACACACACAAACCGTCCTTGCAGTCCAAATCGAATCCACGTGTGACTGTGGGAAGCAAGAAACGAGAGTTTGAATGGGAACGGACTTACCCGACAAGGTAGCCACATCTGTTCAGCTCCTGATTCGGACAGTGAGGGTTTGGGAAGCAGGGGAACGTCTAAGATGGGAATGCCGCAAAACACAGGACAGCCTCACTCCCCGGGATATACTCGGACACTTTCTATTCCTTCCTATCCTATCCTTGGGAACTGCTGATTGAAGCCCCATAATTGATTTCATAGCCCAACCTGTTTACATAACAGTAAGAAATTATTGTGAATTTTCTACAACCGATGATGACAAAACGTGAAGGGTCCGTCTGTGGTAGGAATAATCACTGAGATGCCTGCAGATGAAATGACAGGATGTTGACCAGGGAGAGCAGACATAGGGCGGCGTGGCTGACGGCTGAGGGCTCGTTATGGAAGTCCCTCTGCCTGTTCGGGTGTTGGAAATTGTCCACAATCAAAAAGTGTAAAAAATTGTGTCGCGCCTCAAAAGAGAAAGTATGACTAGATTTACCCTGGCCTATTACTTCTGCTCTGGGAGATGAAATTCTTCCCTATGAAGCAGCCCCCCTCGTGTCCAGAGAACTTGGCTGTGGGTTGCACAGACAAGTGTGTGTGTCTGTGTCTGTGCCCGTGACCGATCAGGCCACCCTGGCCTTGGGAGCCCTGGGGAGGGCCCAGCCTTTCGCAGAGGCCCGGGCAGCTCGGACGCTGCCGCGGCAGGACTGCTAGATGCCTCCACAGACCCCACTCTCCCCTTCTTCCAGTTGGAGTAATAAGACCTCCCACTGAAAGCCAGAGTTGTGATGGGCACAGGGCCACCTAGCTGGGGGCCACATTTCTCAGCTTCCCCCACATCTGGGTGTGGACATGTGACTTGGTTTGGGCCAACAGGATATGAGTCAAAGTAATGGAACGTTTGTTTGTGTTACACTGTCTCCTTTACAGCTGAGAGGAATGTGGATGTGGAGTGATTCTGCTGTGACCATGCAGAAAGCATGCCACTGAGGGGAAAGGAGGAGCCACGAGAAGGAAGGGACATGCGTCCCTGGGCTGTCCCTGCCAGCCTAGACCAGCCTGAGCAGTAACCACAGAGTAACAAACTCCCACCTTATCTTAGCTACTGACGGCTTAGCCTGCAACTAACTACCCACCACAGCTGCTTCGAGTCATTTTGGATAGGAGCTGATAAGGCAACTGTCTCAGTTTCCTGAAATTGCTGTGCCTGTCCCCTTTGCTTTTATGACAATCCAAAGAAAGAAACATGTAATAGAGAGATTCATTCCTGAAGTTTATGAGGTTCCAGAACGGCCGCATGGTGGGGGGACACTGTATGAGACCAAACACACATAACGGTTCGAAGAAATCTCTGCCATGTTATTCAGCTGCAGGCCCCCCCTTTTAAAGCTCATTTTCCTGGGGACTGATCTTTGTGTGCCAGGCACTGAGCAAGCCCTTTATATGCCCGATTTCACCAGTATCTTGCTTACGAGGTAGGTACAAATAGTCTGCTTATTTCACAGGGGCAGAAACTGAGGTGACGGCAGCTCCCCAAGGCTTTCGGCCACTGTGCTGCGTTCCCTGCTGCCCTCCTGCCATTCTCTCTCTCTTGTTTCTTTACCCCTCATTCTTCACCATGATGATTCTTACTTATTGCTCTGGTCTCAGAATACAAGCCACTTCATCATGGAGCCGCCCACCATCCCTGGCGGCCAGGCTCAGGAGCTGGGGCGCTTGGTGGGTGATCTGTGTGAGAGGAAGGCTGGCAGGACCATGACCAAATGGTGCGCTCCTGTCCCATCTACAGGGGATGCCCACCACCTGATCCAGCTGACCACTGCCCTGTGCAAGTGCAGGCCCAGTTTTCTAAGAGAAGCTGGAGAGATAATGAAAAAATGCTCAGCCTCATTAGCCATCAGAGAAATGCAAATTAAAACCACAATGAGATGCCACCTCACACTGGTCAGAATGGCCATCATCAATAAAACAACAAACATTAAGTGCTGACAAGGTTGTGGAGAAAAGGGAACCCTGGTGCACTGTTGGTGGGACTGCAGACTGGTGCGGCCACTGTGGAAAGCAGCATGGAATTTCCTCAGAAAACTAAAGATGACATTTCCTTTTGACCCAGCAATTCCACTGCTGGGGTTTTACCCTATGTATCCTGAAACACCAGTCCAAAAGGACCTGGGCACCCCAATGTTCATAGCAGCACAATTTACAATAGCCAAGTGCTGGAAATGGCCTAGGTGCCCATCAGTAAATGAGTGGATAAAAAAAAAAATTGTGTATATTTACACAATGGAATACTACATAGCAGAGAGGAAAAAGGAGCTCCTACCCTTTGTGACAGCATGGATGTAAGTGGAGAGCATTATGCTCAGTGAAATAAGCCAGGTGGTGAAAGACAGATACCACATAATCTCACCTATAAGTGGAACCTAATCAACAAAACAAACAAATGAGCAAAACAGAACCAGAGACATGAAAATAAAGAACAAACTGACAGTGACCAGAGGGGAGGGGGTAACGGGGGGGGAGGGGAAGGGGCAAGTCAAGGAACGCAAACTGAGGACTCATGGGCCCGGATAATGAGGGGAGGATTGACTGTGGGAATTCGGGGGGGGGGGCAAGGCAGGGGAGAGCAATGGGGGAAAAGGCAGGACAACTGTCACTGAACAACAATAAAAGAAAAAGAAAAAGAGAAAAAAATTCTACTTAAACAAACAAACAAAGAAGCCGGAGAGAGATTCATGAAATCCTTTGAAGGCTAAGCTTTGGTACCCACATAACTGAATGTACCTGGGGGCTGCATCCGCCCTTAGGTCTGAGACTGCCCCCCCACGACAGTTTCCCGCAGCATCCTCAACACTCTCCCTTTTATCCTCCTGGCCCTTGTAATTCCTGTTCAATATCTGCCTCAGGCGGGAGCCCCAGGAGGGCTGGTCTGGACCCCTCCCGGTCACTGCAGTGTCCCAGTACTGCCTGCCTGGGGCTGGGCACATAATAAAACTCATTGACTTAACAAAAGAAAATGTCTAAATCCCGCCTCAGCCGGGGACAGTGTGGACTCCTCACCCTGAAGGGCTTCAAGAAGAGACTTGCTGTCATGAGTCATTTAAGATGGACCTGCCCTTCACGAAAGATGGTTTATGTCATTGCTTCCCGGCTGCTTGGCTACTTACTCTCTGGGCTCCGGGGCACTGAGCTGGTGATGGGGGCTGTGGAGATGTGCTCCAGAAACACTGCACCCACAGCAGGCACAGGGGTGGGCGTGGGATGGAGGGGCACAGAGCGGGTGTGGGTGTGTAATCTGGCAGTGCTCACATGGTCACTGCTCAAGAAGTGCAGCCCGCTGTCTAGATTTTGGGAGGAAGGACAGCCTCGTGTTGAAGACCCAGGCACTTAACTCGCTCAGCACCCTGGGCAAGTTGCCGCACCTCTCGGAACCTGTTTCCTCATGTGTGAAGTGAGGATAACAGTGGTGTCTCCCTCACTGGTTTTTTTTTAATCCTTACCCGAGGACATGCTTATTGATTTAAGAGAGCTTTCTTGAGGGAGGGAGGGAGGGAGGGAGGGAGGGAGGGAGGGAGGGACACATCAATGTGAAAGGGAAACAGTGACTGGTTGCGTCTTGCACATGCTCCAACTGGGGACCACACCTGCAACACGGATACGTGCCCTGACTGGGAATCAGACCCGTGACCCTTTGGCGTACAGGATGATGCTCCAGCCAATGGAGCCACACCAGCCTGGGGCTGCCTTCGCTGGGTTTCTTTGAGAAAGAAATGTCAAGTTCTGCAAGGTGCTGAGCAGGGTCTGATGCAGTGAGCCCCCCATGAATGTTCACTTTTGCTGTTACTACAGGGTGGCATGCATTCAGTACAACCTCCCTGAGTGTCTGCTGCATACCAGATTCTGAGGACACAGCGGTGAACAACATATACACAAAGACACTTCAGATGGTGGTAAGTTATGGGGAAAATTAGAGCAGGGACAGCGGGGTGGAGGGGTTTAGAGTTTTAGATAGCAAGGCCTCACTGACAAGGTGACATCTGACCGCAAGTCTGCAGGAAGACAGGGAGTGAGCCACGTGCAGATCAGGAAAGGCGTTCCAGTGAGAGGGCCCAGGTGATGCAAAGGCCCTGGGGCAGGAGGCCTACCTCACGCACCGGGAAACATCAAAACCCTGTGTGCCTGGGACAGAGGCAGTGACAGGGAGCCATACTGTGCAGGACCTCATGGACCACCATGACGACCGTCTTCACCTAGAGTGAGCTGAGGGTTTTGAGCAAAGCAGTGATGCGATCAGTTCCTTCTGACCGCCATGCTAAGAACCCACCACAGGGCAACAAGGGTAGAGGCAAAGGGAGACCAGCGAGGAGGCCGCTGGACCGTCGAGGGGAGGCCAGGGTGGAGGCTGCCTGCTGGATGTGGAGCCGAGAGACGGGATGTAGGTGCGACAGAGAGATGGGTGAGGCTGATGCCAAGGCTTCTGACCTCGACAGAGGGCGTGCCGGACGTCTCCTTCACTGAGACAGGAAAACTCTGGGAGGTAGGGGGAGGAAAGGCAGGAGTTTGCTCTTGAACACATTAAGTTTCAGGGCCTTACAGACACCTGAATGGGCATTCTGAGTAAGCAGTAAGCTACCAGTCCACAAGTTTGGGCAAAAATTGGTTTTGGAGTCAAATACCTCAATTCAGATCCTAATCTGCCACCTACTGGCTGTCTGACCTTCTGTGAGTATCTATAGCTTCCTGAGTCTCAATGTCCTCATCTGTCAAGTGGGTATAAGAACAGTACCTACACTCCATAGGTTGGGTAGGGGATGGTGAAATCATGCCTGTAAAATGATTAACAGAGAGGCAGGGTTCAATATGTTCATTCAACTAACCAACTAATCAGTAGTGACTGAACAGCTACAACGTGCCCGCCCTGATCTATGCAAATGAGATAAGCAAGTGAGCAAAGCTAAACTCTGGTTCATGAACCTTGCATCCCACTGGAAAATCAAAATACTGAACCTGGGCATGAATTTTGCAGTGAGGGAAGCCAAGCGCAGGGCTATACCAATCCAACCTGAACTTAATCCGGAAGTACTTTAAAAAATTATTGATTTCTGAGAGGCAAGAGGGAGGAGAGAAACACTGACTTGTTCTCCCACTTATTTATGCTCACATTGGTTGCTTCTTATTATGTGCCCTAAGAATCAAACCCACGACCTTGGTGCATCAGAACGACTCTCTGACCAACTGAGCTACCCGGCCAGCGTTGGCCTCTGTACTTCTGAGCACAGTGCTTCAAACAGCCAATACTAAGTGAGTAATCATCGGACTTGAAACCAACCTGTTTGGCCCATGGTCTGAGCCTGAGCTGCCCCCAGTTTAGGGTGAAATTTCTACCCAGACTGTGAATCTTTGTCTTCTTATAGGGTGAGTTAAACTGCTCACATTTATTGTGATTATAGATATGGAATCGGTCCTACCATGTAATTTTATGTTTCTTTTATCATGTTTTCTTATATTCTCCCTACCCCTGCGTATGTCCTGTCCTTTAATGGCCTGGAAGCTTTCAGTCTCTTTTAATCCTTCTAGAAAGTACCCTTACATTAATTTTTAAAAATTCTTCATTGATTTTAGGGAGAGAAACATCAGTTTGCTGTTGTACTTATTTGTGCATCCATCACTTGATTCTTGTATGTGCCCTGACCAGGGATTGAACCTGCAACCTTGGTGTAAGACTATGATGATCTAACCAACTGAGCTACCTGGCCCAGAGCCAAAGTACCCTTACATTTTTAATGTAAACATAAAACTTGTATTTTCAATTAAGCTCTAGAGTGAGTAAATATGCCTCTAGTCCTCTCAAGGTAATGACATGGTTGGCTTCAGATCCCTGGCTCAAACCTTCCCCAGAGAAAACCCAGGTGGCAGGACCCATTAGACCCCTGGCGTGTAAGTGACAATTCTGATTCTTTGGGGCCAGTTAGGATCCCAGACTAACTGACAGGGCTGGGGGGGGGGGCGCCTTTCAATGGTTCCCAAGGCCTCTGCTAAACCGCGGACCGCTGCGCCCTCGCTGAGCTCTTTCCCTTACCTTCAGTCTCTGGACGATGTCTCTGATGTCCTCCACAGAGCCCTCGGCGGCCCGGAGGAAGATGTGGTCCCCATGCCCGTAGAAAATTTTGAGTGTTGAGGAGTCTGGGGTCCAGCCAATGACGTCCCCACAGTAGCAGTTGAACACCACCTCCTTGGTGCGCAGGTCCAGCAGCACCACAAACTCGTTGGAAATTCCCAAAATGCAGTCGGTCTCCACCCCCTGGCCATAGTCCTGGGCGGCCACCCTCCAGGCGACGGCCCCCAGGCTGTGCTGCTCGGCGCCCGCCCGGGCTTTGGTCTTCTCCTTCTTCTTGGAGGTCAGGGAGATGAGGTTGAACTTGCCGGTGGAATCGATGGGTGTGTTGGAGACACAGTTTTCAGCCAGGTCCTTGAGGTACTCCTGCCGGGTCCTGGCGGCCATGGTGCGGAACTTGTCGGACTTGTGCGCGGCGTTCTCCGCATTGATCACCTTGGCCAGCAAGAAGTCTCTGAAGACATCAGATTTGCGGAATGTGGTTCCACTAGGGATGGGGGGGCCAAAAGGCGGAGCGTCTTTGGATCGGGTCACGGCCATACTGAGGAGGGAGAAATCGTTTAGAAGGTAAAAGGCACCTGAGATTCCCTTTAGAGAGAAAACGCAAGATCAGAAACAGAACTCTCCTTTTTAAAAATGGAAGTCTACCTGTAATTAGTAAGTTGCTGGCTAGACTGGAAATTTTAGAAAGTCTTACATGCATTTTTACTCCCTACACAGTGGATGTTAGAATATCCATTGATATTCAAAGAATAATTCTCCTGCATTGTTTGACTCCAATTATTCCCATTTTACATACATATAAACCGTGTGGTACATTACAGTTTGACAAAAATTCACTCCTTTAGGGGGAGGTCCATTCCCATCTCATTGATCCTGGGCCTGGTCACATGTCTTGACTTGGCCAATGGCTGTCAAGCAAAGGCATGCAAAGAGGGGGATGGGAGGCCTGGCTTGCTCCTGTACTCCTGCCATGAGATGAACACGCCCTGGATGGCCTACGGGTCCCAGAAGGATGAAGGACACCTGCAGCAGACATGGACTCGACCCGTGGCCTGGAGCCAAGGTCAGCCAGACTTCAGCTGACCTGCAAATGTGTGAGCCAGAATAAAACATTAATTCAATATTTGTGAGTCACTGAGTTTTGGGGTGGTTTATTAAGCAGCAGTATTGCTTATCAATCAGAATACCTGACTGATATAAATCATCTCCACAAGGTGATTTTGAAAATTACCCTGCCTACTGCAGTTCTGACCAAGATGCCACCATAATAGAAATCAGACAGCAACTGAGTGGGGACGTAAAAAGGAAGTGATCCTCAAACTCCTGAGTGATCCACAGAACTGTTCCCCCAAACTCCTGACCCGCCTCACCCACTGTGCACACCATACAGAGGGAGGATACTGATGGGGGAAAGCTGGGCAGTGAGCCCCATTACCTCTGTTGCACTCCCAAGTTGGGGGCCGCCTAGGTGACCTTTCGGGTTGGAATGAGCCCAGAGAGCATGCGGCCAGCAGTGAACACAGTCTCAGGGACACCCCCCGCCTGCCGTGTTCTCCTTTGCTCCCTCCCTGGACAGCAGGGCTGGGGAAGAAGCGCGAGGCGGAAAAACGGAGGAGAGGCAGGCGGGCCCCTGACCACCGGGGCTTCCGGGCAGGAGCAGCCTTGAGCTTCAGTGGAGGAGATTCGCCGGGTAACTTTGGAGATTTTCACGCGTATCTTCAGATATTCTAATGACCAAATTGAGTTGAGACTCAGTGGCTGAAGGGCAATATCTAACATGGAGCAAACAGGCCACAGCACCTGCCGGAGTGGTCACGCAAGGCCAGGGAGTATGACTCTTGCTGAAAGACATTTCAAGGGGCTACAGAGTCCCCGGGAGTTATCTGTTTACATAACGACGATTCAAAAAACGGTACAAGTTGCTGTAACTGAGTGAGCGCTAAGTTCGACAGGCTTATCTTAGAGCACTGTACTCAGTCTCTATAGTAAACTGGAGAGCATGGGGTTAGAGGAGACTTCCTACTGTAGAACAACTTTAAAACTGAGATTCTTTTAATTTTAAAAAAATTTTACTTATTTATCTTTAGAGGGGAAGGGAGGGAGCGAGGGAGAGAAACATCAATGTGTGGTTGCCTCTCATGAGTCCCCCACTGGGAACTGGCCCGCAACCCAGGCATGTGCCCTGACTGGGAATCGAAAAGCAATCCTCTGGTTTGCAGGCCCGCACCTAATCCACTGAGCTACACCAGCCAGGGAAAACTGAGATTCTTAATTAAAACATATTGCATGAACTCTGAACACCATGTAAGGCCTGTTCAAGTTTTGACTCCCAACCCCTCTCCCCAACCTGACAAGCCAGACAGTGCGGCATTCACTCGATGCCTTCCCCCTCGGGCACTGGGATATAGTGGCCCCTACCCTCCTGAGCCTTTCTTTACTCTAGGAGAGACATACTAAACAAAGGTGCTCACAAATTAACTTACAAAGACAACAAAGAGAGAGTGGGGTATGACAGAACAACAGAAGGACCAAACTCTCTGAAGGCATGACAACCAAGCCGGGACCTGAGGCGGAGCAGGAGCCAGAGGAACAGCAACAGGGGCGGCTGCTGGAGGCAGTGGGCTCAGCAGGTGGCCCACCGGGAGGAGCTCCAGAGGAGTCAGAGCGCAGAGAGCCGAGAGCAGGAGACTCCTGCACGGTCACTGGGGGTGGGCCAGGCGGGGCCCTGACGGTGTGTCCGCACTTTTCATCCTGATCCTGAGAAGCCGCACTTTCCCAATCTGGGCCACTATGCACCACTGGTGTCACTGCCACTCTCTGCTCCACTCAGCGTCCTGGAAGGCGGGTTTCCGAGGACTGTCCCTTTCACCTGTGTTCCCGGGCCCTCTGGCTTCCAGCTGAGTTAGGCCAACAGCAGCATGGGCAGATGACAGGCAGATGACCGGAAGGTTAGAGGAGAGAGAGGGCATTTATTTCTCTTCACTGCCTCTCCAGGGATGTGGTATTCATTTATTTTTACCGCCTCCCTGCAGGCTGAGAGAGTGGCCGTGGCTGCAGTCCTTGGTCCTTTACTCACAGGCACAGCTCCTGTTGGTGGCCGCTCTCCCAGAGCCATGGCTTTTCCTAGCTTCCGGAAACCTCTCCCATCTCCCTGGGACCTTGTTAAGCTGAGGGGGTGGGGTAACGACTCCCTGCTTCTTCTGGCCCCTGGACACCTCACTCTCCTGTACATGTTCCCCTGACCGAGCCACACTGTTAGCAGTCAGCTCATCCATCCCTTCAGTTAAAACCCTGAGGGGCACATCTGTTTCAGGTGCCAGCCAAGAGCAACGACCAGACTGAAAATCTGCAAGGATCACTGCGGCTGCCCCACGGAGCGAGGGCCGGAAGGGACCGCGGCCTGCGCAGACTGCCGAGGGAGCTCCTGCCGGACGCCAGCGATCAGGCAGACCCTGGCCCCGCACCTGGACCCTGGGCCTGCCCACGTGACCGGCGGACAGTCTGCCCGGCGACCTGCTCCACACGGGCAGGCTGCACCCTGGGCTTGGCTGACGCCCCTGGAGCAGCGCAGGTGCTCAGTAGGGATTAAAGTAAGTTAAAGATTTAAATTTAAAGTAAATTAAGAATTTAATCTTGGAAGGACAAAGAAGAAACAGATTTCTACCAATGTACAGTATGTGTAGGTTTGACAGCAAAAGGCATTTCCCAGTGGAGAAGTTCTTCAGAGGCCACATGGATTTTCTTCTGTGGGAAACCTGGTGGGCGTGTCCTTGTCCCCAGGCAGAAGGATGGAGGAGATGACGTCACCAGTTCGACAGCACTCTAATTAATGGTACACTCAGACTGTGCTTTACAGATGTGAATAGCTCTGCAACTTTTCCATTCAGTACTGGGGTGCTTACAGTGACAGATTTTGGCTTTCCCCATGGTCCTGGTTCATGATTTTAAGAATCATGAAACTACGCTGCTGAAGGCTCTGGACGATCAGAACAGCTGGGCCCTCACTCCCCCAGCAGCAGGGACTGGGTTTTTGCAGCCCACAGGCTGCAGGGATGCTGGTACGTGTGTGGAAACGGCACACGGAATGGGAAAGAACAGCAACTCGGTGCACAAGCAGGAGATGGTGTGACCACCAGGTCACCTACTCACGGCAGCTCATTAAGTGTATTTAGAGTATCCATGGTTACTCAACAACTGCTTTCTCAGTGTCCACGGCGTCTGGGCCAGGCATCTGTCTAGCCAGCAAAAATGTCTCTAAGACCCACTCTACAGCAAGCACGGTGCCACGCAGACACGCGAGGGGACCACGACGTGGGGCTGCCTTCCAGGGAGGAGAGCCACGTCGCTCAGGCATCTCCACAGCGTGGTGAGCACTGTGACAGAACGCGCTCAGGAACGCGGTGGGGACAGGGCAAGGTCTGTCCAGAGAGGAGCTGCCAGAGGGGACAGAGGTAAAAAGAAGGGGAGGGTGCAGCTTTAGTTGCGTCTTGAATATTTTCTTTCTTTAAAAATAAAGGAAAGAGGAGAGCTGAAGCAAACATGGCAAAATGTTAACATCTGTTAAATCTGGTGGTAGACACATGGGCGCCTGTTACATTATTTTCCGTACTTCTCAGGGGGGTGGGGAGGGAAGAGAAGAAGGGTCCACCCAACCCGGCTCAGCCCCCGCCTCTGATGTGCGATGAGAGGGCTGCTTCCTCCCCCTGGTGTGTGCACACCCACGCACAGCACAGCTCCACCTGCCCTCACCAGAGCTACCTTTCAGCTGCCGAGGAACATGGGACACCGTGTAAGTGACCTCAAGCCACAAGGCGTAGGGGCTCATGGAGACCCTGCAGCACTCCCAGCACGGTGGTCCCGGTCAGCAGGCGCTGCACCCTGGGACCCCTTCCTCCTCTCGCATTCCCGCTGAGGGGACTCGCAGACTGGCGGTCCCACCCAGGACGCCAGGGCGCCTACGCACGTGTCCTGACCCGGTCACTCTACTTCAGGAGTTTACCCAGCTGTAAGCCTGGACACATGTTCAATTACAGTATAGACAGATTATTCATTGCAGGATGGACGGTAACAGCAAGTGACAGGAAACAAGCCAAGGACCCTGGACAGCGGTGGTGGAAGAGTCCCAGGCGTCCAGAGGATGGCGTGTCGCGGAGCACTTTGCCAGCTGGTTTGGAAAGGTCCCCAGTACTCCTGAGTGAGAAGTCCAAGATGTGGGCTGTGTGTGATTCGCTGCCATTTGTATTAAAAAGGTGGAGAAGGAATACTCGTACTTGCCCATATGTGCACAGAATATTAAAGTGCACAATAAACTGGTACCAGGAGTTGCCTCTTGTGAGGGCCACTGGGTCGTTTGGGGTTAGAGGTGGGAGAGTTAGATCTTCCTTTACTTCTTTACTTTTTGTATTTTTTGAATTTCAAACCGTTTTCAAAAGACAAAAAACAAAACAAAACAAAACAACACATCCTAGCCCATTCCGCAGCATCTGCAGTGCTGCTCCAGGGTCAGTGCTGACCTCGACCTGGGCCTGAACTACTGATTGGCTGGCTTCCAACAACCACAGCTCCATCCTCACCCCACACCAGACAGCTGTCCACTTGGCCTCTGGGGACGGGGTGACAGCTGGTGTGCTTGGGGAAGACAGGGAGTGGGTTTAGGCCTCTGTCAGTTGTTCATCTTTGAACTAAAACACTCAAGCAGCACCTCCTGAGGGGGCCCTGCCTGGCCTGCCTTGATTCCTCCACCTTCTTATTTCCCCTTGGGCCATTACTCCTGTGCATCTTTCAGTCCACACACCTGTTGCCCAGGTATGGCCAGTGGTTTTTCTCTTGGATGGACACCTGACCGCCAGACGCCTGAATAAGCCTCCATTCTGGAACTTCTCTTCCTGGGAAAGGGCAAGCTCTTCTTCTGCTGGATGTGCAGATGGAAGGACGTTACGCTCAGAGCTGCCAGCAAATGAAGCGGTGGACAGGCAAGTGGAGCGGATCCAACTAGGCCTGAACGCGTCATTCCTGAGGGCCAGGGTATGTAACTGCCTTTTTGTCTTAAGCCAGACTGAGGTGGGTTTTCTGTCATTGTAACCAAAAGATTCCTGGAAAATACACATCCCAAATGGTTTTCTTATCAAACCTGGGGTGCCATGCCCCTCTGTGGTTGAGAGTATTTTCTCAGAAGGTGTGGGAGTACGTGGACAGAGTTCTCCTACTAAAGCACAAAACACAGGAGGCAGCCCACCTGAGCCGCCGCCTGCACCCTGCCTCTCTCGGCACGCCGCCTGGATGCCAGAAATGGCTTTTTGGACTTCCCGAGTGTGCAGGGGGTGGGGTGGGCCAGTCCCCCGGGCGGCTCCCTGGAACCACACACAGAGGTGCGTACCTGTAGCAGACATTGTCGGTGCAGGGGTTGTGAGCTCGGACAATGATGAAGACGTGCTGAAAATGTGAGCGGATGTTCTTGGGGGTAAAAGGCAGTGCCCCCGGCTCCTGGAAGATGATCGTCACAATGTCATTTCCTATGTGCCTTTTCCGTAGCAGCTGGGAAATGGGACACAGAATAGGAGAGGAAGCATCACAGGTCAGCCTGGCTCACGGGTCTTGCCTGGACCATCACAGCAGTCTCCTGTCGCCCTATTCCCACCCACCCCACAATCTGAGAGCTGTGGACACCTGGGTCAACCACCTCTCTCCCTGCTCAGAGGCCTCCTTACTCAGCGTCAAGGACAAAGTTCCCACGTGGCCCAGGGAGCTGCATGTCATCTGCCCCCGTCACCTGACATCTGTATCCACACTCCCCCCCGGCTCACTCTGCTCCAGACACACTGGCCTCTTGCTGCCCCTCAAACACAGCAGAAAGATTTCCTCCTCAAGGCTTTTGTACTGGCCATTCCCTCTGCCTGTAACATTCTTCCTGCAGACCCCCTATGCCTGCCTGCCTGCCTGCCTGCCTCCTTCGGGTCTTGGCCAAAACGTCATCCTCCCAAGCAGGATTTGCTGACTGTGTTATCCAAGACCTCACCCCTCAACAGCCCCACCTCTTCTGTCCCCATTCTCTAACGTTCATCAACACTTAGCTAACAGCTGCCTTTCCCTCTCCCTTTTCTTTCGTCCCCTCAGATCATGTGAACAGGGATTTTGTCGGTTTTGTTTGGTGTCCACTGCCATATTCTCAGTGCCTGAAACAAAGTAGGTGCTCAAGAAACATCTACTGGAGGGCAGCATGGGCTGGTGGCCTTCAACAAGTTGAAGGCCGAGCTCACAGGTGACGGCTGTGGCAGGCTGGAGACAGCTCACAGGGCCGATCCAAGGCTGCTGTTCCTTCCCTGAGCTGAGAAGACCTGGGCGACTGTGGCTTCATGTTGGTCTATGGGAGCCCTGTACTCTCTCCCCTGCTTATCAGTCCGAGGAAGACTCTGTTACCTTTGCAGGAATGACAAAGGCACGGCAATTTTACCTATTTGCTGAAGCCACACTGCTCTTACTGACACCAGTCTAACCTTCACGGCACGGGGAGGAATTCACAGACTGGAGCCTGTGCAGTGGGTTCCATGGAGGTGGCCCCACAGCGTGAGGTACAGACACACCCAGCAGCACGACTCACATTAGTCTGTTATACTGTTGGTTCTTTGTGCGTGTTTTAAATGGAATTAAACAAGATTCCTAGAAAAAGTACCCATTTATTATGGCTGGCACTTTACACTCATCTTAGTTACAATCCCACTCATTCTTCACCACGATCCCAGGAGGCAGCGCGCGTCCGACTCCTCCCTGATGAGGACGCTCAGGCGCACGAGCGTCACATGACCTTCTACGTCACCGTCATGGGGGGAGGGCACAGAGTTCAAATCCACTTCTGCCTGATTCCAAAACCCAAGCTCGTCCCGCCATGCCTCCCAGACACCCAGGGGTAGGTGTGGCTTCCTCTGCCGCTCCCGCCGGGCCCTGCCTCCTGCTCGGGGTTCACGCAAGGAGGGACCTTTCCCGGGCACCCCGAGACACTGCTGCCACCATGCCATCCACTGCTACAGAGGACGACCCCGAGGCTCAGAGAGGTCAGATCATGCTGCTGGGGAAGTGGCAGAGAAAGATCTCAAACTCAGGTCTAACTCTGAGGCTGCTGCTGTCATAGCTTTTTTCATAAGGTTGACCTTATGAAATCACTCACTTAGAGGTGACCATTTTTGGCCCAGAACATCTACAATGTCACCAGTATCAATTGAAAAAAAAAAGCCCTTCCCAAACCACTGAAAGTCTGTGGGGTTTCTGTTCATCAGGAACTAGGAAGATGAGCTCGCGGACCGGCTCTGCACGGCGCGTGTAGGAGAGCAGCCTCCCGGCAGCAGGCATTAGCTGCCCACCGGGACTTTTCCTCTTCCTTCTTTTGGCAGCCACAGCCAACCGCTCCGGGAAGGCACCTCCCTGACACCACTCCCTCTCTCTGTGGGTGGGCATGTGCTGCAGGCTTGGCCAATCAGCCCAGTCCATCCCCACCCCAGGCCCAGGGACTGCCAAGTGAATGGTCCAATGAAATTCAGCTCTGAAATCTTTCTGGGACACAAAGAAGGCAGAGCTCTATTTGCTGCTACTTGGGAAGACCTATAAATAAGGCCACTATGAAGAAAACCAGAGGTGAAGAATGGAAAGGATTCCTAACACTGTTTAAATGCCTGGACCCAGTCATACCCAAAGCTGGTTCTTCCAGCACTTGAGAAACATATAATGTAACGTAATCCTATTTTATGTGAGTTTGGTTTGCATTTCTGTCACTTGCAGTTGAAATAATGTTCATGAAGGATTCACTTTTTCCCCCATAGGGTCCCCGGGGACTCAGGAGACCAGTGGGAAGGGCTGGAGTGGCCAGAGGCCAGCAGGGGGGCCACCAAACAGCTTAGAAAAAACTAACATTAAACACCACCTGACCCAGGTGATGTGATCATGGTGCAGAGGGTCCAAGGCCAAAGGCCTCCAACTGCTGCCCAGGACGGTACCCGCTGAGCCTGGGGAGAGACTGCCTTGGGGTTCAGCCACGCGAGAGCTGCCAATCACGTGGGCCCCCCCCCGGGCACTACCGACCTGCTGCCTGTTGTTGGGGGTGTAGGGGAGCAGCGTGGACACGTGGAACATGATCTCGTAGTCCTGGTACGTCGTGTAGAGGGAGTGGGTCCCCGTGGAGTCGGCTGAAACAGAAACGCCTGTCAGTGCCACGCTGCCCACACCTCTGGGCCTCTGCCATCTCCACTACCGTCTGAGTCGGCTTTTACCTTGGTGTTTTCACTTAACTCCACTCCTTAAAATGAAATACCTTTAGATAAACAGGAAACCTCACATTATACACCAACCAGATTGGTAGCAATGCAGGAGTCTGACAATCCAAGGGTTGGTGAGGATGTGGAACAACTGGAACCGCTTATGCGGCTGGTCAGGTGTGTACATTGGTACCACCACCTGGGAACGTTGTTTTTAGCAATAGCTATCGAACCTGAAGATGGGCCTAACGGGTGACCCAGTCCCTCCTCTTGGAGGACCACAGTCCAGATGATTACACACATGTGCCCTGGGATACAGGTGCAAGTATCTTCCGATGTCAGCCACGAGAATGGATAAACAGACCGGTATAGTCATACCGTGAAAAAAATACACGGCTACGAAAAGGGATGAGTCCTGGTCACCCCAGGGCTGAATCCCAGGAACTTAACGACAGAGGAAAGGTGCCCACCACAAAGGAGCAGAGACTGACTGCATCCGCGTTACACTCAGAAGCAGGTAAAGCACACTATGTAGGTGTGCCTATAAAACAGCAGAACTGTGAGGGGAAAAAAGCGGAAACTGTTGGGGTCAGGATACTGGCTACCTCTTATATGCGGGGACTGTGACTGAGAAGTACAACTGATCACTGCCTCCACGTTTCAGCAGGGAAACTGGGGCACAGGCGACGTGCCCAAGGTCACCCGCAGTGACGGACAGCAGGCGATGCTCATCTGAGAACTAGTTCTCTGTAAGGCACTGCACTAGGCCTCAGGTCCTCAGAGCGAGCCAGTGAAGGTGGAGGCGGCCAGGTTACGGCTGTCACTCAGTGGAGGATGTTGGGAGCAGGCAGCCGTCTGCGAAGGGGGAGAACAAGTCTCCCGTTCCTGTTCCTGAGTGCACTGCCCCTTCAGCAGTTCACCGACAGAACCCCAGTGCTCGCGCTCACACGTGCTGTGGGCTTCCCGTGCCAGGAGGTGTGAGAGGCCTGCGCCCCATCAGCACACTGTGGGCGACGCCCTCCCTCGGAGCTCTGGGAGGCTGGACGGGTCTGGTGCCCGGGGCCGAGTGCAGGCGCAGTACGTCAGGTTGAACACAGTGTTCCTCAGGTAAACGCAGTTACTACCGTTGCTTTACGGATGAGGAAACTGAGGCAGAGAGAGGCAAAGCCGAGACCACAAAACCAGCACCTGGCACAATAAGATGCTTATTCCTCGTGCCACCTCCTTCAACGGAGGAGGCAAAGGTGATGCTAAGGATAGCCACAAGCGCCTACTCAACTCCTGATTCATCCCTCTACGCTTGGTCTTCTTATCTAGGCCTCCATTTTCCAGATGAGGAAACTGAGGTTTGGTAAGGCAAGGCACAGAGTGAGTGAGCAAGCTAGGGTCCCATCTTGGGGTTTCTGACTCAGCCTGAGTGACTAAGCCAAGGTCTACAGCCCACGCCCACGCTCAATGGGTAGTCCTCTCCCCAGGAGCCATGCCAGCTCACAATGTTACCCTCCACTGCTAACCCCAAACTGCTTGTCATGAATCACTGCAACCCATACATCGCACACTAAACTACTTGTGTACGTACACGTGTGGGGGATGCTCTAACACATACATTGTACCTACCACACACCTTAAGCAACAGACCACCACCAACAAACTAATGAGTCATCTTCCACTTGTATACACCTTCCCCCTGGAGGGCAACCACCACCCTGACCATCATATCTGTCACTGCCTTGTTTTCTAGAGTTTTATTATGTAATAACAAACCTCCAAATACTGTATTGAGTGTGGTTTTAAAATAACTGTTCTGCAAAAGGCATCATTCAGTACCCACCCTTCTGAGACCTACTGGCTACAGTCTTACAAGTCGATGTGTGTGGCACCAGTCCGTTGTCATCACGGCCATGGCGCAGGCTGCTGTGTGACTGTGTCACAGTTCTGTCTGTACACACTAGGCTCTGGCCAGGGCCTGCGGTTATGAGTATGCAGGACATAGCCCAACATGCGTGTGCATGAGTTCTCAGAGGACATGTCTGGCAGTGTATCTGCCGAGACACACAGAGTCGGTGAATTTTCAGACTTAACCAGAACATGTCCGGCCCTTTTCCAAAGCGTCTGCCCCACCTGCGCTCCCACCAGTGGGGCCCAGAGCGCCCACTGCCCGGTGCCCTCCTCTGCGCACCACCAGGCCCTCGTGCCGCCGCCCGTCGGGCGGGCGGGCGGGTGTGGGGGGTGCTCGCCTCATCTAACTGCTATCGAACTGCCCCCCCCGGCAGGCCACTCACTCTTGACATCCAGCTGGGCGGCGTACTTGGTGAAGCCCTTTAGGCAGACCTTCTCGCCGAGCAGGGAGAGGAACTCTTCGAAGGCGGGGCCGGCCTCCTCGTTGTTGTACATCTCCTCCTCCGAGCTCTGGCCCGCCCTGCAGTAGAGGATGCCCACCTTGTGTTTCCGGGAGAGCTGCAGAGGCGAGAGCGGCTTTATGGAGGCAGGCCAGGAAGAGATGTCCGAGGGCACGGAGCGAAGGGGGCTTTCTCGGGCACTGAGCCCAGAAAGCTGCTGGAGCCACACAGGAATTTAGCGCCACAGCCGGAGGAAGGAAAGAGGCATGGGGACAGGTCCCAGTTGTCCCTCTCCCTCCTTCCTGTTCCAGAGAGGCATGACAAGGTGTCCATCTCTCTACAGATTCTCCTGGTCACTGGTGCCTGGGCCATGGGCAGATACCCGACCGAAGTGCGGGCCGGGCAGAGGCTCTGCTGGGCTGAGAATCAGTGAGATGGTCTCTGCGAGCAGCTTTAATTCTCACAGGCACTCTGGGGGCCGAGGGAGGGTCGGAGAGGCAGAGGGGGCCAGTGTGTAGAGGGAGGAAGGGAACACGAGTGTCACGTGCGCATGCACACAGACGCACACTTCTCATCCCTAGACGATTCTCCTCTGGAGACCCGGTCCCATTCCAGCTCTTGGCTTCCTCAGAATTTGATGCCAGATTCCTTTTTACTGACATTAGCTTAAGAAGGTTTCTGGTTGTTTTGGGAAAAAAAGTGACCAAGACAGAAAGAGGTAACAGGAGTAGGGTCGCTAGCTGTGCCCAGCAGCTCCCGCCCTGGTCCCAACTCACCCCTTGCTCGTCGAGCTTCAGCAGCTGCTCCGTCACCTTGGGGGTGTTGAGAGCCAGCCGCAGGCAGTGGATGTTAAGCTCGGGGATGACATACTCCAGGGCATCCTTCAGGGGCAGGCCCCGGCCGGTCCCATGCTTCGTGGCTGTGGGCGTGGCGTCCTCCAGGATGGAGCCCCGGAGGGTGATGAGCTGCTCGAGGAGAGAAGGGACGGTTAGGAGGCTCTTGGGAACCAGGAAAGGATCAGAACACAGGAGGGTATCCTGTTCTCAAAGCAACAAGTGTGATGGTCAGTCACTTGGGCTCTAGGGCCAGGAAGCCCTGGGTCTGGGCCAGGAAGTCCTGGGTCTGGACCAGGACTTGAACTTGCTGCTTCTTGGCTATGTAATTTTGACCAAGTGACTTCCTATCTCTGAGCCTCAAGTGTCTTCTTTCTGAAATGGGTACCGTGGTGCTATCATACCCCCAAAGGGGTGTTGGGAGGACTAAATGAGACAGCACATGGAACATAACTCCGTCTGTTTTAACGAGTACCGACTGAGCACTCCTAAGCGCCAGCCCCGTTCTAGGCACGGTGAACAAAACAAAGACTGGCCTCAGGGAGCTGACATTCCAGTGGGGAGATAGATTATGTGGGGGGGAGTGGGAAGTATAATGAATAAAACAGGCTCCATGAGGTAGGCATTCAAGTGAACACTCGAACTGTCAGTTTTACAATATTTTATGTAAACATATGGCTATAAGCTCTTATGTAAAACACCCGCCTGGCCCAGGTGTCAGTACCAGCCTGGGTGTTCAACTGTGGCACTCATTTTCAACGTGCTTTCCTCAATAAAATCACGACCGGTGCACACACTTTCTTTTGGGTTTATGCCTTGGTCTGTGGTGGGACCTCGGCATGTATGTTTATGTGCAGTATGCATACATGTACTTACAGGTACACTGAAACGCACACATTTTTACTATAAGGCAGGTGGCTGTGCTGTACAGCCAGGGCTCTAGTCAAGCCAGGCATGACCACCTCGTCCCCTCTCCCAGAGGCTGCCTTCCAAGTCTTCCCTGCAGCCGGCCGGCCACAGGACTGGTTCCGGGCAGGGAGACGGGAAAGGGGTGCTGGGCATGAGGAGGAGTCCTGGGGCAGAGTCCCTCTGGTAAGAGGCGAGCCCCCCACATCTGCCTATTTCTTTTTGCCAGGACATCTCCAGGAGAAGATGCTTCAAATCGAGGCAGCAACCTTGTCGTCATCAGGAAAGAAACGGTAACAACAAAAACATCACAGAAGAGTCAATCCCGGCAGCCAATTTCCTCCAGAACTCTTGTTAGATAATGAACCCATTTGTTTTAGCAATGGCCAGTCAGGTTTTCCGTTACTTTGTAGACAGTAATTTCTACCTGGTACACTTAATAATGTCACAGTTGTGAAGGGTTCGTTCACTCTGTTTCAGGTATTACAGCAGTTACCTAGTTATACGTACAGGTCTGTTTAAGAAAGATTCTACTGTCTCCACTTTACAGATGAGAAAAGTGGAAACTCCCAGAGGTTTTAGGCGTTTTATCTGAGGTCACCACAGCTAAGTGGCTGAACCAGGATTCGAACCCAGGCCTGAGCTTCTCTAAAGCTCACGAAGTTTTTTTGACTGTGAAGTATAATCTGCAACACATGTAAGTAGAGCTGAAGGAATTATCATAGAGCGAACACCCAGGTAATCACCACCCAGATCAACATTCCCGGCTCCTAGAAGCCTTTCTGGGGCGCCCCCCCACCCCCCGACCAGGGCAGCCTTATCTTGACTCATGCTGTAACTCACTGCTGCCTGGTGTTGGGGCTTCTGGTAGTTTGCGCGCTTCTGTTTCTGAATGCTCTAGGTGTGAAATTTGACCATGTTGCTGCAGGAGGCTGACATCTTTACCACAATACGTTTCATTCACTCTACTGTTGCTGAGCACAGAACCTGCCTCCAGTGCTTGACCATGGTGTGTTAGGAACAGTGCTTGTGAATGGCGTGTCAGGAACGTCCACAGAAGCATCTCTCAACGCACATGAGCACATTTCCTTTTGGGCTCATACCTTGGACAGAAACTGCTGCACTACCAGCCACGTCAGTATTCAGTTATATGGTACTGCACACAGTTCTCCAAGTGCAGGTACTAATTTGCACACCCTGTCTGAGAGCGCCTGTTGCTTTGCACCCTCACTAACGCTAGCTCGGGCTTCCATCCACAACGCAGTGCGGGCCAGCAGGAGATGCCCTGCCGGGGGCAGGCACAGCAGCTCCAGAACCACACCCAGATGGCGCAGCCGTACAAGGAAAAATCCTCCCGAGGAATTGTTACGAGCACCCAAAATACGTACACTTGGGGCAGTGGTTTAAAGGCTAAGGAGGATTGGTGCTGACTGGAAAGACGTGTTCACCTGAAGTCAACAGACGCAGGAGGTGGCAAAAATAATGTGCTGAGACTTCGCCTCTACATACACACCCACCCACCCTGGTGCACCAGGCCCTGGGAGCGGGCGTGTGCGGAAGGAATGGGATGGCCTCACGTTGGGGAGTTCCCTGTTCTGGTCTCAGTAGCTAATAAACAAACACAGCTCTCTTATCATAAGCAGGGCAGTCTTAAAATAGATCATGAAAAGCAATATTGTCTTGTGCTCTGCCCTGCCAATCTGGGCAGCCCTGGGACTGAGTTTCAATCAATGCACCAACAGGATCAATGTGTTTGTCACTGGCCGATACTGCACCACAGTGCCCTCTGCTGGGGCCAGGGGACAGGGTGGGCCAGAAATCATTCTACCATGTGGGGGACAGGTGGCCTGTGGTCACATTTTGGCTCTGATGACTTGACCAAAAGTCACTGCTTGAAAATCTCCCTGAGCTTCCCTTCTCTGCTTGGGACAATGAACAGGGCACTGACAGGGTGCGATGCGTGGCCACTGCTACTCTCCAGCTGGTTCTGTCCACTGTCATGTCCACCCTGGGCTGGGACAGCAGTCCCCTCTAGGCTGCCCTCCTTCCACCCTGCAGTCGCCCGCCCGAGTCCTTCCTTCCGCAGCAGCGCTGAGTCAGACCATGTCTCCGCTCTGCACTACCCTGTACTGACTTCCTGTCTCTCAAATAAAATGTACATTCTCTGCTCTGCCTGCATTTCACTGAGGGTAGTCAGGTGAGCCATGAAAGGGCCCCAGGGCCGGGTAAGCAAGGAGGTTCCTTTTTACATGGATGGTTCTCCACCATCAGCCCCGCCTTTAAGAACCTTCCCTGGGTGCTGGTCAGGTGCTCAGCTGGCTGGAGCACCGTCTTGTGCACCAAAAGGCTGTGGGTTTGATCCCCAGATGGTTGGGGCACATATGTGAGGCAGCCAGTCAGTGCTTCTCTTTCTCTCTCTCTCTCTCTCTCTCTCAAATCAACAAACATATCTTTCAGGTGATGATTTAAAAAACAACAACAACAAAAAGCACACTTAGGTACTGCTCAAATTCCTAACAGTGAATGACTTACTTTTAAATAAAGAAAAAACCCCACAAAAATCCCTTTAACCCTAACAAAACTCAGATCTGTCAAAAAATTCACGTGTGGGGGACTGAATGGAATCCAGTTGTCCTGGGAGGCCAGGCAGTCCCTGACTGATTGGGGAACCCAGTGTCACGGGACTGTCACTGCCAGCAAAGGGGCTGAGGACAGGGCAGCCCTGGCCTGGGCTTGTCCTGTCCAGCCTCAGGGGTGAGGACCCAGGGGCTGACGTTTAGGTGTGTGCTGCCAACGGCGAGCTCCGAGTCCGTCCCTGTCCTGGCGGGGAAGCTCGGTGCCGCCAACACTCACTTCCCATCTGCCAGGAGGTGCAGGCCCGCTCGACTGCCTGCTTGGCGACCGGTGGTGGCCACATGGGGCGGACCAGCTGGCTGGGCCCCTTGCTCTGGCCCCCATGCCTTGCTTTACAAGAGCCTGATATGTAATGAAGAGGAGGCCAAAGCTCTGTCCGTGAACTCAATCAACCCTTGCTCCCCAGCGTGGCCCTCTGACCTCAGCAGCAGCGTCACCTTAACATCCACTGCTCACAGGTGCCTCGAAGTAAAGCCATCTGCCCAAGGTCACACGGCTACTGAGTGGCAGAGCCAGACCAAACCCAGGACTGTCTGCTCTGGGTCAGATTCAAACTTGCCCTGACAATGAATGTGGTGAGTAGTTAAGAGGATGGGCTCAGGACCCAGGCTGCCTGGGGCCATGTCCAGCTCTGCCACAGGGGGACCCTGGCAAGTGACTCTCCCTGGGCTTCAATGGCCCCATCTGTAAAATGAAGATCACACTGGGAACCACGTTCTGGGACGGCCGAGAGGATCTGGAGGGTTAGTGCATGTAAAACACTTAGGACAGTGCCTGGCGGGAACAGGTGCTACTGCTGTTACTACTGTCACCACTGTCGCTGCTGCTGCTTTGGGGCTGTGCAGTCACCTGCTCTGCTTCCACGACGGACAAGGCCTTGGGAGGGGGCCAGGCAATCCTCGCTGGTCACTGCCTCTCCCTCTAACTGCAGACAATGAGGTCCTTGGGCCTAAGTGCCCAGCACCCAGGACCCGGGCCCAGGACCCGCTGTGTGTGGCCTGCGTATGTGAGGACAGAGAAAGGGCTGCTTGTGGTGGTGAACCTCACGGTGGGCCAAAATCCACATGGCCGACTGGAGTGTGACAAGGGGACACTGGAGTGTGAGATCTCTCCCCATTGCTAACTTCGCTGGCCCTCCCCAAGTGCAGGCCCAGCAATCTCACTGAGCCCACGGCAGTCCCGAGGAACTGGAATCGCCACGAGGGAAAAAAGCTGTCAGAGAAGGAGCTACACACCCCAGGTTTCACAACTGCTGAACGGCCAGACCAGCACCCACACCGGGCCTCCCTCGTACTTATCTCTCTTCCTTGCTCCACCTTCCACTCGTCTCACGAGTCACGCTAATTTACTAAGGTGTCTCTTGTCTGCCTCCCCCACAGGCATGCAGTCCCACACGCGTTTCTGCCGCCTCGTTCAGGACTTCCCACCCCTCGGCACACAGCACGGGGCTGCCGGAGGGTGGTGCTGAGTGAATCTCTCCTGGGTGGATAAAGCCCTGACCCGTGGCCCTGAGCCTCGGCACCCGCCCTGGGGTGGAATGGATGCTAGTTTTGTGGGTGTAGGGGGTGGTAAGTGGACAAAAGCAGGCACAAGTCACAAGTGGCAATAAGCCAGTTTCAAACTTACTGAAAAGGAACCATAGCAAAAATATTACGTCCTCAGCTAGCATCTCCACACCCAGGTCTTAGGACTCTCAGAATGTGCAACGAAGTCTGGAATTTTAAAAATTCATTCTTCGTATTCTATTTTCATTAACAACAACAGTAACAACATAAAAATACTGGCACTAAGTGGAGTTCACGACTCGTGAATGGGTCTGGCACACAGGCTAGGCCGGCACTGAGATCCCAGAGGCGGCTGAGCTGCGGCTGGAGCGCAGGCCCGCGCCTCACCCTGCCACTTACTGGAAGGTGCTCTGGGCACGTCCCCTAACCTTTCCATGCCTGTTGCCTCACCTGTACGTGGGTAACAACAGTGCCCTCACCACAGAACTGTCGTAACATTTAACCGAGTGAACACACATAAAAGGGCACAGAGAGTGCCCAACACGGTGTTAAGCAGGTGTCTGATATCACAGCAATTGTAGTATTATTAATATTTGATTGTCACTATCATTTCACCCAGCTGTCCCTGCATGTCACACAATGGTCTGAAACAGGGTGAGCTGCCAGCTCGCGTCCTGCCCCATGCTCGTTGGCCTCCCCTCAGCTGTCACAAAGCTTCTGTGTCATCACACTGCCCCTCGGTGGGTGAGGGGCTGGGTCCTTGCTGCAGCACCTGCCAGTGTGGATGAGGCCCGGGCTTGCCTGGCCCCACACACTGTCTGGGCAAAGACCAATCCCAAGGGGCAATGCAGGGCTGAGAGAAGGTCCCATTTTAGGGGACCTTCCTAGCTGATAAACGCCCCCTTTCTGGAAAGGTGTTTTGGAAAGCTGCATCATTTCTGCTGGCCCGGCTCCTCTTTTTGCAGAGGAACCACCTCACTGCCTCCTCCAGGGGGCGCTGATGGAAATGTCAATCACAGTGCCCTGCCCCTGGACTCTGGGTGGAATTGCATATCTTAGATCTGGCCAGTTTCCTCTCCCATCCCTGATGACAATGGCTGGCCCGGGGCACGGTAGTGTGATCCAAGCAGAGCCAGTCAGTGTCCTTCCCAGAGATTCGGCAGATAAGAGTGCCTTCCCTGTGTAGAAGCAGGTATAAAGATGTAGAAGACTTGAGTGGCCAGTCTCCATTTTCCCATGACATGGAGATTGTTGGTGGCACGAGAGGATGACGTTCACAACGTAAAAAGCAGCTGAGCTGAATGCAGAGATGATGAGGCACAGTCCCCTACTGACAACAATGGAGTGCCGGAAGCTAGCCCTACCCCTGGACTTGCAGACACATGAACCAATGAATTCTCTCACTTAAAAAGTGAGTTAGTAAGTAAAGCGCAGTTAGGTTTACAAAGTTAGTAGGTTTCTGTTACTCATAACTTAAGAACCTAATCAAGCAGGGTGTTCCAAATAGGCCTTGTTCTCCAGTCATTGCGGCCATGGAATCCAGGGCTTAGATCTCTGACAGCCAGGACACTGGGCTGCTCTGATCAGGACTCAGAGATGCACTGGAGTGTTTTGAGCCACGAGAGTCAGTCGGCAGCAGTCCTTGGGCTGCGACTTCCCAAATCCTGCCCTACCCACTCTGCAGGGCAGGCACCTCACGGTCCTGAAAGAATCCCCCGCGTCTCTCCCTTTATTTCTTGTGTTAACCAGAGTCAATTTCTTTCTGCAGATAGAACCCTAGGCTCCGCAGTGAGATGCAGCAGGTCCCAGTCCTGGCCCAGCCACTCATTCACTGATCTTAGACATGTTTAATTTCTGAGTCCTACTTTTCTGCAAAATGGTGACACTGCTCTGGCTGCTGTGGTGCAGTGGTTTGAGTGCTGGCCTGTGAACCAAAGGGTTGCTGGTTCAATTCCCGATCAGGCCACATGCCTGGGCTGTGGGCCAGATCCCCAGTAGAGGATGTGAGAGAGGCAACCACACATTGATGTTTCTCACCTTCTCTTTCTCCCTCTCTCCCCCTTTGTCTAAAAATAAATAAATAAAATCTTAAAAAAAAAAAAAAGGTGAGACCAAGAGGATTCGTGCTCGTGAGGTTGTTGGAAGGATTACATAGATGAAGCAGGTGAAGTCCCTGCCCGCAGAACCTGGCATAAAGAACGCACAGATGCCAGCAGCTATTATTTACATAACAGTAATGTGGCGATGAGACCTACCTCATGGGTCCGGAAGATGATCCTGTACTGGTACTGAGGCCCATGGTCCTTGTGGTCCTCCAGCTTTTCCCGCTTGATGCTCACGGCCACTGGCCCCAGCTTCTCATCCACACCAAAGTAACTGGCATGCTCTGTGAGGGGAGAGTAGGTGAGCTCAGAGTCAGCGTTCTGGTGATGTCTCACGGCAGGCCTGCTGAGGGGACAGCGGTCAGGGCAGGCTCTCAGGCCCAGTCACGGCCACATTCAATGGAGAGAACTTATTACACCACACCTGCTAAATCACACAGAGCCTCAATGCTCTCATCTGAGAAATGGGGGCCCTGACATTACCCACAATTCATAGAGCCAATGGGAGGGTGAAATGGAGCTGCAAATATAAAATGCTCAACATGGTCCATGACATGTAAGAAACCCATACTCATCATGATTACCCTGTATTTGCAAACGTTCATCAGCTTAGTTTCAAATTAGCTCTCACAAACTGGCTAAGATTCCAGACGTGGTTAAAATTCCAGCTAAAGAACCTCCTGGCCAGCTGAAGTCCCAGCTCTGGCCATGTTCGATGTGTGGCCCACAGCATTCGACAGACTTCTTATCGGTAAAATGGGGTCAGTGGGGATGGGCCCACCTCAGAATGGTTGTGAGGATTAAACAAGTTAGACACTCATTACCATCCCAGGGCATGATGTTTGTCACAGAAAAGGGACCAGGATTGAAGTCCCTAAGCATCACCTTTATCTGGTCACATTTCTACAGACCATTATTCTTTTTTCTTCCCTGTGTTGACAGAGCCCTGAACGAGTCATAGGAGGAAGTCCCCTGCCCTCTCTCAGAAATGACAGCTGACCCTACCTTTTCCTAAAACATGTGGTTGTTTTATAACCCTCCCAGAAAATCAGCTCTTCCTGACATGTAGCCCAAGTATCTCCTGCTTGTGGTAGACACCCACTGGCAGTCCGACTCCACCCAGGCCCACGGTGTCAGCACCCGCCCACTGCCAGAGGCTCCTTCCCACCCTGGTGCTCTGACGCCGAGCCAACGGTGCCTACTCTCGTGAGATGCTCCTGGTGAATCGAAGGCTCATCCAAGGCCCCCATCAGAATAGCACGTGCAGTGGGTTATTCCCCTGAATGGTCAGAGGACAGAATGACTACAATACCCCACAGATACCAGTTCATTCCTGAAGCGGTGGCTGGGTTTGTTCTTTTAAACCCACCAGTGCATACTCAGTACTTCCCAGTCCTGGCGTACAGTAGGCATTCAATAAACAATGATCAAATAATTAATTTATGAGGTTCCAGGGCTATAAAGAAATAATTTTTTAGAGAACACCGATTTTTTAAAACAGTTCCATCACCCTGGTTGGTGTGGCTCAGTGGATTGAGCACCGGCCTAAGAACTGAAAGGTTGCTGGTTTCATTCCCAGTCAGGGCACCTGCCTGGGTTGCTGGCCAGGTCCCCAGGTGGAGGTGTGTGAGAGGCAACCAATTGTACACGCCAATGTTTCCCTCCTTCTTTTTCTCCCTCCCTTCCCCTCTCTCAAAGAATAAACAAATAAAATCTTTTTTTTAATTATTATTATTTTTTGAAACAAATAAAATCTTAAAAAAAAAAAGTTCAATGGCAGTACTTACTACCAGGCTGATGAAGAACCACATGTTTTAACGTATAATCTTATCTGATCCTCACCACAGTCCTTTCATGTAGCATTTCTATGTGTGAGCTGAAAAGAATGTGTTCTTGCCCTGGCCAATGTGGCTCATTTGGTTGGAGAGCCATCCCGTAAACCAAAAGTCTGTGGGTCCGATTCCTGGGCAGGGCACACGCCTGGGGGGGGGGGCATGTACAAAAGCCAACCGATCAAATGTTTCTCTCCCTCTCTCTCCCTCCTTCCCCTATCTCTAAAATCAATAAACATGTCCTAGGGTGGGAATAAAAAATGCATTCTCTGTTGGACAGGTATAAAGTTAATATATATAACTATATACATATGTATATGTAATATGTATACAAAATGAATACATATTAATCTCAAAACCCAGCTCTGATGATTTAAAAAAATTATTTATTTTCAATTTTTTAGACAGAGGGAAAGGGAGGGAGTGAGAGGGAGGGAAACATCGACGTGAGGGAGAAACATCACTGGGTTACCTCGTGCAGGGGCTGCAGCCTAGGTATGTGCCTTGACCGAGAATGGAACCCGAGACCTTTTTGTTTGCAGGGAGATGCTCCAACCAGCTTCGCCACAGGCTAAGGCCTGATGGGTTATTTAAATCCACTTCCGCCTGATTTTTTTGGCTACTAGATCCGTCAATTTCAATAAGAGGCCCCGTCAGCTTCTCCCACTGACTGTATTTCTTCACTTCTCTCTATAACCATTATCAGTTTTAATTCACACACCCCTAAACCAGGTTGCCAAGTACAAAGATTCTTGGCAACTATTACAACTATTAAAAATTTAAAAATTATTAAAAAATTTTTGGTGAATTTTTAAATACCAGCATGAAGTGTCCTTTCAGTTCCTCCAAAAGTGCTTTTAGCCTTGAAATCCATTTTGTGTTGTACTGATGCTGCCTCGCCTGCTTTCTCCTGGTCAGCAACTGCCTGAAACTTCTCTCACCCCTTTGTTTCCAACTTCTGTGTCCCTTTGTTTCTGGGCATGTGACAATACTACAATCATATTCAGGAGACAGAGTCCAGGGAGCGAAATGTGTCACGCAGCTAGTAAGCTGTAAGACGAACGCTGCAAACCCAGGGCTGCCTGACTGCGGAGCTGAAGTTCCAGAGACAGAGCTTGGAGCCCTGGGGGCCTGCCTAATGGATATACGTTATGCCTGACTAGGACACTGCTTTAAAAATTTTTTTAAACTAGTTGCTGTGGAGTATTAGCTGCCTATCCATTTTTCCCTTCCTCCTTTTTAAGAAAACCCTCTAATCTTGGAGGAAGGAAAGACGGGTTGTGCCAAGCTAAAAACCTCTATTTGCGTAGCTTGCCTTGCAGGTAGAAGTAGCCAATAAGCAGAAACAGTTGGATGGGGCTTCTGAGAAAACTGTTTAAAGAGGACTGACTTGACAGGAGGTCTATCTTTTTGCCTTTGCAGTGTCCTCTTTTTCTCTGCCTGGAAACACAGATGAAATGGCTGGAGGTCCAGCAGCCATATTGGACCGGGAGACCACCTGAGGGCTGGAGGCCACGTGCTAGGGCTGGCGTTCCACTGATGCAGAGGAGTAACAAAAGCAGTCCTGGGCTGCTGCCCTCTCAACTTCTTCACGAGAGAAATAAACTTCTATGTTGTATAAGCCTGTTAAATGGTAGTTGTAAGCAATTCTGAACTGATGTAGCTGCCAGCATTAAAAAAATTATAAGAATCCACATTAAAAGAAAATCTGAATTCTAGCCCTGAGCGGTGTGACTCCGTGGGTTGGGCATTGTCCCCCAAAGCGAAAGGCTGCCAATTTAATTCCCGGTCAGGGCACATGCCCGGGTTTGGGGTTTGGTCCCCAGTCAGAGTGCATGTGAGAGGCAACCGGTTTCTCACTGACATCAGTGTTTTTCTCCCTCCCTTCCCCCCCAAAATACATAAATACATAAAGAAATAATAAATAAAATCTTTAAAAAAATTCTGAATTTCAGGAGAATATTGAACAAAATCAGAAAGGCTGGCAGCTCTGGGTCTGTGTGCATTCCCCGAGTGACGGCGATGAGCAGGAGCTCCCAGGAGCGGCCCCGGCCCCGTGCACCGCACTGCTGCATGAGTCCTGCCTGGGCTGGGGTCCCTGCGCTATGCTGTGCCGCCTCCTGGGATTGCCCCACTAGCACCAATGCACCTGATGGTGTACGAAGCCTGCCTCTCCCTGGTGTTAACGCCTTCCAAACACCAACAACTTCACCTTCAAAGGGGATCAGAACCTGCCTGCTTCTTCCCTACCTCCATCCCACACACGTCCAGTCACTGTCTCCTCGTGGGTCTCTCTACCCTCAGACGGAGTCTGTGAACACCCGAGTCACATCGGGCCTCCTGTAGTTCCAACGTACTCTGGGTAAAAGTGAGAGCCCTCGCCATGGACCACAAAGTCCCACATGACCTCCCCCAGTCTCCATCCCAGCAACAGCGGCCTCCTCCCTCCTCCACTGGCGCCCAGGGCTACTGCACTTGCTGCTCCCTGAGCTGGAGACACACCGTCCCCAGTCTGCACACGGCTCCCTCCCCATCTCCTTCAGCTCGGCACTCGAATGGCACTACGAGGAGGTCCTCCTGGACCATTCCCTACCAAACACTGCCACCTCCCACCCTGACACTCTTCTATGCTTTACTTTTCTCTGTAGCACTTATGGCCCTATGACAGCTTATATATTTTATTTATTTAGTTAGTTTTATTGTTTGCCTTACACCCCGAAGACATGAAGTGCTAGGAAAACAGGGTTTTTATGTTTAACTGGCCAACACTGTATCCCCAGGCTCTAGAGAGTGCCTGACACTGGGGTGTCAAACTCATGTCCACCGAGGGCCACATCAGCCTCAAGGTTGCCTTCAAAGGGCCGAATGTGATTTCAGGACTGTGTAAATGTAACTGCGCCTCAACTGGGGGCAAGGAGCTCGGCACTGCCGCCGGGCAGAAACAAGGCGCCAGGCCGGATAAAACAAGGTGGAGGCCAGATTCGGCCCGTGGGCCTTGTGTTTGTCACCTGTGGCCTATCACATGGGTGACCCAGGCACACGTTTGCTAAATAATTACGTGTCTATTGTCTCGCACAGCTCAAGGTTTTGGAGTGTCAGCCATATGCCCTGAGGCTTGCTCATCGCATCCTTACAGCCCCGCTCTGAGGCAGGGCCCAGCACACAGTGAGTGAATGAGCAGGGGGAGTCTCAGAGACGAGCCGTGGCCCACCCGCCTGTCCCAGTCACCTTTGCCCACAAAGTAGTCCTGGTAGTAGCGGGCACCCAGGTCCACGTGCTCGATGCTGTACTGCCGAGGGCGACTCTGAGTCCTCTGCTGCTCCTTGGGCACCTCCAGCACCGAGATGCTGGCGTTGGTGCGGTAGGTGCTGAGGGCGGGTTCGGCCAGGCGGCCCTCGCTCCCGCCCGGGGAGCCAGCAGAGGCCCGGGAGAAGCTCACATTGCGCTCACGTTCACCACCGATCTCATTGCGAAAGTGCGGGCAGCTGAGCAGTAAGTCGTTGCTGTTGTCATCCCCCAGGTCCTGCTCCAGGTTCTCCTTGCAGTTCAAGTCCTCCGTGCTGGTGAAGGCTGTGTCCAGGCCCCCGAGGCCATTAGCTCGCGACACTGTGAGGGACGATGCTGTGGCCGAGGCAGCCGAGGCCCCTGTTGTGGTGTTCCGCCTCTGGGTGGTGGACACCCTGTTGGCGGCTGCCTCATGGAGGTCAAACAGCATGCTCTGCACGTCAAAATGGGCAAAGCTCTTCTGGCAGACCCACGGCCTGCTGGCCTCCTGAGGGCTCCGCCCCTCCTCTGTCTCCCCTGGGCACCTGCCCATGTCGCCTTCTGGTTTATTGCTCCTCAGCTTCCGAAAGATGGACGAGTCCACTGCATCTCCACTGCCTAGGCCCCGCACAGGCTTCTTGCGGACCCTCTCCTTCTCCTTCCCAGGCTGTAGTGGGAAAAGGTTGTCCCTGGTGGGCTGCCCGTTGCGGGGGTCCCCTTTGGCTCCGGTGCCACCCCCGGTAAGGTGTGGGCCGGGATCTGCCGGGAAGAGCTCAGGGAGGGGCTGGGAGCCCCGGGCCCCTGGCTGCTCGCTGCGGAATTCACTGAGAATGTCGAAGAAGCTCTGCTCAGGCACGCCCTGCACGTCGATGGACGACGTGCTCCCGTATTCGCGGAACAGGGGCAGGGCACCCGCGAGCCGGGCCCCCCGTGGCTCCCCCACGTCCTCCACGTCACACTCACTGAGGGTGATCTCACTGCTGCTGCGGTGCCGCAGGGGAAGGAAGGCCCTGCCAGGGGACCTCGGCCACCCGTCCTGGAATTCTACGTCTTTGGACCTTCTCCTGGAGAGTCGGTGGAAGGCTTTGGATCCTGAGGAAGCCAGGGTGCTGGCAGGGGGCTGTCCATTCTGTATGCTCCTCATGGAATGGGCCACCTTTGTGGCCTTTGTGCCATCTGTGTCCTGTGAGGGGCTTGGGTTGCTCTGCTCTCTCAGGGCCTCCCTCTTGGGCGGCCAGTCAGCCACCCTGGCGCGCACGCCCATCTTGGGTACTGCAGGAGTGGTGGGACTGGGGCGGGTGGCGGTGGTGGCTGGGCTCTCACCAGCAGGCTGGGGCATGCCGCCGTTCTGGACCCAGAATCCCATGGGAGCATAGTCCCCTGTGTGCGGCCCAGGGAGGACGTCGGCCCCCCTGGCCCCACAGCTGGCTGCCAGGTCCACACTATCACCGGGAATAAGCCGATAGGTGGTCATAGTCCACGGGCACTGCAGTGCTATTGGCCCCCGGAAGCTGCGGAGTAACTTTATGGGATCCCCTGGCCCTCAGCCATTGTTCAGGGCTGCCAGTCCCAGGATGAAGGACGCTGGCTCCTGAAGCCTGACGGGAAGGTTGTGAGTCTGTGGAGTCCAATGCTCCACCATCGCTGTGGAAAACCGAGCCAGGACGACCTCAGGAGGCAGGTGTCGTCCCGGGGGCTCCACCTGAGTGGCTCAGCAGGGCAGAGCAGACGGCGGATGGTGGCAAGGGCCGGCAGGCTGCGGGGGTGCCATGCTGCAAAGGGAGAAAAGGCAAAGGTGAGCTGTGGTGTTACTGCTGCCCGAGACCCACTTTTCTTTGACACCTTCACTCAAAAAACCTTTTTGTCATGGAAATTTCTGAACATATCCAAAAGCAGAGAGAAGAGCATGAAGAACCTGGACACCACCAGCTTCGACAGCCATGTGCTACAGTAGTCTCCCCTTATCTGAGAGGTATCCTTCAAGACCATGAGTGGAACCCTATATATTATGCTTTTTCCCATGCATATATACCTATGATAAAGTTTAACTTCCAAATTAGGCACAGAGATTAGCGACAAGTTATAATAAAAATAAACAACTATTAACAATATGCCATAATAAAAGTTATGCTCTTTCTCAAAAGATCTCATTTTACTGCCCCCCACCCCCGCTCCCTGTGACGGTGTGAGATGATACAATGCTGTGTATCAGAATGGTGCACAACTGAACATTTATGAAGAGTCTGTTTCTGGGATTTTCCATTTAATAGTTTCAGAACATGGCTGACAACAGTTAACTGGAACCTCGAATAAGGGGGGAACTACTGTATTCGTCCTTTGTTTTATCTCTCCACCCACTCGACACTTTTTTGGTGGAAAGAGTATTTTAGAGTAAATCCCAGATAGCAGATGATTCAACCTATATAAATACTTTAGCTTCCTATGTCTAGTAGGTAAGGCTTTTAAAAATATAACTGAGACACCTTTACCACACCTATCCAGGTCAACAAGTGTTCTCTAACACTACGCAACACCCGCGTCTGCACTGCATTTCCCGCACCGACTAAAGGTGTTTGTGAGGCTGGCTGGTTCAAGCCAGGATCCAAACAAGATCTCTACTCCACTTTGGCAGATACGTTTCTTAAGTCTCTTGTACTTTACAATGCCACCCCTCTTTATTTGATGCAACTTATTTATTCTTTAAAAAGGTTTTGTTAGCCCCAGCTGGTGTGGCTCGGTGGATTGAGCGCGGACCTGGGAACCAAGCAACCACGGTTCGATTCCCAGTCAGGGCGCATGCCTGGGGTGCAGGCCGGTTCCCGGCAGGGGACGCACGAGAGGCCACCACACATTGATGTTTCTCTCCCTGTCTCCTTCCCTTCCCCTCTAAAGATAAATAAATAAAATCGTATAAAAAATTGTATATAAAAAAAGGGTTTGTTTTCTTTTTTAAAGATTTTCTTTATTTTTAGACAGAAGGGAAGGGAGAGAGAAAGAGAGGGAGAGAAACATCAGTGTGTGGTTGCCTCTCCTGCACCCTGCACTGGGGACCTGGCCTGCAACCCAGGCATGTGCCCCAACTGGGAATCGAATTGGTGACCCTTTAGTTCACAGGTCGGTGGCACTCAATCCACTGAGCCGCACTAGGCAGGGTATTTGATGCTGTTTATTTGTGGGGGCCACTTGTCCCATGGCATTTCCCACTTTCAGAATTGGACTGACTTTTCCCTCAGGGTGTCACTGAACATGTGCTCTGCCCTCCGTGAGTCTTGTCTACTGATGGCTGCACACAGAGGCTGCCCAGCTGCCAGCTTGTTCTGCACCCACCGGACCAGCCACCCCACCAGAAAGGAAGTCAAAATGACGGATGAGTCACCACGAGCACTGGTGGGTCTGGGGGAGGGAACGTTTCTAGAAACCTGCATGATTAATAGATACTATAGGCTGGTAAATCAGCTCCCATCCCTTCTTTCTAAGATCTCCTCAGTGGCTCCTGTGCTAGAATAAATTCAAATTCCTTCTGCTGGCCCACAAGCCCCACAGGATATGGCCCCTGCCAGTCTCCCTGATGCCTCTCACCATCCCCAACCGAGACCCGATCACAGTGGTCTTCCTTCCTGTTCTTCAGATACAGCGAACCTCATCTAGGATATCTGGGTATCCTTCCTTGGTTCTCCGCCAGGCTGGTTCTCTCCCGCGGTGTCAACTCTTTACTGAAGCTTCCCAAACCCCCCTATGTGGACAGAGAAGCCTGGTCTCCTCAAAGCCTTCCTGTCACCCTCTCTGCTTTCTTTTCTCACCAACTGAAATGATTTTGATCATTATCCATTTACTGACTCTCTTCACCACCACACTGTCAACTCCAGAATCGCAGGCGTGTCTGTGTTGTTCACTCACGTATCCCCGGCCCCGGGAGCAGTGTCCAGGACTACTTGCTATTTACTGTATGAATGAGTGAAGAGACAGCTTCTAACTTGAAGTGTAAGTGCACCCTGACTTGCAGACCTCTGGGGAAGGGAGTGCCTGCTTCTGCACTGCAACCTGAAGTACTCTGCAGGATCATCTCCCCTGGTTTCTACCTTGAACTTCTGGAAGAGGAAACTCTCTGCTGGGGAGGAAGGAGAAAGTTAGTCATGATCTGTGGCAGAACCTGTGGGTCGCCCCAGAAGCAATGTGCATCCTCCTGCCAGCGGAACTGATTCTGCTCAGAGCAGCAGAGTGTGGGTTGGGCTGGGCATCTGTTTCAAGGTGCCTGGTGACTTTTCCTTGGCCTTGGAATGTGGAGCCAGACATGGCCATTGTGGTCAACAAGCATTGGTGCCGTCCAAGTGAGAGGGTGAAAGGCCTCCTGTTGTGTGTGTGCATGTGAGTAAATGTGTAGGGAACACTTTCTAGTTCAGGCCCAGAGGTATGGAGTGACCCGGCAGAAAGAGACCAAGGGAAAAGCATGAAACAGATTAATGGAGCAAAACGGTGGGGTGAGCCTATTTCCTCTAAGAAAGTGAGAACCAGGGGAGGGAGCGCACCCTGCTTCCTGGGTCCCATGGGGCACTCTGGCAGGCACTGCGGGGAGGCACGCAGGGGACAGGGCACAGGGCAGGAAAGTGAAAAGCTCCCTGGGCCGGGTTGCCTAGGAGATGGGGCGAGGCCAGGTAAAGCTGCCCTTGACCTGGACAGTGGAGGCGTCTAGAAGGAGGCAGGTGGGCCTCCTGAGCTCTAGCAACTGAGCCTTGTGGGGCGTATGAGAGGCCAGATCTTCAGAACTTTCCAGAGAAACCAGATATATAAAATTGTACCCAGTATCTCCCAATATGAAAAACCAACCCATCAGCAACGATGACAAATAAACCTGTAGAAAATCCTCTAAAAGGATTTTCAAGAAGTTGCTAGTAATGGTTTCTGGGGAGGGGGGCTGGGTGTCGCCACCCACCTCCTTCCCCCTCCCCCACTTTGTTTTTTCTCCTAAGTACACAGGAACACACTCTTACTATTCCTGGCTCCCCCTCCCATGAGACCCCAGTTGGAGGAGGGATCAGTTGTGAAAGAAGGAAGGAACTTTCTTTTTCACCGTACACCACTAGCTACCTTTTGCCAATTTGCATGCCGTTACACGTATTTCTAGCCATTAAATAAATACTTCTTAAGAACATTACCAACAAAAGCCACAAGGAGAGCCAAAAAAATAAGTACATGGGCCGGACCTGGGCAGGGACTGCTGGTTTTAGCCCTCGGGGCTTTTGACACCTGCCAGAGAGGAAGGCCTGAGGTCAGCCCCACACAGTGCTGGGTGTGGGGTCCTGGGGTGTCGGGCCAGCTGAGGGCACTGCTTGCACTTGGGTCAGGCTGGCAGAGCGCAGAAGGTTAGTCCTTTGAGGCCACATATGGGCCAGCTGAGGGGAGAACCAGTGGCCCAGATGTGACCCTGAGTTGTTTACATAAGCACCTCCTGACAGATGGGCTTTGCTGACAGCACTTTATTTCCAGCTCAGTAGGAAACCCTCCATCCACTTTGCTCCCTTCTGTGAAAACACACAGATGTTCTTGAGGCCCTGGTCTCCCTTCCCACAGATCCCTCCTCTGAGCAGGTGCAGCCCAGTCTCCCTCAGATGCGCCGAGGCTGAGTGACACCCGCAGCCCATCCAGGATTCGGGGACTGGTGCACGCTTGGACTTGTCCAGCCGCCTGCTGTTGAGCTTCCCCTGCCCGAAAGCCCTCTGATCTTCCCGACGAGGAACCCCGATCATGAGCCACACAGCCCTGGTTATGATGCTGGCGTGCCATGGCCTGGTTGCTGAAACCGTGACTCAGTTTGGATCTGTAAATGCAGATAATATCGCCCACCTCAGTCAGTGCTGTTACTACTACTCCTTCACGTGTCTTTGGCAGAAGCTCTACCCCTCCCCCCAACGACAGCAGGGCCAGGGGTAGGCGGGCCTGGCTTTTCCTGTGGCACAACTTTTGCTGGAGGCCCTTGGGTCCCTCTCTCTAGTGTTTCTTGGCTCTTGCCTGTTTTCTGAGATTGCTCCTCTGGCCTCCTGTTAATTTTGTAAGTCCAACAGAGCCACGTGTGGCTTCTGCTGTCGCCATCTGAGGACCTCGACTGACGCACGGTGCCACGTGCAAGGAAGGAAGCTTGAAACGGCAGCTGGGAAAAATGGGGACAAGACGGCGGTACAGTGACAGGCCAGCGGCAGCGGGAAAGAGTCAGGTGGGATGCATTGGGTTGCAGGTAAGAAAATACCAGCCAGCAGTCGTTCAGAAGATGAAAACATTTCATTATCTCACATAACGAGGAGGCCAGACATGATGGCTCCGTGCCTGGTTCAGTGGATGACGTCAGGCGTGGTCTCTCTCTGCCCCTGCCCCTCTCAGGGTACTGCTGGCTCACATCACTGGCTGTGGTCTGAAGGCCACAGCCACGCTTCTCAATGGACCACGGGCAAGGGGGAAAGAAAGGGATAATGTAAGAGTGTTCTTACCTATCTGATCCAAACAAGGAGAATCTTTGCCAGAACATTCCTCCTACCTCAGCCAATTTTCTTTTTTGTCTCATCGACCAGAACCGGTCACTTATAGTCACTCCAGTTACCAGGGAAGCTGGGAAAGCCAGAATCTGTGACCACACTGACCGCCAGTGGGGACTTTCTCCTGGGAAGGCCACAGTGGCCTCCAGAAAAGGTAAGGGTCGGTCAGCATCCCTGTAAATGCTCCCAGACTGGTGCTTTTGAAGAAGCTGGAGAACTATGAGATGACAAGACACTCCCTCATCCGGCCCCCAAAGCCTGGAGGCTGAAACAGCAGAAAAAGAGGCCGGGACCATGGCCTCAGTGTCTGGCTCTGAAGGGCCCTCCGGTGGGGCCATGTCTGCCAGAACCTCGCAGGGCACAGCAGAAGTGGAACCGCCAGGCCTCCGACGCTAACCATTAGTGGTTTGTTTCCCCAGCCTCCGTGACGCCTTCTCCCAACAACAGCCCAGATTTCCCTCTGCGAACCTGCTTTCTCTGACTCCTATTCCAATGGGCTAGAAGAGGCACTCCCTCTGGAGTTCAGGAACAACCACGTCACCTGACCAGAACCTGTGAGACGTCCAGTGACGTCTTGGCCAGTAATGCTAAGGCTGAGGACTGTGCTCTTTCCTCTTATCCTGATTCTGAGAGAATGTGAGGATTGGAATCATTGCAGACATCTTGTGACTGTGAAGGGAGAACTGTCTGTGAAAGGGGTCAAGAGTTAGAGATAATCTGGGGACATCAGTCAGCATTTGTCTCTGTATCAAGCTGGCCCTAAAGCCGCCCTATTCTACTTTCCACCACTGGGCATTTTAGTCCATAAAAAAAACCCCATAAAACAACATCTGTCATGGCTACGATCCTTCTAGGTGGCCCAGGTACATTTGTTTTTTCTCTTAATTCTCACAACTCCATGAGGTAGACACCATCATTATCTTCATTTCGCAAATGAGGAAACTGAGGAACGAACAGGTGAAATAATGTGCTCAAGGCCATGTGGCTGTGAGGTGGCAGAATTGGGACACACCCAAGTGCTTCATTCCTGAAGTCAGGCAGTCCAGAGTTCAAGTATCAGCCCTCCTGATGGTCATGGGCAAAGTCCTGGACCTCTCTGATTCTCATTTATCTCACTGGTGACATGCAGTAAAATATCTCCAGATCCAACCACTCTGCTGAGTTCAAAGTCAGGTCTCCCATCTACTTACTTGATATCCCCACGTATGCATCTTGCATCCAGTGCAAACTCAACATTCCCGACTGAACCCTTGATTGCTCCCCATCCACAAAACCTGTTCCTTTTCAGGATAGTCAGGATGGACTAAGCTATGCTGCAGTAATAAAGAGCCCCAAGTGCTCAGGGACTTACATAACAAAGGTGTGTTTCTTGCTCCTACTGTATGTCCATCACTGGATGACCAAAAGCTCATGCAGCTTCACTTCCGGTTGAGAGTTCAGCCCTTACCTGAGACCTCTGAGACACAATCTCAGAGGTTAAGCGACATGGCTGAACCATGTAATGACCCTTTAACGCTCCTACTCAGAAATGACATGTCACTTCTACTCACATTTCATTGGCCAAAACAAGTCATACACCCAAGAATGATGTCAACAGAGTGGTACATCAGAATATTTGTCTGAACAGGAATGCAACTGGTGAACTGCTTCTTCTACCCCTCAGTGAAAGGTACTTCTTTCCACCCAAGGGTTCAAAGTGGAAACATCAATGTCCTCCTTCACACTTCCTCTCTCACTCCATCTGTCCAGTTTACCACCCGGCGTCTTGCTGACTCTCCTACCATCCACCCTGGTCTGAGCTACCCTGACTTCTCACTGGTAACATCACCGCAGCCTCACTAGTGGCTCTGCTTTTGCACCTGCTCTCCTAAGGGCCCTTTTCCACACACTAGGCAGAGCAATCTTAAGATAAACATCAAAATCCACATCTCAGCCCTCAAGGCTCCCTTCTCCTCTTCCCCTTGCTCTCGGAGCCTAGGCTACAATGTCCTTCTGAGGCCACTGTGCATGCCACTCCCACTGCCCCCTCCCTTCACTAGGGAATTCTTTCTCAACTCAGGACAAATGCCTCTTTCTCCATGTGACTTTCCCTCTCACCAACCTTGTTCAGTCTCCACCCTGAGCGCTCACAAAGGTCACGTGGTCTACTCTCACAGAGCTGGGAGGTGTAGCAGCTGGGATTCAAGCCTCTCAGAGCACTCTGCTTTTCTCTTTGGGGTACCTGCATCAATATATGTGTATAACTTAACCATGTAATTCATTGTTTGCCACAGATAAGGTTGAACTAAATGTGAGAGTCTTAATCACTGCCTACATCCCCAGCATATATCTGACGAGTAGAAAGCCATTAATAAATGTCTGGTGAGTAAATGAATGTATGGACCAGGAAGCACTGGCTCCATAGGGGCCTGTGACCTGAGCACAGGCTTGGTTGGTACTCAGGCGTATCTGCCGTTGAGAAGAATCTGCAAGAAATGCATGGGGAGCGGGCAAGGGAAAGGGAGGCCTCTGGACCGGGAAGGGGGTGGTTATCCAGAGCCTCCCTCCCAGGCAGTCTTCGGTGTCCCGTCAGCCCCGATCTGCTACAGGAGTTTCTCCTTCATGGAAATGTGATCAGTCACAGTGAGGGAGGCTCTGTGGGGACCTAAGATGTCTGGGTAGCTCAGGGCTGTGTCTGAGGGCTATTCTCAGAGGCCCAAGGGGAATGATAACTCCTCCGGGCACGCACCTGGCAATTCAATTAATGAGCACATACAAGTCATTTCTTCGTCCTGTAACAAGCAGTCCTTACAACTTATTCATACAACAAACACCTACCACATTTTTACAAATCTCTCAATCCAAAAAATTCAGTCAGTTAAGAAAGTACTAAAAACTTAGTCATTTAGTCAACATTTAGCAGACATGTATAACTCATTTATTTCATAAGTACTGAGCACTGAAAACCCACCCATCCATTCAATAGACTTCTTAAGCACCTATACTACATGCTACAGTTGTCGGTGCTGAAGACACAGCCCGGAGCAGGACAGACCACACCCCTGCTCTCAGGGACTTAGTTGCAGTAGAAGGAAGACGGAGATCAGTAAGCAAGGACAGAAAACAAAGTAATTGGGTCTATTCACCACAGATGGGAGGCTGGGAAGGCTTGTGGGGGTGCTGTCTGACCTGGGATCCGAAGGAAGGTACCCCACAGGGCACCTGTCGCACACCAGGTGTGATGATGAGTGTGGGGCAGGAAAGCTGAGAGCGGCCGGAGCACAAGGCCCTGTGGAGTTGGCCGAGGCAGTGGTTCTCTGCCCAACCGTCCATTAGAGGCACCAGGGATCGCTGTAAAAATACAGGTGTTTATACTCCACCCCCCAGAGAGTCTGAATCAGCTGGTCTTGGGTGGGGCCCAGGCCCAAGTGTCTTTTAAAAGCCCTGCAGCTGATTCTAATACGCGGCCAGGGCTGAGGGCAGAGGAGAGAAGAGAGCAGAGAGGAGGACCTGACACCAAGCCAGAGAGCCTTCATATCCGACAGGGGACGAGCACACTAGGCAGAGAGACCAGCGAGCAGGTGTGGCGTAAGCCTGACCGGTAGGTGTGGCCTGTTGGGGGCCAGGCAGTCTGCAGGGCTGAATGCTGCTGAGGATCACGCACGGTGACAACTGTTGGTCTGAAGGGCACTGATGAACTACTGCGGGAGGTGTTTCAGGGGACTGCTGCCCCAGGGAGCCTCGTCCATGCCCTTGCCCTCCCGTGCTGCTGGCCCACGCCGTCTTTCCCTCCACAGCCCCATCAGAATCACACACGTCCTCCCTTTGTTGAGCTCCCAGGGGTCTGCATGCATCCTCGGAGTTAGCCCACTAGATTTTTAAGCCTCTGATTATCTTTTGCTCTCCTTCGACTTCAAACAGCGTTGAGTCTGCAGTGGACTGGGGCCTAGGACGTGTCCTTGCCACATGTGCATGGGAGACGGTGTAACTGCGCACAAACTTTACTTCTTCGATCTGACCTTTTTCTCTTCCTTTCCTTTGGATTCAGACTGGCCTTGCCCAGCCTCGGACCAGGAGCACCCTGACTCACCTACCTCACTCTCCCTTGCACTTCCTTCTACCCCCTTCATCATTAGTCAGGATAATGAGGTTCTGATCAGCATCAAATAATCCTACAGACAAAGCCTTGGGTCTATTGACCACACAGACAGTTCCAATCAAACGAGGCCTCTGATGTGTTTTAACTGCAGGCCTGGATGAAGAGGCACCATGGCTGACATCAGGACCAGATGCACCGGTCAACTAGCCCCCCATCCCTAACACGGACCCATCAGTACAATGACCCAAACTCCCTTAGTCACCATGACTAATGGTTCCCCCCCACCCCCCACATAGAACTGATTCCCTGGAAGCCAGTGGGAAGCCAGGTTTTTGAGCATTAACTCACCTATGATTCTGGGCATGGACCACTTCCTAAAAATAAATCCTTACTTTCTCTGATGCAAACTCTTGTTCATGTCTTATCAGGCTTTGTGCTCACAGGCAAATCAATGCCTTGAGTCTGGTAGCGAGGGGAGAGGTAATATGGTGATGACAGGAATACACCATGACTTCCCCCAGCGTGTGAGACACAGGGCGACATGCCCGGCAGGTGTAGCAGCTGAGGTTCAAACCTCGACAGTCTGGCTCCCGCATCTTCACTAGTGCACTCCAAATAAAAGGCAGTTCACAGACAAGCATGTCATGTAAATACGTGAACGATGGGTGGATCTTCAAACTCGATCCATAAGGACAAAACTCTAGAAAGGCAGCAACAGCTCGGCAGATCTCAGATTAAGAATCTGTTTTCTCCCCTGATGACTTTCCCTACTTTAGTAGAAACCAGAGCATAACGGGGACCACTCTTTAGCTCGCCAAGGAAACAAGACAGAGGGAACTCTGACACCTCACGAAGCAGGACTGCAGCACGGACTCCACTCCACTGGCTCTAAGAACAATGAGAGGGCCTGGACTGCGGCTGCGTATTACTACGGTCTGTTTTATACTCTCAGTGATGGGGGAACTTAAGACGCCACGGGCTAAAGATTTTAGCTTTAGTCATAGTTGGTAGGTTTAAGTGATTACTGTATTTGTTATATATAACGCATACTTTTTTGCCCAAAATTTTCAGGGAAAAATAAGGATGTACATTATACATGGGTATAACGATCACATACCATGGGCATAATAATCATGTGTATAATGTGTACGAAAACATGGGTGTGCATTATACATGGTAAAGTATGGTAATGCATGCGGAAAGCTGTTATTCCAGTAACTGCAATGTATGACCTACATGACTGCAGGGGGACCACAAGCAATTCAACCTTTGTGCCCCAGGGAGTCTGCCAGCGATGGAGATGGTATCCGAGCCACTGTATCCTAGCGATGGAAGTCAGTGACACAGATAAAGAACTGTTAATCAACAGATAAAGAAGTACCAGAAAAACTGTGCTACCAGACTGTAACTTTTATACAACTAACCCTTTTCCCTTACCTACTCTTTCTTCTCCTTATAAGGTCAGCCTGAAATGAGATGTTAAGATGGTTTTTGAGGGTACATGACCAGTTGTCTTCTTGGATCACTCATAAAGATTTGATCCTGCCCTGGCTGGTGTAGCTCAGTGGATTGAGCACAGGCCTGCGAACCAGAGAATCGAGGTTCAATTCCCAGTCAGGGCACATGCTTGGGTTGCAGGCCGGTTCCCTGCAGGCTAGTTCCCAGCAGGGGACGCACAAAAGGCAACCATACATTGATGTTTCTCTCTCTTTCTCTCCTTCCCCTCTAAAGAAAAATAAATAAAATCTTTAAAAAAAAAAAGATTCAATCCTTGTAAACTTTAAGCCAAGATGGAGGTGTACATAGATACACTGTGCCTCATTGCACAACCAAAAGAAGGGCTACAACAAATTTAAACACACAAAAACCCCCAGAACTGCTGGAAAATCAGAAAGTCCAACAACCAAGGAGTTAAAGAAAAAACATTCATCCAGACTGGTAGGAGAGGTGGAGACGAGCAGCAGGGTGGAGAGGACTTGTGGTAAGGCAGTGGCTGGCGGAGCAGACGGCCCCACATTTGCGTGCAGATAAACTGGGAGGAAAAACTGGGAGGAAAAACTGGGGAGTAAGACAGACCGCACAACCCAAGGTTCCAGTGTGGGAAATAAAGCCTCAAAACCTCTGACTGAAAAAAACCTGAGAGTGTTGAGGAAGCAGGAGAAACTCCTAGCCTCACAGGACAGTTTCTTGGGGAGACCCACAGGGTCCTAGAACAAACACAAACTCACCCACCCGAGAATCAGCACCAAAAGGGCCTAACTTGCCTGTGAGTAGCGGAGTGACTGAAAGCCAGCTGAGAGCTGAGCAAGCGGCACTGTTCCTGCTTGGACCCCTTTCCCACATACAGCAACACAATGCAGCACCACAGGTTGCCCTGCCCTGGTGAATACCTAAGGCTCCACCCTTTACTATGTAACAGGCATGCTTTGACAAAAAAATATGGCCCAGATGGAAGAACAGATCAGAGCTCCAGAAAAAATACAACTAAGTAATGAAGAGATAGCCAACCTATCATATGCAGAGTTGAAAACATGGGTAATCAGAATACTCACAGAATTGGTTGAGAATGGCTGCAAAATAGAGAAAAAAGTGAAGGCTATGAAAAGTGAAATAAAGGAAAACATACAGGGAACCAGCAGTGAAGGGAAGGAAGCCAGGACCCAAATCAACAATTTGGACCGAAGGAAGAAAGAAACATTCAACCAGAACAGAATGAAGAAACAGAAATTCAAAAAAAATGAGGAGAGACTTAGGAACCTCTAGGACAACTTTAACTTTCCAACATCTGAATCATAGGGGTGCCAAAAGGAGAAGAGAAAGAGCAAGAAATTGAAAACTTATTTGAAAACATACTGAAGGAGAACTTCCTCAATCTGGCAAAGGAAATAGACTTCCAGGAAGTCCAGGAAGTTCAGAGTCCCAAAGAAGTTGGACCCAAGGAAGCACACACCAAGGCACATCATAATCACATTACCCAAGATGAAAGATAAGGAGAGATTCTTAAAAGCAGCAAGAGGAAAGGAGACTGTTCCTACAAAGGAGTTCCCAAAAGACTATCAATTGATTTTTGAAAAGACACCTTATAGGCATGAAGGAGTGGGAAATAAGTATTTGAAGTCATGAAAGACAAGGACCTACATCCAAGATTGCTCTATCCAGCAAAGCTGTCATTTAGAATGGAAGGGCAGATAAAGTGCTTCCCAGACAAGGTCAGGTTAAAGGAGTTCATCATCACCAAGTCCTAATTATATGAAATATTAAAGGAACTTATCTAAGAAATAGAAGATCAAAAACTATAAACAGTGAAATGATAACAAACTCACATCTATTAACAACTGAACCTAAAAAAGAACAAAACTAAGCAAACTCCTAGAACAGGAACAGAATCACAGAAATGGAGATCACAAGGGGGTTATCAGTGGGGAGGCGGAAAGGGGAATGGGGGAAAAGGTACAGGGAATAAGAAATGTAAACGGTAGGTACAAAATAGACATGGGGAGGTTAAGAATCGTATAGGAAATGGAGAAGCCAAAGAACTTATGGATATGAGTACGACTGGTGGATATGAACTAAAGCAGGGGAATGCTGGTGGGAGGAGGTGTGCAGGATGGAGGGGAATAAAGGGGGGGAAATGGGACAACTGTGATAGCATAATCAATAAAATATATTTAAAAAAAGATTCAATCCTTGTCTCCACTTACTGATTCTGGTACAAAAAGGCAGCACGAACACCAACTTTTCAGTTTCATCAAAACTTCTGACACCAAATGTGTAGATTTTACACTGAGCAATTCTCAAATTCTGTGCAGACACCAACTTGTGTCCTACAATTTATTTCAATACTGACACTAACTACCCGAAGTGCAGGCCTCACAGGTTAAGGGCTCAGTCCTACAAAACTTCCTCCCCCTTCAGATGCCAATTGCAAGTAGTAGGTCTCCAGGTTACCCACCCTTCTGTCCAGCGTGGCTACAAAGTTTGGGGTTCCCACAACCCCATGTTCAGCTTCAATAATTTTCTGTAACAGCTAACAGAACTCAAAAAAATATTTTATTTCCTATCACCAATTTGTTATGAGGGATACAATGAACAGCTAAATGAAGAAATACTTAGGAAAAAGTCTACAAGGGTCCAGAGCACAGGAGCTTCTGCTCCTGTGGAATCTGGGGTGTGCCACCCTCCCAGCATGTGGGTGCATTCACCACCCTAAAAGGTCTCTGAACTTCCCTGTTTAGGGTTGTATGAGGCTCCATCATGTAGGCATGACTGATTAAATCATGCAATCACTGGCCATTGGTGATTAACTCGATCTTCAGCCCCTTTCCCTTCCTTAGAGGTCAGGGAAAGCGGGCACATAAGTTCTAACCCTCTAATTACGCAGTTGGTTGCTCTGGTAACCAGCCCCCATTCAGAGGCTATCTAGGGGGTCTACCAAAAGTCACCGCATTAGTATAAACTCAGGTGAGGTTGCAAGGGGCTTATTATGAATAACAAAACACCCTGCCATCACCCCCATCTCTCAGAAAATTTCAAGGGGTTTAGAAACTCTTGTGCCAGGAACTGGGGGGTGAAGTCCAAATACATATTTCTTATTCATTCTGTGAACTGCACTTTCATTTAATGTTGAAGACTCAGAGGATGAATGTTTCTAATTTAAATACTCCCCGGCACTCAAAAGGACCCCACATTCCTACCTAGGAGTGGAGGAGAGTCCCCACACAGGCCAGGGAGGTCAGTTACAGCCACGCACCCAAACAAGTGAGGCCCCACGTGGGTAGGAGTTCCCAGTGGCCCGTCCTGTTTCTAGGGGTGTAAATCCCCTTAGGGGGACAGGGAGAATTAACTGGAATTATGCACTGAAATTTCAGGTAAGCATACTGTTTTAGTTTAATACAGCAATTCCACTTCTAGGAATCTCTGTGTTTGAGTTGTTGCAATCACGAAAGTAAGTTCAAGATCCTTTTCAGAATCCCCGTAAGGTACTGCCCTGACTCCATATCCTGGAGAGAAGGTCTGTGAAGAGCTTTTACATTCTTCTGGAACTTTCTCTGTGAGTCCACAAGGACATGCTCACAATTGAACAGGGGAGGGAGGGCTTAGATTGAGGTTAAGATTTCCATCTTAAAAGTGAGCACGTGAGGGAAACACGGCAGACTCAGTGAAAGCCACCCCTGAAAAACCCTGAGCTGAAAAGCCCCGACCACACAAGAACGCCCGGCGTGTGCCTGTCCCCTAGAGCCAAGGAGTCTGAAAACGATGCATTTTTCCAAGCAGAGACTCCTTGTGGCCTGGAGGTGGTCGCCCCAGCCCCACAGAAAAGGGCACCCCAACTTCTGTTCACGCGTTCCTTGGTGAAACGGAAGCTGTGCTTACCCAAAGTGCTTCCGCTGCAACAGTGTCTTTGTTTTTAGTTTGCTAATTAGTATAGTTGAAGCTGCACAGGTTAAATGCTTGGATCATTACATGCTTACATAAATAAATGAATTTTAAAACATGAACAGGTTAACACCTTCATGGTTGCTTTCTTACTTATCACCACCTTGGAGAGGTTTCCTGATGTGGCGGATGTAGCGTAGTGTTTAGAACAACCCAGGCTCAAATCCCAGCTCTACCACTCACTACCTAGACCATGGCAGGACACTGCACCTCTCTTTACCTCAGTTTCCACATCTATGAAATGGACATAATAGGGCTTAACTCTTAGGGATGTATTGAGTTAATAAATGTAGAGACTCAATATACCTGGCATACAGCGATGACAGAAATATTAGCTGTATTATTTTTACTTATATTATAATAAAAACACATCTCATGAAAACAATGGAGCCAAATCAGGCCTTGGAATGAACCCTGGGTCCTCTGGGCTCAGAAGCCAGGCGGCCCACCGTAAAGCCACTCCTTCCTGGTGGCCCAGGGCCAGGGGAGGGGCCCCCTGAATCCCTGTGGGGTTGGGTGGGCTAGGCCAGGGTGTTGCTACCTCCTTCAAAGCAATATGAATTGAGAGCAACTTGTTCCAATTCTGGGTGCTGTTTTACTAATTTCAAGTGAGACTTTGAATGCAAAATTAAAAAAGGATGCTTTCTGGAGAACGGGCACATGGGCCAGGCCCACCCAGGAGCTGCACGGCCGCAGCCACTCTGTGCAGTGGGGATGGTGCGAGAAGGCCAGGGCGGAGGCCTGAAGGGCTGCACGGGGGGCCTGGGATGGGGAGGCCTTCAGGGGAGGGCTGTGCGGGCGCAACCACTGCCCCCGCAGCCTGACGTCCTGAGGGGTCTCGCTGGCTCTCGCTGGCCCAGTGTCAAGCCACGTGCAGATGCGGTCATGCAATTTTCTTGGATACTGCAACTTTTGATAAATGTCGTTGCCCGGAACCCCGAGTGTCCTCAGTCATTGCACGGGGTAACCTTCTGGGTCTGTTCTCACGGCAGCTGCTGCCCAGGTTGGACTGGTAGTGAAATATGTACATGTCTCCCCACAGGGCTCACTCCAGTGGCCAGGCCAAGCCGTCTTCAGAAGACGGTGTCTTGTCAGCATGGAGCCTGACATGAAAACTAATCCTGGCTAATTGCTACCAAAACCTGCTAAGATTACATCTGTTGGGCCTGGAGATTAAATCAATATTTGACAATCTTGATTAAATAGAGCCCAGCAATCCTTGACGAGAACATCTGTTAAAGCTCTGTTCTTCCCATCCTGCTCTTGGGGAGCCAGCCCGGGGCACCTCCGGCTCTGCTTGTTGTCACTGGAGGATGGCTTTGGGGTGGGGAGGGGGAGAGTGAGGCCCATCAGGAACACTGTGGCTGGGAAGGCTCCTTGTGGCGGGTGGCGGGAGGGGGGAGTGGGAGAGCTGCACACACACAGCTGGGCCTCGTTATCCTGGGTGGTGCCCAGCTGCCAGCAGTGACCACCCTGTCTCCTGATCCACGGCTGCCCAGAGCCGGGCCCTGCACAGAGCACTTACCACATAAAATGGGAAACCCAAGGTTCTGAGAGCCAACACCACTTGCCTGAAGTCAGACAGAGAATGAGGGGAGGAGCTGAGGTCTGAACCTGGGTCTGGCTGACTCCATAGTCTGCCCTGTGACCACTCACGGGTCCATTCCATGTGAGAACACGAAAGGGCGCGGGTGGGGCCCAGGCCGGGGGCCTGCTCCACTGGTCCCGTTCTCTAAGCTCCACGTGACTCTGGCCTCACAGCTGGCCTTGCTCAACCCACGCAGCATCCCTCGGCAGAGGACCCTACAGTTCACCCCACAAAAGGGAACACGGAGGCTCAGGGTGGCAAGGTACCTGTTCGAGATCACCCAGTGAAGGAAAAGGCAGGGGGGTTCAAACCCATCTGGGTGACTCTTTGGTCACCATAACCACTGTCATCTCTAAAATGCAGGGACTGAGTTGTACACATGGTGGACACTCAATAAATGTCTTCCCTCCACCCCTGAGTGACTTTAAGGCAGGAATTAGGCTCATGCTATGTATGGAGTCAGAGGGCCTGGGGTTAAATCCCAGCCCATCAGAAAGAGTGCAGGGTCACTTCACGGGGCCACTTCACGGGACCGCTTCAGGGGACCGCTTCAGGGGCCTGAGAAGAGTGATCTCTGTAAGGCACCACGGTCACGGTGCAGTTAGTCCACACACAGTCTATTTAAAACAACACTGATGACAACAGAGTGGCTGCATCTGCCGTGCCCTTATGGGATGGAGTAGGGAACTGTAAACACCCAAATGCACGCAGCCACTGGTCACTGCTCTGTCCCCAGGTCAGACAGCACCAAAATCGGGGTGAGTTGTCTGTATTTTGAGTACTTTAAAATAAAAAGGAAAACCAAAACCAGCCAGGCAATCGGTAAGCCAGCTGACCAGATAATCAACCAGCCAGCCAACCAGATAAGCAACTAAACAGACAACCAAGCATTTAGTTAACCAACTAACCAGCAAGCCAAATAGCCATTTACCCAGCCGCCTGGACTCACGTTTCTGTGTCCCTGTCCTTACCTGTCTCACCTCTGCCTCACCTCTGTGTCTCTGCTCCACCTCTCTGGGTCCCCGCTCCCGTCTCCCCACGTCCCAGTGTGTGTGTGTCTCTCTCACACATGCATGCACACGGAGGGCCCTGCACAGCGGTGGCCCCTGAGTCATAGAGCCATGTTAGCTCAGCACTGAGGATGTCCCAAACGCCTGGCCCTCTGTGAACTCCTTTCTAAATTCCAAGTTCCCAAATGACTGCAGAAAGGGAGGGAAGCTATGAAATTGCCAAGATTACTGAAAAAAATAAATAAATAAAATAAAATTGGGAGGCAGATACCAATCCATCTACCAAGTAAAGAATCACTGGCATGTGTGGCATTGCTCAGGCCCCTAATTTCTTATGTTTCAGGCTGAGGTCACAACTGCCTTGTCCGGTCTCCCTCCTCCCTGTAGTGGAATCTTACAAGGAAACTGGCTGCTTTAACCAGAGAACAAACGCAGAAACCCCAGGAAGAAGTAATGAGAATACTCTCTCTTATTTTCATATTTTTATTTCTTCTTCTTCCTTCTTCCCCCTTCTTCTCCCCCCGCCCCCAAACCCTTGTGTGAAGGACTGACTTTCAACAGATCCCAGTAGGGAGTTGTCCTGCTATGAATGAAATCTCAACCTAGAAGCAGGTCGTCTACAAGTGGTTTAGTGCCAGGTTCCGGAGCATGACGGTCAAGGGGGCTCACCCGCCCACGGTCCGGACTTGACTCGCCGTGGTGGGGACGGCAGAGGACCGGCTCTCCGAGGCCAATGGGGGCTCCGCAGCACTGCCGTACAGTTCTGCCTGGACGGGCTCTCTCTTACAATTAAAAAAGTGTTTAAAAATAGTCCCCACGTTCCACATTTCACACCTTTTGATCTATCCACCTGGGTCAATGCAGAGCAGAGATCTGGAAGGTCGAGGGGCAGCTTCCAGGGAGGGGAGTGACCGTGTTTGCACGCGTGCGGTCCTCCCATCCTTCACCCCGAAGCCTCCAAACCTCCCAAAGGCACAGGCCTCCCTCCGGCACCACCACAGATCGCCTGCGCTATTACTGACTTAAGTCGGTCCTTTCCGCCAACTCGCTTATTAAAGTCTTAATCTAAAGTCTTAATCCATCCGCGCCGGAGTCATGTTTTTCTAATCCTCATCACACAAAATGCGCAAGCATGAAAAATGTAAAGGCTGTCCGTGCACCAGTGGAAACAGCTTTGGCACCAGAAACGCGCCAACACCAAAACCGCGATGTGACGCTTGGGCACGACTCGGAGCCAGAAAGCCAGACTCGGGACACGCAGAATTCATGCTGCTGTGTATGTACAGCTCAAAAACAGAACAGAATCACGGCATTTAGAGTTGTTCACAGGGGTGAGCAAACCTTCGAAAAGCAAGAAGAAGTGGTGGCCACAGCAGTAGGACGACATGGCGCCTGTGGGGGCGGGGACGGCTCCTGGGCCGCCGGCAGGATCTCTGCTGATCTGGTGGTAACGGGAGTGCCTGCTTTATCACTGTTTGATAAACTGTGTATTACACTTTACACACTTCTCAGTGTACTTGTTACGTCGCACAACAAACTTTTAAAGTCTTTTGCATTGTGAAACTTTTAAAGATTGTACTGTTGTATTACATATGCAATTTTACAAAAAAGATATATATTGAAAAATCTTAGCTGTTTGATCTTTGAAGACCCTCTCTGAAGACCAAAGGATTAGCTTCCCTTTGTGTGTGGCATGTGTAAACACACACACACACACCCTAGTCCCTCTCGCTGCCCTGGCTCTCCTATAAAAGGTATTCCCTTCCCACCTGGCAGGGCCACCCGACCTGTGTGCACACAAACATCCTGAGCAAGCAGCGGGAACGTGCCCTTCCTCCTCGCCCCAGAGGAGTCAGGGAAAGCAGGGCTATGCAGCAGCAGTCTGGGGCCAACTCACCACATGACAGCTGGGGACAGAAGGGAAGGGACCCACACCCACCTGAGGGTTCAGGAGGGCTTCAGGGAACAGGGGCTGTGAGGCTGTGCCACTGATAGGAGTGCATCCCAGCCATGCACCTGCAGCGATAACCACAGAGGCTCCCCTGGCTGCCCTTGACTTTGCACTTGACTGGGGGCAAAGCCTTTTCTTGGGTGCACGGGCTGGCTGACAGATGGCGAGCGCCTGCAGCTCTGTTTGCACAACACTGTAATCAAACACCCGCTTTCAGGACCACATGCAGGATGAGTACCCAGGCCAAGGCCAAGGCCGAGGAGGAGAAAGACAGGCTGGAAGGGGCACTGGCTCTGAGGGAGCCCAGGACACTAGAAAATGAGCAGCTAACTCCCAGGACAATACACTTAAAAAAAATGTTTACAGTTGGTGGAACCTTTTCTAGAGGAAATCTGGCAATAACTTTTTAAAATGTCTTACCCTTTAAGCCAGTGATGCTACTTCTGGGAATTGATCCCAAAGAAACAGAGACAAAGAAAAAAAAATTCATGGCACTGGTTACAAAAGAAAAAAGATTGAACCTACATCAACATCCAACAACAGGATGATGGCTAAATACATTACTCCATGTACCGATGTCAAACATTTATATATATGCAAACGCAGTCATAGAAAAAAGACTGGAATAATTACTCTGAAATGTTAACTGGGGTTACTTCTTGGCGCTGGGACTACCAGTCATTTTGGAAATGCATTCTTTATACCTTCCTATATTTATTCAAATTATCTGTAATGACTGTGTTTTCAAAGTCAGGGGGAAAAAGCAGTAAGTCTTCATTTCTTTAACTGATTTCACGCAGTTGTTGAGTATTTCCTGAGACCTTCCTGTGTAACAAAGCAGTGAATGAGGAAGACCCCTCTCTCTGCTCTGGCTAGAGGCTGAGTGCACTTAACAAGTACACATCAGCGTAAAGGAAGGTGAGGCAAGGATCAGCACACAGAGGAAAGGCACGGGGTGCTGCAGAGCGAGTGGGTGGACAGGGAAGGCGTCACAGAAGGGGCAGTGCCTCAAACTAAACCCCGAAGGATGCAAAGCTGGCCAAGGGAAGGGGTGGTGGTAGGTGAGAAAGACAGATAAACCGGTGCAAAGACCCCAGGGTGTTTAGGATTCTGGAGCTGACTTCCACTGCAGGTACAGGAGGGGGGCAGTACCTGACCCAGCTGCCATGTAGATAATAAATCCTACAAGGGGCAGAGAGTCCCATTAGGAGGCTGGGGTAGCCATGGGGGTAGAAGTGCCCTGGCCCAGAACAGGGATGGTGCTGATGCAGAGAAGATTCGCCAGCTTCCTCACAAGATGAGAAGTCCCAAGGAATTCAATCCCAAGTTGAGTACTGGCTGGCCATGAGTGTGTGCCACGTCTGGTCACAGAGAAGCAGGTCACCACCACTCCTGCTCTTACCCCCGTGCTGTTCAGACTACAGGGGGACAAAGATAAGGAAGTGAACCACTTCAGGGCAGTATGTTTGGGCTGACAGTCAGCTGGTGGGGCTGGGTTCGGCTCTAAGCCCCAGGCCTCCTGTGACTTGGGATGTATCTCGGAGCCCTTCCGGTCCTGTTTTATGGACACACAAAGGCTCCTCAGGACACTCAAAAGCAAGGAGCATCACTCCCAGCGGGCAGATGCAGAAATTCAGGACAAACTGGTGGCCGTTCCTGACAGCAAGGAGAACTTGGCTTCTCAGTCTGAGAACACTGTGACCCTCCTCTGGGTGCGGCTCCCATGCTGAACACCAAGCTGAATGCTTCATACTTGAGACTGCGCAGACTCCAACTGCTGGTTATTAAACAAACTGACTCTCCTTTTCTTCCTGAGTGTGGGGAACTCAACCAAAGAGCTTGCTTTCCCAGGTTCCCTTGCAGCTATAGCTAACTATATGTCCCATTCTGGTCAACAAGAGATTAAGTAACAGTCTGCTGGGGGTGTGCAACGGGGCCTTGGAAGGGGCCTCCTGGTAAAACTACACTTCCCAATAAAAAGAAGTAGCCTCAGCCCTTTCCGTCCTTCTCCTTCTTGGAATGTAGAAACGGCATCTGGAGGTGTGGCAGCTGTCTCCCCACAGGCTGAGGATGGCGGCGCAGAGGCAGGAGCCTGCTCTCCCAGCCAGCGGCCCTGTCCCAGGCCACCCACACACCCTTCCCTTCCTCTCTGCAAAAGATAAACTGTTGCCTATTTAAGCCACTGCTTACTGGTTTTCTGATGAGTAGCAGAGCGTAATCTTGACTAATAAGTGGTCCCGTCCCCATCTTCATATTAAAGATAAGGAAACTGAAGCTCTGAGAGGAGAGGTCACTAGCCCGAGGTTACAGGGAGCCAGGAAGCGATAAGGCTGGAATGTATTCCAAAGCACTTCACAGCAGCACCTTGCATTTAAGTTAGAGTACCGGCTTTGGAGGAACCTTGGCTTCACGTCACTTATCCATTTACTAGTTTGCCTGCCCATCCCCCACAGCAGAAGCATGAACTCCCCAGAATGTGGGCCCTCCGCTGCTCACTCTCCACCATCCACAGCAGTGCTGGGCTGGTGGCAGGTGTTCCACTCATCCCCACTGAAGGAGCAACGACTGAATGCCAGGGGAGGTCAAGTGACTCTCCTGGAAAACGGGAACCGCACCACTGGCTTCACAGGAGGCTGCGAGGAGGAAACAGCGCAGAGCGTGGTGTCCGGTAAGTGCCCGATAATCAGACCCACCGCTAGCGCCACCACGGACGCTGTGGATCTCATCTTCTAAGGACCTCTCCCTCACGACCAAAAGGTTCGCTAACTCTAGATCATCTTTTCTTAAACATGGACTCAAAGGTGTTTCCTCTTTGCAAACTAGATGTAAACTCACAGGCTTCCCCGCCCTCCGGCCCTGGCCTTCTGCTCCGCCCGCGATAACTGCCGTGCCCTCTGCAAATCGATCCTCCCTCTTCTGTAGGCCTGCTACCCCAGCCGCCTCCTGGGCGAGGCCTTCTCTGATTTCCCTGCCCCATCTGGTACGATCCCCTGGGAGCCCTTGGGACCTGCCCTGTCTGGCCCACCCTCTTCCTGATGTGTGACAGGCAGTCTATCTGCGCATTCACGTACAAGGATGTACCCTCCACAAACTCCCGTGGGCAGGCGCCACGCCTACTCACCTGTCTCCCCAGAAGTGCTGGCACCTCTATGAGGTGCTCAGGTACATCTGCTACATGGGAGAATGAATAATCACACAGCCTAACATTATAATTGCCAGGCACTGTTCTAAAAACTTGAAGTGTATTAACTCAGTTGATCTACGCAGCAGTCTTTTGAGAGAGGTAATATTATCAGCCCCATTTTACACAAGAGGGAGGCAAGTAAGACACAAAACAAAGTAACTGGCCCAAGGTCACAATGCTGGTAAGTGGCAAAGCTGGGTTCAAATCCTGCAGGATGACTTCGGAGTCCGTGCCTTGTTGCATGAATAAACGTACAAACGTCTATGGCACAGACAGATGTCTGAGGCCAGGCCTGAGTGGAAGGCAAAGCTCACTTCCTGAGCCAGAGTGAACACTCCCATGACATTCTAGCCCCTTCTCCTTTGCCTATCTGCCAATATCAACGCTAAAAGGGCCAGACACTCACTTCTCCAGTTGAGAAGTCTGCTACATGGAAGGGGAAGCTTCCTGATAAAAAGTGGGACCACGGCCTTGGCTGGCTGCCTGCTGCCTGCCTCCTGGCGGTGGGAGGGTGCGACACTGGGAGACACAGCAGCAGTCACGAAGGCGCAAGGAAGGGCCAAGACGATTTCAGAAGCACACACTTGGGACCCTGACCAACGAGGAGCTGCTGAACCAATCCCAGAACTGTCTTTTCTTCTGGACTTCCAGCTAAATAAGCTACCGTGAGTTCAGTTTCTGTTACTTATACTCCAGGTTGAGACATAAAACAGTTAGAACCCAGTATGACACAGGAAGCAGGCAATCAGAATGCGTGGCAAGTACTGAGTATCAGCCTCGCTCGTACCCACACACATGGCTGCGAGCTCCTTGGGGGCTGGGGTCAAGGCCAATTTTGTTTCCTGTTGTGTCTTGCCACCAGCAGAGGGCCTGGCACGGTGGGCACAGAGTGTACAGTGCATGCTCCTGACTGACGGCCCTGGACGCTGTACACAGTTGTTGAGAGCTTGGGTACTGGAATCTGGCCTGTTGAGGGACCCGACTGCCAAGTACACGACCTCCCAGCTCTGAACGAGGGCATCTGTACCTCCCCAAACTTCCGTTTCCTCGTTCGTAAGTATTTACCTCCCAAGGTTCCAGAGGAACTATCTACGCACTGATGCGAACCGTGTGGAGCACTTCACACAGGGCCTGCTGCGATGCCAGGGGTGCGTGGTGGCTGCCACGACCAGCCTCTCTTACCCTCTCCTTTTCCTCCCCCGTCGAATGGCTACCGTCACCTGTCTCTGCGTCAATGAGATGAAACTGAAGGAGCACAGTACAAAGTGCTACGTGAGCACACGCTAAGTCTCATCTTCGACTCACGCAGGGGAGCAGGTGAGAGCCGCCTGGGTTGCAACCCCAGCTCTGCCGTACGCCCGGGGGCAAGTCACTTAGCCACTTTGTGCCTCAGCTACCCAGTTCATAAAACGGACATAACAAAACCGCCTCGCTTCCAGGGCTGGTGGGAAGATGGAACGGTTGACACGGAGCAGAGCCTGGCACAGGAAACGACCTGGAAGTGTCAGCTGCTGTCACGGCTGCCAGTCCAGCAGGTGCCTGGCACACCCCTCACCGCCTGGATGTGTGGTCCTGGGCAAGTTACTCCCCTCTCAGCCTCTCTCCTCTCCACGATGGAGCCACTAGCTAGGATCCTTATGACATTTAAAGAAGTTGATCTATGTGTAGTATTAAGTACTTGAAACAAGGCCTGCTTTCTGAGAAGGGCCCAGTTAATGTTAGCAATCCTCATCATTCCTGACTGGGGCTCTCGTGTATGACTGAGCTCCTGCACTTTTGTGTATTAATTCTCACACTGCTGTTTAACTTCCCTGACTGCCTGTCTGGCACCACCCCCTCTCTTGGGTTCCCCCCCACCTCCACCAGGGTGCAGAGGAGACTTCCCACCCGTGTGCCCAGGGCCCACCTGAGCGCACAGCTGCCTGCCAAATGCCGGTACACACTGCTCAGTGGTGTGACGCTCTCCTGGCCCCACGCAGGGGCTCCCTGAGAACGCTCCACTGCCGAGAACACTGCCATCAAGCAGGGCCGTTGTGCGGCACCGAGTGTCCTCAGGAGGGGGCACCGAGTGTCCTCAGGTCAGAGCACAACCCAGTCCTCTGACGAGAAACACAGGGGAGTGTCTGCTTTGAGCGTGGGGAGGGGAAACCTGGAGAAGATTCCTTCAGCAAAGGAAGAACTCGTAGCCTACCAAGGGAGGCCTGTCCCAGGCAGCATGACCGGCAGCTGGCAGGCAATGCCCAAAGAGCTGCCTCAGGGTCCCTGGTGACCGAAGGACCGAAATGTCCGGGATGATGCTTATCACTGACGAAGCAGCACATCCCTGACCAGGCCATTTAGATACTGGCCTTCTGGTCTCTAAAATGGGATCAACTTCACTAACTGATTCATTGCCTGCCCTCCGCCTGCCCTGCTCCGAATCACAGGGAACTACATTTCCTAGGATTCCTGGTGAGATTCAACCAATGGGGACAGTGGCAGAGGCCTAAAAGGCGGGGGTGATGAGAGTCCGGGGTGGCTCTCCCTCTCTCCCTCCACCCTGGAGGGCATCTTCTCTGCCCCCCACCCCCCACAATGCCCCAGGCTCTGGTCCTACCACCTCCTCCTGTGTCCCTCTAGCTCTGGCTGCTGGGTCAGGACTGCCTCCCTCCCGTTCGGTTTCTCTGTTTCCGCCTGACTCATTTACCCAAATTCTCTGCGTTGAACTCCCTCTGCCTCGGATACCTACAGTAGACGGTTTTCCTCACAGATACATCCCTGCCTTGGCCACCTGAACATGAAGGGAGAAGATGCAACTGGAAAGTGAAAAGCACCACACGAACGACGGAATGTTTCATGGAAATGTCCTCTTGTCTCTCACGACGTACAGGCATGCTGTGGCACGCAGTTTAAAACATGAAATACTACCATGTTTGAGATTTGCTTCGGAACAATCCAACGTCGGAGGGACGGATGGAGGGAGCTTGGCCATGTGCCAGAAACTGTGGGGTATGACAGCTAAATGCCTGGGGGCCTCTTTCTACCTCTGTGTTGGAAATTTTCCACTATTAAAACAAAACCAACAGGCAAGAGAAACAGGTACCTGCTCCTCTGGTAGGGATACAAATCTGCAGAACCTTCTCTGACGGCAACGTGTCAGTTAATTAACTTAAAACCATGCCTACCTGTGGGCCCAGTGATTCCAAAACTTAGGTAAGTGCTGGCCCAAGAACCCAAAGCTGCCTGGACGAGGCTCCCCTCTGCTGGAGAGAAGACAACGAAGACAACGAGAAAGTCCCCCATTAAAGGACCAACTGCATGCATTCTGATACATCCCTGTAATACGACCCCAGGTAGATTCAGAAGAATGAAGGCACATCCATCAAGCTGACAGGGTGAAATTCCCAAGAGACACTCGTAAGTGACAAAGCTGTGGAGGAAACAGTATTATTGTATCACATTAAAAAAAAAAGTATGTGATACCCAGAGGAAAAAGTCTGGTAAACAGCAATAAGGATAATATCTGCAAGTAGGACTATAGCACTTACCACGTGCCGCGCTTTGCATGTACGCTATTATATCGTGTGTTCAGAAAAGCCTATAAGGTAGATACAGTTACTGTCTCCATTTTACAGGTGAGGAAACTGAGGGTCAGAATGTCAAACTCACGTGTTGAAGTTCTGACCTCCAATACTTCAAAATGTGACTGTATTAGGAGATAAGGCCTTTAAAGAAGTAACTAAATTAAAAAGAGACCATTAGGGTGTAAGAGACCACACAGAGACACCTGGGGCTTGTGTGCACAGAGGGATGACCACACGGAGAGGCAGCAGGAGGGCAGCTGCCTGCGAGCCAAAGAGAGGGGCCTCGGAAGAAACCAACCCCGCCAGCACTTTGATCCTGGACGTCTAGCTCCCGGAGCTGGAGAAAATAAATCCTGTTGTTTAAACCGCCCAGTTTGTGGGCTACTTTGTGATGTACGGCAGCAATGTAAACTAATATGCTAGGCCACGGAGCCGGTCAGTGCTGGAGGCAGAATCGAAGCACAGGTCATCTGGCTCCAGACAGCGCGCTGCCGATCACAGTGAGGCCAACACAGCCGGTTGTTTGCAATGGTTATTTTACCTCCGGAAAGTGAAACTGGACGTGGGTGACGAGAAAGGAGGAACAAACAGCCTTTCAATCTTTACTTGCTATGCTTTTATAATTAAATTTTAAAAATCCACACAACACTTTTTTTAAAAGTTAAAAATAAAACCACACACACAGAAATGAACATAAGGTGCACCACCACACCCAAATGTGGGAGGATTTGTCTTTTTCAAAGTTTCACTACATTGTCTCTTGTGGTTCCTAGGAACCACCAAGAATCCAGAAATGCCATTGCAAGCTGACATTCTGATGTGAATGAAAGAGGACAAAATACTTGAATTTTCAGAAACTTCAAACACTCAGTAATGATGATGGTGATAGCAGTAATAACTGTGGACATTTTCATATCACATACGCACTTGATACTGTACTAAATGCTTAACATGTCATGTCATGAAATCCTCAAAGTGTCTTAGGATATAGATACTATTATCATTCTCATTTTCTATTTAAGGAAGCTCTGAGGCTCAGAGAGGTTAAGCACCTTGCTGGGTTAGACGACAGGGCCAGGATTCAAACCCAGACCACCCAGCTCCAGAATATGCCCCTCATGACCTCACGGGCCCTCTTGCCTTACTTTATTGCTGGATGAGCCACTCATAGAAAGGGAAGCCTGAACCAGGTGCAGGAAAAGGCACGAAGAGGCGCTCAGCCAGAACTAGTTAGTAAGCAGAGCACTGAAACCCCAGACCCCACTCCATCAACTGGATACCATTTAGGAAGCAGAATAACAGCAAGTGGTGATGAGCCAATGGGAAAGCTGGACCCGCCTGCACTCTGGGGAGCGTGTGGGCCAGAGCAGCCTCGTGGACAGCGACCTGGCCATCCATCCCCGGCAGGGAAGACATAACGCCTGGCTCCTGCCACAGTGGGAGCCCGGGATATAAATCCCAGGGCTTCAGGAGGATGCCAGGTGCTCAATGAAGTGCTGTCTGTGTGGTGGGTGGCGGGGGGCGACCAGAAACAGGAGGAGTGATGGATGTACATCATGTACGACTACTCAGAGGACAGATGCCACACACTGGAGCGCACAGAGCAACGTGGCTAATCTCAGAATCATGCTGTTCTGTGGAAACCAGGGGAAAATAATGAGATATAGAGACCAAAACCGTTTCTGGAAACACTTGGCTCAAACCTCAATATATATTTTGCGAGGACATGCACATAGCTACAGACACACCGCAGGCACCTAAGCGTTGGGGAGGGAGTGCAAGGAGCAAAAAAATACATGGAGGCGATGCAATGTGTACAGAGGATGAAGAAGGAAAAAAGAAAAACCTACTCAGTGACAAGGGAGGTCATGCACATATCGTTTCCACCAACAGACAAGCAGTTGGGGAGCCAGACTCTCCTTGTCCCGATTTGTGAGGTCGTGTGGGGGTGGGGGAAGAGGCAGAGGGCACAAAGTGAACATAAATCGCTACACTTCTTCAGAAGCAAACCATACTTTTTTGTTCTAAAGTGCCACACGTCCTGTGCCTGACAGAACCTATTGTTCCCTTAGTTAAGCCTTGGTTAGGGACAGAGTTTGGAGGCCATTCCAGGCTGTGGCAGGCATCTGGTTGGTTATTCAACACCTACTGGGAGGTGGACCCCAGCTGGTCAAAGGCAATCAGGGCACGGCGCTCTTCTGGAGATCCGACTGGTCTGGTAAGGGAAGCGAGCACCCTAACCTGGGTCCATCGTAGACTAAAGGGAAGTATTTACAACCCATAAGGGACGGGGCTGTTATTTTCCTCTTTCCTGATGTCTGTGGACAAGGAAGACGTGGCCCTGATTGTCACTGCAGCCATCTGGGCACCAAGAGGCATCCACAGGGTGGGGCGAAAGTAGGTTTGTGGTTGCTCGTATGGAAAGTAGTATCACAACACAAGAATAAACTGTGTTTTGTGTACTCGTAACTGTAAGCCTACGTTTTCCCCACTTTGTATGTGTGGGGGTGTATATATATATATATATATATATATATGCCCTAGAATGAAGCTAAATGCTGAGAACCTTAACGACAGAGTCCTCAACAACAGAGTCGAGCTGCTGATTCCTCTGCCTGACACCCACCCACTTCTACAACCCAAGACATACTAACTGTCTTCACCATTTGGCCAGGTGATGTCAGAATTTTGTTGCTTGCAACTAAAAGAATCCTGACTGAGACCCATAAATGAGGCAGCCATTCTTCGGTTGTTAAACAAGGGGAAATCTCTGCAGGAGGAAAATGGGGCATCAGAAACACAGACAGGAAAAGCCGACAAATCCCAAAGTATGGAGAACGTCTACAGGTGTGAAGCCGCACGCCCCCCGCCCGTCCAGATGGTATTGCACGTGTGATTAACAGAGGCGGCTGTGCTGCCCTTTGCACACGAGGGCTTGGAAACCTTCCACGGTGGGTTACTTCATCTCCTTCACTCATCACAAGAGCCGAGCTGCAGCCAGTTTCTTATGTTCTAGTTCTCCTCACAATGGCAGGGGGTTAGTCCCCAGCTGGCTGGAGCTGAGGATGAGAGATGGGACAGGAAAGCCCAGCCTGGCCCTCCTGCAGTGGCTCTGCTCCTGAGTCGGAGGTCGGCCTTCTGGACCCGGGCTGCCCTAACACCGGACTGCGGTGTGTCTCTCTGAAATAGCACACAGTGACCTCAGCGAGGAGGCCTCGCTGGCCGCAGTGTTACCATCACTGCATCCTCCTTCAAGGGAAAAGCCGGAGTGAGATGAAGGGGAGGTCACAGGAACCTGCCTGGAGTCAGCCCTGTGATGCTGGACAAGGGATTTCACTTGAATCGCCTCATCCACAAAGTATGCCCAGAAGGGCCCAGCTCACAAAACCGTTGCAAGAAACAAATAAACGTACAGAGTGCTCAGCACAGAGTCTGGTACAGAATGAGCTATTTCACGATCATTATGACTTTAAGGTATCTAATTACTGAAGTTACTTACATGTAGAGTAACATGTACCGATTTTGATGAATTTTGACGCGGCGGCACATGCAACCTACACCCCAAACAAGGCACACGGGCTGGCCAACAGCAGTACGTAACCGAACACCTGCTCCTTCCCCAGCTCCCAGTCTCAGGGAGGGGTCCCAGAGGCACCCGTCTGTTTGGGGCCTCGTGGTGGCTAAGGGTGATTACGAAACTATTCCTTCCCATGTGACTTTCCTTGTCCACAAAGCCCTTTTCCAGGCCTCTGAACTGTGCTACCAAACACGGGGCGGGGTGGGGGTGGGGGGTGGGACTGGCTAGTCAGGATCCAGGAGCCGCCCAGGCCCTCGCCCCCTGAGGTCTGTCTGCTTCATCCTTACGAGCCTCTCCGGTATGTTCGCTTTTCTCCCCTTTCACGTCCCCTGCTTCATTCTCTTGCACCAGACTCTCTGGCCACAATCCCTCAGTGCGGCAGCCAGAATTATCTAAAAATGCAGCCCTGCCCTGGCTGGGGCATTGTCTTGTAAACCAAATGGCTGTGGGTTCGATCCCCGGTCAGGACTGATATCCGGGTTGTGGGTTCAAGCTCCAGTGCACATGGGAGGTGACCAACTGATGTTTCTCTCTGCGTTAAAGTCAAAAACATATCACCAGGTGATATGTTTAAGTCAATATCACGTATCACATCAGGTGATATGTTAAAGTCAATAAACATAATCAGGTGAAGATTAATAATAATAAACTAAAAATTAAAATAAATAAGCAGCCCCGCCTGAAACCCTCCTGAGGCTGAGCAGACGTAAACCCCTGACCCCAGGGCCTGGGAGCCTGTGCCCCGCCCTGCACATCTTCCTGGCCCTTCTGGACCGAGTCACGCTCCGCTCCTCCCTTTTCTCACTAGCAACATTTTTAATAAAAGTTTTTATTGAGATAACTGCAGACTCACATACACCTGTAAGCTTTAATACAGAGAGATACCATACACATTTTACCTAGTTTGACAAATGATAACATTTTATAAAGTTACAGTATAATATCATCACCAGGATTCTGACACTGATACAACCTACTACATTTATCCATATTTCCTGTACTCATTTGTGTGTGTATTTTTGATTCTATATCATTTCATTACACGTGCAAGTCTAGGTATCCACAATCACAAGCAAGACCTGAACACTTCATCCCCAGAAAGATCCCTTGGGTGACCTCTGATAACCGCATCTACCTGCCTGTCACCCCCTGTACCCAACCCCCGACAACCAGCAATCTGTTCTCCATCTGTATAACTTTGCCAGTTAAAAATGTAATATAAAAGGAATCATCCTGTATGTAACTGCTTGGGATCGGCTTTCTTCCCTCAGCCTGACTTCCTTGGGTGCATGCGAACCGTTGCCTGCACCGACAGTTCGCTCCCTTTCCTTGGTGAGCAGTACTCCACGCCACGGACGCACCACACTTTGTTTAACGCTTCCTCTGCCGAGGGACAGGCAGCCTGCCTCCTGATTTTGGCTACAGTGAATAAAGCTGCTATGAACGATCGTGAACGGGTTTTCGTGTGAACAGGAGTCTCACTCCTAGGAGACAAATGGCCAACAGTGCCCCGGCCGGGCCCTGTTAGAGCAGCATACCTCACTTTTAAGCAACTGTCAACCTGCTCTCCAGAGAGGCTGTTCCACTTGATATTCCCACCAGCAAAGCACGAGGGGCCCCGTTTCTCCACATTCTTATCACTGGCAACTCTGGTTAATTTGTCCAACAGATAATGTACCGAGCAGCTCCCGTGTACCAGGTACTGTTCTAGATGCCGGGTTTACAGCAATAAAGAAGACATACAGTTCGTGTTACCAAATAGGAGCTGACACGCTAAAGGGTAGAGAAGGCAATACGCAAACCCACAAGCTGATTATGATCCGTGCTAAGAAGAAAACAAACAGGGTAATGTGATAAGGAGTGTGTGCGGGTCAGAAGGGTGGGCGGACAGGAGTGCGGCACAGTGACCGCGAAGCGGGCGGCACGGACCCACATCCGGACTCCTCCACCCCCTCCCTAGCTGTGCGGCTCAAACAACTGACATGACTGGCCTGTGCCTCAGTTTCCTCATATGTAAAACTGGATAGTACCTACCTCACAGGGGTGTTGAGAGGATTGAGTGAGTCAATACCCGTAACACGCTGAGCAGCAAGTAACAGGCCTGGATGGGAAGCCATCTGTTCCGAGTCTGTAAGAACCCCTTGACCACCCAAGTAGCAGTTCTGAGAAGGCACAGTGACAAGTTCTGTGGATGTGTTGAGACACAACGTGCCCAAGAGCTTGGAAGGGAGGGCACCCCTTCCCTTGGGGTCAGGGCCCAACTTGCTCTGGTACTGGGCTGCTGTGGGCACAGCAGAGGAAGGGCCAGTAAGGCTCTCCGTGTACCCAGCAACCGCAGGGGCGCCTGCAGCAGAGGAGATGACGGGGTGAAGGATCAGAGGGGCTTCTCAGGGTACCTGGGCCTCTTTCCACCGGGGTGTCTGACCCCATTCCCAGGCTGGAGCTGGGCTGGCTGACTCATCTGAGTTCTTGCTAAGGGGCTGAGGCACCTGAGCCCCAAACTCTTGGCCTGTAAAACAGCCGTTTCCTTTGTAGTGCTAAAAGGACAGTGGTATCTGGAAACTCCCCTCCCCGCCCTGTCCCGCCCATCTCCAGGGCCTTGCCGAGAAGAGGGAACTGAGAGAAGCATTATTTGCTGGCATCTTACAAAAGAAACAGGAAACTGGGTGGGGAAGGGGTGCTGTTGGGAGCTTCAGGCCTGGGAGTAAATGGGAGTAAATGAGACCACCTTTGCAGGGCTGTTGGGGTCTCTTCTCTGAGAGGACTAAATCATGAGTCAGCAATGCCCCATCTTTTCAAGGAAGAGGCAGGCAGCAAGGTGGTGACCTGTTCTGCAGGCCGCCCAGTGGCCTGCGATTGATCACCATGTTGCTTCCTTCCTAGGGATGGAGTGTAGAACCAGGGCTCCTTCTACCTTCCGCAAAGCTCCCTTCACCTCTGCAGACCAAGAGAGGTCAGATGACACACAGCACTTCAAGGTGCCGCGGGGCAGGCTAGAGTCTCTGACCTGGTCCTGGCTTGCAGCAGTTGGTACAAACCGTCCAAGGGGACGAAGGAAGTCAGGACACCAGGCTTGAAAGTGCCCAAGAGGAGTCTATAAAAAACCCAGACCATCCATTGCTTCTCTTCAAACACTTCTGTGGTGCTCAGGGGGCCTGGGAAGAAAGTCCTAATTTTTGCTGAGGGCTCACCAGGCCCAGTATGACCAGCCTGCTGAACTTTCCCCCCCATCACTCTGCTCAGGGCACACTATCCTCTGCTCACAACACCCCAGGGCCTTCGTACCGCTCTTCTCCCTGACCAAACACCTCCGGGAAAGTTCCTATTTCTCATTCAAGTGCAGGTTTGCAGGTCACTTCTTCAGAAGAGCCTCCCTGGACCCTCCCTACCTCACCCCAGCCTTTAGTAAGACCCCCCACCTCCAGCCTTGCTATTCTCAAGGCACTTTGGACTTTCTCTTGAGAGTTTAATTACCAGTTAAATTGTGTGGTTATTTGAATGATTATTTGATCCTTGTCTCCCCCACTAGAAGGTGAGTGCCATGAAGTCAGAATAATGGTAATGATATCACTTTTAACAACAGCTCACGTTTATTAAACGCCTACAGGGCTTCACAGCATTATCTCCGACTTGTGACAGCAGCTCTGAGGTCAAGCCTGTCACTATCCCATTCCACAGATGGGGAAGCCGTGTGAGCCCTGCCTGCAGGCATTTGGTAAATGGTTAATTGGGGTGTACCCAGATTCTGGGGGACGGTTCCCATTATCCCCAGTACTCAGGAAGGAGGGAGGGAGAAGCCCACCAGGGGGAACAGGAGCCCAGGTGCACAGAACCCACTTCTGCCACACCCTGGGCCCCTCCCAGCTCTGGCCCCTTCCCAGTCCGGGAAGACATTAACTTGACACGTCTTCAGTGCGTTCCTGTGCATCAGGCACGGACTGAGCACTGGAGACACGGACACAAGGCCCTGTCTCTGCTCAGGAAAAAGAGGAGCAGTTGTCGGGGGTGTGGGGGGAGGACCAGGTAGAGCACAGAGGAGCCTCAGGGCTGGGGCGCCACTCTGCATGACACTGTAACGGAGGACGTCCGTCCGCAGTTGTCAAAATCCATACCCACGGAGAACACAGAGTGAACCCTAAGAACTATGGGCCTCAGTTGCTAATGATGTTTCAATACTGGTTCATCAGTTGGAACAAATGTACCACATTTGGAAGTAATAGAGAAACTGGGTGGTAGGGACAAAGGGAGTTTGTGGAACTCTGTACTTTATGATTTTCTATAAACCTAAAACTGCTATAAAATATTTAAAAAGCCTCACTGCTCTTGAACCTGATCCCATCCGCTGTTTGTCCCTTATATCCACTGACCTAGCGTCCCCTCGGGGCCCTCACCTCCTTCCTCAGTGGGCCTCACGGCTCCGTGTTCTCTCGGTCTCCTCCCTCCCAGCACCCCCACGGGGCCCCCTCTGCCGGTTCCTGACAACCATCTCTCCAGACAGCCTTTCTCTTCCCAACCCACACCCTCCCTGGGTGATATCATTTGGCCCCTGGCTGTAAATACCCCTCCCTTTCCTGAGGACTCTCACATTTCCTTCTCCAGCCTGGACCTCTCCTCTGGACTCCAGACTTGATTCTTCACAGCAGCTTCACCTTCTCCTCGCAAACCTTTCTGGTGCTCAACACAATGCCCTTGCTGTTCACCTGGTGTTCAGGTCAAACCTGTGGTGCTTTCCTCTACCTCTCTCTCCGTCTCTGCCACACCAACACCCGGCCCATTCGCCCTTACTGCCAACTCCACCTTCAAACTATGATTAAGATCCACTCACCTCCCTGCCCCCCTCCCCACCCCCAGCTTCTGCCTCAACTGAGGACACAGCAGGAGCTTCCTCCCTGATTTCCTGGCTCCCACCCTGGCTCCCACACACAGCCAGAGGGCCTCTGTTAATGTGAGTCAGGTCGCCTTCCTCCTCTGCTCAGAACCCTCCCAACTGCACATGGGAGAAAAGGCCTCTGTCCCTACAAGGCTTCACATGTCATTCTCTGACCTCATCTCCTCCCATGTTCTTTTACGTTAGCCACTGAGCTGGGTGTATAATGGTATCTCAGTGTGGTTACCATATGCATTGCCATGATGATGATTAAGGATGATGAGGTACTTTAAATAATAATAATAATAACAATAATTAATATTTATACAGCATTTATTATGTGCCAGGCACTATGCTGAGTACTTTATACATACAGCTGTGTAATCTCTTTCTAACGTATTAGGCCAGACATATCTCAGAGTTCCAGATAATCCGGGTTTTGGGAAGGCAACCAGGAGCCTGCGCCCGGGTAAGGTCTGGGGGCGTGGTCAGCACACGGGTATTTCTGCAGCGAAGACAATCGGTCCATTTGGAGCACGTTCCTCCAGGGACTGTGGGTCTCTGTCAAACCCGAATCTCCCCGAATCCCCACAGCTATTCGTTTTATAGATGGGGAGACTGAGGCCCAGGCAGGTCTTGGCCACACTCTGACAGGTAGGAGTGGGTGTGGATACCAACACAAGCCACTTTACTACTGCCCCCTATACTGGTTCTTAGGGTAGCTGACAGGAAATTAATCACTGCTGAGTGAACGAATGAATGAATTAGGCTGGGAAAGTCTTAGAACTCATTCTCTCCAACTAGTTATCGCTCCTGGAAGGACAGTCAAACACCATTGAGTTAATTGTGTGTGCTTAATCTAATTTATTTATTTTTAAGGCAAGACCTACCCAAATATAAAGCAGGATATTTGCCCCGACATGATCCTCAGAATAATAGCTGTCTTTCAGAGTTTTCATACTATTTTACTTTGAACAAAGTACTCTTTAAGAAAGTCATTAGCTTCTAAAGACTTGAAACAAGGCTGGTTTGGCGACAGTGAAAGAGAAGAGAAGGCCTGCGCTGTAACAGACCCAGGAACCATTCCCGAGGGACGGACCTCACAACTCCGAGTGTTGTAAGTCACTTAAACAGGCTCTTTAAAGATTCCTTTAGAAAGCAAGACGGGAACAATAACTACAAGCAATATTCATTTAATTTAAACAAAATACCCGATGGAAGTTTCACTGTATACAGAGGGGCACTTAAACTGGAATTCTGAAACCGGACGAAAGAGCGTGCGAGGCCACACCGAAAACGGCCTGGAAGGAAAGTGCGGCTGTGCTGCAGGACACTGAGTTTCCCTGGACTGTCGTTTACTTTTCAGAACGGAATGATTAATCTGACTGACTCAAAGGCAAGTGTCAAACATTTCAAACGGGGCCCCGGTTTTTAAAAAATCTCTTTCGAAGGGTGGGAAATCACCTTGCTTTGGGACGCATGGTATTTTTTAAGTACAAGTATTAAAAAGACTGAAAGGTACATATTAGCTTGCAGAAGTGATTATCTTGCAGGATTCTGGGTCCTTTGATTTCTTTTTGTAAACAAGTTAATGTGACTTAGACAATCAGACATGGAAGCAAACAGTACAGCTTTAGAACATGAAACCAGCCCAAGGACTCGATGAAGTGGCAGTCCCCGTCCTCCGCCGCGCCCGGGAAACAGCTGGGGAGGCTTTAGGAGAACATTGCACGCTCGGTCCACCCTCGGCGAGTCTAATGAATCGGCCTGAGGTGGGGCCAGGCCTGGGAGTTTCCTAAAGCTCCCACGAGACTCTAATGTGCAGCAACAATGAGAATAGTTATCAAAGCAAAAATGTTCAAACCTTTCTACAGACCATGTTAGTGAGTGTCTTTTAGAAAATACAAAGGTTCCACAGTCAAAGAAGCTGGCTTCTTTCCTGCAAGATTTCTCCAAGCATGTAAAACGCAAATGTGCGCCACGCCACGACTCCTACACGCAGAAGACAAGGACACGGTGGACGTCCGCGGCTGGGCATCCCCCCTTGGAGCAGCTGTGCTGTTAGCAAGCCCTGTCCAGTCCGCCTCCTGACCTGCACCCATTCGCCCCACTGCCCTCGCCCGGGCCTGTCCTCCATCTGGACCATGGCAGCTGCCTCCTCTCTGCTTTCCCACTGGACCTACAATTCGCTGCCCACAAAAGTGGGCACGCAAAGTTTGAAACATGCTCTGTTCCCACCTGAGACTTCCTGTAGTGTCCCTAACTACCGCCTATGACCGTGCAAGGGACCTGCCTTAGGCTGAAGGCAGCATCACAGACAGCAGAGCTGTGAGCAGAATAAATCTGGGTCCTCAATGCCACTGTTGAGCTGTCATGTCATCAGTCTGGAAAGAGGCCTGAAGGACCCCTGGACTTGGAGTTGGGCAGCCCACCCATACCCTGATGGTTTAAGCCAACACAAAGGGGGTTTTCCGTTACATGTAAGTCCAAAACACCTAAACTATATGTTCTCTGTTAAATTACCCTATTTACTGGTCATAACTTTTTTCACCAAGTAAAATGGCCTTAATTGTTTTTCTTCTTGTCTGTCTCCCTCTTCTAGAATGCCAGCTCCATGAGCAGGGGTATTTGTCTGTCTTGTTCACTGCTCCGTCCCTAGTACCTGAAACACTGCCTGCCAAAGAGCGGGACCTCAGCAGTCACTGACAGAACGACCGAGCTTGCCCTGGCTGGTGTGGCTCAGTGGATGGAGTGCCCGCCTGTGAACCGAAAGCTCACTGATTTGAGTCCTGGTCAGGGCACATGCCTGGGTTGTGGGCCAGGTCCCCAGTCAGGGTGTGGGAGAGGCAACTAATTGATGTTTCCCTTCACACACTGATGTTTCTCTCCTTCCCTTCCCCTCTCCCTGAAAATAAATAAATAAATAAAATCTTAAAAAAAAAAAAGACTGGGATCATTTAACTCTTACAAATACCAAACTCTGCCCCACAGCCAAGCAGACCCTTCCCAGTCTGCCCACCGCGATCACGCAGTTGCGCCGTCTTCCCCTTGCTTCAGGGTCCAGCTCCTCCCCACATCCGGGACTCTGCCGGTGCGGTTCCCTCTGCCGGGAAGGCCTGCTCATCCTTCAGGCCTCCTCTCCAATGGCCGTCCTCCTGACAGACATCTCCCGGCCGGTCCAAACACACCAGGCCCCCCCGGATATGCTCTCACAGCTCCTCCATCAGGGCACTTAGCACAGAAGTAAGTACAGAGCTGCTTCTGTTACTTACTTAGATCTAGTTCCTCCACTGAACTATGAGCTCCAGGAAGGCAGGAAACCCTTTGTATTTCCAGAGCCCCAGAAGACATGGCACACAGTAGATGGCTAATAAAAACCACATGTCTCTTGAGGCCAGGATGTTCACTGCCCATTGAATACCCATGTGTCCCCCACGTTTTCAGTCCCTTGCAGGTTGGTAGGGCCATGCAACTAGTTCAAGGGGTGAGTGCAAGTGAACTGTGTCGCTAATTTCTGCTGTATGACCTTCTAGGTCTCCTGTCCTGCTGTTGTGACCCCGGAGGCTATATCTTCTGGTCATGAGGCTTTAAGACAGGGAGACTGTTAGCCTGGGTCCCTGATGTATAAGGTGAAGCCCCACTCTGATCTGCCTTATGCCATGAGTAAGAAATTGACATTTGTTGTGTCCCAACCTCAAGGATTTCAGGGCTAATTTGTTCCTGCAGTAGAATCCTGCTCATCCGTGGCAGTCCTGGGAATAAATGAAGGCAGCGGGAGGAATTGTGACTGGAGACTGGGAGGTGAGGAGCAGGCAGTGGCTTCCTGCTGCCGGTACTGAACCTCCTTGAAAGGATGAGGGGGGCAGACAGAACAACTGCAGATGCTCCTCGACTTATGATGGGTCACGCCCCTATACATCCAGCCTAAGTCGAAGATACTGTGCGTCAAAAATGCATTATTAAACCTAATCTACCAAACACAACAGCTCAGCCTCACCTACACTTCCATTAGCCTATCACTGGGTAAAATCACCACCCTGCGCTGTTCAGTACCACAAGAGCATCTTACCATCTATTGCCAGCCCCGGAAAAGATCACAATTCAAAATTTGGAGTATGGTTTCTACAGAATGTGTATCACTGTTGCACCACTGTTAAGCTGAGAAAACCGTTAAGTCAAACAAACCATTGTTAAGTCAGGGGAATCACCACTTTCAATTCCTGATGCAGCAGATGAAAGGATGCAGAGCCCTGGCTCCCTGCAGACAGAGCTTGCCTCAGAGGTCCTCATAAAACACAGCTCCTTAAGGGATCACAGCGAAGTCTTGCCAGCCCCTGGGGATGGGAGGAGGCAGCTCAGAAGCCCTAATACCCTGGAAAGCTCTATTACTAGAGGAAGCTGAAACAGCAAGGGTGTATGAAGGCTCTAGACTAATTCGTGCTGACAGCCTTTCTGTGGAATCACCTACTGGGGCTCCGCCCTCCCAGCTCCATCCCAGAGAATAAATCATACTGTCAGGTCGGATTTGGGACTCGACTGATGGGCTGAGCAGAGCATCTATGCATTCTGCCACAGAGGTCAAGGGCAGTCCATGTGCTAGTGGCCAGTGCCGAGAGGCCCAAGGACTAGCTGGAAAGGGGACTGGGAGGATGACGGCTGTGGGTTTCTAAACAGAGCAAAGAAACTCCTGTCTTCTGCAAAATTTCTGGCCCGGGCTTCAACTATACAAGCCCTGTTTCCAAAGCCCAGTTCTGCCATATTCAGGCACCATGAAAGCTTGGGGAATAAACCACCTCGACAGCAGCAGCTAAAAGTTTACTATCTTGTGGGCTGGTGACTAAGCTGCCTTAGCTCTGACATGTAGTGGGGCTAATGAAGGTAAGTCCCTGGTGTTGCCGCCATCTCCTCTACGATGTGACGACTCTGTGCCAGGTACTGCTCTAAGTACCTGACACTCAGAGTCACCTTCTCATTCTCAAGACAACCTTAGCAGGAACAGAAGCTCCCAGGGCACCACCCTTCCAGGAGGCTATCCCTGTAAGTCAAAAAATGGGATATGCCCAGTCAGTGTTTGTTGAATGGATAGATGGAACCCTAAGCCCAAATCCTTCATTTTACAGAGGAAGGGAGTGGAGGTTCAGAAACAAAAAGCTGTTATTTGATGCATCTATATTCTTCTTCTTCTAAGGCCCAAAGATGCTTGCAGGAGCCCTCCCTGATCCTCAAGCAGGGCTGGGCACCTCCTCTGGGCTCCCACTGTCCCCCTGGCTGACCACACCGGGATATCATTGAGGGCCCGCCTCCTTCATTGAATGAAAAGCACGATGAGTGCAGGACCCACCGGGCATGAGGCTACCTCACCTCCGCCTCAGCACCACAGCGACGGGCACAGGAGAGGTGCAAATTAAATGTGTGGAGTCAACCAGCGGAGCCCCAAGAAAGAAGGAACCCCCAGGCAGGAAGCCTCATTTTGGGAAGAATAATGAAAAGCACAGGTATAATTTGTTTGAGAAAGGGAGGTCAAGAGAAGTCTTCTTAGCTACTTGGGAGCCACAAAGGGTTGCCAGGATGACAAGTGCTGGTGCTGCTCACCAGGACCAAACCAGAGCCAGTGAGAGGTAGTTACACAAAGCAGATGTAATTCGTAGGGAAAGTTTTTAATAATCAAAATTTCCCCAAAGCAAAATACACTGCCCTCCCCCTCCCTTGCTGGAAGAATTTCAGCTGAGGCCAGCTAGGCAGTCAGTCGTCAGGGTGCCCAGAACCTCTCATGAGGCAGTGAAGCGTAGTGGCCGAGAGTCAGGGCTGTGAGGACACACTGCAAAGGTTCCTGCCCCAGCTTCTCTACTTGGGAAGTGGCTTTACCACTCTGTGCCTCAGTTTCCAAGTCACTCCTATGGGGAGATCACAGCGGTGACGTCACAGCCTGGGTGTAAGGACAGAATGAGATCATGCGCGTAAAAGGGCTTACGGCTGGGCCTGGCACAGTCAGCGCCCACTAATGCTAATTATTACTGGTTTTCTTCCCCTGTGGAGCCAGATGTTGCTGGCTGCCAACCCAACTGACACTCTCAATTCCCCTTTTCTCTGACTTCCTCCTCAGGAGAAGCTGAAATTTCCCACTGTCCTTGGAGCCAGGGAGGAGCATGTGACCCATTTCTGGCTAACGAGATATAAGTGGGATCTTCTGGGGGGATTCTGGGAGTGCTTGAGCAGCCCAGCCCAGAGCTGCTGGAGTTAAGTCTCCCCTCCTCTGTTCTGGTTGGAACTGCAGCAATAACCATAGAACCATGAGGGGAAGGCCAGGAGAATAGGAGATTCCAGCCTGAACATCATTTGGCCTCCTGACTAATACCAGCCACGTTATCTCCAGGTTTAGTGTGATGGGAAGGAACTCAGTCCTCATTTGTTTAAGCTTCTGTGAGTTGGGTTGTCTGTTCTTGCAGCTGAAAGCATTCCTGGCTGATGCACCCACCATGACACAGACGGCTTGAGGCACATGTCCATGGTTCGTTTGCCAAACTCAGGTCAGGTTCCCAGTGAGAACCCCAGATCTTGCGGAGAAAGAGTGAAAGGCCGAGCCAGGACAGTGCGCACCAAGGCCCGGCCACTCTGTTCCGCCCTTCCTTTTCAGCTGCACCTATATCCCATCTGTACGATTATTTACTCAGTATTTTCTTTAAATCAACTCACTTTTACACTTACACATATGTGCACATATTTTAAGGGAATTTGCATTCACACCAAAATGCAAAATAGAAATCCTTTGCTACAAAAGTAACTCAATAAATAAATACAATGAGAACACACAAAATATATATTCATCCACATACCACTAAAAATTATCTGACATAATTTGGGTTTGACAGATTAGCAAGAATACCTCATTTCTGTCTTTTATTGGGGAAAGCTATCAGAAGATCTGGCAGTACTTGGCATTTCCGCAGGGCAACAAATGAGGTACAGGTGCGCAGGAGCTGCCCCTCAGAGGGGACACATTTCTCTGTTCGGGATTTCATGAATCCCGAAACCCTGATCCGGAATGGGAGAATTCATTTATATCTCCCACTGGGAGGTGGAAGGTTAGGCTGTGCACCTGACTGACTCCCTCCACTCAGGGTCTCCTCAGAGAGACCTTCCCAGATCAACTTGTCTAAAGTCGCCCCTGGTGACTCCCAGCCAGGCCCCTTCCTGCTTTACTCATCTCTGTAGCTACTGGTCCCCAGACACCTGATCCTGCATTCACTTGTTCTGAAGCAAATGCACGACCAAATGAAACCCTAGTTCCTGCTTTCCAGTTCCCTAAGGTTTACCATGTAGAAAAAATGCTGGTTTTCCTGAAGCCTGGGAGGTGATACTAGAAATTCAGCTCAGAACTTGGGGCTTTTCACCACATTAACTGAGAATGTGCTAGAATGAAATGGGTATCTCTGAAGCCATACAGAAAATATGTTAATAACCAAAAGCTGAAATAAATGAGAAGGAACAGGTCTTCCTTTCAGAATTCATTATGTGGACAATTAATAAATGCAGAAGGAATGAGGAACATACAAAAATTACCATTAGGGAAATACCATGATAATGATAGTAACTTGCAGGTTAAGAGTCACCTCTGTGCCAAAATTAGTGGGAGTGAGGAGAAATACGCATTGTCTCAAAGTACCTCCCCCAAGATAGCTGTCAATTGCAGAGGGAAAGACAGTTGCTTCACGGTGGAGAAACCCAGCAGCAGCACCGCAACAAGCAACGCGGGTTCACGGCACCAGTGGGAACACACACGAACACCACGGACCCCCTGGTCCGCGCCCTGGAAAGGGCACACGACCGCTGTAGTGTTCCGCCAAATAACGCACAGCCTCCATCCAGTCATGAGAAAACACGAGACAAACCGAAACGGAAACCTTTTACAAACAGCAGAGTCGGCCTCTTCCAAGGAAAAGGCTGAGGAACTGTTACGCACTGGAGGCGATTAAGGAGGTACCTGCCGCACGGGACCCCGGACAGGGTCTTGAGACAGAAAAGGACATCAGTGGGAACACGAGTGAAGCCTGACTGAAACCGGTCATGCAGTTCATACTACTGGACCAGGGTTAATTCCCCGCTTTTGATAGTTGTGCTAAACTTATACAAAATGGGAATATTAGGGGAAACTGGGTGATGGTTATATGTTTGTAAATTCTCTGTACTATTTTTGCAACTCTTCTGTAAATCTCAAATTCCTCCAGAATATAAAAGTTCATGAAAAACTGTGCTGAAAAGCATCCTTCGATGAAAATCTGGCCCCTGGAGGCTGTCCCACAAACAAGCTCCTGGGATCCAGGCAGAGCCTTGGAGACGGCCAGGAGGAGGGAGTGTGGTGGGGCCCAGGGAGGAGTCAAGAGAGAAGGGACCGTGCAGCTGCACTCAGTTCCCAAAGCTCAAGTGGCCGGTCTCTGCACTGAGCCAACGTCACTGCCCGCCATCCACAGTCTGGACACCAGAATGTTCTGCTGTCCAAAAGACGCTGTTAGTGTCTCTTGGTGCTTCAAGGACCAGACAACGCCTCCTAAGCACCCTCATCACGTCCTGCCAGCGAAGGCTGGTGCCCCACGCCAGTGGGAAAGCCACACACTCCGAGGCCACTCGCCTGCTTACGCTCTATCCCAAGGAAACAAAAGAGGGTGTTCACTAGCAAATCCCCCAGAAACCCACACATACCATGGTCGAACTTTCCATATTACAGGTATGTACAATATTGACATGTTTTAACTGTGTGGGAACACTCCACCACACTTTGGTCTATGCAGATCACACCCGCACAGGTGGGCGACGGGGCCGCTCTCCACCACGACTGCGGTGACAGTCACACACACTGTGTGCCACAGAGAGAAGTTTACTTTCTATAAATTAAGAAAAAATGAATTTAAAAGTTAACAAGAGAGAAAAGACTGACACAGTGATGTACGCTCTGAACAAAGACTTCCAAGGCACACTACTGTGGGAGACGGCGGGAAACCGCTGCACAGGCAGCGGTACGGCACGGCCCTCTCCTCCGTAAGGCAAACTAAAATAGTGTGTGCGTGTACGTGGAAATGTTCTTGAACAGGAGGAGGGCTGGCGGGACACCCACCCGACTTCTGATATCGTTACCTCCGAGAGATATTACACTTGTAGGTACAGAGAGGCAGTGAAGGAGACGTCCATCTTTCCCTTGACACTCTTTCGAATAATTTTCTTTAATAATAAAGAAGCTTAAGTGTACCAGTTGTAAAATCTGAGCAAACAAGCAGCCATACTGTACTCACCCTCAGTGTACTCTGGACTCTAGTGTCCCTTGAGGGTCCCAGGAGAGCTGATATCAAAGACCGTGCATCTACAGAGAGGGGAAAAACGAGGTTATGTCTTTGGTTGCAGCACCCATCTGTTATTCACACATCCACTCTCTTCACAAATATTTACTGAACACCTGCTCCATGCGGGGCACCCATGGAGCACCAGTGACTGGGACAAAGTTGTCCTCAGAGAGCAGACATTCACTTCCACAGGGGAGGAAGACAGTGAACACAATACGAAGTCAGAGAGCAGGGTGAGGAGAGGACAGACACCTGAACACAGGGGACTACAGCTATGTGCCTATCTGAGAAAGAACTTCCAGGTCACCAGAATGGCCGGTGCAAAGGGCCTAAGGCAGGAGTTTGTACACAGAGCATTTGAGGATCAGCAAGAGGCCCAGGTGCTTGGTGCAGGTGAGTGAGGCAGTGAGTGGTGGGAGATGAGAACTGGGAGGTGACGGGGCAGAGGGCAGGCCGTTGTGAGGACATCTCTTTCAGACACTTGTGAGGAGTGGCAAAGAAAGAGCACTTGTCCTGACCTGTAACTTTGTATTATTAATTTATGCTTTTGAATGTTAATGGCTGTTCATATTTGAATGGATTTCATGGAAATTTTATATTATTAATTTATGCTTTAAAATATTTAGTGTAGCTGTTCATATTTGAATGGATATTTCATGAACGAATAAATGCATTCAGGCTGAGAAACCACTGTCTATATTGATCACTATCCCATTTCGGCTTAGGCCGGGAATGTCAGGGAGATGGGATCTGAGAGGAAAATCCAGCACCTTCCTACACAGACGGTCACTAAATAATAACTCGCACTCCGTATGGCCAGGTTCTGTCCTGGCAGACACGTGCCGACACATTTCATTCTCTCAACGACGCTAAGAAATAAATACTATTATTACGTTCACGTACAGATCAGGACACCGAGGCGTGGAGTGGGTGAGGAACCCACTAGCTGAGGCATCCAGCCGGACAGACATACACCATACGGCTGGGATGAAACCAGGCAGCCTGGCACCACAGCCGCCCCTGACCACTTGGCCAGACAGTGAAGAGAGGGCTAACACAGGTGGACAATGCCTACCTGCCCCTCTTGCCATCCAGATGCTGCCCACATGCCAAGGCCGAGCTCAAATGCCAGCCACCTCCTCCAGGAAGCTTCCCAGGAAGGAAACCTAACCAGCCAACTTTCTAGGGTCCAAGAATCAGAACAGCTTCAATAATTTCGAAGGGACTCCTGGGGAAGCCAAAACGGTTGCTAATAATTCTCATGCTAGACTGGCAGCCTGGTAAAAAAAAGAGCGTGAATTTCTTCTCAGAATCATGTGTTTAAATGTATAAAATACCATACACAAAGATTACAAAGAAAACCAATTATATTTAGATATCAAATATATATAAAACACAACCAAATTTGAGATACAGTAATGCACGTGATTCTTTATGAATGCTTTAAATGATGAAATCTCAGTTGTGGATCCAATAACTATAGTAATTTGGAAATAGCTGCAACAATTACAATATGATATGGAAATATTTGATTTTGAGCAGTGACAGTCTCAGGTGTAGCTCATACAATTGTGGCCTGTGGTCCTCATTCAGAAGGAGAGAAACTGCTAAATTTCAGTTAGATGTTAGAGAAAATAAAGATGTAACTTTTTCCCCAGCCAACTTTGCAATCCTCTGAACTCCATCTACGGACCCTTCAAGGGTTCACAGTCCTAAGATTAAGAAACCCTAAGCTAGACCTGAGACAGGGACAAGGTGAAGTGTGTTCCCAGGGAAGAAACAATTTGGGGGTGAGGGCAGAATCAGATCCTTGTGAACTTCACATGGGAAAGGGTCCTGCACATTGGCTGTTTGGGCTCACACATCATTTCCATTTCCGGGTCAGCCCCCTGAGCCTCACCTCTCCCACTCAATCCATGGGAATCCTGCAGGAAGGACCCTGCCCATGCATAGTAAGAAATCAGGGAATGCTCACATGATCCAGGCCTAACGAATAAAGCCACCGTACCCTCCCTTCCTTGCCCCTGGCCAATGAACACCAGCCTCAGGACCTGTGCCAGGACTACGGGAAAGAGATTAATTCCCTTGGGGCTGCTAAAATGGTTGGATATACACATGAAGCAGCCTAAGATCCTCCCTGAGATTAAAATCAACACAGAAAAATGCAGAGCTGGGAGGTGGAAGGAAACAGGGTCCTCGTAACCTTAGGAGAGGCACTGGATCCAGCCATGCCTGAAGACATTATATGTATTATACATTGTCACCGACGATGAATCCATACATTTCCTTTTTTAAAAAAGATTTTATTTATTTTTAGAGAGAGGGGAAGTGAAGGAGAAAGAGGGAGAGAAATATCAATGTGTGGTTGTCTCTCGCATGCCCCCTACTGGGGACCTGGAACACAACCCTTGGGTTCCCAGGCTGGCGCTAAATCCGCGGAGATATGCCAGCCGGGGCAATACATTTCCTTTTATACTTAAGCAGGTTGACCTAAATTTGTATTTGTTCACGCAACTAAATGACTCTCAACTAACACGGGAGGGCAGAGGCAACTGTAGTTCTTGATGATTCCCATAGCTCATTACCAAGCCACTTAGGAAAGTGCAAAGTAAGATTAGAAAAACAGTTATTATATACAGGAACAGCAAATACAGAAAAACACATACTTCAAAAAAACCCAGAAAGAGCCTCTTAGGTAGGTGCAATCCCTAAGCTGGTCTATGAAGACTTAACAGTTTTGGTTTTCAAGATGCTTAGTGGGGCAGGAGGAAACCAGAAATACCCAGAACATTTTCCTTTACCACCAGACTCCCCATTTAAAAAACTCCTGAGATGATCAGAAAGCCCCTGCAAATAAAGCTGTAAAATTTTAATAGCTGCCTTTTAAACGTCAGTGGAAATTGCTTTTCTGTAACTTATTTCCCTCCCTTCCCTTCTCCAGAGTGATGTACATGGCTCTTAAAAGACACATCGGTGGTGGTGTGCAGTGATGCTGTCTCTCTGAGCTGAGAGTCTGCTTCCTGCCAACTGGAGGAAGCCGTGATGTCAAACAGGCTGGGAACCCTCATACACGGGAGGGGCCCCGGCGGAGGAAGAGGCCAAGGGGTCGTGGATATGGCAGCAAAGGTGGGCTACAGAACCAGGACTTGGTCTAGGACCCAAGATGTCCCAGCACGGCCACCAGAGCAACAGCCCCAGTCCACCTGTCCAGTACGCTGCACTGACAGGGACACGCAGATGAGAAGACCTGGGGGTGAGGGGGTATCCTGGCAGGGCTCCCAGCCTGAGTGGCTCCTCCCCTCATCCACAGTAATGGTTTCTGGGAGAAACACGTGACCTAGTAGGGCTAATCAGAGTTGGCCCTGGAAATTTTGCTGGAATTACTGGGGAAAAGGGATAGGACATGAGGCAGGGGCTGTTGAGGGCTACTTTGGCCCCCGAAGGTGGGAGTGGGACACCTGAGAATGAAGTCAAGGCTGAGAGAGGCAGAGCCCAGAAGTGCAGAAGGGCGGAATCTTGACGAGAGTTACTTGAACGCCGACTCCAGTCACGCCAGCTCTGGGATTTTTCAGGTCCCACAGTCATTAACTTCCCTTTGCAGTGTAAGCCAGTTTCAACTGGGGAGATTCTATCATATACAACAAGAAATAGCTGGCTGATAGAACTGGAAAAGACCTCAAAAAATCAATAGAGCGCTCCTTAATGTGTGGATGAACACGATCATTCTAAGAAGCTGACAAAACAAAACTATATCGAGTCTCTCCCGAAAACAAAACAAAACAAAACAAAAACACACAAGATACTGCACATCTCAAGGATGTCAAAGCCCCTGTTATGGGAACTGGGTGAAGAATGCTTTGATCTAGCCTGGCCTGTCCATTTAGTGGGAATTGTGGTTCAGAATGCTTCAGGGAGTTGTCTGGGGCCAACGAGGGCAAAGCCAGGCCTCGCTAGAGCCCCAGGAGGTCCCGCCTTGAACTCCCCTGCGTACAGACCTCGGGGAAGACTGCAGAGGGTCAGGGGAGCGGCAGGGGAAGCTTCAGGCCTCCACACGCCCACTGACCCCATTCCCTCACTCCACGATCAACGTACTGAAAACCAACCACTCATGTATTTCACAGAACAGCTGGCCCTTGAACACAGTAAAAAATCCGTGTATAACTTGTATTTCTACTCCAGTCAGCCCTTTGCATCTGTGGATTCAACCAACCACATGGATCAAGAAGTTACTTTCTATCTGTGGTTGGGGACCTGAGGTGGGGAATGTGAAAATACTGTGAGGTTTTGATCCTCACAGAAGCCTACGAAGCAGGCATTATCGCCATGGCTCTGTGTCAGACCCTTCTGCAGTGGTCAGCTGGGGTGCTGCGCTCCTGCCCGTCCTGCCTCTCCTGCCCCTCAGGCAGCCAAGCAGCCAGGCACCCGGGCCTTTTTGTTCCTGTGCTTCTGGCCTGACATTTCTAATCTTCCCTTCTATTTCCAACTCAGCTCATACAGAAAGGCCCCCGCACTCATACCTCTTCGCTCCCTTTCATTCGGTCCTCACAAAGACCAAGGAAAAATGACGTGGCTAATCCGACCAGTCAGAAATCTTGACTCGCTGGCGTCTGCTTTTCCCAGGGGCAGGTTATTAGCCCCAAAGGCTGAAACCAGGACCACCAGCTTTCCTTGTGTCCAGAGATGGCAGCAGGCTCTCATCTGCTTTCTGTCCTGGAGCAGGACAGGCAGCCTGGACACTCGTTCACCCAACCTCTAAAAGGGCCTGGTCACGAGTACCCTTTCCTGACCAAGTGCTGATGGGAGCAGCCATGTCTCTCTCCTCCGCGCAGCCGGTTGTCTGAGTGGCTGATCTAGGAATTGAGATGGGAGGTGAAGTAAGCCCAAGCCCACGGGGGCTTTCTGCTGTAAGCTGCAGTGTCCTGCTAGGCTACCCGAGCCTCACGTCGAGGTATCGGGACTTAACCCACCAATGAAATGGTTCGATCACCCTTCACTTAGAGAAGAGTCCTGCTCTATCCGCCCGCATCCTGTGACCTAGGAAATAGTGACCTAGCAAAATATTTGTTCACTCTACTGTCTGCCTACCTGCCAACAAGGAAAAGCTGCCGCGTGAAGAAAGGACGTTTGTCTTGGGAAAATCTAGGCCCTCCCACCATACATACAGCAGCTACTGAGATCAACTCACAATTAATCATGCTTTATTTTATGACCTACATTCTGTTAATAACATGCCAGCGATTCAGTCCTGGTTATTTCACTGACTGAGTCAGTCCGCAACGTGACTGAGGCTGGGTGAGTGACTGTGCGGGTCTCACATGCTCCTCTCCCACCCAAGATAAGCACCATGGTACAGGGCTCTGAGGACCTCGCTCCAAAGTGCCAGGGGCCTAACCGCCATGCTGCCAGCCCAGCCCACGCAACCCCACGGCAGAGCGGCTCAACAGAGACCGCTGCTAAGAGCCTGCTCGGGGACAGCGAGCAAGCGTGGCCATTTCACGCACAGCGAATCCGTTAGAACGCCAGCCCGACACCACCAGAGGTGCTGAAGCTGCGGCGTAACGCGAACTCTGTCACCGCAGGTGGCAACACACGGCGAAACAGACATTTTGAGAAAACTGCTGGCGATTTCTTGTGGAGAAAAAGAACAAATAACCTCTGTGACTCGCTTCACTGCCCCCAGTGACTGGCCTCTGGGGTTCCTTGCCCAGTTCCTAACCCAGTGTGGCTTTGCAAGTAAATTCTCATTCTGACTTGAAGAATGAAATTTTTGCTTTGATTTTCCATGTAACCCTCGCCCCAAGGCTGTGAAGCAGCGTTTACTAGCCCTTCCTTTGACCAGAGAAGAACACGCAGGCGCAGAGAGGTAACCTGCCCAGGGTCACACCGTCAGGAGGGGCACAGCCAGGAGACCCAGGGGCACAGACCAGCGGGTCTGTCTCCAGGACCACTAACAATGCTAAACACAGCAGTTAAAAATAGCATGGGCTCAGCTTCGGAACCTGTGTGATTCCTCTTTCAGACATCGATTTCAGATGGATCAAAAACCCAAATACAAAAAAAGATGCCACTGTGTCTAAAACATAACACAGGAGCCCATTTTCACGCTGGGGCAGTAAAGGTTTCCCACTCGGGGATTCTCAGAAACTGCTCTCCTCACAAACAGGGCCGGACCCATCCACACAGTCCTGTGTCCCTTCTCTAGTCTGCCTTTTTGCAGCATGGAATGTAAATGTGACACCTAGATTTGACAGGGTATCTCTTGTCCCCAGAACACTACTGTGCCGGAATGGAAGGGCTGGACTCTCAGGGTGCCCCAGCCTCCTGGGAGCCCCACTCTCCGTGGGAGAGTGGGCGCGGCAGCCACTTGTGACCACAGAGGGCCAGGGAGTCCCGGCAGCACTGGCGTTGACTTTGCCAAGCCATGAACCACGTCCTCTCTTTCCAGATGTTACGTAGTTCACGATACCTCCGAGATGCTGAAGTGACATCGCCACTTGTGTATTCTTATTCAGTGGAACCTCAGTTTTTGAACTTAATTCATTCTAGAAGGGTGTTCTAGAAGCGACCTGTTTGAAAACCAAATCATTTTTGCCATTAGAAATATAGTAATGTACGGGTATCAGCATGAAAGGGTTGTCGGGACAAGAACTAAAGTTTTGTTCAACAACCGAGACATTTTTTCCCATGAACAATTTGGTCAAGAACTGAGGTCTGAACGTACTTGTGGTGGAGTGCGCTCCGAACTGGACACCTGCTACGGCCAAGCTCCAGCAGCCCAGAGAGTTAGCAAACAGCCACTAACACGGACTTGAAGGTGTCCCGAAAAGACTCAGCTCAGAAATAAACTTCTGGCAATCTTTGGGAAAGACTTCCACCGAGCCTGGCTGATCGCAGGCATCCAGAGATGACCAGGTACCTAAATGAATTTTCAGAGGGCCTGAATTGGGAACAGCCTTCTTCTCTCTACAGACTTCTAAGAGATCAGGGAGACTGACCTTGAAGGCCGAGCCCGCTGCACTGAAACACCCGCATCGGGGTCTGCTGGCCCCAGGCTTGTGGGCGGGGGAAATCCCGCAGAACTTGTGGATATTTTCCCCGTCACCAGGCATGTGCTGGATGTGCCAGCAGCTCAGCCCCTTCCTGCACTCTCATAAAAACAGCTTGTCAGTGTGGGTTTGAACACTGGGTGCTTTTCCACAAAGCACTTTCCAGTTCCCAACCAGTCAGATGAAAGACAGAACAATGGTCAATCAGCCAAAATAGGTCAGGCTTTATATTTTAATCCTCTTATTCATAAGGTATTGAAAGGGAAGAATACAAACATTATGAACAGCAAAAACATCTATGGTCACTTAACCTCTCTGGGCCTCAGTTTCCTAAAACAAGGATAATAATAGGGATATTGTGAGGATTAAGGAAATTACTCCTTGACAAATGTTTAGAACAGAATCTATCATGTAGTAAGTGTTCAATAAAAATGAGCTACCACTATTTTTATTGCTGGGGACTGAAGGCCCTTGAGCCATTTCAAAATCCACCCTCTGGTGAACCATCCAGGGAAAGGCACTGCTCTGATTCTGGCCACTTAGGGTCGGAGGGAGGCCTAAAGGCCAATGAAGGAAGCTGGCTGTTGTGGCCCAGGGTACTGCAGGCAGGAAATGGACCTACTGGGTGCTAACTGCCCACCCAGTTGCTATTATTGCCTTTCTTCTAAGGAAAGACTACATCCCTCAACCTCATTTGCAGCCAGCAGGAGCCAACAAGAGGTAAACAAAAGTTTCGAGACTTCAGAAAAATTCCTTACCAGAAACACAGAGCTGGACTGTGCTTTTGTGCCCCTTCCCACACCCCAACTCCTATGCAGACCACAGACTCACTGCTGGACTCCAGCAGTCACGCCAGGCCACCTGAAGCACAGAAGCCACGCGCTCGGGATGGCGAAGTGGGAAGACAGAAGAAGCCTGCTCTTCCTGACGACTGTGGGGCTGCCGCAGCCCTGGGCTACACCTCTCCGACACCTCGCTCGTGAGAGAAACCACCCTCCACTGAGTTTGCACCACTGCTCGTTCTGGTCTCTGCTATCGACAGTCACATGCACTTCCAAATAATACTGTAGTTTTACACAGCTGATCACCAATGGGACAGTGTTTTATGCCAGAGAAATTCTTCTAGTAACCTGCGACCACTTAAAGTGACCATAGCAGGTAGAAAGCTAGACACAGAATTTCCCGCAGAATGGGGTCACAATCATTTTGCCTAAGAGGAGGTAAAATGAGAAGTATATAAGATACACTGAGTCATTCATTCAGCCATTGTTAAGCACTCCTCTCCGCTGGGGACTGTGTGAGGTAGGAGGCTAAATATGGTGCACAAAAGCAGATGTGGTCTCTGCTCTCACAAAGCTTCCAGTCCAGAACAGAAGGCAGAAAACAAACAGGCAAACAAACAAATGTAAGTTCAAGTGGTGAGAAGTAAGACGTAGAAAACCAGGGTATTAGCTCAGAAGTAAAGAGAAAGGAGAAGGAAGCCATGTGAACAGTGGGAGTAAGAGTATCCCCAAAATGCCCATCATGTGATGAATGGATAAACAAAATGAGGTACATCTGTACAATGGAATATCATTCAGCCACAAAAATAATGATTCACGTACAGCACGGGTGAGCACTAAAAACACCGCGCTGAGTGAAAGAAGCCAGCTGCCAAAGACCACAGAGTGCATGATTCCATTTACGTGAACTGTCCACAACAGGCAGATCTAAAGGCAGAAAGCAGATCAGCACCTGCTAGGGGCTGGGAGGAGGCAGAACTGTAGGGAGAGGGACTGCTGATGGTTATGGGGTTTCTTTTTGAGTCAATGAAAATGCACTGGAGTTAGAAACCAGTGATGGCTGCACAATCCTGTAACTACATTGAAATCCATGAATGGCGCACTTTAAAAGGATGAATTTTATGTCATGTGAATTATTCATCAATTAAAAGACACTCAAAGATCTACCCAAATTGAATTACTGGATCGGTAATAAAGTTTCTAATGAAAGTTAAAAAGAAAAAAAAAAAGAAGTATCCCAAGAGACAAAGGAGGATGCGTGAGCATGATCAAGAAAGTCACGGCGCCCGTGTGGCCAGGCTGCCGTGGCGAGGGAAGGTGTGCTGTGAGATGCAGCAGAGCTCGCGGGGCTGAGAGAGGCACGGTAGGCCACACACTTTGCATTCCGATTACGATAGGAAGAAGAAGGGCATGTTCTGATGTACATTTCTGAAAGATTCCTCTGGCTGTTACAGAGACTTTCGGGGTGAGGGTTCAAAAGGGAGAAGAGCGAGATGGCTGTGGCGCCATCTGAGGACAGACAGTGATGGCTGGGACCAAGGCGGTGCAACGGAAAGGAGGAGACAGATGAAGATCTGTTTCAGATCAGGGACAAATCCCCGCTGATGGATTGGCCATGAAGGGTGAGGCAGAAAAGGGAGACTCAAGAATGATCTTCACAGTCTTAGGAATCTTTCCAAAGCAGTTTTCTGCCAGATGCAAACTGCACAGCTCAGTAAGAGCCGTTTGCCAAATTCCTGTTAAAAGAACTAAATAAATGAACAAAGTCATTGCCCATTTCTTTTGTTTGTTTTTTGCTGGGGAACATTTCTGTATTTTCAATAAAGATGTAGATTTCCTCTCCATATATATACACAGTTATATACACATACATTTATGTCTCTGTATAAATATAACATCCTTACCTATACCTGTTTCTACCATTCACTAGCAGACGCTGGCCCACTACATACCACACCCACCTGTCTGCTCAGACCAGAAACCAAGGGTTATTCTTTACATACACACTCCCGAAGCAAGTGAGAGCCTCTGAGTCAGTAACGACCAGGGCCTTACCTCCCTGAGGGAGTCAGAGTATAGATGAGCCAGTGGGAAGTGAACTCTCACTTCCGATGAACAACCTGTAGAAGAGGAATGAGAGGAAGAGATGCTAACCCAGAGAAAGGCAGGGGCATCTTTCTCTTTGGGGTGGTGGGGAAGATGATGGGATAGTCCACAGGGCGAAGGGGCTGGGAGGTCAATCTGACTCTATGCCTTTCCCTTCAGGAACATCTACTGCAACGGGGTCCAGCAAGAGACAAGTTACGGCTCCAAAGGGGTCCTGAGCTTCAACCCACTGACAGCCACACCCATTCGGAGGGAACACCAGAGCCCTGGAAGACCGCGTCCTTCCCCAGGAACCCGGAGAGGGCCACCAGGGTCACAGGCCATAGTGCCCTTGGAACTGTGCAATGCGAGGTGACGTGTCCAACCAGAGCCTCCCTTCCAGGTCCACTGTCCCCAGTGACAGGGCTCGGCCGTGTTATGAGCTGGGTGTGAAAGGCGTTCCCCTGGGTGGCTGTGTGTGCTGGGCTTGGGGGGAGGTGAGGTGAGCTGCTGCCTCACTCCTGTGCTGCGTGCCCCACGAACTTCATCTGGAACACACCCTCACTTCGGTGTTCCCATAACCCCACCGTGTTACTCTCACAAGGGACAGACTCGGAGACCCTGCGGGCTGCACAAAGCTGATTGATCTCTGTGCTTATTTCATTCTACCAGACGATGGGGAAGTAGGTCAAACTGCTTGTCTCAGTCCCTCAGAAGTTACTCCTCAGAACAGCACCTGGAACCACGTTAGCCTCTTCTGGTCCAGGTGAGCACTGATCAACACCAAGGCCATGGGTCCCGACCAGGCCTCTGATATTGACCAACATATAAAATGTGTTTCAACCAAAACTGATGACCCTGCCAAGTCTCCCCGACAGAGGGCTGGGCTAAGCAGACCACGCAGCATGGAAGGGAACAGGGTGCCCACTCCCCAGATACCCATCACCTGATCGCAACACAGGCACACAGACTTCTGTCACTGTATTTTACATAAATAGGATCACATCACATTTACTTCTCTGAATCCTGTCCTTCCTTAAATACAGAACAGAAATGCCTCCAAATCTGCTACCAGTGCTCTCACCAACTATTTTTTAGCAGCTGATACTTCACAATACGAATGAGCCACACTCGACTCCACCATTTCCTGAAAAGTGGGCATTCATTTTATTTTCAGGGTTTGGTTTTTGTTTTGCCCCTGCAAACAATGCTGCAACAAATGTCCTTTTGCACTGGGGCCATTTTTTTGCAGTAGGGGAGAGTCTCAGGAGTGGCAGTGCTGTATCCAAGACTATTATATAGTTATATTATATAGTGAATATTATATAGTTATACTACAGAATGGTTTCCAAAATCAAAGTAGAGCAATGTACATATAGTATGTGTTTGTTTCTGTATTAAGTATCTCTGGAAGAATCAACCCGAAATGGCTGTCCACACAGACAGGGAGCTGAGTGACAATGGGCCAGGAGACTTACTTTTCACTGTCGTTTTGGTGCCATCTGAATGCTTTATCCTGTGTGTGCAGTGCTCATTCGAAACTAAATGGACCAAGCGTGGGAGTGGGGATGGCTGGGGTGGGGAGGTGACGGGGGGAAATGGAGACAACTGTGCTTGAACAACAATAAGAGAATTAAATAAACAAAATTATTGAAAAAATTAAAGAATAACTAAATAAACGGAAAGATAGCCTATGTTCAAAACTAAGAAGACTTAAGATTGTTAAGATGGGCAGTATTTCCCAAACTGATCTACAGACTCGACGTAATCTCTACGAAAATCTCAGCAGGCTTCTTTACGGAAATTGAGAAACTGATCCCAAAATTCATATGGAAAAGCAAGGAACTTGGTAGATGATCTTGGAGAAGAACAGACTTAGAGGCCTCACGCTTCCAGATTGCAGAACTTATTATAAAGCTACAGGAACGAAGACGGTCTAGGGACAGCATGAGGACACGTCGGCCAACGGAACAGGACCAAGCGTCCGGAGAAACCCTGATGTATCTGGTCGACCGATTTTCAACCAGAGCACCAAGAAAATCCAATGGTGAAACAGTTCTTTCAACAAATGATGCTGAGACAACTAGCTGCCCACATACAGAAAGATTTATTTGGATGCCCACATCACACCAATATACAAAATTTAACTCAAAATAAATCCAAGCCCTAAATGTAAGAGCTAAACCTTTTAAGCTCTTAGAAGAAGCTATAGGTGAAATTCATGATGCTGGATTAGGAAACAGTTCCTTAGATAGGACACCAAAAGCTCAAGCAACAAAAGAACAACAGGTGAGTGGGAATTCACCAAAACGGAAAACTCTTGTGATTTAAAGAACACTGTTAAGAAAGTGAAAAGACAACCCTCAGAATAGGAGAAAAATTTTGAAAGTAATATATCTGACAAGGGACTTATACCTAGCATATATAGAGAACTCTTACAACTCAACTTTTTAAAAACTCAAATAACCTGATTTAAAAATAGGCAAAGGCAGTTACAGAAAAAGTTATGTAATGTACAGGAAAAGAAATATAGTCAATAAAACCCTAGTAACTTTGTATGGTGACAGACTGTTAAAAGAGTTATCATGGCGATCACTTTATAAGGCATATACATGTCTCATCGCTATGTTGTACACCTGAAACTAATACAATATTGTATGGCAAATGAATTTAAAGATAAATTTGAAGAAAGTGGGAAAAAAACTCTAAATGAACAAAAATTTTCCAGGCCGACTTCTAAAAAGTTTGCAGTGATTCAAATGTCCTCCAGCAACTTGGGAGAGTACTTAGTTGAGCTCACTGATGCCCTGTATTTTTCTTCTTCAAGGCTGTCTCTCCTCCCCCGCCAACCTGGTATGAGCTGAAACATGTCAAGTTTTACCTGCTCATGATCCATGACTCCTCCTCGTCTACAGCCCTTGCTCAGGTAGAAGGCACTCCTAGATATGTTAATTTACACAAGTCGGCCTGGCTGGCACCTCTCAGCAGCACAAGAGAGAAACACAAGCCAGGGTGGGAACCAGGTCTTCTTCAGGGACCTGAGGGCGCGAATGGCAGGAAGAGGCAGGAGCAGGGCCTGTCTCTCCTGACACGCTTGCAGGGCACCCTGTTTTAAACTCACACCCTCAGTCGCTGAATGGCTTCGAGTCCCCCAAATGCCCACGGCCTCTCAGAAAGGGTCACGGAGGCTCGTGGCAGCAGCTGCTGTCCACGGGACCTGACCTCTCAGGAGCAATGTCGGATATGAGAAACAGGAGGGACCAGAGGACAAAACATGAAGAATCAGGCTTATCCAAACAAGAGGCCTTCTCGTTCACATCCTACAGACCAGTCATCCCAGAACCAGAGGCCTCTCCAGCCACCACTTTTTAAGCTCTACTGTGTGACTCCCATGATGGGAAAACAAAGCTGACAAAGTATGCAGACCACAGGCCCAGAGTGCAGCAGCCACTCCAGCATAACCCACCTGCCACTGTCATGCTGGCTGCAGGTTTGAAATGACTGCACAGGGGAGAGACGAAACACGACCAAATGAGAAATCAGCTGGTAGACGGTGGGAGGTGGGGGAACATGAGCCATCTCAACTTGCAGCAAGTCCATTCGATTCAGCCCAAGTTCTGACCTGAACTTAGTGCAGGGGAGGCCCCAGTCTCTGCTTGAGTGGTTCTCTCTATCTTCAATACACTTGCCCTTGATCCTTTAACACTCAGCTCAGCAAAAATATGTGCCTGTGGGTATTGGCCGGAGCAGCCTCTGTGAGTGCAGCAAAAAGCAGGCAATCTAAGGGTCCACCAACAGGGATGGCCTGACAGATTGTGATACACACACACACAAAGGAATTCTTCATGTCTCTCCTTCCTTACCCGCCAAGTCCATTGTTAGCAAGTTCTGTTGCCACTACCTCTAAAACACATCCTGATTCGATTTCTTTTCCCCACCTTCCTAGGCCAAGCAGGAAGGGCCATTGCAAGGGACCTGAGGTAGGTATAAGCTGAGTGTCTGTGGAGCACTGAGGAGGCACTCCAACCATGTGCCTCCAATAGAGTGAGGGAAACCATAGTTACAGGAACAGAGTGTGTGCAGCCTGGTTGGCTAGCCACAGTGAGGACTTCGGCTTTTATCTGGGGTAAGACGGAGCCATGAAAAAGTCCTCAGCCGAGAAGAGATGGATCTGCTGAGTTCCTCTGGCCCTATCCATCCCTCCTCCCCGCCCGAGATGGAAACCAATCTGGACAAGAAACTGAAATCTGGTCATTTGTCTATGAGAAATTAATAAACAGAAGGGTCTCCACCCACTTCCTCCAACCCACTGAGGCCTCGTGCTGGCCAGCAGGGCTTTGCAACACAATAAACAATCCACATCACACTGTAGAAACCAGACCCTCCGCCACTGGCCACTGGGAGAATCCCGAATGCTGATGGGAAACAGTTTAAGGCCACGTGGCCAGGAGAGTGCCATCTTGGTGATCAGCTAGTGCCAAAATCAAACCCCAACTCTGCCTTTAAGCAGCTGTGTGACCCATGACTCATTACTAGACTTTTCTGAGCCCTACACTTCCTTATCGGTAAAGTAGGCAGGGGGTGGGCATAGTGATTTCCATTCTTGATAAGCCTGTTGGGAGGGTTAAATGAGGCAACGTGGATCAAGTGATTGGCAAAGAGCTGGGCACAAAAGGAGCCCTCACAGATGTTAGATGTTAGCAAAGCTGTTATGACACCTGAAATATCAAAGAAATAATAGCAACATTATCAACCCCTCAAGTCTGAGGACGTCCCTTGGGCAAACTGGACGCTTATAATATTAAACATAAGACTCAAGTGAAGGGCCCCCACAGAGGAGACCCCAGCCCATATCCATCTCTCTCAAGGAAATGTGAGAGAAGGGAGAATTTTAATAGCATAAAGGTGGTCTGGAGACATTTTTTGTCTCCTTCCCCCTCCAGAACAGCAGTGGGCCCTTCCGTTTACTCCATGCGAGCAGGGCAAGGCCTCTGGGGGCCTCAGGTCCACACTGAAAACATGGGGATGACGTTGCCTACTCAGGATCGTTCATACTCATTCAGCACATACTTGTTAAGCAACTACTGTGGGCCAGACACTGCTCTGCATGCTGAGATAATCCCTGCCCTCACAGCTCATGTGCTAAGGAAGAGAGTACAAAAAGCAAATATACAACACCAAATGACAAAAAAGAAAAATAAAGCAGGGACCAGAAAGTGACAGGAAGGGCCATTTCAGATGGGGCACTCAGGAAGGCCTCTCCGAGGTGGTATGTTAGCCATGCAAGCAGGGACTTGAATAAAGTAGTAAAATCATATATACATACATACATATACATACACAGTTTTGGATATGTCTGTGTGTACAACATATATACATGCACATAGCCAGGAATACAGAACCTGCTATGGAAATATAAGGTGATCTAGTTTGAAAGGGAAGAATGCCCTGGGTTGCCTGGGATTGGAATCTGTCCCCGGACTCCAATCGCCCTTTGTGGCTGAGAAGTATTAACGAAGACTGTTTCTTTTCTTCCCTTTTTTGTACTTGGCAGTGTACCACGGACACAGAAGGCACTCCCTATTGGGGCCTCATCCCCCCTTAATCACTGTGCCGTGTTCCACTGTTCGGAAAACCCGACTGATTCATCTAGTCCCCTATTTTTAAATATTTATTTATTTATTTGAGAAAGGGAGAGAGAAACATTGATGTGAGAGAAACATTGATCAGTTGCCTTTAGTACGCACCCCTATTAGGGACTGAACCCAGCACGTGCACTGACTGGGAAGTGAACCAGTGACCTCTTGCTTTGCCGGACAATACTCAACCAACAGCGCCACACCAGGCAGGGTCGAGGACCCTACTAGTGGACACACAGGCTGGTTCTCATGTTTTGCTCTGACACACAGGGTCCTAATGAGCCACCTTGGACACAGATCACTTGTCACACTTGGGAACACCTGTAGGCAAAATCTGCCGGAAGTGGAACTGCTAGGGCAAAGGAAGGATGTGCGCAAGGGCTGCACTAACAGTGCCAGAGTCCTGCCTGAAGGGACAGTCCCACTTTCCCGTCCCACCTGCACGGGACAAGCCCACTTCGCCACGCCACTGCCGCAGCATGTGATCGCGTTTGCCCGTGCCCGTCTGAGAGGTAGAAACTGTTCTCTCAGCATGATTTTATTTGGCATCTCTTATTATGCATGACATCAAAACATCTTTTTATGTGTCTTAGAGAGAGACATTTCCTATTTCTACAGGTGCCGCCCGTAGAAAATATTCCCTCTCCATAGAAAATATTCTCATGCCAGTGTTCAAAGCCCTCCCACTACTCCTGCCCGGTCCCCTCTCTGACCCTCCCCAGGCCCTGCCTGCAACAGGATGGAAGCCCGACACCCTGTCGTTCCGTTCACTGTGTACCATCGTCTCCAACCACGACGTTGGGGTGATGACGGTACCAGCCTGAGAGCACCGCTGCAAGGATACAATCAGAGGCGAGCAGGTAAGGGACTTAGAGAAACGGCTGGCATTCAGGGCCCAATAAATTACTGTCGTCATTACTATATTCTGTTAAATGTGAGTCATCACGTCAAGGTTTTATATGTAAAAGTGCTTAATACCATGCCCATTACCATGTAGCCACTCAAAAGATGGCTCCTGTTTTTATTATATTACTATTATTCGATTCATTTTCTCAGCAAAGTTTATTAATGTGCATATTTGGTGGAAGGGGTTACACCTGTAGCAAAACCAACTCCGGTCCCTGCCTTTACAGAGCTGACATCACAGAGGAAGAAGGCCCTGACTTCGTGAGCTGAGTAGTTCGGGAAGAAATTCGATGTTTAAGGAGACGTTTAAGGACAGGTCTAACAGATGAGCCAGCATGGGCAGGCCAGAGCGGGGAGGGGGCGAGAAGGAATGAGAGGGAGGAGAGTAAGCACTCCAGGGAGTGGAAACAAATGGAATGTGCTGAAGGAACTGAACACAGGCCAGGCGGCTGGAGGGCAGAGCGGAGGGACCTGTGGGGCGAGGCTGGTGCGGGCAGCAGGTGGGCGGGCGCCCAGCATGCTGGGCCTGGAGCCTTTCCACAGGGGACTGCTTTGGGAACGTGGAGAATGCACAGGCACCCCTCATCTTCTTGCAACTCAGGAGTGAAACGAAGTTTCAGTGTCACTACGGTAAAGTGCAGCCCATCTGCTGTCCTCAAGGGTCTTGCTTGAATGACTCCCAGCTCAGAGGTCCTGGGAACAGGATACAGCAGACACCCAGGAAGGGACAGAGAGAGCAATAACTCCATCCCTGCCTGCCTACAGCTCACTGGCCTAGGGAGAGCACCTGATCTGTCTCAAGAACTCCGTCTCTGGCCCTCGTTAATGAGTCCACAGGAAGATATCTTGCCCTCCTTGGGTTGTTTTGCACTGGAGCTGGGAGAACCCAGTGCTATTCTCTTTGGGAGCCTGTACTGCAAGGTGTACACCTTGGTCTGGGGATGACCAGGTTTCCCACCAAGTGAAGGGAAAAGCAGAAAGAGAGACTATGAATGTAAGAAAATGAAGAAAGCAGATATGGGGGGAAGGCTACGAGGGAGAGAATCCTGGTAGTGGCATCTGTGTTCTGACTCCAACCCACAGGCTGGCTGCTTCCCAGTACCCATTCTGCCTCCTCCTGTGAGTGGTTTTGGGTGGAAGCAACAACCCCATTAGTGATCCCACACCCTTGCCGGTAATTGGTTCAGGGGAGGTCACATGACCTGTACTAGTCCAATCCAAGGAGAGCACTGAAGCTTTGCAGTATAGTTGGTGGACAGATCCTCTTCTCAGGCCTGGGCTGAGAAGACATAAACCTGGATCAGTGCTGGCAGCCAGTCTGCAGCCTTCAGGGGAGCCAGGTTTGAGGACATCAAAGGAAAGAATGGAGAAACAGCTAGAATGTGGGTCACTGATGATGACCCTGAGCTCCTGGATCAACGAGCCCAGAACTCACCCCACCTCTGAGCTTTCCAGTCATGTGCACCAATCCTTCCTCCTGGGGTTTATGCCTACTCGAGCTGGTGTTTCTGTTATGGGCAACCAAGTAACTGACTGGTACCCGGTCCTTCCTGGGCGCTTGTGTTTCTCTGGGCCACCCCAGCACCCTCTGGTTAAATCCTCCTTTGACTAAGCTACTAAAATGGCAGGACTTCAGGCACAGGAATCTGGCCAAGGACTTACCCATGCCTCCTCCCTTCCCCCCTATTTTCTCCAGCTATGAAATGGGGATAATAACAAACACTTCCTTGGGTTTTTAAGAGGATTAAACACATTAGCAATGATTATTCTAAAGCACTGAAGGGTAGCTGAAAGGTCTCAATTTTAGAAAGCAATTAGCCACACCCCTCCCCCAACTTGTTTGCTATTCCTTTGTTCAGGTCAGCAAGTCCCTTCTTCACAAACAGTCCCAGAGAACAGCCAGCCCAGTTTCTGTCAGGAGGGTGGCAGATCTTGCCTCCACAGGGGTTCTGAATGAACGAGATGGGACTCAATTTTTCCAGGAGCCGGGTGATGGAGGGAGCCCTCATGAGCAGATTTCCCCATCAGATGTAAGCTGGGGTCTAGAGTTTCAAAACACAGGCTAGGGGACAGTCCCAGGAAGACAAAGGACAGAGAGTCTGGATGGAATAGAAACCACGACACAGTGGGTTCCACAACTGACTGCTGGGAGGAGGCTCCCGGGCTGGCTTGCTGCCACATCCGCCCTCTGCACAGCTAACTACCATGAGGCAGCAGGAAGAAGGGACCCCACCACGTCTGTGTTCACAGCTGGGAACTGGCAGGGGGATAACTCGGAAATAACTCAGTCAGGAAGTAACAACGGGAGGATGCTTCCATAGCAACGCCCATCTGGAGGTCCCTGCCCACAGCTGGAAACATTCAGAAGTGAGGCTTATCTAGAGATGTACACCAAATTCATTTTTTCCATTTGCACCCGGAATGTGTCAAACTTCACTTCCTCGGGAGACCTCGGGGTAGGCCTGGTTCAGTGGCCCAGAAAACCCTTCTTCCGAGCATTTAGAACACAGGACCTGCCTGTGGGACGGCGTGTTTCCTGTGCCTCCTCTTCCTGTGGGCTCCAAGCGCAGGCAGGGTCTGCGTCTGCTATGCTAACGTACACAGCTCAGAACAGGCCATCAATCAGTATTTATTAAATAGATAAATCAACTGTTCTGCCCTCAATTTTATTGTTATTCATAACTTCAGCTAACATGTAAGTCCCCACAAGTACAGGCAAGGAGCTGAGTGTGACCCCTCGTAGGGTACTCATGAGGCCAGAGCCACAGAAGAAATGGAGTTCTTTCATCTTCAGAGAAGGACGGGAGAGAGCGCGAATACCTAGGGCAAGGCTGGGCATGTGGAGAGATGGGTGTTGAAGAATCAGCTTTGATTTCAAACATTTGCCAAGTAGAAATCTTACAGGGCTGAAGTACACCTCAGCAAGGAAGGTCAGGACAGGCTGCCTGGGACCCACACACTAGCACACGGCTGCACTCGGAGATTTCCACCCGACTGCCCCAGAGGCCACGGCTCACAGGATTTATTAACCTTCTCAAATATGTTTCCTGTTTATGAAAGAAATGTATGCTTATATATACATATAAAAACTTGGAAAATAAAAAAAATGTGCAAAGAAGAATACAGGTTCCCATATCTCCCCACCAAAGGATAACCACTATAAAGAAGTTGGTTCATTTCCTTCCAGTCTTTTTTCTTAGTATGAGCAGTATTTGTATAGAGAAGAGGAGAGATTTTCCCACTTTAAAGTCTTTCACCTGTGCTTTTCTAGGAGATTTTAAACATCAAATGGCAAAATTATGCCTACTTCCCCAAACTACAGATTTGGAGAAGAACAAGGCTTCCCTCTTCCTCTCTTTCAATTTTTGCTTTAATCAGAACCATTACTATAGGTTAGTAGTTTTCAATCCTAACTGTGCCTGACCATCAGAGTAGGATATAATAATTGCATGGCTGCTATTAATTGAGCAACTACTATAGAAGTGGCTGTTTTTCCCCTGGCTGGTGTGGCTTCGTGGATTGAGTGCCAGCCTGCAAACCAAAGGGTGGCCAGTTCGATCCCCAGTCAGGGCACATACCTGAGCCGTGGGCCAGGTCCCCAGTTGGGGGCACACAAGAGGCAGCCACACACTGATACTTCTCTCCCTTTCTCCTTTCCTTCCCCTCTCTCTAAAAATAAATAAATAAATAAATATTTTTATAAAAAGTGTCTGTTTTAAACATTTTACAAGCAGTATATTTATTCTTTCAATCCTATCATTTTACAAATAAGGAAAAAGGCAGAGTGGTTACATGACTTTCCCAAGGTCACATATCTGTTAAAAGTGGTGGTGCTGAGTTCCGAACCCGTGACATCTGGCCCCAAGGCTCTCTTCCCCCCTGCCCCCCCTTCCCCATCTGCTCAAGACTCTGGCCAACAGTGACACCAACTATGAAGTTCAGGGCAAGGTTCCCAACGTCCCTATTGGCAAGTTCGTCATGATTATTCATCCTTCTCCCGAGTCATTTTATTTCCTAAAGGAAATGAGAAATTGCTGGAATTCAGCACAAATGAGACAGCCAGAAGCCACAGCTGACCACATACACACGGGGGACTCCGCTGGGCTGCCTGAGAAACATTCTTCATGCATGACCCTTCTGGAGGGGCCAAGGGTCAGTTGCTGGGCGGACCACCCTTCACTGACTAAGACCACACCCAGCTCCAGATGATCTGTGAAGGCTCCTCCCCAACTTCACCAGTGAGTGGAGGAAGAACAAACTGTAAAACCCACAGCCCACCACCTATTTACATGTGAACCTACAGAAAGGCTCAGGGTTGCCAGCTGCTCGGTAGGGACTTGTCTTGTATGTTTAGAGGATCTGTGGGATTAGAGTCAATATTTGGTCACTGGGGGAATCAGCCAGTTAAGTTTTTGCCATTATCACACGTTACTCCCTCCTCCCCATGGCAAAACCAGACCAGCCATGGAGGGCCTTTCCCTGGAATAGATCACTAGAGCGGGTCTCCACTACGGGGTGGCAGGGGAAACCCCCATTTCAGGAAAAGGTTACTGAGTGCCTGGTCCAGGGAAGGAGTTTGCTGCCTTGAGTCTAAAAGTTAACACCCCCCCCAGCCACCCCTGGAGAGGAGGACTGGGGACGCCAAGGGCTGCACGGCTGTCTCTTATCCAGTGCCACCCATGTGCAGAAGGAAATCAGCACTGTCTCACTGCTGTTCGATTTTGGGCGCTGTGTGTGTCTTTATGCGTATGTTGGGGCGGTGAATGGGGTTGTTGGTTTTTGCTGTTGTTCACATTCTAAAAAGATAAAAAGAAAGGTAAACTCCCATGTACTTGAACCTAGATTAAGTAATTATCAAGACTGCCACAGAAACTTCACCTGCTCCTAATCTGTTTCTTTCTCCCATTTTTAATTCTTGCTGAATTAAAGTAACTCCCAGGTAACGTGTTGTCTCACCTTTACGTGTTTCAATTTGCAGCCCTGAAAAATATGGACATTTTCTTATGTACCCAAAATATTAGGCTGGTTTCGTTACTGATCAAATAACAATGAATGTTTTCCTAACAGATAAGAGCCAATATTGACAAAGTTTTAGGGAAAGGGGTCATTTTGGCTCCTACTGGTGAAGTAATGCTTTTCTCGAGGGCCTCCTGGAAATACGAATCCAAAAAGATTTAACAACCTGTGCGTATCTTCTGGCTCGACTTTTCCATTCACACACTCACCAAAAAACGATGTCAACCACGTGCCTGGAGGCATTCTAAGCATTCTTCTCCCTGGTACAGATGTGGAAACTTAGGCACAGAGAAGGAAAGTCATTTACCCGAGGTTACACAGCTCTTAGGTGCCATAGCCAATACTTGAACTGACACAATCTTGGTTTTTATGGCAATGCCACGTCCTGGCAGTGGCATTCTGGGCCTTCTGCTTGGGAAGGCAGGACTATATGGGAGTTAAGACCTCAGGCTCTGAGGAGGAAAGATGGGGGTTCAAATCCCTGCTCTGCTACCACAAACTCTATGAGATCCTGACAAGCCATCTCTCTGCTCCTTAATTTTTCTCATCTCTGGCAGTCGGAGCGTGCAGCACTAGGAAAAAGGGGTCCGAACGGGACTTTGCTCTGGTTTTTCAGCCATGGAAAGGAGAAGAGCCATGGAGGGAGAAGTACAATAATAGTGCCTACCTGCAGCAAACACTTGGTTTGAAACTTGTGGCCATTCCCAACCCTTGTCTTTCTTGCTGCCTCCTGTTGCACAGACATCTCACCTTCCCAGCCTCCCTTGCAGCTAGGGGCTGGCTCCCTTATGGCCAATGAGAGATAAAGAGAAGTCTGCTGGGGGTAGGGCTGTTATGGGAACATATTCTCTTCAGACAGAAAAGGCACCCTTCTCCTTCCCCCTACTTGAGATGCTGTGAATAAGGATGCTATCATCAGGTTGGGGCAGCCACCCCTCAGACCACGCAACAATCAACATCAGGACAAAATACCTACATATCGAGGGTTGGGAAACAGAAAGAGAGAAGGCACCCAGTTCTCAAGGGTGTCACTGAGCCTCTGCTCCAATCTGGAGCTTGTCACCTCCAGTGCTCAGCCAAGATTCACCAGGCATCTTGTCACCTGCAGGCCAATGTGTTCCAACTCACACTGCCTCACAGCATAAGGGTTCAATGCCATCAGGTGTGAAAAGTGCTTATTAGCACATTGTTGGCACACACTCAATGTTGGTCAAAGATTATTACCACTGTGACAATTAGCTGCTTAAAGCCCTACCACAGTTTCTACATCCCACTGCAGGGAGCGAAGGTGCCAGCGGCAAACACGTGGTACATTCATCCCCCGCACTGTCACCTCTGGCAGAGGGAACTGTACGTGCCAGACGGCTGCTCCACTCTGAGGTGCAGGGAAAAGCCGAGGAGACAGAAAGGGGACCCAACAGCTCAGTAACATCCCAAGGGACCCACAGACTTTCCGTGGCTGAGAAACCAGAGCAAAGCCTGTTCCGACCCCTCTTTCCCAGTGCTGCACGCCCCGACTGCCAGGATCCATACGCACTGGCACCATCTCTCCCACATCCTCACACCTGCACAGCGACGTACTTTGCACTTTTCTTCAACTGGACTCACTTTTATTTTGGTTCACGTACCAACCTTAGCCTCACAAACCTGAAACAGCCATGGAATACTGGGCTTGATGTACTACTGAAATTCTTTCCCTGTTATGCATTCAAATAAAAGTACAACTATTAAAAGTGCTTAGTGTTTATTCATACACCACTTTAAATTATCTAGTGGAATAATCTGACCTTGGGAAACCTGTCCCGATGGCAGTAAGATATTGTCTCTGCTCAGCACATTCCTATTCCCTCGCTTCTCACATCCTTTCACTTACACTCTAGAAACACAAAAGCTCAGATGTTATTTCTGAACAAGTCGCTCCAGAGGCTGAGGTCTCTCCCAAACTCCTCCGTCAGGGCTCTGTTCTCTGGAACATATCCATGGTTTATACTTTCTGTGTATGTTTTCTTCTACGATGTGTTAGTTGTAATAGCAGTAATAACAGCCAATGTGCACACAGGACTTTCTCATGCCAGGTGCTGCTTTAAAGACTTTATCTAGAACAACTCACGGTCCTCACACAGCATCATGAGAAGTGGGCATATCACTCCCATTTCATAGATGAGGAAAGTGCAGCATCAGTCAGGTTATTCAGGTCGCTTGCTGAAGGTCCCACCATTTGGACATGATGTATGTAGGGGTGAATACAGGTAACTGACCCCGGGGCCCACCCGAACTACCCCGCTGCTTCTAGAAGAGCCAACAATGACCAAGCTCTGTGCTGACTGAATACTGATGTCGAGTGAGTCTGACGTTGAGGAACTCACCTAAAGTCACCTGAAGTCACACCACAGGACACCTGGGATGCAGGCCCGCTGATCCCCACGCTCATTCCTGTCCTGCACAGCTGACCTCAGAGCCCGCGTGTACGGGAACGCGAACCGAACCTTCCTCTGCTCCTGATGTACCTCCACACCCCGGCTTCCTCACTGTCTCCTTCGGCTTCTGTCATTCGGTCGTGGAGGCCAACTCTCCCGTGAGAGGAGGAAAAGAGCCCCTGACAGAACCACGTGGGCCTCGAGACACCATCTCTCATGCCCAAGGGGGAGCTGGCCGGTCAAAGCGGAGTTTCCCAGAACCAGCCCACTCATAAGGTTATTCTGTGTGAGGTTTCCTCTCACCTGGCTGCCAAGGGCCCACGTTCTTCATCAGTAGCTAGAACCCTGACAGTTAATGCTTTCCACGAGTGCCGGGCCCTATAATAAATGCTTCTCCGGCACTGACTCACTGAATGCCCACAGTGTACTCGGTGATGAGGTGGGGACTAGCATCACCCTTGTTTTAGCGTGGGGAAATGCAGCTGCGCAGAGGCTAAAGCCCCTGGCCCAAGGCCATGGAGCTGGGAGCAGTGATTCCAGAGGCCACGCCTGAAGTACTTGGTGACACTGCCTCCCACAACATCATCTCTCCTCTGCACTGAGCCCTCAGGAAGTGCCTGGCTCTGGACGTCACATGAGGTGACCTCAGTGAATTACCACCCCCAACCCCACACACGCATACCTCAGTGAGGGAGGTATTTTACAAATGAAGAGCCTGAAGCTCAGAGAGGTGAAGTCACCTACCCAAGGTCACACAGCTGGTACAGGGTGGCACCAGGACGCTGCTGCCTACAGCTTGACTCCAAAGTCATTAGCTACAAGGCTTTGTAGCCTCATAGCTCTGAAGGGCCAAAATCTCCACCCTGTTCCCAGCAAGCCCCTAAGAGAAATTAGCCTCCTGGCATTGAACGACCTGTCCCCCATGAAGCAGGGCTGCTTTTTGGCACCTGAGACCTGGCTGTTTGCCAGGAACAAGCTCCTGGGCAAGAACCGACTGATATGGAAAAACAGAACCGAAACCCAAGCATCTTAAAACTGTTGACAAGAAACTGGAGGAAAGAGGAACTCATCTCACTGTGACTTGAAATCGGAAGGTGATGATAATAGCCAGTACTTCCTGTGCATACTGTTCTAAAGCACAGAAATGATTATTCCCATCCTACAGATGAGAAAGCAAAGGCAAAGAGCCACAGGTAGGTTATTGGCCCAAGGGCATAGGTGGTAGATGGTGAAGCCAGAGCTGAAATCCAGAGTCCAGGCTCCTAACTGCTGCTCTACTGCACCAAATCCTGGTGCTTTAACACCCTCCTCACCTGCGCACGAACAGAACAGCTCATAATGCCTGAGCTCTTAAGGAGCCTTGAGAAGAAGGTTTGGCAGGGCTGCTACCCAGTGCTTCTCCAGGGCAGCTAGCTTTCAGCTGGCCTCCTCTGGGTAAGAAGAAAGTGGGCTTTGGGTGTAGAGCGTCAAGGATTTGCATGACAGCACAGCTGGGCCACCTTTGGGGAAAAAAAAAAAGAAAACCGCAGTCTTGGTTGGGAAGTCAGAGAACCCAGCCATGAAGTGAAGGGTCTTTTACTGAAATGACCTGCAGTCTCTGGGTCAGGGACTAGAAAAGGCTGGTAAGATCAAGGGAAGGGCCAGGTCTCTGGTCCCCCACACCTCTTTCTAAATGCCAAAGTCAGCTGCCCTCAGCCCTCCCCTTCACTCCAAACACTCCCAGGGATGGAAGAAAGTAGATTTCAGGGAATATACTCGGGGCCTACAAGTCCTTTCCACCACACTCTCCCCTTCGTTCACCCAAATCAAGCCATGCTAGCCTCCTCTCTGCTCCTTCAACTTGTCAAACTTGTTCCTACCTCAGGGCCTTTGCACATACTCTTCTTGCTGCCAGAAACCTGCATTTTTCAACTTTTTTGCATGGCTGGCTCCTTTTTATTCTCCAACTCTCGGATCAAATGTTACCTCCTCAGACAAGCCCTTACTGATCCCACTCTTTAAGGTACCTCTCCCAGCACACACGCATATCAGAGGGCCTGCTTTTCTTCAGAGCAGTACCAAGTTTCTTCATAGCACTACTAATCACCTCTGATACACACTGTTTCCTTCTAGTCTGTCTTCTGCCACCAGGCCTTGCACTCCAGGAGGGCAGGCACTGGGTTTGTCTTGTCCTCTGTGTCCTTGGAGCTTACAAAAGTGCTTGGCACAGATTAGAAGCTCTATAAATATTTGCTGAATGACTACCTAAATTATCTTCTTGAGGGTTCAGCAGGATGATGTGCTCTAGTTTGCTATAGAGTTGTCTGCATCAGAGACATTTGCAGACTACCAGACCAGCATTATTCCAAAGCAACCTAAAGGACAACTGTAACAACAATAACAACTTAGCGATGCAGCTAACATTTAATGAATACCTACTTTGTGCCAGAAACTGTGTAAGGTGATTTAGTAGTTCAAACCTCGTAAACAAGTCCCCTGGTGTAGTAACTTGTTCTTTTCTTATTTTACAGAGATGGACATGGAGGCTTGGAAAACATGTCACTTGCCCAAGGTCACATTTGAGCACTTCAGTAAGGATCCATACAGTGCGGGCCCCTACCCACTGCCTGCCCCGCCCTGCAGAGGACTCACGGTGACGCTCCCCGAGATTACGACAACAGGGCGCACCTGGGAAGGTGACTCATTGTTCTCAGGAGACTCAACCAGGCTGGGTCTTTCTTCCAACTTCCTCCACAAAGAACACACAGTTCCTCACAACTCTGGAAGTTCTAATTCTAATCATATCTGTACTAAGCAAGCTTACTGATCAGGGTTGACTTTACAGCAGTGCTGAGCAGCCGTTTTCGACTGAAGTCACTGGTTCTCAGGCTCAGGGGCTGAAGTTCATCTCCCCTGGAATTCAGCTTTTTTTCTCCTCATACTTGAAGCAAAGGGTGAATTACTCTTCAAGTCAAAACTACCACATAACACCTAAAGAGCAACAGTTGACTCCTACACTTGCATCTGTGTGCCAGATACTTTAAAATTCCAATTCATTTAAACCTCACAGCCATCCCATAGGAAAGCTCCTATTATTATCATCCCCATTTCACAGATGAGAAAACTGAGGTCTTGAAAGGTGCTGTCCTTTGCCTAAGGTTACCCAGTGAGTAAGCAGCAGAGCTGGATCAGAACCCCGACCTGTGGCTCCAGAATCTTCTTTTAATCATTATCCTCTGCTGCCTCTCTAATTCTGATTTGACACCTGCTCAGAAGATACTGCAAGTCAATTCTGTTTAGCTGCTAACAGCACTATGAGTGACTAATTCGCGCATTCCTTCACACGCATTTTAAAAACATACTGCATGGTCAGGATTAGACTAAGGGAAGTGGGTGTGAGGCTCCCACTCTCCAAACATCGGGCTTGGGGAACTAATGACTGAAAAGGTAGTTTTATAATATCATACTTAATACTGAGAAGTTTGACACTTTTTGAGAATGGGGACAAAGATGTCCCCTCTCACCACTGCCCTTCAATGTCACAGCAATTGTTAGCCCTTCTCATCTCATGGCATAAATAAATGAATTACTAAATTCTGTGGTATACCAAAAAATATTTTTTGATGATCTGACAAAAAAGTAGGCTTAATTTTTATTCACTCCCACTGGACAGCTACTGTTGTGCTGGCCGCTGTCATTTTGTAACTTGACAGGCTAACAGGAAAGAGGTCAGTACCCCTGACTGAATAGTCAGGGGCGGCATACTTTAAACATTCTTGTTGCACACCAGCTGAGAATCGCTGCAACATCATATTGAAAGTCCTAGTTAATTCAATAAAACAAGAAAAGAAAAAAAAAGATACACAGACCGGGAAGGAAGAAATAAAGCTGTCTGTGTTTGTGGGTGACGTGACGACCTGTGTAGAAAATCCTCAAGACTTGAGAACAAAAAACTCCTGGAAATAGTAACCATTTACAGCAAGATTGTAGAACACAGGTTAATGATCAAAAGCCAGTCCCTTTCTTATATACCAGCAATGAACAAGTGGAATTTGAAATAAAAACACAAAACCGTGCACATTAACACCCTCCAAAATGGAATACTTAGGTATAAACCTAACAAAATACATACAAGAGTTACGTGAGCAAGACTACAAAACTGGGATGAAAAATATCAAACAAGAATCAATGGAGAGATATTCCATGCTCATACATAGTAATAATCAATATTGCCAAAATATCAGTTCTTCTCAACTTGACCTACAGATTCAAGGTGATCCAAACCAAACTCTCAGGAAGTTATTTTGAGAGGCAACCCCCCAGAACAGTCTGCACAATACTAAAGAAGAGCAAGTCAGAGGACTGACACCACCCTGTTTCAGTAATCAAAGCAGTGGCATTAGTGAAAGAGCATCCAAATAGATCAGTGGAACAGGATAAAGAGCCCAGAAACAGACCCACATAAATACGGCCAACTCTTCTTTGATAGAGGAGCAACGGCAATACTAATGAAGCAAAGATGGTGCTGGAAGAAGTGAACGTCTATGTGCAAAAAAGAAAAAAGACTCAATACAGACCTTACACCTTTCACAACAAGTTACCTGAAAAATGGGTCACAGAACTACATGTAAAACGTAAACTATAAAACTAGCCAATAACATAAGAGAAAACCTACGTGACCTAGGGCACAGCTATGACTTTTTAGATACATCACCAAAGGCACAATCCACGAAAGAAAAAAATGGACAAACTGGACTTCTTTAAAATTAAAAGATGCTCTGTGAAAGATGCTGTCAAGAGAATGAGAACATAAACCACAGACTGTGAGAAAATATTTACAAAAATATCTTGGACTGTTTTCCAAACTATATAAAGAACTCTTAAAACTCAACAAGATGAAAACAAACAATTCAATTTTAAAGTGGATCAAAGACCTTAACAGACATCTCACCAAAGAAGATATACAGATGGCAAATAAGCATATGAAAAGATGCTCCACACTATATGTCATTGGGAAAACGCAAATTAAAAGTGAGATACCACCACACGCCTATTAGAACGCCCCAAATCCAGAGCACTGACACCACCAAATGCTGGCCAGGGTGTGGAGCGACAGGAACTCTCATTCATTGCTGGTGGGAGTGCCAAATGGTACAGCCACTTTGGGAAACAGTTTAACAATTTCTTATAGGTCTAAACATACTCCTTGGTATGTACCCAAGTGAGCTGAATACGATGCCAACGCAAAAATCTGCACACAGATGTTTATAGTAGCTTTATTCATAATTGCCAAAACCTGGAAGCAACCAAGATATTATTCAGTAGGTGAATGGATACACTGTGGTGCATTCAGACCATGGAAAGAAATGAACTATCAAGCCATGAATAGACATGGGGGAACCTTAAATGCTTATTACTAAGTGAAAGAAGCCAATCTGAAAAAACTACACAGTGTACTGATCAATATTCTTGAAAACATAAAAATGTGGAGTCAGTGAAAAGATTGGTGGTTGCCAGGAGTTAGGGGAGAGGGATGAATAGGTAGAGCACACAGGACTGTTAGGGCAATGACAATACCCTGACACCATCATGGTGGACACACGTCACTATACATTTGCCCAAACTCACAGAATGCACAACACCAAGAGTGAACTTCAATATAAAGTATAAACTCCAAGTGATAATAATGTGTCAATGCAGGTTCATTAATTGTAATAAATGTACAATTCCAGTGGGGGACACTGATAATGGGGGAGCTCAAGAGTTAAAATATTTTAACTTTAGTTATACTTAATAGGCTTAGCGATTAACACATGCAGAAAGCTGTTGTTCCAGGGACTGGAGTGCATGACTGGATCCACCTTGACTCTAAGAGGCCTACAAGCAATTCAACTTTTGTGCCCCAGGAGGAATGCAAGTGATCAAGATGGCATCTGAGGCACTGTGTTCCAGGGAGAGAATGTCTGCTGACCATGACACAGATAGAGAGTTGCTGGTCACTTCCAGGTGGGACCAACGTGCGGCAATGGGGCAGGGGCTGGCAACTCCAGTGCCAACCATGGCACACAGTGGCCTCACGGCACCTCTGATCATGATGAGCATGTTCTGGAGCACCTTCGGCCTCCTGATCCCCTGGTTCATCCCTAAGGGTCCCAACCAGGAAGCTATCATTACCATACTGGCAACGTGTTCAGTTTGCTGCTTTCTCTTTTGACTAATTGCAATTCTGGCCCAACTCAACCCTCTCTTTGGACCAGAGTTGAAAAATGAAACCACCCGATATCTCAAAAATCACTGGTCTTCAGGAAGAAGACCCACTGTCCAGCCACTAAGGTCATGAAGAGAATTCCTCTAGATGCAAAGCCACCTCCAAACCCAGACCACCTTTCTTGACTTGCCTGTTTTGGCCTTAAATATTCACACCACAGTTGAATACCTTATTCTACAATGCAGCAATTTTCCCGTACCTTTTTATGCTTTGATGAATTTTGTGCCTTCTTACATAAAATGTGTATGCACATTTCTGAGATACAAGGTGCTACTCTTCTGAGAAACATGCACTCTCTCCTTGGCACCTGTGGATTCCAAGAGAGCTCCTGGTTGCTTATGACATGGGAATCGGTGACAAGTTTGAAAACTGTTATGAGAAAATAACATTCCAGTGCAGCAGTCAAAAGAGCATGTTCAAGGGGAGATCTGTCCCAAAAGAATCACATCAAAGTATATTTTCAGGATAAAATTTCTTACTTCTTCCATCTTTTGAGATAAATTATTTTCCTGCTTTCTGTGGCAAATAAGAAAAGAATCGCTGGTCAGCAGATGAAGGGATATTAGGAAAATTGCTGGAATGCAACCTTTATCTGATTAACCTTTCCCCCTGAATTCCAAACCCCTTACCTACCCTTTTCTTCTCCTTATAAAAAAGGGTGACTTGAGATGAGATGCTAAGACAGTTTTTAGGATGCACGACCTTCTGTCTTCTCAGACCACTGGCATCTGAATGAAGCGCCCATAAAGATTCAATCCCTGTCTTTACTTGGTTCTGGTGGGAAGAGGCAGCACAAATGCTGGCTTTTCCAGTTTCAGGGGAACATGGGAAATCTCTGTGCCTTCCCCTCAGTTTTGCTATGAACCTAAAACTGCTCTAAAAAGTCAAGCTGTCTTTTGGTTTCAAAAAGCAGGCTAACAGAATAAGCTAATGTTATTCCAAGATAACAAATATTCATAGTTAAAAATTAAATGTGGGGACTTCCGCCAAGATGGAGGCATAGGTGGATGTGCCGTGCCTTCTCACACAACCAAGTTTAGAGACAACTAAATATTAGCAACAGAAAACATAGCCAGAACATGGAAAATTGAACTTTTCAGAAGTCTGTTAACAACAAATTCTTCAGCCTGACCGGTAAGGGGTGAAACCAGTGGCTGGTGAAGCGGGATTGCACAGGAGGTCTCGGTCAGCCGGACTCAGGCGCGGAATCCAGACGCGTGGAATCCAGGCACAGGGTTGGACCTAGTGAGCGACTGCGCGAGCCACCAGCGTCATAACCCAGCGACTCTGAGAGGCCTGGCCCAGGGGAACCACCTAAGAGGCTAATACTCACCCAGCTGTGAGAAACAGCAGAGGGGGTCGCCATTTCCCCGCTCTGACCACGCCCCCACATACAGCGTCACAACCCAGCGACCTGGGAGTCCAAGGCACCGCTTCTCACACTTAAAGGGCCAGAACAGACCAAAAATGTCGCAAGATCTCAAAGCCCCAGAGCCTATAGATCTAAGCGATGAAGAAATAGCAAAACTCTCAGACGCACAGTTTAAAACACTGGTCATCAGGATCCTCACAGAACTGGTTGATTATACCGACAAATTAGACAAATATATGAAGGCGAAACTAATTGAAATGAATGGAATTGCACAGGACACCAATAGCAATGAAAAGGAAACTGGGACTCAAATCAATGGAGTGGACCAGAAGAAAGCAAATAATGGCCAAACAGAAAAGAGTCAAGAAGCAAGAATTCAAAGAAATGAGGAGAGTCTTAGGAACCTCCAGGACATCTTTAAACGCTCCAACATCCGAATGATAGGGGTACCAGAAGGGGGAAAGGCACAGCCACCAGTGGAAAACTTATTTGAACAAATAATAAAGGAGAATTTCCCCCAATCTGGCAAAGGAAATAGACTTCCAGGAAATCCAGGAAGCTCAGAGAGTCCCAAAGAAGTTGGACCCAAGAAGGAACACACCAAGGCACATCATCATTACATTGGCCAAGATTCAAATGAAGGAGAGAATCCTAGAAGCAGCAAGAGCTAAGGGGACAGTCACCTACAAAGGAGTCCCCATCAGACTGTCAGCTGATTTCTCAAAAGAGACCTTACAGGCAAGAAGGGGCTGGAAAGAGGTATTCCAAGTCATGAAATCCAAAGACCTACAACCAAGATTGCTCTATCCAGCAAAGCTTTCATTTAGAATGGAAGGACAGATAAGGTGCTTCTCAGATAAGATCAAATTCAAGGAGTTCATCATCACCAAGCCCTTATTATATGAAATGTTAAAGGGACTTATCTAAGAAAAAGAAGTTAAAGAAACATGAACAGTGAAAGGACAGCAAACTCACAGTTATTAACAACCACACCTAAAACAAAAGCAAACTAAAAGGACAGCTAGATCAGGAGTGGAAACATAGAAATGAAGATCTCAAGGAGGGTTAGCAACAGGGGAGTGGGAGGAGGAGAAGGGGGGAGAAGGTACAGAAAATAAGTAGCATAGACAGTAGATAGAAAATAGATGGGGGGGGCAAGAATAGCATGGGAAATATAGAATCTAAAGGAATTGAGACGCATGGTCATAAACTAAAGGGGGGGAAATGGTGGGAATGGGGGGGGTAGGGTCGAGGGGAATGAAGGAGGGGAATAGAACAACTGGAACAGCATAATCAATAAAAAAATTTAAAAAAAAATTAAATGTTGGACTTCTGGCCAAGATGAAGGCACGGGTAGACACACTGTGCCTCCTCCCACAACCAAAATAAAGACAACAACATTTTAGAAACAAAAAACAACCAGCACTGACAAAAAATTGAACTGTATGGAAGTCTGACAACCAAAGAGTTAAAATAGATACATTCATCCAGACTGGTAGGAGGGTGGAGTTGGGGAGCTGGGAGGAAAGGGCTCCCAGCAGGGAAGCAGGCGGACCCTGGGCACACAAAGCGGCAGGGGAAGGACCCAGTGAGGCGGTGGAGGGGTGCACAAAGCGACTGGCGGACTGGGCAGTCCAACATTCGAGCGCAGATAAACCAGGTGAAACTGGGGAGCGAGACCGCACAATGCAGGGCTCCAGCACAGGGAAATAAAGCCTCAAACTACTGATTGAAAACACCTGTGGGGGACTGCGGAGCTGGGAGAGACTCCCAGTCTCACAGGGGAGTTTGTTGGAGAGACCCACAGGGTCCTAGAATGCACACAAGCCCACCCACCCAGGAATCAGCACCAAAAAGGCCCAATCTGCTTGGGGGAAGTGGCAGAAGGGACTGAAATCTGAGAGAGAGCGGAACAAGCACCACTGTTTCCTCTCTGACCCCGCCCCCACATACAGCATCACAACCCAGCCACTGGGTCGGCCTGCCCAGGGGAACACCTAAGGCTCCACCCCTCATACGTAACAGGTGCATCAAGACAAAAAATGGCTCAAATGGAAGAACAGATCAAAGCCACAGAGCCAATACTTTCAAGCAACCAAGAGACAGCCAACCTATCAATGTACAATTCAAAGCACTGGTGATCAGGATGCTCACAGAATTGGTTAAATTTGGTTGCAAATTAGATGAAAAAATGAAGGCTACACTACATGAAATGAAGGAAAATGAACAGAGAACCAATAGTGATGGGAAGAAAACTGGGACTCAAATTAATACAGTGGACCAGAAGGAAGAAAGAAACAACCAAACAAAAGAATGAAGAAACAAGAATTCGAAAAAATGAGGAGAGAACTTAGGAACCTCTAGGACATCTTGAAATGTTCCAACATCTGAATTATAGGGGTACCAGAAGAAGAAGAGGATGAGCAACAAGTGGAAAAGTTATCTGAACAAATCATAAAGGAAAACTTCCCCAATCTGGCAAAGGAAATAGACTTCTAGGAAGTCCAGGAAGCTCAGAGAGTCCCAAAGAAGTTGGACCCAAGGAGGAACACACCCAGGTACATCATAATTACATTACCCAAGATGAAAAATAGAGAATCTTAAAAGCAGCAAGAGAAAAAGAGACCATTACCTACAAAGGAGTTCCCGTAAGACTATCAGCTGATTTCTCACAAGAGACCTTACAGGCAAGAAGGGGCTGGAAAGAAGTATTCCAAGTCATGAAATCCAAAGACCTACATCCAAGATTGCTCTATCCATTAAAGCTGTCATTTAGAATGGAAGGACAGATAAAGTGCTTCCCGGAGAAGGTCAAGTTCAAGGAGTTCATCATCACCAAGCCTTTATTATATGAAATGTTAAAGAAACTTATCTAAGAAAAAGAAAATAAAATACATGTACAGTAAAAGGACAGCAAACTCACAAGTATTAACAACCACACCTAAAACAAACAAACAAACAAACAAAAAACTAAGCAAACCACTAGAATAGGAACAGAATCACAGAAATGGAGATCACATGGAGGGTTAGCAACAGGGGAGTGGGGGGAGGAGAGGGGGGAAAGGTAGAGAAAATAAGTAGCATAGACGGTAGGTAGAAAATAGACAGGGGGAGGGTAAGAATAGTAGGGAAAATGTAGAACCTAAAGAACTTTTAAGTATTATACATGATATGAACTAAAGGGGGGGAATGTTGGTGGGAGGGGGTATGCAGGGTAAAGGGGAGTAAAGGGGGAAAATGGGACAACTGTAATAGTATACTCAATAAAATATATTTTCAAAAAAGGAAAAAAATTAAACATTATGTAAAAGAAGTTTTCTGAAAACAATTTACACTTTAGTCATAATTTATTTCCACATCTGCTTTGGGTCTAACACAGATCTCCTGACAGGATTACATGAGTTAACCCAATCACTTGCAATTCACAGGGTGAGTGTCCCCCAAATGTTACAAGCATACCTTGTTTTATTGTGTTTTGCTTCATTACATTTCACAGATGTCGCAATTTATTTACAAACTCAAGGCAAGTCCCTCCACCACCAAGATTAGGAACTAGCTTTATTGTGGTGGTTTGGAACCAAACAACATATTTACGAGGTATGGTTATTTCCAGCACCCTGGACAGCACTGGACACACAGTAGGCCCTTCCCAGTCCCAGGGGATCTAGCCACCTGCAGAGAGAGGCCTAGTCTAAGGGAAGAGATGACCTGGAAGGCCTCTCGAGCCAATGGGATTGTCCACTAGGCAATCAGACAAGCGGGCAAACAGACCTACCTGCCTGAAGAAACCAGTTCGGCAACCTTTGTCTGCCTGCTCTAGGCCCAGTTCCCAGAGCCTGCCTTGCTTTGATCTAGGAAGTTGAACTATTTCCCCAATTAGACAGATACAGCTCGAGAGGCTTTAGAACCTTGTCCCTCACAAGCTTGCGTCCAGTGCTTCGGGTTGGGGAACAGCTGCTTTGCCATATTCTATGGGTCACTTTCTGCAAATTGACTACAACACGGCCATGTGTGTAAAATGCTGGGAGGAGAGTCCCTTGTGATGGCTAGATCGGTAAATGGGTGTGTGTGCTTGCAAATATGTGTTGAGCACGCCTGTGATCATATTTGTGTTCTACTAGGACAGACAATTAGGAAAGTTCTTGATTTCCCAGCCTTCCTTGCAGTTAAGAGTGGACATGTGACTTTACATGGCCAATGACATACAAAGGGGAGTGAGTCTGTTGGGATTATTATTACTGACTAAAAAGGCAATGCTTTGCTCTAGGTATTTGCAGAAAGGTGTTCTTTGGAAAAGGTGAAGTGTTAGTGCTAATGAAGGGCACTGCTCTCCTGAAATGGTGGTAGCAGAACCGTCACTGGCAGTGAGTTCCCCTGAGTCTGCTATATAAAGCTCCTGATGGAAAGCAAAGGGTGTGTGGTGAAATAAAAATAATAGCTGGCACCCACTCACGTCACTGCATCGTTTTAAGTGCAATACAAATATTAACACCTTTTCTCCTCGGCACAGGACCAAGAGGTAGGAATTATTATCTCCATTTACAGATGACAGAAGTGCACAGACATTAACCAGCTTGCCCAAAGCAGACAGTTAAGTGGCGGAGGGGCTATAAGATCCCAGGTGATCAGGCTCCCTAATCGAGACTCTTCATTGTAAACTACACTAACGAGCATGAGCCTGGCCAGCCCTGAAGAAACCAAAGCTATCACTACCACACACAGAGCACTTCCTATGTGGGGGCCTTGGAATTAAGTGCAGTCAGTGTGTGTGTCACCCTCTCAACACCTGCTGTGGTCAACACCATGACTTTGTCCACTGAAAAGACATGAGGTGATTGGACTTGGCACATGACTGGTGAGGGCCGTGGAGGCCAGAGGGATAGGCCTGCAAACCTGTGCATACCAGATCACTCATGAAAACAGCTCCCAGGAGAAATTTCCTTTCACTATTAAACACAATTACCCGCTCTCAAGGACATTCTTGGCCTGTCCTTGGCCACATGTGATAAAGGCCACGTGTACCTGGCCAGAGAGAAAAGCAGGGCACGGAAGGAAACAGAGCAGAACTCCACACCCAGGTGCTCCTAGAATCAAGGCCGTGTTCCCTCCCTTGATTATGAGGCTCTTGCAACTAGAACAGGCCCCTCCCCTTTCTCTAGCCTTAGAGGCCTTCCCTCTGCTCTGGAAGAAGCCACTTAACTGCATAAAGAGAGAGCTCCAACATGTGCTGTTAAGTCAAATGAATGAATGAATGAATGCAAATTGTGGGACATGGTGTAGAATAGGCTACATTTTATATAAGAAAGAATGGGAAGGTTAAAGCAGATATTTGTATTTTTAAAAAAAAGCTTAGAAGGATATCCCAGAAACTAATACAAATAATTACTTAAGAGGTGGAGGAACCAGGCAGGCAGGCAGGCAGGGAAAGGGTAGGAGAGGACAGACCTGTCCGTTGTATGATGGCTATGTACATGCACACAGACACATCAGGGCACACACACACAACTGACTTTTGAAGCATATAAATATGTACTTTAAAAAAAAGTCACAAATAAAAACAAAGCACAGGAAATGGGCAGAAGGTCAGAGAAGGCCTGATTGCAGACCTGAATACATCCATCTGTGGGACTGTGGGATAACGTCCAACTCCCCCACCGGCCTGTGACTTCCCAAGGGCAGGCCTAGACCTGTTCCGGCTGCCAGCCAGGGCCTTGCATGCAGCTGGAGCCCGAGAAATGCTTAAAGTGAGCGCGAGTGGATGCACCACCCACTCCACCTGCAGCCACACACCTGGGCTTGGCGCACAGCTTGCAGCCAGGTTCTGTTTCCATGAAATACAATGAACGTGGAAGGGCGCAGGGAACACAGCCACCAGTACAAGAAAAGTGCCCTAAGACACAGCGCTGAAAGAAAGTGCATAATGCAGGGACCTGCGAGCTTTTTCTATAAAGGGCCAGGTAGCAAATATTTTAAGTTCTGGGGCCATCTGGTCTCTGTGGCAACAACTGAACTCGGCTGTTATGGTGTAAAAGCAGCCACAGACAATATGTAGCTGAGTGAGCATGGCCCTGCCCCAGTGAGACTTTATTCATGGACACTAAAACCCGAAGTTCATATAATGTGACATGTCATGAATTATTCTTTTGATTTTTTCCAACTATTAAAAAATACAAATACCAATCTTAGTTCCTGGGCCACACAAAAAGAGACAGCAAGCCAAATTAGGCCCATGGGTTATAGTCTGCTGTCCTTTGTGTATAGTGACTGCCATGTGTATGTATTGAGTATTTATTGTGTATAGAGAATTTCTAAAAGGAGATGGGTCACCACGGCTGCTTCTGTGGACTGTTCAGAGATGAAAAGGAAGTTGACTTTTTTATTTTTAAATAATGTACCACATGCAAATTAATAAAATACTGTTTTAAAGTTAGTACAAGAGAGAGAAAGGAGGCTGTGTACGAAGAGCCCCAGCTCTGGAGTAAGAGACTGGCTAAAATCCCAAACCTCTTCCTCACTTGCTGTGTATCCAACAGGCAAGTTGTTTTACCTCTCTGAGCCTTAGCGCCATGGGAATTAGTACTGGCCCCATGAACTGTCGTGAGAATTTCACGGGTTAATCTTCTTGTGCACTGTCAGGCACCTGCACAGTGCAGGGTATTGTTATTTTTCTTATTAAGAATCATTCACGGGAAAAAGCCCATCTCTGAAAAGAAGCTTGAAACATAAATGCAGCTATGAAATTCCTCCTGAGACGCCACCCAGTCCCACGGCAAATCATCCAACTGTCCACATAATAGATGCCTTGTGATGTGAGGAAGCTCATTTGTATTAGCAATCGCATTCCACAGAGATGCATCCTGGAGCCACGTCCGCACATCCTGTTCAGTGGAGAAGGCAGCCAGTTCCCCCAACTCTGTGTACACCCCTGACTGTACAACTGCAGGGCTGTGCACTCATGAGATCATTAAGAGGGTATTTATTAAACACCTACTGTGTGCAAGGACAAGTAGGTAGACACCCCTCTGCACCTCACTCTGGGAGGTTGCAGGTGCAAACATGAGCTTCTTTGAAAATAATTGGTGTGACCACAGAGTACATGCTTTGGTTGTGTCTTCCCATAATCCATTTGCATTTCTGTGTGTATATTCATTCACCAAATATTTACTCTGAAGGGTCAGGCATTGGTCTAGGCATTTGATCTTAACAGGGACCCTCATTCTCCAGCTGTTTCCCTCTGAACTCTAAGACCTGTAGGGAAGAGACCTGGGGAATCACAGTCTCTTCTGTGTCCTCTGTGCTCAACCCAAGCCATGGCATAAAGCAGGCAAACATCCAACATTTATTAGGTCAAATCACTGAGCATGGAGGACATCTGGTATCTGGGCCCGCCTGGTCTCTGCCCCAACTTCCGGTGATGGCAGCCCTCTCTGTCCCGGGGACAACCATTCCTCCCCAATTCCTCCTGTCTGCGGGGGGCCCTGCCCACTCAAATCAGGCAGGCTAGGCCAACCAGCTGCTCCACTTGAGGAATTTGAATTTTTAAGATGCTGATAAAAAATGATAATGGTAATAGCAATAGCAGCTTGCTATTGCTATAAAATAAAAATAGCAGCTAATAGTCACCTAGCCACATATTCTGTACTAGGCACTGTTCTAAACGTCTCAAGCATCAACTTACTGAATCTCACAGCAAGCCTCCTGTGCTTAGCACCAGATGAAAAACTGGGGCACAGAAAAGTTGGGAAACTTCTGAATAAGGACTGAGGTTGGGACGCATGGCCCAGAAGATCAGCTACAGATTCAGGACCCTTCACGGCTACAGATTCAGGACCCTTCACGGCTACCCTCCACTGCTTCCTCCAACCGCAGGATGGGATGGCCCTAAGAACACGGCCCAGAACACTCACCCTGAAATGCCCCAGAGCTGCTTTTCAGTTTTACTGCAGGGGGCCCACACTGGTTTCTGTTGCTTGCAACCCAAGCACCCTGATTGATAAACCAGGACTACTTACTTGGTTTCACATGTTCTGCCAGACAAGCTGGCAGCGCTTCCAAATGCTACGGGGTGGGGACAGCACATAAACATTTCAGGAGGTAGAGTCAGTGGTCCGAGCATTTGGGGGCAGCCTGCATCTGCAAGAGCGGCCATCTTTCTGTCTGGAGAAGAAAACGCAACGGGAGACAGACAGCAGGAGGCCCACCCCCAGAGGGCTTCTGCTGGCATTTTGGGTGGAACAATGTCACTGTACCGATCCTCTGCATTGAGGTACACTCAATATACCCTTGGCCCCCAGATCCTGAACTCCTGCAGTGCCCCCCCCTTCACTGCGAGACCAGTCCACCGGCATGTGTTCTGAATGCCTCCTGGGGGGTGGTACCCAGCGGCTGCATCCCTGACCCATACACCAAATCCCTGTGTCTGGCAGCCCCTATCAAGCATTTCCTAGTTTAGATTCTGACCTTAGGCTGGGTTCTTTGATTTTCTATTAGCTTAATACAAGCTAATTAATTATTTTCTATTAGCTTTAATTACTTATTAACATCCACAGAGCCTTTGCTCCAAGCTAGCATGAGTTAATATATATATTATTATAATATAACACATATTATAATAAATTAATGTAGGCACTGCTGGCCCAGATCTGACACCTTATATGGGCACTGTGAATATCTGCTGAGTAACAAATTTAAAAAATCATGTCTATAAATAAATAAGGTCCCTAGAAAACAAAAAACTTGGGAAACAGGCGCATGAAAGTAAACACCAACTCTCTGCCCAGAATTTCTACACCTTACACCCTCCCGACAACACTAAGGTTAATTAAGAGCAAAGGCCAGAATCAAACTCCCCGTGTTTCAATCTCACCTCTGCTGTGAATAACTATATATGGGGGGGGATAACTACATATGGGGAGGCAGTGGTTAACACAATTAACCACCGCGCACCAGGAAAATGGGGACGCAGTGGGACCTAGGCCGTACGGTTGTTGTAAAATGTGTTCACCCAGTCGTACAACAAGTGCTCCGTAAAAATGAGCTGTTAGCATGATCACCATCAGCACCGTTGTTCTTCCGTCTCCACAACCAAAACAATGGGAGGTCACTCTGCCAGTGCAGCATACGTGTCCTGTGATTTCCTACCTCTGACGCCTAAACTACTTTTTCTCTTTGTTGTTGACCTTGGATTTTAGCCAACAAAACAGTTTGCTTTGGGTTATCTAAAAGTTATTTCTGACCCTTAGAATCAAGCATTGCAATGTAACACCACGTCCAGTCATTCGAGATGTCAACCACACATCTGTGGCACAGAATAAAGGTACAAAGAGGTGGCATTCGAACTGTACAAAGAGGTTTCCCTCCACATACTCAATGATGAACCTGACCCCCTCACAACCAACCCCATCCCCTGCGATATGAACAAGTCGTTTGAATAGAGCAGATGTCCAGCATTCCACCTCATGAGCTCTTGCTCTGATATGAACGTGAGATGGGAATTGAGCATATGCTACTCCCTCAGGCAGGCTCGGTTCAACACCATGGAGCAGCTCACCACTCTGGGTAGCATTCCGTTGTTCCCAAGACACACACTTTTCATACAACACGGCCTCTACAGGCAAACCAACCCCTTTGGGAGGTTCTTATCAGAATGAAGAACACAGGTTCTGCATCCTGGGGCGAGGGTGAACTGGCTGTATGAGAGACAGTGTAATACTGACTTTTTTTGGTCCCCCTAATGCCCATTCTCCCTTTTTAAATAATTGAACTCCTACATTTTAGCCAGGTAGATGGCTGATGCGAGCAAAGACTAATTTTTCCAGCCTCTCTTGCAGCCAGATGTGGTCATATTCAGACCAATGGCATGGAAGTGGGAGAGGCTGTACTGCTTCTGAATGACCCTTTCAAAGTGTCACAGAATACAGGAGCTCTGGACTTCCAGTCGAGATGGTGGCAGAGGTAGACACAGCTCGCCTCCTCGCACAACCACATCAAAATTACAACTAAAATATAGAACCACCATCACTCAGAACCTTCAGAAATTGAGTTGAATGGAAGTCTGACAACCACAGAATTAAAGAAACCACATTTACCCAGACTGGTAGGAGGCGCAAAGAGAGGCAATGGGCTGGTCCCACATCCACATGTGGTGGATAAAAATTCAGGAGAGGTATCTCCGGGGTGAGGAGTTCCAGCCACACACCAGGTCCCCCAGCTTAGGGTTCCAGTCCCAGGAAGAGAAGTCCCCATAACTTCTCAGTGGGGACTGAGTCAGTGGAAGAAACTTCCGGAGTTCCAAGCAGTTCCCCTTCAAGAACCCACACATGGACTTACTCAGACTGACTTTCTCTGAGCTCCACCGCTGGGGCAGCAGCTTGAAAGACACCAGTGGCACACAGGGAGGACCTGAAGTGTCTGGCATCAAGGCAAGAACTGGGGGACAGTTTTCTCTCAGACAGAAAGGCAAGCAGAGACCACAGTCCCTTTGTGAACAGTCCCCTCACAGAGCCACAGAGCCAGCAGGTCAATGCAATATCTGAGACTCCATCAACTTGGCTAACAACACTGTTTGTCTAGCCCTGGAGATCCCAACTTACAGCCACCTAAACTATTAACTGTGACTTTCCCATATGAATGGCTGGTCTTGGCGCACGCTTTACAACTTCCTAAATCTTGTCAAACAAGCAACAGCTGGCCTCAGTGGAGCCCCAGGCCCCCATACCTTTTGCTAAGTAGCCCCAGGTCTGGCACTAGTAGCAGCCAGCCTAGATTCACAGTTTGGCTTTACCTGGATATCTCTAAGCCAAGCACAAGTAGCAGACAACACAGACTACTTTGTAGCTCATGCGGGTGGCCCCAGGCAGAACACAGATGGGGGCTGACCTTGGCCTGCACTACCGGGGAAATTCTAGAGCCTGAACACCCAGTGGAGTGGACAACTGCAGACCACATCAGAGCACCACTATCCTGCCCCTGTACAGCTGATCCTCCACAGAGGGCAGAGGTTTGTGGTCAGTGATCACAGCCAGTCCTTGCAGCTGACTGACCTGGGTAAATCCCTCCCACTGATCTGCAGATAGCAATCAAGGCTCCACTACAAGAGGAGGGTGTACTCAGCCCACACAAACAGCACACCACAGCTACCCAGCTTGAGTGATAGGGGAGGCTGTGCCACTGGACCCTACAGGACACCTACTACATTAGGCCATGCTACCAAGGCATGGGGTCAAAGCAGCTCTACCTAATACAAAGAAACAAACACAGGGAGGCTGCCACAATAAGGAGACAAAGAAACATGGCCCAAATGAAAGAACAGATCAAAACTCTAGAAAAAAAACTAAACGAAATGGGAGATAAGCCATCTATCAGACACAGAGTTCAAAATACTGGTTACAAGGATACTCAAGGATCTTAGTATAAAAAAGATCCAGTCAGAAATGAAGAATATACTAATTGAAATAAACAATTTACAAGGAAACCACAGTAGAGTGGATAAAGCTGAGAATCAAATCAGTAATCTGAAACATAAGGAAGCAAAAAAAAACAAAAAAAAAACAAAAAAAAAAAAACCCAAAACAAAACCCAACCAATCAGAACACCAAGAAAAAAGAATCCAAAAGAAAGAGGGTAGTGTAAGCAGCCTCTGGGACAACTTCAAAAGGTCCAACATTTGTATCACAGAGGTGCCAGAAGGAGAAGAGAAAGACCAAGAACTTGGAATTCTATTTGAAAAAATAATGAAAGAAAACCTTCCTAATTTGGTGAAGGAAATAGACATGCAAGTCCAGGAAGCACAGGGTGTCCCAAACAAGATGGATGCAAACAGGCCCACTCCGAAACACATCATAAAAATTATTGGTTATTAAAATACCAATAATTAAACACAAAGACAGAATCTTAAATGCAGCAAGAAAAAAGCAGTTACCTACCTACAGGGGTGTACAGGGGTGTCCCCGTAAGACTATCAGCTGATTTCTCAAAAGAAACTCAGCAGGTTAGAAGGGGTTGGCAAGAAATATTCAGTCAGGACAAGCAGGGACCTACAGCCAAGATTGCTCTACCCAGCAAAGCTATCATTTGGAATTAAAGGACAGATAAAGAGCTTTCCAGACAAGAAAAAAAACTAAAGGAGTTCATCACCACCAAACCATTATTACATGAAATGTTAAAGGGACGTACTTAAGTTAAAGAAGATAAAACTACAAACAATAAAATGGCAAAAATTACAAACCTATCAATAATTGAATCTAAAAACAAACTAAGCAAACAAAAAGAACAGAGAATCATGGATATGCAGAGTGTTTTCATGGTTGCCACATGGGAGAGTGTGGGGGATGGGTGAAGAGGTGAGGGGATTAAGAAATACATATAGGTAGTTAGAGAATAGCCATGGGGTTGTAAAGCACAGTATAGGAAATGAAGTAGCCAAAGAACTTATATGCATGATCCATGGACATGAACAGTGGTGGAGAGATTGCCTGAGGGAGTGGTGGGTGCTGGGTGGAGGGGGGGAAAACAGGAGAAAATTGGGACAAGCGTAATAGCATAATCAATAAAAATAATTTTACAAAAGGAAACAAAAAGAATTCAGGATCTCCATTAATTTGGATGGGCAGGGGATAACCTTTATTTTCACTAATTTCTACAATTTAGCTTTTCCTTCAATTATGAATGTAGGCAAACTATAATAGTCTTCACAACACCTACGAATTTCTTCCAAGAGAAAACACAGGTTTTAAAAATAATTATATTACACATGTTACAAACATCCCAAAATAGTATTCATGCCCTTTAGTATTCTGAAAAGATGTTATTAGGCCTGTCAACTGGATTTTGCCAAACTACATTACAAACTTGTTACCTTAATATTTGAAACACTATACTTCAACACAATTGGTTTACCTTGTAATCCCATGTGTTTTATTAATTTAAAATTATGATTGTGTGAAGTGGATGTTAGAGTCCATGGTACACAAATATTAAGAACCTCTGTTTTGCAGGGTTGGGCTGGGGTGGGAGTAAAAGGCAGAAAACTGTAGTTGAACAACAATTAAAATTTTAAAAATGGCAAAAAATGGAAAAACAAAACAAACAAACAAAAAAGAACCTCTGTTTTCTTTTTCAAAGAGTTAAAACATTGTTACTACATGACTCAGCAATTCCACTCTCAGGTACATTTTCAAGAAAACTGAGAAACAGGTGTATACAAAATTATTCATAATAATAAAAAAGTGGAAACAACCCAAAGGTTGATCAACTGATAATGAATAAATAAAAAGTGGTATAGCCATACAATGTAGTACCATTCAGCCATTTATAGGAATGAAGTACTGAAACATGCTACCGCAGGGATAAATCTTGAAAACATTTAGCTAACTGAAAGAAGACAGACACAAAAGGCCATATTACATTACTCAGTTAAATGAAATGTCCAGAAGAAGAAATCCACAGAGACAGAAAGTCGATTAGTGGTTGCCAGGAGCTGAGAGGAGGGAGGAATGGGGAATGAATGAGTTCAGGGTTTCTTTTTGGAATGATGCAATTTAGATAGTGATGACAGTTGTACAACCTTGTAAATGCACTAAGAAACACTGAATTGTGGACTTCTGACCAAGATGGAGGTGTAGGTAGGTAAGTTTGCCTCCCTGCACAACCAAAAGAAGGACAACAAATTTAAAATGAAAAAAATAACCAAAACTGCCAGAAAATCGAACTGTATGGAAGTCCGTCAACCAAGATTTAAAGAAGAAACATTCATCCAGCCCAGTAGAAGGGGCAAGAAAGGCAGTCGAGATGTAGAGGACTCATGGCAAGGTGGTGGCTGGAGGACCAGGGCATGCAAGGCAACAGCTGGCAGGGCAGGCAGTCCCACATTTGTGTGCAGATAAACCTGGAGGAACAACTGGGGAGCAAGAGAGACCACACAATCCAGGGTTCTACTGTGGTGAAATAAAGCCTCAAAACCTCTGACTGAAAAAATCCGTGGGGGTTGAGGCAACAGGAGAAACTCCCACCCTCACAGGAGAGTTCACTGGAGGGACCCACAGGGTCCTAGAACGTATATACATCCAGCCAACTGGGAATCAGCACCAGAAGGGCCCAATTTTTTTATAGGCAGCAGAGGAAGTGACTGAAAGCCATAGGAGAGCTGAAAAAGCAGCACTGTTCCCACTTGGGCCCCTCCTCCACACACAGGGTGAGTTGCCCTGCCCTGGCTAATATCTAAGGCTCCACCCATTACTACATATCAGACACAGCCAGACAAAAAATATGGCCTAAATGAAAGAACCAATCAAAGCTCCAGAAAAAATACAACTAAGTGGTGAAGAGATAGCCAACCTTTCAGATGCACAGTTCAAAACAATGGTAATCAGAATACTCACAGAATTGGTTGAGTATGGTGGCAAAATAGAGGAAAAAGTGAAGGCTATGAAAAGTGAAATAAAAGAAAATATACAGGAAACAGCAGTGAAGGGAAGGAAGCCAGGACCCAAATCAACAATTTGGACAGAAGGAAGAAAGAAACATTCAACCAGAACAGAATGAAGAAACCAAAATTCAAAAAAAAAAATGAGGAGAGGCTTAGGAACCTCTAGGACAATTTTAAGTGTTTCAACATCTGAATCATAAGGGTACAAGAAGAAGAAGAGGAAAAGCAAGATATTGAAAACTTATTTGAAAAAATAATGAAGGAGAACTTCCCCAATCTGGCAAAAGAAATAGACTTCCAGGAAGTCCAGGAAGCTCAGAGAGTCCCAAAGAAGTTGGACCCAAGGAAGCACACACCAAGGCACATCATAATTATACTACCCAAGATTAAAGATAAGGAGAGAATCTTAAAAGCAGCATGAGAAAATGAGACCATTTCCTACAAAGGAGTTCCCATAAGACTATCAGCTGATTTCTCAAAAGAAACCCTGCAGGCAAGAAGGGGCTGGAAAGAAGTATTCCAAGTCATGAAAGGCAAGGACCTCCATCCGAGATGACTCTATCCAGAAAAGCTATCATTTAGAATGAAAGTGAAGATAAAGTGCCTCCCAGATAAGGTGAAGTTAAAGGAGTTCATCATCATCAAGCCCTTATTATATGACATGTTAAAGGGAATTATCTAAGAAAAAGATAAATACAAACAATAAAGTGACAACAAACTCACAACTAACTATCAATAACCAAACCTAAAACAACAAAAAAGAACTAAGCAAACCACTAGAACAGGAACAGAATCACAGAAGTGGAGATCACATGGAGGGTTATCAGCAGGAAGAGGGATGAGGGAGAATCATGATGGTAAATGGTACAGGGAATAAGAAGCATAAATGGTAGGTACAAAACAGACAGGGGGAGGTTAAGAATCATATAGGAAATGGAGGAACCAAAGAACTTACATGTATGACTGACCCATGGACATGAACTAAGGTGGGGGAATGATGGTGGGAGAGGGAGTACAGGACAAAGGGGAATAAAGGTGAGAAAAAATGGGACATCTGTAGCGGCATAATCAATAAATTTAAAACAAAAACCACTGAATTGTATACTTCCAAAGGGTAAATTTTATGGTATATGGATTATCTCCAAAAAGAGAGAGAGAAAGAGAACTCTTGCTATAGCAAGAAAGGGCAAGGTACCCTCTTCTCTCACATCCTCCCTTCCCACGGATAATGGTGGGGAGTCACTCAGGACCCTGCAGACGAGGCCAACACCCCCGCAATGGCGAACAAGACGGCAAGATCCTGGATCCCAACACTCATCAGCCCTGGGCTGCTCACTCTCAAAGTGCTTCACGAGAGAGAAATCGACTGCGGTCTCACTCACACCACTGCTCTTCTCTGTCTGGTACAGCAGCCAAACCTGTGTTCAGCTCATACCTGACATCCTCCTAAGAAAAGGTTAAAGGTGATCTGATGCCAGTTTTTAGTTATCCAATGACAGCTGAAGGAGATGAACTCTTCCGCCCCCACATTCTCGAGTTTCTCCTCTCCTGCAGGAGAGCAGAGTCCAGCCGCCTCTGTCTTCATGTGAGTTTGGTGATTCCTGCACTCTGCACTGAGAGGCCCACTGTGGCTGTAGGAGAGAAGACAGCAACCTGGGAGATGGTTTCCAACTGCAGGACCCTTGATGGATGGCAGAGATTCAGAATGGTGTCAGCAGGGTGGGACAGTTCCTTGGAAGTATTCAAATAACCAAGAGTTAAACACTTGACCTTAGCTTCCCACTCCCTGGCCTCCTTAAAGGAATAACAGGTTAATTTGAAAATATGTGTTAATTGCTGTACTCTAGTTAACATGGCAAAGTTTTTAATGCTAGGAGATGTACCATTTCAACTGGCCCCAAGACTCCAAAAGGAAGGTCACTTTGGCACCACTGATACCAATGGGCCCATAAAAATATGGTTGAAACATGTATTTCCTTTAATCTACTAGTAAAACTTCCACTTTGAAATTTCACTACTAGGCTTTTAAAAACTGCCAGCCAGTTACTGTCCCCTGCTCCAGTTCAATGAGAGGCTGACCATAATTTTAAGTGAGCAAGCCATTCTACTTCCATCCCATTCATTTCATATGGGTCTTTTTGTCTGTTGGGTTGGTTTGGTTTTTAAGCACCTAGCATACACTGGGGATGCGAAGGGAAGAAAAAAACAACAGGCCTGGGCTTGACCTCCTGGGACTTAATGGCCCAGTGGGGAAGACAGACATTAAACACATCAAGGCAACTGTACCATGTAATTAAATATTACGATAACTGCTCTGAAGGTTTGCCAGGAAAGATAACAGGGCGGCCTAGTTTAGATTCAGGATGGTCCAGAAGGGCCTCTTAGCAGATTTGATATTAAACTGGGATCTGAGGGATGAGAAGAAGATGACTAGGAGAAAAGCCATCAGGAAAAGCATTTCAAGCACAGGGAAAAGCACATACAAAGGCTCTGAGGGAGGAAAAAAGCTTAGCTTGTTTGAGAAATAAACGAAAAACTGGCTAGTAGAGGCTGCATCATGGAGCACCCTGCAGACCACAATGAGGATTTTTACATGTTATTTTAAGTACAGGAGTGTATTAGTAGATAATTGTTATTTATCACCCACTGGTACTCATTGTCTCTTCCTACAAAACACCCTAGTTTCACCTGGGGCCCTAATTTTAGGCCACCCCCACTTTTAGGCATGAGATGTCGCTGGAGCTCTGGCCCAGACCCAGGCCTCACTGCCCATCAAGGCCTCCTGCCCTCCCCTGGTCATACTTGCACACATGACCTAAGCTGGTGCACCGTGAACTTCAGAACTTGCAGAAGGCCCCCCCCACACACAAAAGGGCTCTCTCCCTCTTCTTCCACTGGACTTGAACCTCCTATTTTGGGGCTATAATTTTTGTAATCATCTTGTAACTACCAGAGAACAATTTGAGACTGGAACTGCATATATTTGGGTTTTGTCCCTGGTTACAGACACAGAGCTTCTAAAACCCTTGGAATTTCCTGAATAAAAGGGGTCATAGGAACATCCTGTGCTGTTCATAACAAGCCCCTTTCAACCATACGTGAGTTTACACTAACGAGGTGACTTTCGGCTGAGAGGTTCTTAGAAAGTTTCAGGACTGGGGCTGGTCTCTCCACAAACCAAGGCAAGATTAAAGGGTCAGATCTGTGAGCCTGTGCCCTGGACCTACAGGAGCGGAGAGGGGCTGGTGATTGAGCTAATTACCAATGGTCAATAAGTTAATCAATCATTCTGCAAAACAAAATCTCATAAAACCCTGAACAGCCACTGTGAAGAGCTTCCAGGCCGGTGAACGCACAGAGGTGCTGTGAGTGTGGCAAGCTCAGAGAGGTCACGGCAACTCCGTCTCTCCCCGTGTACTCGGCCCTGTGCATCTCTTCCATTCAGCTGTTCCCGAGTTGTATCCTCTATAATAAAGGGCAAATGTAAGAAAAGTGTCTTCCTGACTTCTGTGAGTATTCTAGCAAATTATCAAACCTGGGGCAGGGGCAGGGCACTGGAACCAGTGGGGCCTGTGCTAACTCCAGGTAGCATCGGAATTGAATTAAATTGTAAGACACCCAGTTAGTGTTCAGAAAGTTGAAGAACTGTTGGTATGAGGAAAAAAAATCCACGCATTTGGTGTCAGAAGTGTTATGAGTAAAAACAGCTCAAAGAAACCCACTGAGAGGTTAAGAAGAAAAATTCAGTATTGGCAATAACATTACCTGAGCCCTCAATCAGGCTGCATCCAGAGATTACCCTTGGACTTCTGTTATATAAAGCCAGGGATTTCTCAATTTCTTTAAGCCAGTTTGGGTTGGGTTTTCTGTTACCTGCAAGCCTAATCTCCCGACTGCTAGAAGTAAAACCAATGAAGGGTTTACATACGGGGTATAACGTGACTTCGTTTTTATTTTTTGACAACAAAACGGAGGGAACAGGGATAGAATCGGTGAGCCTGTGAGAAGGCTGCTGTAACAGTTCCAGTGCGAGATGAGGTCATCAGAGCCCACTAACAAGAGTAACGTTTACTGCGCACATACCGTGTCATGGGAACTGAGCTAAGTGCTTCAGTTTCATGAATTAATAACCTGACAACTTCTAGAGTGTGTATAGTATTATCAATGCTATTTTTTTCAGTTCTGGGCTATGTCCCCCCAAAAGTTCAGAATGTGATCTTACTTGGAAATAGGGTTGTTGCAGATCTAATTACTTAAGTTAGAATGAGGTTACACTGGAATAAGGTGAGCCCCTCATTCAAATATGACTGGTGTGCTTATAAGAAGGCACATACGGACATAGATGTGCACACGGGGAAAATGTGTGAAGATAAAGGCAGAGACGGAGGTACATCAGCAGAAGCCAGGAAATCCCAGACCGCCACCAGAAGCTAAGGAAGAGACGTGGAACAGATCTGCTCTGTGGCCCTCTCAAGGAGCCAACCCTGCAGACACCTTGATCTCAGACTTCTGGCCTCCAGAACTGCAGGACATGGCGTTCAATCCACCCAGTTTGTGGTACTTTGTTATGGCAGCCCCAGCAAACTAATACTGCGAAGAGGAAACTAAGGACCAGAGGTAGTGTGGTCAACTGCTCCAAATTCCCTAGCCAGTGGGAAGTACTGGGTCTGTCTACCTTGGGAGGACATATTTCTAACCGTTGCCAATGATCCTCACCTGTGGGAACAACTGTCCACCCCCTCCCAGGTCTACAAAGTCCTGAGCCCTCCACGTGCCTTGTTCTCCATCTGCAGGACCAGGCAGATGAGAGTGAAAGAGAACAGCTCCGCAGGTGCAGGCCTCTGAGGAAGACCCGGAGTGGGACGATCCTGGATGGCATTCTGAGCAGAAGAAAACACTGGAGGAGGGCGGAGGCAGATCAGAATAACCTCCCCACCCCAGATGGCTGCACCGCACAATCCAGCCTCTCCCTCCGCAGCCCCAGAGAGGCAGCGCGGAGGGAGGCGGGCCTCTCGCAGGAACTGTGCAGAAGACACAGGAGTGCTCCTGGGTCCCAGATCGGGAGTCCGTGACCCACCAAGCTGACCCCATGACATTCCTCCAGCCCCCATGAACCAAGGCCCTGTCACTCTCCAGTTGTGGAGGAAAAGGAGCTCTGTCCAAACCTGTCCTTGTTATCATGAGCAAGTCTCTGCAAAGCATCTCTCGCTGAGTCTGAGCAAGGTGGTGCATGCAGCTGGCACAGGCCCAAGGCCACTGTGGCAAGCTGGGAAGGGCAGAGCCAGCCAGCTCCCTGCAATGCTGGTTCCTCCTCCGAAGAAACATTATTTCAAACACATCAGTGTTTCTAGACCAAGGCTGCAATGGGCAGCGTTAAAATCCAAGTGGAACTGAAAACCAATTAGCATTTATTTCAGGCGAGCTGTGGACCACACAGCAGGGAAGGGTGCAGGACTCTGTGTCTACACCAAATGGTACTAACAGAGGGGTGGAGAGCTGGCCCAGCACACACCAGGCCATGCGAAAATCAGGTGTTAAGTCACAGCTTGCTGCTTGTAATGTACACATTTCCCCAAAGAGCCCCCCCGCAAATATCAGAAATGCAGCAGACACTTTTCAGTTGGGGGGGGGGTGGCAACACCCAGACCTACTGAAGGCACAGTTGAAGGCAGGGCCCCTAACGTGACCTGTGGGAGACATGGCCTCTCATAAAAAGACGAAATGTGATGTCGCCAAACACGTGATGACACGGACATTGGAACACTTTCCAACTACAGTTAAGGATTTAGAAATGCAGAAACTAAGGGCTGGACAGAGACAGTCTGCCGCTTTTCTCCTCAACTTTTCATGGCTAAAATTACAAAGAAAAAATAAATTTAAATGTTTAAAACAAAAGCCAGCAGAAATACTGGAACTGACAAAATCATAATCACCATGGGACACACACACACACAATCTCTCTTCTTTTAAGAATAACATAGTTAGCCAAAAATAGGGCTAGAGAGCATTTGAATAACACAAACTAGCAAGTTGGTTCTCAAGGTTTATAATATAAAACTCTTTTTACTGCAAAACAGGTGAGAATCAGTCTTTGTAAAATATCCACTGATTGTTCCAAAAAACAGATCCTATGTTAGGAAAAGGAACATCCTAAACCTTGAAAAAAGAATCTTTCCTTTGGTTCTCAGGCCAGCGCTCAATCCACTGAGCCACACCAGCCAGGGCTAAAAGAATCTTTCCTATCACACTACTCTTACCCTACGCATCTAAACCAGAAATGAAAACAGTTTTGGAAAAGAATAAAGAGAAACCTAAGTCAATTTCTCAGGTTTTCAACCTCAGCTGCATGCCTCAGTCACCTGGGGCGTTTAATACATTCTGATGCCCAGACCTCGGCCCCAGAAAGTCTGATTTTATTGGACTCGGCATCCTATTTTCCGACGTTCCCTGAGTCTATGTGATGATATTAAGGAACTGCATTGTCGTTATGCTTTTAAAAAGAGATTTTCTCTTTCAAGAACTTTCTATTCTTTTAGCAACTTTCAAACATGTAATACAGTATTATTAACTATAGCCATGTTGCTGTATATTACATTCCCATAACTTATGTGTTTTATACTGCAAGGCTGTACCTTTTGACCCCCTTCACCCATTTTGCCCACCCCCGACCCTCACCCCTGGCAACCACCAATTTGTTCTTTGTATCTATGAGTTTAGTTTTCTTTGTATCTGTGAGCTCAGTTTTTTTAAAGATCCCACATGTAAGTGAGATCATATATTTGTCTTCTTTCACTCACTATAATGCCCTTAAAGTCCATCTATGTTGTTGACAATGGCAAGACTTCATTGTTATGGCTGAGTAATATTCCACTGTGTATATATACCATATGTTCTTTATTCATTCATCTGTTGACAGACACACTGTTTCTATATCTTGCCTACTGTAAATAATGCAGATCTTAAAGTTCTCATCACACAAGAAAAAAAAATATTTGTAACTATGTATGGAGACAGATGTCAACTAGACATTGTGGTGACATTTCACAATGTATACAAATATTGAGCTGTACTGTGCACCTGAAACTAATACAATGCTGTATGTCAATTATACCTCAATAAAACTGCTTTAACAGAATAAAAATATAAAAATAAAGAAACCCTGGCCAGTGTGGCTTGGTTGACTGGAGCGCTGTCCTGTGCACCAAAAGGTCAGAGGTCCGATTCCCTGTCGGGGTGCACACCTAGGTTGCAGGTCTGATCCCTGGTCAGGGCACGAATGGGAGGCAGCCAATCAATGTTTCTCACATTGATGTTTCTCTCTCTCCCCTTCCCTCTCTCTCTCAAATCAATAAAAAATGTACACTTGGGCATGGATAAAAAAATTAAAAATAAAAAGAGAGCTTTTCCTTTTAGAACATCCTAATGAAATATTTGTGGGTGAAATGATATAATGTAAAATACTTGCTTCAAAATAATGGGCAGGGGGCAGGCAAAGTCAGAAGACAAAGGAGCCAAGATTCGTCACGATAGGCAATAATATATGTTCTACTTCTATATGTTTGCAATTTGTTCATAATAAAAAGTAAAATGTAATAAACAAACAAACAAACAAAAAGACATAAAACCAACTTTTAAAGTTCCCCAATAGATCAGAATGTACAGGCAGGGTTACATACTTAAAATTTGTAAATACAATACTTCTGGGTTTGTTAAGACATAAATGAAAGAGAAAGATCGGAAGTCAAAACTGCTAACCAGACCTCTAGAATGGACACATGAGGAGTTCAGAATATTCTTCCTCCCAACAATCAGCAATAGAACTGACACACGAGGACACATGCGAGATCCAGAGAAACTGGGAAGGGCCCTAGCCACATCCCTGGCTGAACATGAGGCCTCAGGAGTGTGCACAGAAGTTATCAGATGGCTAGACAGAAAGCAATAGCGGTGGCAGATTCATAAACTGCTTTAATTTTGAAAATATTCCCCAGCCCACACACAGATCCAATGGCAATGGGTGGAAGCCTTATTGGCTCATATTTTCGGCACAACCTCTGGTCACGCATTAGCTGACCACTAAACCACACTGAACCAAGGGCAACCCCTAGTAAAGTAAGCCAAGTTTTATTTGTTTATTTGTTTTTCAAAAGATAAGACCAAAGACATTGGTCTCCATACCACAGGAGAGAAACTCCCAAGAACTGGCCCAGTCAAGTCATTAAATAAACACACACCACAAAACCATTCTTTAACAAAGATAACAACAAGCAATGGCCTGGGGAGGGAGGAATCAAAATCCGCAGTTGCTACAATACATGAGCTACAATGTGCAGTTTTCGGTAACGATGATGAAAACTATGAAACGCAGTGGGATCCACACTCAGGAAAAGCAGCAGTTAACAGAATTACCTTTGAGAGAGGCTGAGGGGCCAGAAGGGAGACTTCGCAAGGACTTCAAACAGCTCTGCAAGTAAGTTTACAAGCTAAAGGAAATCATGTTTAAAGAATCAGACACAAAAATAGAAAAAACAATTAATAAGGAAATCGTTAAGTTGAACATGATAATAATTTAAGTAAAACACTCATTAGAGGGGTTCAATGTCAAATTTGAAATGGCAGGAGAAAAAAAACCTGTGAGCTTAAAGATAGATGAACAAAACTTATTCAATGTGAAACTGAAGAAAACCCGAATAAAGATAAACAGACTCTTTAAGACATGTGGGATATCACAAAATGTATTACGAGGCCACTATAATCAAAACAGCCTGGTACTGGCATAAGACCAGACACATGGACCAATGAAACAGAACAGAGAGCTCAGAAATAAACCCATCTCTCTACGGTCAATTAATATTCGACAAAGGGGGCAGCAGCATAAAATGGAGCAAAAATAGCCTCTTCAACAAATGGTGTTGAGAGAGCTGGATAGCTATGTGAAAAAAAAAAAAAAATAGACTCGACCACCAACTTGCACCATGCACCAAAATAAATTTAAGGTGGGTGAATTAAAAGACTTAAAATATAAGTCATGACACCATAAAAGTCCTTCAGGAGAACAGGCAGGAAAACATCTCAGATATTCCACACAGCAACATTTTCGGTGATGTCTGCTAAACCAAGGGACATAAAGGAGAGAATAAACAAATGGCACCTCATCAAATTAAAAAGCCTCTGCATGACTAAAGAAAACAGCATTAAAATGAAAAGAGAACTATATGGGAAAACATATTTGCCAATGATACCTCAGACAAGGGTTTGATCTCCAAAATATATAAAGAACTCACATGATTCTACTCCAGGAAGACAAAAAAAAAAAAAAAAAACAATTAAAAATGGGCAAAAGACTTGAACAGACACTTCTCCAAGGAGAACATACAGAGGGCCCAGAGACATATGAAAAGATGCTCAGCATCACTAGCCATCAAAGAGATGCAAATTAAAACCACAATGAGATACCACTTCACACCAGTCAGAATGGCCATCATAAACAAATCAACAAACAAGTGTTGGAGAGGTTGTGGAGAAAAGGGAACCCTAGTGCACTGTTGGTAGAAATGCAGACTGGTGTAGCCATTGTGGAAAACAGTATGGAATTCCCTCAGAAAACTAAAAATAGAACTGCCTTTTGAAAAATAAAATTGCTGGGCCTTTTGACCCAGCAATTCCACTGCTGGGATTATACCCTGAGAACCCTGAAACACCAATCCAAAAGAACCTATGCACCCCAATGTTTATAGTAGCGTTATTTACAACAGCCAAGCACTGGAAGCAACCTAAGTGTCTATCAGGAAATGAATGGATCAAAAAACTATGGTACATTTATACAATGGAATACCACACAGCAGAGAGAAAGAAGGAGCTCCTACCCTTTGCCACAGCATGGATGTAACTGAAGAGCATTATGCTCAGTGAAATAAGCCAGGTGGTGAGGGACAAATACCATATGATCTCACTTTTAGCTAGAACATAATGAACAAAAGAAAAAAAGCAAGCAAAATATAACCAGAGATATTGAAATTAAGAACAATCTGACAGTAATCAGAGGGGAGGTGGGAGGGGATAATGGGGGAAGGGTTTTCAGGAACAACTGTAAAGGACACATGGACAAAACCAAGGGGGAGGGTAGAAGCAAGGGAGGAAAGTGGGTTTGGCTGGGGTGGGGGGAATAGTGGGGGGAAATGCAGACAACTGTAACTCGACAGCAATAAAAAAAAAAAACATGTGGGATACTGGCATAAGCAGAATGGAAGTCCCAGAAAGAGGAAAAAGGGCAGAAAAAGAAATCTGAACAAATAGCCCAAAACATCCCAGATTTGATGAAAAACAGTCTACAAGTCCAAGAAGTCCAACAAACCCTACGTAAGATAAAAAGAGATCCACACTTAGGTACAACATAGTCAAGTTGTTGAAAAATAAAAACAAGAAAATCCTTTAAATAGGAAAAGAAAAACAGCTTATTATGCACAAGGAGTATTGATGCAATCAATAGTTCTTTTCCCACTAAAAACGGAGGCCAAAATGTACCAGGTAACATATTCCAAACGCTAAAAGAAAAAAAAAATCCTATGAAACAAGAACTCCATAGTCGAGGAACATGTATGAATGACCCATGGACACGGACAACAGGGTGGGGACTGTTTGTGGGAGCAGGAGGTGGGACGAGCGGAGGAGGGTAAAGGGGGAATGATTGTGGTAACTCTAATAGAACAATAAAATATTTATTTAAAAAAATCCTTAAAAAAACTGAGGTGAAAAACAGGCATTCCCAGAGGAGGACTAAGAGAATTCACTGTTACCAGTTATGGTTTGCAAGAAATGCTACAGGAAGTCCTTTAAGCTGAAAGAACCTATGATATTAATTCCTTATGTCACCATATGGTAACTCCAAATGGCAAGAAAAAATAAAGAACAGCAGAGAAGGTAAATACATTAGTAAATAAAAACGACTCATGTTTTTTTTTCTTCTCCCAACTGATGTAAAAATGTAAGATTTCATAAACAATTATAAAGCTACTGTAGGGCCTGTAACATAATAAAAATATACTCAGTGCCCTTGCAGGGCGGCTTGGTTGGAGCATCTTCTCATACACCAAAAGGTCGGGGCACATACCAGAGGCAAAAATAATTGATGTTTCTCTCTCTCTCAAATTGATGGACATATCCTCGGGTGAGGCTTAAATATATAGTTGGCAATAATAGCAAAAGAAGAAGAAAATAAAGTTATTGTAGAGCAAAGTTTCTATATTTCTTGTGTCTTTATTGAACTGGAACTAAATTTTAGTGTTAATCTGAAGTGGATGGTGATAAATAAGAAGATGTGTATTATAATCCCTAGAGACCCACTATGAAAGTAATAGGAAAAAGTTTTTAAAAACTCAAAGGAATTAAAATAAAACATGGGAAAATATGTACTTATCAGAAAGAAGGTTATAATGACAACACAAGACATATAGAAAACAAACAATAAAATGGCAGCTGTTAATCCAAACATACCAATAATCACATCAAACATGAATATTCACTCTTATAAACTGTACAATTCAATGGTTTTTAGTATATTCACAAAGTTGTTTAACCACTCAACCACAACCTAAATTTAGAAAGTTTTCATTGACCTAAAAATAAATCAATTCTCCCGCTGTAGGTAAACACTAATCTACTTTCTGTCTACAGATTTGCTTACTCTGAACATTTCATATACATGCAATCAGACAACATATGTTCTTTTGTTTCTGGTTTCTTTTATTTTGCACGTTTTCAAGGTTCGTCATGTTGTAGTATAGATCAGTACTTTATCCCCTACTATGGCCAAATAATGTAGTATTGTGTATATAAAGGATCCAGCATAAGTAATGCCCCCTTTTTATTACAGAATCATAACCCTGTAATTCTGTAACACAACAATATCACACTCAAGCACACAATAAGATTTAAAGTGAAATGTTCAAATTAACACTATAAATGGTAAGACCCATGTTATTACCCTACCAACCACACTCAAGCAGGCGTTACTTCTGCCAGACACTGTAACTGCATTTTGTTTATCCACACATCAGTTGATAAAACATTTGGGTTGTTTGCACTTTCTGACAATTCTGAATAATGCTGCTGTGAACATTTGTGTACAAGTTATTGTGTGGACATGTTTGTATCTCTTTTGGGTATATACCTAGGGGTGGAACTGTTGAGTCATATGGTAACCCTATGTGACTGCCAAACTGCTTTCTGAAGTAGTGACACCATTTCACAATCCCACCAGCCATGCGTGAGGATTCCAATTTCCCCATATCCTTGCCAATACTTGGTATTGCCCATCTTTTTAGTTATAGCTGTCCTAGTTAGTGTGAAGTAAAATCTCATTGAGGTTTTGATTAACATTACCATAATGACTAATGAAATTAAGCATCTTTTCATATGTCTATTGGACATCTGTATGTCCTCTTTAGAGAAATGTCTACTTAGGTCCTTTGCCCATTTTTTAATACAATTTTTATTTTTGGTGTTGAGTTTTGTAAGTCCTTTATAAATTTTGGATATTAACCCTTTATCAGGTATATCATAGGCAAATATCTTTTGTTGGTGGTTTCCTTTGCAGTGTAAGAACTTTTTAGTTTGATGTAGTCCCATTTCTGTCTTTTGTTTCCCTTGCCCAAAGGGAAAAGTACCAGAAAAAAAAAAATGCTCTGAGAAGTGTCTGAACTTTTACTGTTTATGTTTTCCTCTAGAATTTATATGGTTCCACACCTTACATTTAAGTCTTTTATCCATTTTGAGTTTACTCTTATGTATGGTGTAAGAAGGTGGTCTTGTTTCACTTCTTTGCACATACTGGTCCAATTTTCCCAACACCATTCACTGAATAGACTGTCTTTACCCCATTGTATGTTCTTATTTTCTTTGTCAAATATTAACGGATCATAACAAAGTGTGCTTATTTCTGGACTCTGTATTCTGTTAAATTTATCTGTCTGTTTTTAATGCCAGTACCATGATGTTTCAATTAATATGGCCTTGTATACTTTAATATGAGGCAGCATTACTTCTCCAACTTTGTTCTTGTTTCTCAAGACTGCTGTGGCTATTCAGGGTCTTTTCTGGTTCCATATAAAATTTTGGACTGTTTGTTCCAGCTCTGTGAAATAAATAAGTGGAAGCAGATAAAACGAGTTAATATCATTAAAATCTGTACTACCTGAAGCGACATACAGATTCATTGCAATTCCTATCAAGATACCAATGACATGTTTCTTCAATTTCTTCCTTCAGTGTCTTAGAATTATCTGAATACAGGTCTTTTACATCCTTGGCTAAATTTATTTGTAGGAGCCTGGTCAAGCAGCTAAGTTGGTTAGAGCATTGACCCAACATACCAAGGTTGTGACTACAATCCCTGGTTGTGACTACGTATCCCAGGGTACGTACAAGAATCAACCAATGAATGCATAAATACATGGAACAACCCTACCCTATCCTCTCTCTCTAAAATTAATAATAATTGAATTTATTCCTAGGTTGTTTATTTTTTTGATGCAATTGTGAGATTGTTTTCTTAGTTTCCCTTTCTGATAGTTCATTATTGGTGTATAGAAATGCAACTGATGTCTAGATATTTTGTATTCTATTTTACTAAATTCATTTATCAGTTGCAGTAGCTTTTTTTTTTAATCCTCACCTGCGGGCATTTCTTCATTGCTTTTTTAGAGAGAAAGGATGGGAGAGAGAAACAATGACGTGAGAGAGAGGCATCCATTGGCTGCCTACCATACGTACCTGGACTGGGGATCAAACCTGCAACACAGGCATGTGCCCTGACTGGAATCAAACCCTCAACACTTCGGCTATGGGAGGATGGTCCAACCAACTGAGTCACACTGGCCAGGGCAGGCAGTTCTAGTAGCTTTTTAATGGAATTTTGGGGGTTCTCTATATATAGTATCACATCATCTGCAAATAATGAGTTTTATTTGTTTCCAATTTGGATGCCTTTTATTTCTTCTTCTTGTCTGATTGCTGTGGCAAGGACTTCCAGTATTATATTGACTTAGAGTGGTGAAAATGAACATTCTTATCTTGTTCCTGATCTTAAATGCTTTTACTTTTCAATCACTGAGTATGATGTTGGCTATGGGACTGTCATATATATGGCATTTATTGTGTTGAGGTATGTTCCCTCTATTCCCACTTTGCGGAAAGTTATGCTATAAATGGATGCTGGATTTTATCAAATGCTTTTCTGCATCTACTGATATAATCACGTGATTTTTTATCCTTCATTCTGTTTATGTGATGTATCACATTTATTCACTTGCAAACATTGAACCAGTCTTCCATCCCAAGAATAAATACCACTTGATCATGGTGTATGATCTTTTGAATGTATTGTTGGATCTGGTTTGCTGATATTTTGTTGAGGATTTAGCATCTACTTTCATCAGGGATGTTGGTCTATAATTTTCATTCTTTGCAGTATCTTTAGATGGTTTTGAATTAGGATATTGCAGGCCTCATAAAATAAGTGTGGCAGTTTTCCTTCCTCTTAATTTTTTGGAATAGTTTGAGAAAGACAGGTGTTTCTTCTTCTTTGAATGTTTGGAAAATTCCCCTGTGAAGCCACCTAGTCTAGAACTTTTGTTTGATGGGAATTTTCTGATTACTGTTTCAACTTCACTAAGTGTGATCTGTCAATTCAGTTCTCTCATTCTTCCTGATTCAGTTTTAGAAGACTGTACATATACTTCTAGGAATTGACACATTTTAGTCCAGTTTGTTAGCATACAGTTGTTTGTAGTATTTTCTCTTACAACCTCTTGTATTTCTGGAGTCAGTTGTTACTTCTCTTTCATTTCTGATTTCATTTATTTGGTCCTCTCTTTTTTCTTGACAAGTCTTGTTACAGCTTTGTCAATCTTGTTTATCTATTCAAAGAATCAGCTCTTGATTTCATTGATCTTTTCTATTTTTTTAAACTGTATTTCATTTATTTCTGCTCTGATCTTTATTTTCGTTCTTCTACTGACTTTGGGCTTTGTTTGCTGTTCTTTTTCTAATTCCTTTATGTGTAAAGTTGGATTCTTTTTTTTTTTTAGATTTTTATTTATTTATCTTTAGAGGGGAAGGGAAGGAGAGAGGGAGAGAAACATCAATGTATGGTTGCCCTTTGCACATCCCCTGCTGGGAGCTGGCCTGCAGGGAACCGGCCTGCAACCCAGGTATGTGCCCCGACTGGGAATCGAACCGCGATTGTCTGGTTAAAGTTGGATTCTTTATTTGAGATTTTCTTGTATCTTAAGGTAGGCCTGTAAGGCTATGAATTTCCTCCTTCGGACTTCTTTCACTGTGTCGCAGATTTGGGGTTGTTGTGTTCTCACTCTCATTTGTTTCAAGATATCTTTTGACTTCTTCCTGGATCTCAACTGTTAACTCATTCACTGTTTAGTAACATGTCTTTCAGCCTCTATGTCTTTGTGTGGTTTTCAGTTTTTTTCTTGTGACTGTTCTAGTTTCATATCATTATGGTTAGAGAAGATGCTTAATATAATTTCAATCTTCTTAAATTTACGGAAACTTGTTTTGTGTCCTACCATGTGGTCTATCCTAGAAAAATCTCCCATGTGCACTTGAATAGAATGTATATTCTGCTGCTCTGGGGTAAAATGCTCTGAAGATATCAATTAAATCCACCTGATCTAGTGTGTCATTTAAGGCTACTGTTTCCTTGTTGATGCTGATTTTCTGTCTGGAAGATCTACCCACAGATATCAGCGGCATATTAATGTCCCCTACTGTCACCATATTAACGTTGATCTCCTTAAGTTCATCAAGATTTGCATATATGTTTATAAGGGTTATATCTTCTGGATGGATTGTTCCCTTTAACATTATGTAGTGTCTTTCTTTCTTGTACTATATAGCCTTTGTTTTAAAGTCCATTTTGTCAGATACAAGTATTGCTACCCAAACTTTTTTTCCCTTTTCCATTTGCATGAAATATCTTTTCCCATCCCTTTATTTTTTAGTCTGCATTTATGTTTTTTCTGAGGTGAGTCTCTTGTAGATGTCATATATATGCATCTTGTTTTCTTATCCATTTCAACTACCCTGTTTTGGGTTGAAGCATTTAAACTGTTTGCATTTAAAGTGATTTTTAAAAAAGATTTTTTAAATTTTTATTTATTTGTACTTAGAGAGAGGGGAAGAGAGGGAGAGAAACATCAATATGTGGTTGCCTCCCATGTGCCCCCCACTGGGGACCTGGTCCACAACCAAGGCATGTGCCCTGACTGGGAATTGAACCAGTGACCCTTTGGTTCACAGCCTGCGCTCAACCCACTGAGCTACACCAGCCAGGGATAAAGTGATTTTTAATAGGTATGTATTTATTGCCATTTTATTCTTTTAACTCTGTTTCTCTCCTCCTCCTCCTCCCATTCTCCTCCCACCTGCTTCAAGAAGGCCCTTTAACATTTCTTATAATAATATATTTCTTTTAATACTGGTTAGGTGGTAACAAACTTTTTAAGCTTTTTTTAAAACTTGGAAGCTCTTTATTTCTTCTTCTATCATTTAAATGATAGCCTTGCTGGGTAAAGTAGTCTTGACTGTAGGCACTTGCTTTTCATCACTTCAAATATTTCACACCAATTCCTTCCGGCCTGAAATGTTTCTGTTGAGAAATCAGCAGTCTTATGGGAGTTCCCTTGTAGGTAACTGTCTTTCCCTTGCTCTCGTCTTTAACCTTTGGCATTTAATTATGATGCGTCTTGGTGTTGGCCTCTTTGGGTTCATCTTGTTTGGGACTCTGCACTTCCTCAGTTGGTATGTTGTTTTTCCTCACCAGGTTAGAGAAATTATTCACCAATATTTCCTCAAATAGATTCTTGATCCCTTGCTTGCTCTCTTCTCCTGGTACTTTATGATGCAGACGTCATTACACTTGGTGTTATCCTAGAGGTCCATCAAACTTTCCTTATTTAAAAACTTTTTTTCTGGTCTGATTAGATGTTTTCTGCTACCTTGTCTTCAAAATCACTGATTTCATCCTCTGTTTCACCCAGCCTGCTGTTTACTCCTTTTAATGCATTATTTTTGTTTTTCCCCCCAAATATTTTATTTATTTATTTTTAGAGAGAGGGGAAGGGAAGGAGAAAGAGTGGAAGAGAAATGTCAATGTGTGGCTGCCTCCCATGTGTCCCCTATTGGGGACCCAGCCTGCAACCCAGGCATATGCCTTGAGTGGGAATCAAACTGGTAACCGCTTGCTTCACAGGCCCGTGCTCAATCCACACCAGTCGGGCTATTCCTTCTAGCATATTCTTCATTTCGTTTATTGTATTCTTCAGTTCTGATCTGCTCCTTTTTATGGTTTCTTTTTTATATCTTGGGTAATGTAATCATGATGTGCCTTAGTGTGTTCCTCCTTGGGTCCACCTTCTTTGGGACTCTCTGAGCTCCCTGGACTTCCTGGAAGTTTATTTCCTTTGCCAGATTGGGGAAGTTTTCCTTCACTATTTGTTCAAATAAGTTTTCAATTTCTTGCTGTCATTCTTCTCCTACTGGCACCCCTATAATTCAGATATTGGAACACTTCAGGTTGTCCCAGAGAATTCTCTGCCTCTATTCATTTTTTTTGGATTCTTGTTTCTTCATTCTGATCCATTTGGATGTTTATTTCTTCCTTTTGTTCCAAACCGTTGCTTTGAATCCTGGTTTCCTTCTTGTCACTGTTGGTCCCCTGAATATTTTGCTTTATTTCATTTTGGGTATCTTTCTTTTGTTCTTTCATTTTCCAACCAAATTCAATCAGTTCTGTAAGCATTTTGATTACTAGGGCTTTAAATTCTCTATCAGATAGGTTGGCTATCTCCTCATTACTTAGCTGTGAGGTTTTGCTATGTTCTTTTACTTGGGCCATATTTCTTTGTCTTGGTGCACCTGATAAGTTGTAAGGGGCAGGGCCTTAGGTATTCACCTGGGCAGGGCAACCCTCTTTGCTGCACTGCCTGTGTGGCAGGGGCCAGAGAGAGAACAATGCAGCTTTCCCACTCATTTCTAGAACACATTCCAATAGACTCTCATGTCAGACTGAAGTATCTCCCACCCTCGCAACCCCAGCCTTAACCCACAGTCAGCTCTGAGTCTCAGTTTTCCCCATAAGTCAGTCCCCCCCACACAGCTCTGCCCAGCTTGGCAGTCAGCACTGCCCCTCAGCCGCCTCGCTGTGGTTTGTTTTTGAGTGTGCCCATGTCAGTCTAGTTGTTCTGGTTGATTTTTTCTTTAGTGCCTTGGTTGTCAGAGTTTTATGCAATTTGACTTTCTGGTGATTTTGGTTGTTTATTGATTTTTAGATTGGTTGTTATCCTCCTTTGGTTGTGTGAGGAAGCGAAGGGTTTTCTACCTATGCCTCCATCTTGGCTGGAACTCTTTTTTATGGTTTCTATGTCCTTTTTTCATGTAGTTCTCACTAGATTCCTTCAACATCCTTATAACTATTCTTTTGAACTCTTGGTAAATTACTTGCCTTTATTTCATTTAGCTCTTCTTTTTTGAGATTTTTCCTCTTCTTTCATTTGGGGCATATTTCTTTGTCTCCCCTTTTTGGTTGCCTCTTTGTGTTGGTTTCTATGTATTAGCAGACACTAGGTCTGCTATAACTCCCAGTCTTGGTAGGGTGGCCTCATGTAGCAAATTTTGGATTAAACAAGATACTTTTTAAAAGATTTTATTTATTTATTTTTAGAGAGAGGGGAAGGGAGGGAGAAAGAGGGAGAGAAACATCAGTGTATGGTTGCCTCTCATGCTCCCCCAATTAGGGACCCAGCCGCCACTCAGGCATGTGCCCTGGCTGGGAATGGAACCGGCAACCCGTAGGTTCACAGGCTGGTGCTCAATCCACTGAGCCACAGCAGCCAGGGCTAAACACGATACTTTTAAGTAGCTCATGAGTCACAGAAAAAATCACAAGGAAAACAGAAAATACTTTGAACTGGATGAAACAAAAATACAACATATCAAAATTTATGGGATGCAGTTAAAGCAATATTAAGAAGGAAATTTATAGCTTTAAATGCCTGTTAGAAAAGTAAGATTTCAAACCAATAACTTAAGCTTTCACTTGAGGAGCAAACTAAAGTCAGAACAAGAAGAAAATATTACAGGAAGGAGAAGAAATCAATGAAATTAAAAACTAACAATAAAGAAAAGTCACTTAAACTAAAAGCTGGTTCTTGTTGAAGAGACCAACAAAGTAAACAAATCTTTAGTTAGACTAACTGAAAAGAAAAGAGAGTGAAGAAATTAGTAATTATTTTTAAAGCAGGTCCTGACCCTGCACACAGGAGGACAAAGTCTATAAAGCCAGGAGATGATCAGTTAACCACCTCTGCAACACCTTACCTACGTCTGGACTTCCTGTTCTGTATGAAAAAACAAAACCAAAAACAAAAACAGCCAGATTCTTGAAGCTGACAGTCTTCAGACGTGGCCCAGAGGTTCAATGGATACAACACAAATGTTTTTAAGAGAAGCCACAGTAAGATCCTCAATTTCCACAAATTCCCCTTCTTAAAACGGATCTGGCTGTGACCTGTACTGCCTTCTCAACCGCCCATTGCTCACTGTGCCACCACCTACCTGTTCCCGTGGAGCACTAGCCCAGGGAGTGTGTAAACCTCTAGGACTCTAAACAACAGAATGCATCCAAATACTGGGCTCAGATGTCTGTAATGAATAATAAAGCTCCGTAGGCCCCTCTGTCCTTCCTGACTTATACATCCTTCTGGTAAATATAAACTTTAGTTTTAAAAACAGGATATTCTGGTTCATGTTGCACTCCCCTGAATTCAGAACAGTCAGAGCAGTATAGATTAAGTGACCCTGATATGAATAAATGAAATGTTTCACAGGACTACCAAATTTTCTGAAATGTACCAGAAAAAAATTCCCAGGAAAAAATTTATGATTTATTTCAGATTCTGTGAACTTTCTTTTATCTAGCCAATGGTTTATCTAACCATAAAATATTTATTTCCATTAGAGTCCACCTTCATCTAACCTCTTACAAAATACAGACTATTTTCTTTCTCCCACAAATAACATTTTAAAGGTACCATAAAATTATTATACATGTTAGCTCTACAATGTATAAAAAGTGAGGTTTATCAAAATTTTTTTGGGGGGGGACACAAACAAAAATATTTGAAGAAGATCAGTTTAAATTTGAGTAATCCTGGCCAACCCACCCCCTAAACTGTGGTGGCTGAGCTGCAGGAACTCAGCATAGGGCACAAATCCTCAGGGGTGGGCGGGGGAGGGAGAGTCAGACAATGAGTGGTAAAGTCAAATGTGCCAGGATCAGAGTGGACTGGGCACATCAGTCAGGCTCCACACCCCCTTTCCCTCAGCTCTGGGCCCTTAAAAGCAAAACTGCTACAAGGCAGTATTTAAAAAGGGATTTTCTAGCCCAGTGGGTCAACTCAAAAGATTCCTTTTCACCCTAGTAAAAGGGCAGTGGCCCTTCCTTCACCTCCAAGTAACTATGGGTACACACGTGTACCATGCACACAAAGACACAAAGCATTCACCATAAATTATCTCAAACTAAATCAGTGAATAATTATCCTCCTGAATATTTCCACTATTATTCAAAATTCTTCAAGGGCAGCCTTTGCTCTGAATCTGAAGCAACTTTTCAGTATGAACTATATCTAGCTGTTTCCAAACTTACTTGAAGGGCTACACACTGGTTAAACCATCATATCTAATAAAGTTCACATATCTACCAAACGTCTCCTAAAACAAGACACAGTGCACATGGCTGGGAGAGGTGTGATTTTCCAAAGAAGATCTAGACTCAGACTCCACTTTCGTTCGTTTGAAAAAGACTCTGGGGCCCCCCTATGGATAAGGCCTTAGCCTGGGCATGATCCTTGCACTTTTACCAGATGTGCATCTAATCACCCAGGACATTACTCGAAACTCAGGAAGTCAGGCCCCAAATCACAACCTTCATCAATCTGGATTACAGCCTCTGTATTTTTAACAAATCCCCCAAGCAAGTCTGTTGCTCACTTAAGTCTAAGAACCAGAACTCAGAAAAGTCTACCAAAATGGTTCTCAAACATCTGATACGTACAAATCACTTGTGGAGAATTCTGAAAATACAAATTTGAGGATGCACTAAAACTACTGTATTAGACAATCCCAACTTACAATGGTTCAACTTAGCATTTTTTGACTTTACAACACTGTGAAAGTGGTAACATTCAGTAGAAACTATACTTGGAATTTTGAATTTTAATCTTTTCCTGGATTAGCAATATGTGGTAAGATGCTCTCTTATGATGCTGGACAGCCACAGTGAGATGATTTTGCCTAACTGTAGGCTAATTTAAGTGTCTGAGCAACTTTAAGCTAGGCGAGACTAAGCTGATATTCAGTAGGGTTGGTGTATTAAATGCATTTTTGACTGACCCTGGCAGGGTGGCTCAGTTGGTTATAGCATTGCCCCAGTACGCTAAGGTTGAAGGTTTAATCCCAGTCAGGGCACATACAAGAATCAACCAATGAATGCATAAATAAATGGAACAATAAAACAGATGTTTCCCTCTCTCTCCCCACCCCCATCTCTCTTTCTCTCCCCACCTTTCTCCCACTCGAATTAATAAGTAAAAATGTTTAAATTGAATATTAAATGCATTTTGGACTTACAATATTTTCAATTTATGATGGTTTAATTGGGACATAACCCCACTCTAAGTTCAGGAGCATCTTTTTTTATAGGACTCTTTTGGTTGCAGTTTGAGAGACCCAGCTCCAACTGGCTCCAGGAAAAAAAAAAAAAAAAGCAATATTTTGGCTCATATTCCTGAAATGTTCATAGGTTATTCCAAACTGCCTTTACCCAAATAATTTACCAGGAACTAATTATTTTCACCTCCTGTCTATCCAACCCTCTGGGTGAAGAGGCACCCCCACCAGCATTAGGCTTGTGCCCCACAACTTAGCACCCGATAGCACTTCTCTCTTGGTAGCTACAGCAAAAGATGTGTTATTTTTTTCCCTCCTGTTTCTAAAAGTTCTTACTACAAAGTGTGAAAAATAATAAAAGTATAAAGAAAAAATAAAAATAATCTATAAGTATTCTACTAACTAAAGTTTTTAGAACTTTAAACTTGAAATTGTGTATATAACACACTGATTTCTTAGAATCTATTCAGCATTTTGTTATGGCTAAGTTTTCATGACAATACCCTCCCCCACCCAAAGAAACATTTTAGGCAATTTTATGATTTCTGTCCAATACTGGTTTATCTTCCTTTTTCAATGAGTTTGTTCCTGTTTTTAACCCTTACGGCAGTCACTGGGTGTTTCCGAAGAATAATATCTTTTCAATTATAGTACAATTATTAAAATCAGAAAGTGACAATGATATGATCCTGCTATCTAATGTACAGTTATCTGTTGTATAACTTACAGTTTCTCATTTGTAAGATACAGGTAAGTCAATGGCAGGCTGTATATGAGGTCTGTCCAGAAAAAGTCCAGCCATTGTTAATATCATGAGAACAGTTTGCACGACACTGATGTAACCTGGCAGCCAAGGAGAGCAGACTGGAATGCGCATGCGTGAACAATGATGACTTTGGCAGACCTTAATCAGCTCCTTAAAAAGTTAGAAAACATGGACCCCAACACCAAAAGGTCTTCATGAATAGAGAAGAATGGTCATGGTGCATTATCTGCTTACAAGCAAATCTATGATTAAAAAAAGAAACATGCCCTGGCCAGGTGGCTCAGTTGGTTGGAGCATGGTCCTGTGCTCCAAAAGGTTGTGGGTTTGATTCCCTGTCAGGGCACATGTCTGAGATGCAGGTTCAATCCCCAGTCAGAAAAAACAAGAACTCAAAAAAACGAGGAGAGGCTTAGGAACCTCCAGGACGTCTTTAAACATTCCAACATTTGAATTACAGGAGTGCTAGAAGGGGAAGAGAAAGAGCAACAAGTGGAAAATTTATTTGAACAAATAATAAAGGAGAACTTTCCTAATCTGGCAAAGGAAATAGACTTCCAGGAAGTCCAGGAAGCTCAGAGAGTCCCCAAAATCTTGGACCCAAGAAGGAACACACCAAGGCACATCATCATTACATTAGCCAAGATTAAAATGAAGGAGAGAATTCTAGAAGCAGCAAGAGATAAGGGGACAGTCACCTACAAAGGAGTTCCCATCAGACTGTCAACGGACTTTTCAAAAGAGACCTTACAGGCAAGAAGGGGCTGGAAAGAAGTATTCCAAGTCATGAAAGGCAAGGACGTACATCCAAGATTGCTCTATCCAGCAAAGCTTTCACTTGGAATGGAAGGACAGATAAAGTGTTTCTCAGATAAGGTCAAGTTAAAGGAGTTCATCATCACCAAGCCTTTATTATATGAAATATTAAAGCGACTTATCTAAGAAAAAGGAGATAAAAGATATAAATTGTAAAATGATAGCAAACTCACAATTATTAACAACTACACCTATAACAAAAACAAAAATGAACTAAGCAGACAGCTAGATCAGGAGTGGAGCCATAGAAATGAAGATCACCTGGAGGGTTATCAACAGGGGAGTGGGAGGCGGAGAAAGAGGGAAAAGGTACAGAGAATAAGTAGCATAGATGGTAGGCAGAAAATAGGGAGAGGGTAAGAATAGTATAGGAAATACAGAAGCCAAGGAACTTATATGTATGACCCAGGGACATGAACTAAAGGGGGGAATGTGGGTGGGAGGGGGTGTGTAGGATGGAGGGGAGTGAAGGGGGGAAAATGGGACAATTGTAACAGCATAATCAATAAAATGTAATAAAAACAAAAAATAAAAATAAATCAAATCTTTAAGAAAAATCAAATAAAGATGATGATAACTAATACTTCCTATGTACTTCCTGAGTGCTTACTATTAGGCTCAGACTAAATACTTTTAAGTAAATGTATTTATTGTTCTTAATAGCCCCTTGAGGTAGAAACCTTTATCACCCATATGTTACATGTGAAGAAACTGAGGCCCTGAGAGGTGAAGTGATAAACCCCAGGTCACACAGCTAGTGAGTGGTTGAGCTCTGAGCCCAGGCCATCTGGCCCACATTCTTAACGGGAACGTCATGATGTTTCGTATGTAAGAGGAATAATACCCTGTGCTAGGAGGGCAAAGAAGTGGGTGGTCTGCCAGGCTTCCGAGAGTCCCTGGTTTTTGAGAAGTGTGTGTGTGTCATGCTCACTGCCCTGTCAAAGCTCACTGGATGAGAGGCAGCTGTCTGGTCAAAGTCGGTCCAATCAGACCCCCTGTTCTGGGACAGACAGCCAGTCAAGTTTTTGCCAGTGCCTGGGAACTGCAGACCTTATAAAAGAAGGAGCTACAGAAAAGCCAAATGCCTGGGGAAACCCAGAGAAGGAAGCAAGGAGACAAAAGGTCGAAATGGAGAGAGAAAACTGTCGGGACCCTAGGCCTACTGATCACTACTTCAGCAGACAATGCCTCTCCCAGACTCTAGAAGGCATCCCAGAATTCTTTTGGGCTTGGGTAGATCTGACACGTTCATGTTATTTTCAACCAAAAGAACCTAGGCTAAAAGCTTCCCACCTGGCCCTCACCGGTGTGGCTCAGTTGGTTGGGTGTTGACCCGTAAAGCAAAAGGTTTGATTCCCAGTCACGGCACATTACTGGATTACAGGTTTGGTCCCTGTTGGGGTGTGTACGAGAGGCATCCGATCAGTATTTCTCTCCCTTTCTTTCTCCTTCCCTTCCCCTCTCTCTAAACATAAATTAAAAAAACAAAACTAAACTAAAAAAAGTCCACCTTCCTACCTGGCTCACTATGTGACTTCATCTCCTGCTCCTCTCACCTTCCCTTCCCTCACTCCCCTCTAGCCACACTGGCCTCCTTATATTTCTTAAAATATGCTTGCAAGGCACTGCCTCAGGGCCTTTGCATTTGCTGTGCTGTCTGAAATATCCTTTCCCAACTGTTTCCAGGCTGGCTCCTCACCTTTCAGGTCCTGACCAATGTCACCTCTTCAGAGGTCTGCTCTTATCACCTCTGCTAAAATAGCAGCCTCCATCATTCTCTAGCCTTCCCCTATTCTATTTTCTTCAGAGCACATCTCACTACTTAACATCACAATATTTACCTGTTTGTTTAGTGTCCACCTTCCCTCTAGAACATCAGCACCAAGAGAGGGAACTGTGTTCATCCTGAGCCCTTCTGTACCTTTGTACCTGTGTGCCATGTCATAGGTGTTCAGGAAATACCCGAGTGATATCTGCGTGTCTCCTGCAACCTTTATCCCTGCCTTGAGAATCAGAAAAGAACAGTAAAAGAGAAAGGAAGAATGACCAGCATTTATAGTCACATGTTGTGTAACAACAGGGACACATTCTGAGAAACACACCATTAGGTGATTTTGTGGCTGTGTGAGGATCAGAACACATGTATACAACAGGCAGTACAGCCTACTACACGCCTAGGCTGTATGGTATAGCTTCTCGCTCCTAGCCTAGACGCCTGTACACCACCTTATTGTACAAAACATGAGATTAAAACTGGCACAAGAAAAAAAATCATGTAATCAAGAGACACGGTAAATACACTATGTATCAGGCTTTTTTTTTATATAGGTAGAAAGCAAGCATTCTAAAATAATCATAAACAGTATAGTATTTTAAATACATAAACCACTAACAGGGCTGTTTATTATCAAGTTTAACATACGGTACATGATTGTATGTGCTATACTTTTATAAAGCTGTCAGGTTTGTATACACCAGCATCACCACAAACTAGTGAGCAATGCATTTTGCTAAGACCTTAATGTGGCTACAATGCCACTAGGCAATAGGAATGTTTGGCCTCAATTATAATCTTAAAGGACCATCGTTGTATATGGAGTCTGTTGTTAACCATAACATCGTTCGTTATGTGGCCCATGACTATATCTGAGTTTTTACTCTGTGCCAACCACTATTCTGAGCACTTTACATGGATCATTTAATCCTCACAAAAACCTACAGTAAGATAGAGTTAACGCACAGAGAGGTTAAGATACTTGACCAAGGCTGCCCAGTCAGGAAGAGGCAAAGCCAGCAGTCTGACGTCAGGCCTCATGGGATCCAGGTGATGGGCAACCGGTTCCACAGACCCAGCAGCTGGTTCTGGGGCTGCCCTCTCCGTGACTGGGCTTGCTCTGCTATAGCTCCTTGCTGAGCTCCCCACTGCCCCTTGCTGGACTGACTTGCTTTTTTCCATACTAATCAAGGCCCCAGAATATTGTCCACTGCTGCTTATACTCAAGTTGTGACCCTGGATACCAGCTTTTTCCTTGACTTAACCAGCCATGGGGACAGATGAGTCCTTCATGACGTTGTCACACAACGGCCACTATGGACTTAAGACTCAGAAAATTCCTGGTCCCTGCCTAAGCAGGCCAACATTGAGGGAGGCCCTGTATAATAAAAGATTTGAGGCACCCATGCCTGGTCTGTGACCACCACTGGCATTTAACATGATCACAGAAGGCTTGGCCAGGGAAATGGGGCAGGGAACAAGTCTAAAACATACAACTGTGGCAATAGGACCACTCAAAATGACTAGCACTAAATGACAACAGGGTCTTGGCCAGTGTGGCTCAGTTCACTTCACACTGTCCCACAAACCAAAAGGTCACGGGTTCAATTCTCAGTCAGGGCACATGCCTGTGTTGTGGGTTCAGTCCCCATCAGGGCACATGCAGGAGGCAACCCATTGATGGTTCTCTCCCTCTCCTTCTCCCTCCCTTCCCCTCTCTCTAGAATCAATAAAAGGAAAAAAAACTTAAAAATGACAAAAGGAAAATTTGCCAAGAAAGATGGAAAGGCTGCTAAAAATATATTAGAAATAAGGAGGCTGGTTACTGAATAAATCTACAATATTTCAAACAAGTCTCTGCTTCATCCAAATTGTGAGACAGTGAGCAAGCAAGGTCAGCTCTTTGGGCTTCAGTTTCCTCACTGTGAGTGGGGACACTACCAACCTGCTTCACTGAGTTATGGTAGGGACCTGACAGGTAAACGTTAAAACACTTATACTGGAGTCTGGCTCATCCAAGGCTTTGCAAGTTAGTTGTATATGATGGAGTATTCAATCAATATTATGAGGACAACTGGTTAACTATGGAGGAAAATATACCGTAATATTTATCTCACCTTAAATTTAAAACCAAAGCATTAAAGCAAAACAAAGTCTCAGTATGATGTTTAAAAACATAAATGTAAACATAAGGATGCAACATATAACAAAAATATTTATAAATCCTCTACAAAACAATAAGAAATTTAAAAATACTCCTCCTTGAGCTGGTGTGGCTCAGTTGGTTGGAGTGCTGTCCTGTAAACTGAAAGACTATGTTTAATTTCTGGTCAGGACACATGCCTGGGTGGCAGATTCAGTCCCCAGTAAGGGCTCGTGCGAGAGGCAGGCAACTGATGTTTCTCTCCCACAGCGATGTCTCCCTCCCTCTCCCCGTCTCTCTAAGATCAATAAGCATGTTCTCCAGTGAGGATTCAAAAAAAAACACAAAACCTCCCCTAGAAAAATTATCAAGGAAATATATGTGTATAATAAACATATCCCAGAAGACAAGTTGGCAATAAATATCACGTCTTTTTTAAAAAAATTATCAGTATTTAGAGAGAGAGAAAGGGTGGAGAGAGAAACATCAGTTTGTTGTTTCACTTATTTGTGCATTCATTGGTTGCACCTTGTTTGAGCCCTGACTGGGGATCAAACCTGCAACCTTGGTGTATCAGGACAATGCTCTAACCAACTGAGCTACCCGGCCAGGGCCTAAATATCAAAAGTCTTTACGAAATAGTTATACACTTTGTTTTAGTAACTGTACTTCCAGGACTTTGTCCTAAAAAGAAAACCCCAAAAACTACGAAGCAAAGGTTTTTGTGTGTGAGATGTTTAGAGGTATAATAATGAAAGTTGGAAACAACCAGCGTGTCTAAAAACAGGGCCTAGACAGGATGAGAAAGGTCACTAAAAAGAATGTGGCCAACCTTGACCCATGGCCACGGGAGGCTCTCCAAGATAAATTATTAAAGAAAAGTGCAGTCTGCGGAACAATAAATGTACAGCACACCTGCAAAACAAACAAGCATACGCATATATGTGAGTAATAAAGATAACACGTGAGTGCTTCTCACATGCCCCAACTTTTACATACATTAGCACAAGGAAGCCTTTCAAGCCAAGGGGTTAGGACCATCAGATAGGAAAACTGAGACATGTAGTGATTTTTTTTTTTTTAAGTAAAGGCCTAAGTCAGTACACAGAAAAATTCAGACTTGAACCCAGGCACTGGGGCTCCTGAGGCCAGGCTCTTAACCAAACACCATCTACTGCACACCCGGGAAGGCAGGGCAGACTGCAGGTCCCTCTGGGCAGGTGAGACACTGGGGGGGGGGGGGGGGGGGGGGTGCCAAGTGCCAGGGTCATGGTGGGAACGTGAACCTTACGTGCTTTACTTCACAAAAAGCTCTGTTCGAACTCTTTTACAACCACTGTGTCACTTTTGTAACTTCTGAATCAATAAAGATTTTTAAATAAAATTTTTAAACAGAAATCTAAAAAATGGATGAATATAAAATGCTGGATGAATATAAAATGCTGTCACATGACCTAAATGTAAATAGGAGCGGGAGACAATCAGCATTTTCAGTGTCACTGAAGGAGAGTGGTGAGCTGAGGTCGTGAGCTGAGGCCGTGCCAAATGCAGCACCACCTCACACACAAGCCGCATGGGGAGGGTCAGACCTCTCTGCTAGAGGACACCAAGTAAAGCCATGTGACTGGCTGAGGTATCACGTAGGACACGCGCCCCATGGGGAGTGAGCTCCCTTTACCAGTGGAGTGCTACAGGAGGAGATAAGAAGGATCTGATGGTGAGAAGACTTTCAACCCGATCAGTTAAGCGGGCTCAGGAGCTCGAAGTCCTGGGCCTATATACACCTCATCCGGCCACGTGTCAAGTTACGTATGTGTCACTCCCTGTTTTCTGACCTGTAACACTGTAATAAAAGGCGAGTCAGCATCTAGGTTAGCGGGGATGGTGGAAGAGCCACCCAAGAGAACTCGATCCCCTCTTGATTTCATAAATGTAGGGCAATGACATTTGGTGCCTGCTGGGCACAGGCTGTGTAAACATGGCGAATTAACGGCTGGGGCTGCAGTGGGAGAAAAGGGGAACGAGGTCAGACTGTGGGTCGGGCTCCCCAGGTTCCAACTCCAGTCCCAACCAGCTGATCAAGGGCTTCACTTCCCTGTGCTGCAGTTTCCTCATTTGCAAAATGGGGAATAAAAGTTTATTGTAATGAGGATTAAATGAGACATGTGTGAGCAGGACCCTCAGCTCATGTTAAAGGAGGGCTGGCTGGGACTGTTCTTACTTCCACTGAAACCTGCAGACCAAAGCTGGAATGCCCTGGAAAACCTTTCACCCTACTCACCACCCACTCCGACCAATCCGCTGGCACATTGTTGACAAGCACACTTCTCTCAAGCACACAGGCTACCACCCAGGCCTGGCACCACACCCGTCTGCTCACCCCAGCAGGGGCTGCATCCCCCACTGCCCCACTTCCATCCACTCCCACCTCCTCCATCTATGCTCCTCACAGTAGCCACAAGGAATGAATGAGACAGCACTAAGAATAAAACTCAAGCCCTTTACCAGGGTCTCAGCTCTACCCACCCTCTAACGTCCTACGATGCTCCAGCCACACTGGAAACCGCTACTCCTTGACACAGCGTACTCTTTCCTGACTCAGCACCTCTGCACTTGCTACTTCTTCCACCAGGAAGGGTCTTCCCTTTGGTCTTTTACAGCACAGGCACCTTTGTGCCAGTGCAGTCTCAGCTGACATGTCGCTACACCAGGAAAGCTCTCCCCCACACCCCCCAGCCTCCCCCACACCTCCCCAGCCTCCCCCACACCTCCCCAGCCTCCCCCACACCCCCCAGCTTCCCCCAGCCTCCCCCACACCTCCCCAGCCTCCCCCACACCTCCCCAGCTTCCCCCAGCCTCCCCCACACCCCCCCAGCTTCCCCCAGCCTCCCCCACACCCCCCCAGCTTCCCCCAGCCTCCCCCACACCTCCCCAGCCTCCTCCATACCCCCCAGCTTCCCCCAGCCTCCCCCACACCTCCCCAGCCGCCCCCAGCCTCCCCCACACCTCCCAACTGCCCCCAGCTCCCCACAGCCTCCTCCACCTTCCAGGTGTGTCTCGCTCACTATTCTGCTTTGACGACTCCATAGCATCATTCATCCCCACCCGAAATTGTTATTAATTGGTTTACTACTTCCTTTTTCTTTTGACAATCTAAGAGAAAAGAGGTCAGTACCCTTGACTAAATAGTCAAGTATTGTATGTTTTAAAAAGTCTTGTGGCACACTGGTTGAAAATCGCTAGTGTAGACAATAGTCATTTATGGCGTTAATACTACAGAATATCACAAAAAGAGACAATGGTCTTTACATGCCCTGACAGATATACACACACAGGCAGCAACACCCAGGAGAGTGCCTCCCCCCCACCACAGAAAATGTGGGTGTGAACACACCTCAAACCTGAATCTGCTCCATTCTCTAAATCCAACTACTCATTAACAGAAAACATAGGGACAGGAAAACCTGTTAAACACCATCGCAGAAATACAATCAGCCGGACACAGACTGTGGGCAACCTACAGGACAAATGACATGGCTTTTCTCAACAAATAAACTACTGAAAAAGAGGGAGGGGAAATCCACAGAGTAAACGAGACTTAACAAGCATAAGAACCAAATCCAACAGTGGACCTTGTTGGGTCCTGATCGGGAACATATCAATTCTACAAAGATATTTAGAGAAGATCTAGAATGTTAACACTAACTAGATACCACATGATGTGAAGCAATTATTGTCATTTTAATCATGACAATATTGTCGGTATGTCCTTAAAGAACCCTTACCTCGCACAGATAAACACTGAACTACTGAGTTTAAAAACAACCTAGTGGGGTGCACAGTGGTGAACTATACGTATATAAAACCAGAGTAGTCACAAGTTAGTAAGAGCTGGAGCTACTTACTTTCTCCAAAGGTGTCTGGAAGTAATTAAAGACCCAGGAAGACTGGAAAGACAGCTCATGATGACTTTCACTACCACCCGCTAATGATCGGCTCACATCTTCCTCCTGCGGCTCCATGTCACCGTGGGTAAAACCAAAAGTCCCCGCTGAGGCTCACAAGGCCCCACACGACCTGTCCCTGTTGTCTTTCTGCTCCGATTTCCCACCCAATCTCCCTCGCTCGCTCCTCTGGAGCCCTACTGACCACTCTGAAGTCCCTCCAGCATGTCAGGCACTGTCTCACCTCAGGGCCTTTCACCGGCCCTTATTTTGCCCCAAATGCTCTTCCCTCAGACCTCTTACTCCCCTCTCTCACTTCTGTTCCAATGTCATCTCATGAAAGAGGCCTTTCCTGACCACTCTGGCTAACACAGCACCACACGCTGTTAACTCTCCGTGCATCCTCCTTTGTTTTTTCCACACACGTTATTATCCCTTTCCGACTCACTACATGCCCCTCCTTTATGATCTCTCTTCCCATTTACAATGTAAGGTCCACGAGGATGGGGATTTCGTTTGTTTTGTTCATTGCTGTCTTTCTGGCTTCCGGAACCGTGCTGCACAAAACAGGTGCTCAATAAATATCTGTATAATAAATCAAAGACTCAAAGTGGGTGTCAAGTAGAGGTACCATCCTGGTGTCTGGGGGCTTCTTTAAGAGTCATTTTTAGGGGAACATTCCGAACTGGTAAAGTTGCTACTTGCCTAACCCATTTAGTCTTCTCCTTTAACTTAGTAATAAAACATGATTTTTAGTTAAGAACAAGGATATGTGAAATAAAGGATACATTTCCTAGATTCCCTTGCAACTACATATAATACTGTGACTAAGTTCTGGGCAAGATCTATAAAAGCAGAATTCTTGTGTACAACTGCCATTAAGTCTTTTAAAAAACACAGGGAACCCATGACCATCCCTCCTTTCCTGCTTGCTGGGACGTAGTGGCTGGAACCTGAGCAGCCATCCTGAATCACGAGGTGACAGGATAAGGATGGTGGAGCAAAAAGGTGGAAGGAGCCTGGGTCCCTGACAAGAGTGCCGCCCTGGCCTGCTTATTGCTGGGCCTTTATGTGAGCGAAATAAACTTCTATCTTGCTCAGACCACTGTCATTTTGTTTTATATAATTTTCTATTAAATGCCATTGAACCTAATCCTAACTGATATGCCTGAAATAAAAAAGCTATGGTGGGGAGGAGGGGCGGGCTGGGATGGGAGTAAAAGACAGAATACTGTACTTGAACAACAATTAAATAAATAAAAATTTTTAAAAGCTATAGTAGAGTGGGTGGAATGGATACAGTCACTTTTTATACAAATGCATAAAAAAGCTCATAAATTGAGAGCTGTTCCAAAGAGGAGTGAATCACACAAAGAAGTATCATGGAGGTGGGGGCAGAGTGGACGGGGGAGAGGAGACAACCAAGGGAATGATAACGCAAGATTATAAAGCTTAAATTAGCTTAAATAGGCTGCTGTCCAGGATTAGTAACCAAAGTATATAAATACCACCTACAAATCAATAACAAAAAGGAGCAAAAAGGATGAACAACTATACTAGAACAAGAAGCAAATGAAAAGATATTTGCTTCACTAGTTTTCAGGGGAATGCAAGTTAATACCACAGCATTTCATTTCATATCCATCAGATGAGCAAAAATAAAAAGTTTCACAAACCAAGTACGACAAGGATATAGAATAGCAGGAACTCTTATACATCCTTGGTGAGAATGTTTATAGAGAACAGTTTGACACTATTTTGCAAACTTCAAGATGCTCACATCCTACAACCTGTCAATCTCATGCTAGTACGTACCCCCCCCCCCAATTCTTGTCTATGCACAACCGGAAATACGTAGAACAACATTCACAGTAGCTGGAACAAAATGTCCATAGCCATGGAAATGAGTAAAACAAAAACATGATTAGTACATTAAGTCAGTGGAATATTACACAGCTGTTAAAAATTAATGGACTAGTTATACCAAATGGTTTGGATCAATACAAGTCCTAGAAGGCTATATACAGTATAATATCAGTTGAAGTTCAAAACATAATTTAAGATAAGAAATGATAAACAAAATATTTAAGATGGTGGTCACCCTGGGAGAGCAGGCCGTATCAGGGAGGAAGTACCACGCAGCACACACGGGGTCGTATCAGTCATTGGTAATGCTCCCGTTCCTGGGTGGGCAGCTGCAGTGGAGGGGACAGAGTAGTAAGGGGTTTCTACTCCATATTTTGTTCTACTGTCACATATTTATTTCAACAAGAAATATTTCCTGTAATAAACTAAAGCCATAAAGCACAGTGGTTCAGTCCACGGACTCCAGAGCCAGACCACCATGTGCATCCCACCACCCCCTCGCCATAGCAACGCTGGCAGGCCCAGTCAGTCAACTTCTCTGTGCCTGCTTCCACACCTGAAAAGGGAGGATAACAAAAGTGCCTTCTTCACGAGGCCACCATGAAGATGAACCAGCTGGTTGATAGTTCTTCTACCAGGTAAGCCCTTAATAGCTATTACTATTATCATTAATCTAACTTCAAACATCTACATGGGAGATACGAGCAATTATCTGTTCAAGGCCTGCAAATGATTCTGAGTGTTTAACTCCCAGATGTGTTCACTCCCTTGAACCCTGCAGCCAATGTACAATAAGAAGCCCGGTGCATTGCCCATCCCAGGTATTTACTAAACAGTTGATAAATGAATGCATGCTGCCTCAGTTTACCCACCACTACCTTGGCTGTCTGAACAAACTACTCCTGGATGCTTACTCGGCATGTCCCTCCTCCCCACTTCTTTCTTACTGACCCTTTGGTCAGGGTGGCAATAACCCCAGATTTAAACACTGGATTTCTGAGACTTCCTTGTACCAAGGAGTGGTCATGTCACAAAGTTCTAGCTACAGAGACACAAGCAGAAGCCCACTAGGAATTTTAGTGAAGGCTTTTGCTTCCCAACAGAGGTGGTGTCTTCTTCCCCTATAGTAGCAGTTTTCAACCAGTGTGCCACGATTATTTTTAAAATGTCCGGTACCTGACTATTTAGTTAAGGGGCACTGACCTTTCTTTCCTTAGATTGTCAAATACAAAAATGCCAACAGTTGGCCCTGGCCAGTGGCTCAGCTGGTTGGAGCACCATCCTGCACATGTAAAGGTTGTGGGCTCAATCTCATCAGGGCACACACCTAGGCTGCAGGTTTGATCCCCGGCAGAGGGGCGCACAGAAAGCAACTGACGGATGTTTCTCTCTTACATCGATGTTCCTCTTTTGCTCTTTCTCTCTCTCCCTGCCCCCACCCCCTCTCCCTGCCTCTCTCTCTAAAAAATCAATGGGCACATTCTCTGGTGAGGATTAAAAAAAAAATGCTAACAGCCAATACAATAACTGTCTGGTGTGAATGAATCAAAATTATATCTATTTCTTTTTGGTCAGATGAGCAAAAATATATATTGTTTGGAGTGCCACAGAAGTTTAATACTTAGTTTATGTGTGCCATGAAATGAAAAAGGTTGAAAATCACTGCCCTGGGGCTTCACCTCTTCCTGACTGAACAGGATCGTGGGGCTAAAGGTGAAGGAGCCGTCTTAAGGCGACAGGGCAGATAAAGAGGAGCCCGGGGCACTGGGCGGGTGGTAAAAGCTGCAATACCGCCTGCTCCTGCTGACCTCTGCGTTTCTCCTTTCCTGAGAAAATGACTGGTGTGCTAGACGGGCTCCAAAGATGGCCGCCTCCCCGAGGCTGACCTGCGTCCTCCCTCCCACACGGAATCCGGACTGACCCCATGACTCACTTTAACCAATAGAATGAGGCTGAGGTGATGTGGGGCCAGTTCTGGACTTATGCCTTCGGATGACTTAGGAAGCTGGGGGATGCCACGCCGCAAGTCCCGCTGCTGGCTGGTGAGTCAACATGGGAGAAGAGGTTCTGAGACTAAACAGACAGAGAAGGCCCAAGCCATCTCCCAGATGCCACGTGAACATTCCGGCCCCACCTACCTTCTGACTGCAGCCACTTAAGAGACCCCCAAAGCAAAACTTGCAGAAGATGAGCTTCAAGCACTGAGAGATTCATAAAAATAATAAACTGTTGTCATTTTAAGGCCTTGAGTTTTGGAGTAGGTACCTTGTTATGCAGCAACAGAGAACGGAACAGACTGCCATTGGGGTACACCACTGCACAAGCTTCAGGAAGCCAAATATAGTCTTTAAGTACCACCTAAAAAAGAAACACGCCACCCTGGCTAGTGCAGCTCAGTGCATCAAGCATGGGCCTGTGAACCAAAGGGTTGCAGGTTCAATTCCCAGTTAGGGCACATGCCTGGGTTGTGGACCAGGTCCCCAGGAGGGGGCACTTGAGAGGCAACCACATTGATGTTTCCCTCTCTCTTTCCCTTCCCCTCTCTCTAAAAATAAATAAATAAAAATTTAAAAAAAACATGCCAATTGATCACAAATGCAACAAAATCTCTTATATACTCTGATTTCCAAAGACTGTTAATATGAAGAAAACATCAGCCTTCTCTGTCACTCTTATTTCGTAAGTACCCACAATACAACTAAATGGCCTTAAGGATGATGAATCTATTAACCATTTTTGCAATTAAAAAGCACTTAAAGGAGATGGTTCAACCTTGTGCTACAGACCTAGTGAGGACCCTGAGAAGACACACCTCCTGCCTGTGCGAGGGTCATCGTTACACCAGTGACACCTCGCACTCATTCTCAGAGGCTCAGAGCTGAAGTGAACAAGGGGGCAGAGCAGGTCAGGCTCCTGCGATCTAATTAAAGAAGGGCTATCAATAAAAATAGTAATTTAGGGGGGAAACATGAGGAACACAGGACGTGCACATCAATGACAACCTCGCCCAGTACCCACGTGCACCCACACTGCTGTGTGCTGGGCAGCCACTAAAAACAGCAGATCGGTGCATTGCCTGAGAATTCAGAGGCGCTTCCACACGGCATTGCCTGTGAGAAAAGCAAAATGCTGAAAAATGAGGGTAATGTTACCCCTTATAGGGTAATGTTTTCCCCTATAGGATTATATAACCATGGAGAAAAATGTAAACAGGTACATTTAGTACTTGATTGTTCCCATGGGCGAAGAACTGTGGGACGGTGGGGGTGGGACAGCAGGTAGGAGGAAGAAAAAGCCCACGACAGGACGGTGTGAAAAAATTAAAAGGAGGCTTGCAATCAATTCATAAAAGTAATTATCATCCCCTTTTATTGAGTGCTTTCTACACACTGGACACAGTTCTAACTAGGTCACCTGATCTCATTTTAAATTCTCATTTAATGTAGGTATTAGTAATTACTTTCACTTTCCAGATAAGGAAACTGAGGCCCTGAGAAGAGAAATATTATGTCCAGAGTCTGGGCAGTGCTGGGACTTGAGCATTATGTGCAGTGGCCTCCCAGGGGGGTCAACCCCTAAACCACTGTACTTGGAGCTCAAATGCACCTCCTCTAATTCTCTGCCCATTTATCAAATGGCAGCAGGCCCCTAGGTGTGAAGATGTGTGATACACACACCTCGATCCCTCATGTTATTGGGAGAGATCCCAGAGGACCACTGACCTTGTCACATGGAGCTTGGGGAAGCCCTGCGCAGGACATTCTTACAGAACCAACCACTGACACCCGGAGCCAGAAAACTGCTGAGAAGTGTCGGCTATTACACAGCAAGACTCTTTTCAAGTTCACCACTTAATTAAAACCTGTTCGGCCCCAGAACAAGAATTATTGCCTGTGAACGCAGGGAAGACCAATAAACTGTGCCTGGCCAGTTAATTCTTATTTCCAAGGCATTCCCTGGCCTCCCCACCACGGGAAGACCAAGCGAGGCCTGGTGGTAAAGTCGGCCTTCCGCACACACAGGATGTATGTCTACGAGTGGTGTCTCTGCCAAAGCCTTCCCCACCCAATCCACCTGCACGCATCTTCTACCCTCACTAGCACCGCGGCTGTGTGTTCCATGACACGCACACCCAGGCTGTCCTGACGAGCCAGTGCCAGGGCCTGGACTGTGAAGACTGAAGGGGCTGGAAGGCCAGATGCTGCAGGAAGGCCCAAGAACCTGCTGGCTGACCAAAAAGAAGGTGCATGCACGCCACACATTTCTGGATATTCTGACATCCTACTCAAACCCCGGATGGGAGAGCTGCCCGTCCTTTGGCAACGCTGCACCTGCGCCTGATGTCATACATTCACTCGTGAAAGAATTTACCCCACACCTACCTACCACATGCCAGAACTGCTCTACAAGGACAGAGACGGAAGTCCCTGTGCTCTCATGGAGCCAACAGTTGGGGGCTGGGGGGACAGGCAGTAAACAAATGAATATGTCAAGTGGGAATCAATACTATAAAGAAAAATAAAGCACAGTAAGTAGCTAGAGAGTGACGAAGAAGGTGCTATTTAAGGACAAAGGCCTCACAGAGAAGGTGACATTTAAGCAGAGACCTGGATAGGGAGCTGTGGGGATACTGGGGCAAGTGTTTCAGGCAGAGGGAACAGCCAGGGCAAAGGCCCCGAGAGAGGAAGGGCAGGAGGCCGGTGTAGCTGGAGTACAGCCAGCAGCAGCTGAGAAGTCTGAGGGGAGGCAGGCAAGGGGGCTGGGGGCTGAGGTGGGGGCACAGGGGCGGCAGGTGCTGAGCACCACTCCACGCCCAGGGCCTTCACATGTATTAGAAAGGTGAGTGGGTACTGCTCCTACTTCCCATTCGTCGGATGAAGAAACAGGCCTGGAGAGGGAAAGGAACTCACCTGAGACCACTCGGCTTGTGTGGACCACGCTGGGATGCCCCCCAACACGTGGCACCGAAGTTCAGACCCCACAGGAGACCAACGCTCACCCCTTCCTTTCAGGGAGGAACGGCCTCCATGTCCTTCTCCCTCCCTAACACTCTGCCCACCCTTTCTTCACAGTGTGCAGCAGACAGGTAAATATTTCACGGGAGAGGCAGGAGGGAAAAAAAGAAGACAACAAAGCCAGTAGTCTAACTCCCGAGAAGACGAAACAGCATTAACTTTGTCTACTTCACAGGTCACTACCAAACTTAGCAAACACCACTCACTCACCTACAAGACGTCCCAACAGAGCCCCACTCACAAAGCAGGCAGGCGACTGAGAGGAGTTCCAGGCACTCAGGTGTACTGGCAGGTCTTCTCCGGGCAAAGTATACCTGCCTGAGCGCTGCAGCCTGCCTTTGGCCTTGGTGGTGCCTCCCCCAGCCCGCGTGCGTGTGTGGAATGCGGAAATGGGAACCTGCCGTGCCAGCTACTAACAGCGACTTATTCAGCAGCCACAAGAACCTGCCAGCCCCCGGAGTTCCCCAAAAGATGGCTGGCTGATGTTCGTGAACGGGCGCCTTCTCAAAGAGGTTGTTTTGCCAACAGTCCCTTTGGGGGAGGGAAATAAAAGGATTCCTTACTCATCAGACACGTGGTCTGAGGAGCCTGAATGGGCTTAAGAGAAAGCTCACAGGTAACAAAGAGGGCTTGCCTGTTACCTCCAATCCAGGAATGGGCCACCTGTTCGCTGACGCAGCCGGGGCTGGATCTGTGCCCACAGCATCCCCAGCCCTGGGCCTGTGCCCGCCTGCTTTGTTCACAACTTCATGATCCAAAGATGGGCTCCTTTCCCTGTGCAGACAGGGAGCTAGCTCGAAGAGGCAGCCACGCAGTTTAATGATTAAGCATGGCCACTGGACTCCGGGGCCAGCTCCGGAAGCACAACTGAACGGCTGAGCCTAATAATGACAACCCAAAGCCAAGAGCTGCACTGCACAAGGCACTATTCTAAGCCCTTCATAGGAATTCTCTCCCCTAGTCCACTTAGCTACCCTCTAAGTAGGTGCTATTATCATTCGTGTTTCACTGATGAGAAAGCTCAGGAACAGGTAAGTCACGAGCCAGGAAGTCGCACAGCCAGAAAGTGGGAAAGTGGAGCGTTAACCCACCCCTTCACTAGATCTCCTCTCAAGAGAAACTGGTCCTCCCCACTGGGCCTCAGTTTCCTCATCTGTAACATGAGGTGAGTATGAGAAGCCAGTGAGATCTTTATGGTGAGCGCTTAGCCCCAACCCACAAGAATGCTCTGTAACTCTCAGCTGCAGTTATCACATGCCGACCTCACATTCAATCAGGTTCAGCTTATCCCTTCAAAATGGGGACAATCCATTGTCATGGAGTTTAAATTCTGGGCAGCTATAGGGAAATAAGTTAAGAAAACTGCCATTCTTTTCATCTACAAAAAAGTATATACGACCTATCTATTCCGAGTCAGGCTCTAAGACACAGTACACAAAAACCGGCACAGACCCCGCCCTCAGAGCTTACAGTCAGCTGTCTGGGAACAAACCGGCACAAAACAGCAAAAGAACAGCAGAGTGTCCTGGTGCTGTGTCCGGGTGGTGTGACCGCTGTGGGCCAGGCACCGCACAACGTTCTAAGTGCTTTACAAACATGAATGCACTGAACCCTCCCAACGGCCTAGGAGGGCAGTACTGCTACCAGCTTCACTTTATGGATTTGGAAACTGAGACACTGCAAGGCTAAGTAGCCCGCCCAAGGTCAAACAGGGGGCTGAGATGGACCCAGAACTTGCATCCAGGTGGTCTGGCACCAGAGCCCACACTCCATGCCTCAGTCCTCCTGCAGTCTTACAAGGCAACAACTTAACACTCTATCCACAAGCAGCAGCAACAGGCACACACAGGAAATTTCAGCCTGCAACATGGACGGTCACTTTCATAGGTTGTTGAGAGGAGAGAGCAGGATTATAACATCGTATTTAATTATTCAATTAAGTCATTTAGTATACTAATAAACTGGGTTGAACTCAGAGGAAGAAAGAGTAAAAATTGGGAGAATATCAATAATTTAATATTTGAAGACTAACACCATCCTACTGGCAGAAAGTGGCAGTGATCTGAAATGACTTCTCAGGAAAGTGAAAGAAGTACCAAAGCAGAATGGCAGGCAAACACCAGGAAGAGTAAAATCATGACCACAGAAGTATACAACTTTAACACAGACAATGAAGGCATTGAAATTGTTGATGATTTTGCTTACCTTGGCCCAGTCATCCATTCAAATGGAGACGGCAGCCAAGAAATCCAGAGAAGGCTGAAACTCGAAAGAGCAGCAATGGGAGAATTAGGGAGAGAGATCACTAAGAGCAAAGATACGTCATTAAAAACCAACATTACGATCACACACACACCCTCATATTCCCAATTACTATGAATGGAGGTTAAAGTCAGACAGTGAAGAAAGTTGACGAGAAAAAAAGTACTTCCTTTGAAATGATGTGTCAGAGGAGGGCCCTACAGCTTCCCTGGATCACCAGAAAAACAAACAAATGGGACCTGGAGCAAATTGAGCCTGAAATGTTGCTACAGGCCAAAATGACAAAACTGAAGCCGTTCTACCTCAGGCTCATCATGAGAAGGCAGGGCTCCTTGGAAAAGACAATAAGGTTGGGGGGGGGGGAGGCATCAGGAAAAGAGGATGACCAATTATGGACAATTATGGAGATGAATGGACTCCATACAGAAGCCATAGGCATGAGTCTACAGCGGCTGCGCAGGGCTGCTGAGGGCAGGGTGCTGTGAACAGCACTCAGTCACTGGGTCACCAGGAGGCAGAGCCAACTCAACAGCACGTACCACACACAGTGCAGCTGACTCTTTCTTTTGAGAATAATTAATTTACTGATTGATTTTAGAGAGAGAGGAAGAGAAAGGGAGAGAGGAAAGGAGGAAGAGAGAAGGAAACACTGATTTGTTGTTCCACTTATTTATGCCTTCATTAGTTGATTCTCCCACGTGCCCTGACTGGAGAGCAAATCCACCACGTGATGTACTGGGACAGCACTCCAACCAACTGAACTATCCAGTCACGGCAACACAGCTGATTCGAACGATATGGATCTGAACTACGTGGGCCACTTGTACGTGGGTTTTTTTTCCCCTCATTCAATACCGTAAATGCATTTTCTCTTCCTCATAATTTTCTTAAATTTCTTTTCTCTAGCTTACTTTACTGTAAGAATATAGCATATAATACATACAAAGTATGTGTTAATTGACTGTTTATGTTATCAGGAGGTCAACAGTAGGCTATTAGTAAAGTTTGGGGAGTCAAAAGCTCTATGTAGATGTTGGACTGTGAGGTGAGGGGCAGCACCCCTAACCCCCGAGTTGTTCAGGGGTCAGTGTTAACAGCAGAGGCCACGTTCTTGAGCATTTCCCACGTGCCAGCGAAGGGCGGCAGGCACTCAAGCTTCATCCATTCCCTTCATCTACACAGGCATCCTGTGAGGCAGTCCTCCGAGGGGAAGCCAAGCCTCTGAGAGGGACACCTTGCGCAGGAGTTGGTCAGGGGCAGAGAGGGGGCGACAGGCGTTTCTGAGCTCGGTGAATGCTCTCAAACGCCACGCACACTGTCCCTCACACGGCCGCCTTGTCATCTGGCTTGAGTTTACCTGAATTTTCAGACGAAAGGTAAACATGATTTGAGAACAACAACAACAACAAAAAAGCCATGTCTTGATTCAGGTAATTACAAAACACAGTAGGTAAGTATGATGACACAAAAGTGGACGGCTATAACGTTCCCACTTTGTTTCACTAACTTTGGCGGCATATCCAATGTCTGCCTACCCAACAGCCATCCCCCTCTCCCGGTTCATTCCCAATAGTGATGTAATTTTATTCCTGTAGCCACTTTCCGCCCAGCTGTCATGTGCTTCCGGTGAGGAGGGGTCCATGCCCAGCAACAAAGGAAATGAAACCCTGACTGGCCCCCGCCTGTGACCTGCCCACGCATGGTCATGTGCCACAATGCTGGCCAATGAGGTATAAAGGGAACCTGGGAGGCAGGGCACCTAGAGGGTTTCCTCTCTTGAAAGACTAACATGGTGAGTGGGAGATGCCCTCTTTCTGCTGCTGGAGGTGACAACTAGAGCTGTGGCTGTCATCCTGCGGCCACGAGGGGCATCTATGGCCACAGGCACACTTGAGGCAGAGACACCAGCTATGGCAGAGTTGACGGAGAGCACTAGCCCACAGGCATTGTAAAATTGCTTAATTAATCAATCCTGGTGCTACCTACCTGTAAGTTTGTTGCATGAGTTCACAGTGCTGGTTTCAGGCAAATTTCCGCTGGGTTTCTATTGTAGCAGGTCAGTGGTTCTCTCAAAATGTGCTCCTAGGCCCAGGAGTACCAGTATCACCTGGAAACTTGTTAGAAATCCAAATTCTTAAGCCAGACTGACTGAATCAAAAACTCCTGGTAGGGCCTGGCACTCTGTGTCCTAACAAGACCTCCCGGGGATTCCAATGTTGGATCAGGTTTGAGGACCACCGCAGAAGCACACAGCAATGAAGGGCTCAGAGTGAGACCTCTGGAGTCAGGCTCCCTGGATCCAAATCCTGTCACCACCACTGTCTAGCTATGTGACCTTGGGCAAGTTATTTAAATTTAGTTGTCTCATCTGCAAAAGGGGGATAACAAGAATACTCATCAGGCCCAGGCTGGCTCCGTGGATTGAGTGCCGTCCTGCAAACCAAAGGATCGCAGGTTCGATTCCCAGTCAAGTCACATGCCTGGGTTGGGGGCCAGGCTCCCAGTTAGGGGCGCATGAGAGGCAGCCACACAATGATGTTTCTCTCCCTTTCTTTCTCCCTCTCTTCCCCTCTCTCCATAAATAAATACATAAAATCTTAAAAAAAAAACACGTATCTTATAGGGTTGCGGGGAGGCTTAAACGAGTCACTTCCTGGGAAGCCCTGGCACAATGCCAGCACACAGTAAATGCTACGTAAATCACCTGTTGATGTTACTGTTGTTTACCAACCAACACGACCTCCTGACTGAGCTCCCCAAAACGGCACCTGTAACTCCTTGCTGTTGTTTTGCCCCTCGAGGGACCCAGCCCAGTGTCCTGGTTCTAGAGACACGGGAGCCTCTGGTCAGCCCAGGAGTGGTGCGACCCGTGGGAGGTGCCGAAGGCCTTCTCCCCAGTCCAGATCATCACCCCTCAGACTTCTACCCACAGCCGGAGCCTCCGCGGTCCCGCAGACACTTCCGTGGGCAGTCCAAGCTGGGCGCTCTTCTGGCTACTACGCCCAGTTACTGATCCAGAATGCCTGACCCCGGAGAGCACCCCATCACATGAAATCATGCTGAACACTGACAACAGTCCAGGGGTGCCCCTCCCTCTGGAGCCATCTGAGATTTCAAAACTGGTGGCCCCAAGATGCCAAAAGCCAAAGAATGACTAATGCCACCCTAGGTAAGGTCCCAATAGCAAGAAACAGACTCTTGTCAGCCTTAACAGCAACTCTAAGCACAGAGCTGTGGGTGGGGCAGGGGTCTTGCACTCACTGGTGTCACTGACGCTGTGGGGCCAGTCACCTACAGAGAAGTGTGGGACGCAGGAAAGGGCTCTCACCGCCCACCCCTGGGGCAAGGAAGGATTGGTAAGATTCCTCAGGCTCCCGAATGGGAGCTCTTAGGCTGGACTTCATAAAATGGACTTCTGTGGACTTCTTGACCCACAAAAAAGCAATTTCACATGGTTTAACCTAATGCAAGCCCCGAAACTCACTCAAACAATACAATGTCAAGGACCTAGTCACCGGGAAGAACTTGAGATAGTGGTAGTCTCTGGGGAAGAGAACTATCACACGTGTGTGGTCATTATTCAAATTTAATGAAACTCAGTAACTCAATCAACCCTATAATATCTTCCCATCTCAGAAAAACAAACAAACCTGTACTGGATCCCGAGTGATCTGTAAACCTGTCACCTCACTGTCCGCATCCCCTCCTCCTCTTTCCTCCTTCACTTTGCTCCCGTCACATGGGCCTCCCTGGGAGCTCCTACTTCTTACCATGGTCTCAGGGCCTTTGCACTGGCTGCTCCCTCCGGTTCAGACACCCCTGCTGCTCAAACACAGTCTCACCTCCTTTGTACTCATGCCACCTCCCCAGGGAGGCCATCCCTGGCTGCCCAGGCTAAAGTTTTAACACCTCTATCCCTATATCTCATATCCCTTTCCCTGCTTAATATCTTCCACTTAGCACTTATAATCACCTAACACAGTATATGTTTTACTTATGTTGTTCACCCATCTGAATCCTCCACTTAAATGAGAGTCCCATTTACACAGCATTGTCTGCTTTGTTCACTGCTATATCCCTAGTACCTAGAAGAGTGCTCAGCTTGGAGGATACCTGAAATTTAAAAATCAAAGGCAGCCCTGGATGGTGTGGTTCAGTGGATTGAGTGCCAGCCTGCAAACCAAAGGGTCACAGGTCTGATTCCCAGTCAGGGCACTTGCCTGGGTTGCAGCCAGGTCCCCAGGGAGGGGCATACAAGAGGCAACCGCACGCTGATGTTTCCTTCCTTGTCTTTCTCCCTCCCTCCCCCTCTCTCTAAAAATAAATAAAAAAATAAAATCTTTAAAAATCCAGTGCAGCATGAGTATTTGAAGCTTGCTGCCCACAGATCCAACATGTACAGCTCCACACTGCAAACACTGAAAAAAGTCAAGCTGCTGAGACTGCTGACAGCGCTGCTAACACTCTCTCCACTCTAGATTCACTCCAGAGCCTTTGAAAGAACCAAACCACAGAGCGTGCCAGGGGGAAAAGTTTAAGAAAGCCAGAGGGGCTGCAGGGCTCCAGTCTTCCTCCCCACACAGTAGGAGTGTGATGTACAGACACAGAATCAGTGCTCCTGGTCCCACCAACCTTCTCGACTTACTTGGCAAGCAAACGATAAACAGAAACCCCCAAACAAAGGTGCACTCTTTTCCTGCCCCTTCCACACAAGGATTTCTGCCGCACACTGATTCACTGACCAACCCCAGAAGGATGAATGCAATGCGAGCCTCTGGTCGTGATGCGGGGGCTGGGGGGTGGGGGTGGTGGGTGTTAGCTGTAAAGGAGTTTTAATAATTGCTGGCTCGATGTAAAATATCATCAGGTCTAAGGCACTGTCACAAGCCCCATCTTGCCCCTGTCCTTCTGCTGTTGAGTGTCAGAACGGAAAGGGGGCACTTTCCCTGCCTCATCACTCAGTGCTGGAGGGAGATCAGAAGCTCAATTCTGGTTCTGTGTGGGCCCTTAACAAAGACCCATCAGTGGAAGGATCTGTGCTCGTCTCTCCTGCGGGGAGGATGGGACAGGATCTGAGGATCTTGTTGGAACTCGTCCTTGGAAAAAATGTAGGAGGGGCCCCATGGTCAGGTGCCGGAGGGAAACATCTTAGGAAAGACAGCCTCAGCAAATTGACTCAGAGGGGCCAATGCCGCTGTGACCAGGACTCGGAGCAGCGGGGGAGGCATGTGGCCACTGGAGCCTCACAGATGTCCTCTATGCTACCAGATGCTACTTTACCAAAGCGTTTCTGAAGCTGTGGGTCAAGTATTGACTCATTTCACAAAGAGAAGAAAACCCTGTGTTTACTGTGCAGTGGACAGAGCAGAAGCAGGGGATTCCCCCACACATACACTTGGGCTTGAAACACACAAATGCTGAGTGAAATTTGTTGTACTGGATATTTTAACTTTTCGTGATGAGCCATTTCAAACACACAAAGGTGGAAAGAGGAGTATAATAAATCCCAACTGGCCAGCTTCAACAGTTATCGACTCATGGCCAATCTTACTTTATCTCCTTATTTACACACACACTTGTCCCCTCCAGTCCCTGCCATCCAGATTATTTTGAAGCAAATCCCAGACATTTTAAGAATTCATAGGTATTTCAGAAGGTACGTCTTAAAAGACAAGGTTTTGTTTTATTTTTAAAGGAGAACCACAGTATCTTTATCACATCTAAAAAATTAACAGAAACTCAAAATATCAAATATCTAGTTCATTTTTTTTATTTTTATACACAAATTAATTTTTAAATTACAGTCTAGTTCATTTTTGTATTTTAAAGAAAAGGGAAATATAGGTTCCCAAATTATTATTATTTTTTTTAATTTTAAAAAGCCCAAGCCCAGAGAAGTGTTCATGCCCAGAGGCTGGAACTAGTCTGTATGGTCCTGTTTGTCCACCTCGCTTGTCCATGGGTCCATCTGTGGACAGAACACAGACTGAATGTTTAAGAGCCTAGACTCTGGAGCCAGTGGCCTGGGTTTGAATCGTGGCCTTGACACTCACCAGCTTTGTGACGTGCACTTCTCAGGACTTCCGTATCCTTATGTGGAAATGGGAATTATAACAGTGCCTACCCCACGGGGTAGTTCGGAGGATTAAACAAGACATATGATACCTGAAAAGCAGACACAGCAGTGCCTTATACACAGTAAGAGCTCAGTGGATGCTGGTTAGTATCATCAATTCAGCCAAAAGACACTTACTGAGCATCTTTTGTATGTCAGGCATTGTCCAACAGTAGGAGATAGAGTGGTGAGGAGGTAAAACTCTTGTTTAAGAGTCTCCCACCGCCTGGGGACATAAACAGACTCAGAATTTCCAGCTTATTTGGGTAGGAGGGCCCAGATTCACCCTGCCCTGGAGATGGGGAACCCTGAACCAAGGGAGTAACTAAAAGTCTAGAACAATGACTCCCACAGAGTTGACAGAGGAAAACACTGACACCCCTCTCCCCATGTCCCCATCCAGCAATGCCTCTTCTGGATCAGCACAAGGGCAAGATGCATAAGCAGAGTAAACCCTGCTGTTGCTGAGCTCACAGGAAGATACCACGTCGCTCCCACAGGAGGCTGCAGCTGAGAGGAAGAGTTAGCAGACAAAAAGAGAAAAGACGCTTCATGCCCAAAGCCACTTAGAAACAAAATTTCAACAGGCTGGACCCTTTTCTTGCTTTCCTCATTCTCGCTGCCCACCCTCCTCCTCAGCCCCCCAAACTGCACTATATCCTGGGGGTCAGACCTGTTTTCACCAAACCTAGAGTTCAGCTTAAGGGTAGACCTGTCACTTGCTCTGGTTTAAACCAGCATCCCAGCACCAACAAACTCAAGGGTCAATGCGGACAAACTCTGGGAATCCATTTTGCGTGGTTGAGTCCTTCCTATGATTTTCATTGCATAAAACTCAAACTCCACTCCCTCAAACACCATCTAATGCAGCACATACTACAGTATGGTCTCCAGACCTGAGTTCGAACTCTCCCTAATGCTGAGTAAGTGGCTCCTCACCACCAAACACCCATACAACAAGGATAATCATAGTCCCTGCCACCTCAGAACACAAGGCACACAACCCGAGCACTAAGGACAGCGCCTGACGGTGTCTCTGATGAACAGCAGCTGCGAAGTTTGCTGTACCTGCCTATGATAAATATGCTTTTCATCACTCATCCGCCCTTATTCACCAAGATAAAACAGATGGCACCCCTGATTTATGTGTGAGTTTCATACCCTAGACCCAAACTGTCCAATACTTGTGGCTACTGAGCAAACGAAAAGTGGCCAGTGTGAATGGAAATGTGCTGAAAGCGTAAAATGTGCCCTGGCTGGTGTGAGTCAGTTGACTGGGGCATCATCCTTTAACCCAAAGGGTGGTGGGTTTGATTCCCAGTCAGGTGACATACCCAGGTTGTGGGTTCAATCCCCCATTGGCGCACATCTGAGAACACAACCAATCGGTGTTCCTTTCTCACGTCGATGTTTCTTTGTCTCCCTTCCTCTCTAATGATAATTTTTTTTTAAATGTCCTCAGGTGAGGATTAAAAAAAAAAAAGACTAAAATATAACTGTAAAATGCACTGTTTTTCAAAGACTTCATGTGGACAAAAAGAATGTAAAATATCTCAATAATCTTTATATTGATTACATGTTGAAATGATAATATTTTGGATGAATTAAAATATATTAGTAGAATTCATTTCCTGTTTCTTTGGACTTTTTAAAATGTGGCCACTGTAAAATTTTAAATACAGACGCGGTCCGCGCCAGTGGCCAGCACTGTTACTCTAACCGGCAGCACGTCCGCAGACCCCCGGGAACCGGCGCCTGCTTACTCACCTTCACACTGTCAGTGGCCAGCACGGCGCCCCACGGGCTAGTGAAAAACAAGTTTCAAAGACGGCTGGATGACAGATGTTCTCCATACTCCTCCTGGTCTTAAAAGTGTCCTCTACTGTCCCCATATCCAACCAGGACGGCTCCATTCAAAATACTTAACAACTCATAAGGTCCAGTACATACCAAAAGGGACACAGTCATGTTGGCTGAAGCAAGGTCTTGGGCCACACAACTACCTGCGGTGCTGGACTGTATTTGTATAGTTTAACAATCCATAATGCTGGTTTGATGCTCAGAAGTACTCTTTCCCCTGCCAGCCCAAGTCACCTTGCAAAGCTCACCCACATGGGACATTCACCTTGTTAACTATCCTTCAACATCTGGCCTATTTCTTGTTAACCCGTGTCTGGTGTGGGAGCCCAGTGGTCAGCCTTGTTTTGAGGACAGGCTCTGCTGCAGGGCCTTCAGTTCTGAAACAACCAAACATTCCAACAGAAGTTGACCCCACCGGGTTTGTCAGTGGAAATAATGCCCACCGTCTCTCCAGACCAGTCTTGCTGCCACATGAATTAGATACTAGATATACCGAATTTTTCAGACTGTAAGACGCACCGGACCATAAGACGCATCTAGGTTTTAGAGGAGAAAAACAGAAAAAAACTTTTTGAAGCAAAAAATGTGGTAAAATATCTAATAACATAAATAACACAGGCCACTGACCCTGAGCACAGAGAGACAGGTAAGCCACATTCGGACTGTAAGGTGCACCCCCATTTCCCCCCAAATTTAGGGGTAGTGCATCTTATAGTCCAAAAAATATAGTAGTCCGCAGGGCTTCGTGTCAAATAACACAAAGAGAAAATGCTGCCTTGACTCCCTGGACTTGCCTTAGCCTAGTGAAGAAGGCCTGGGAAGAGAGGAGTCAGGCATGAAGGTGAGGGAGTCTGAAGTCAGCTTCCTCACTTATAAAGTGAGACCTAAAAATTTAACTACTTCATTGGGCTTCAGTGAGGATTAACTGAGGAAAAGTGTGAAGTGCTGAGAAAAACTACCACGTAGTACATACATAAACATTAGCTGCTTTTATTACCATTATTATTTTATAAAATTAAAGTAGCATGAACTTAATAAATGGGAATTTACCTTCTCCAGCCACAGCGATACAGTTTTTGCGGCCAACTCCTTCCTACTCTGGGCCTTTGCACTTGTTGCTCCCTTGTCTGGAATGTTATGCCCCCAGCTCTTGACACAGCGGATGCCCCTTGTTCATTCAGGTCTCTCAGCTCACGTGCCTTTCCTGACCACCCAAGCTAAAGTAACCACCCCTTCCTCACCACCAGCCTGCTCCATCAGCCCTGTTCTAGCCCGTATCCTTAACATTTCTCCCACTATACTTAAAACCATCTGAAATCACCTGGTTTATTTTGTCCCCCCAGCTAGAATGTAAACCCTAGGAGAGCAAAGATATTGTCTGTCTTGTTCCCTGTCTAGGGTTTGTGCTTTTAGCCACTATGCCATTATTTTATTAAAATATGAATACATTAAATTTTGATTTTGAGTTAAATACATAACAAGGTTAGGCTGTTACCATAACCTGTATTATTTTTTAAACCTAAGTTTGAACTATACTAGCAAAATCTATTTTACAGAAAAAAAGGGCACCAATCACACTGTGCATTCTAAATTCCATTTTTGATTTACCACCTAATAACTGCGATGTCTGAAAAACAGGTTCACATTTAAATCTTAGACCATTCCACACAGACTGCTAAAAAACCATGTGCTGTTGTCACTAACAATTAAAACCAAAAGAATTTTAAATGGCACTGCTTTATTTCATCAGATTAAAAAAACACTCACGTAAATCTGGTGGCCATCACAAACTTAATTGAAAGCACAGGTTCCCATCATCAAATGAAACCACAATGACAGGTTCTGGATAACAGACTCGACCTAAATGGGCATCTAATAAATTCCCTTCCCAGCCTTTTTCTGGGTGTGTGCTGCCACCCGAAATGCCAGGGAGGACCTTCCCATACAGGACATTTAACCTGCTAGCAAGGTATAACTTTCCGGAAAGGAATGAACGACTCAGCCAAGCTTTGCCAGATTAAAACTATGGAAATGGGTCCCTGGAAAGCAAGGCCTCACTTGATGCCACACCGGCGGCCACTGCAGTCTGTCCAAATCTATATCTTCTCTGCTCCTCACTAACACAATGTTTTGAATACATTAATCCTTGGTGACTTTAACAGAAAACCTCACAAAACTCAACATAGTCAGAAAAGGCCACCTCCAGTGGCTCAGGGGGCCCTTCAGTGCCCACAAGATGGGAGATCAAGGTGAGCCAAAGAAATGATATTTCCAGAAAATCATCTGGACCTTGCCACTCAAATGGACCTTGGAAGGCTGGGTGAGAAAAGCCAATTCCCAAATTTCTGGGTTAGTGTTGGCCCACTTGCCAAGATGGTGACTACTGGTTCTGGGAAAAGGAGTTTAGATTGAATATGTTGAGTTCAGGGTACCCATGGGACAGTCACCAGGAGACATCAAGGAAGCATAGGCATCAAGGAGTTCAGGGGGCTAAGAAGGTGCTGAAGACAGAGTCAACTGCTGACATAAAGCACAGGAGTGAATGTGCTGGCTTGGGGGAAGAGAGAGTATGTGACTGAGCAGGAGGCTGCTGATAGCAGGTTGGCACCTCTTTCTTTTCAGGCCCTTATACAGCAGTATGTTCCACAATTTAAACTTCAGTGAACAAAAACAGGGGAGGGAGTGAGGGAAATAACACTGTAACTGCCCTGCCCTATAAAGAAGCAGCAAAGGCCTATCAAGAAAAACAAGATACATTTATTAAGTGCTTATTATGCACCAGGCTCTGTGCTAAACACCAAACATGAATTATCTCCTGGGATCATCAAAACAATCCTGGCACAAAAGTCTGATGACTGCCACTCCACAGATGGGGTACTGAGGTTAGGAGTGAACTGTGGGGGAGCTCAGGGCTGTCACGTCACAGCCTGCAGTCAGGCAGTCTCTGGACCAGATGGGGAACATTGAAGAAAAACAATTATTTTACATAAGAGCTGTTAGTGAGAGAATACAATCTTAGTAAATCCTTACAGCCCTCTGAGGCTGATATTGTTATCCTATATCACAAATGAGGAACATGAGGCTGCAGGACAGGAAGTCAATTATACCAGTTTTGAATCAGGCCCACTGGGGGAGACTAAGACTACTGCCAGAGCCCCACCCTCAAAGGGTCTCTGGGACACTGGAAAAACGCTGAATAAGTGGAACCATTTATTAAATGCTTTGTGCCAGCTGCTCTTCTAAACACTTTACACATTGTATTTGCATTGCATCCTCAAAACAACTCTATAAGGTGACTATAAAGAAAATCCCCATTTTATAGATCAGGAAACCAAGGCAAAGATAGGTGAAGTCAGTTCACAAGGTCACACAGCTGGTAAATGGCAGAGCCTAAATGTGAACTAGGGTCTCTTTGCTTCCCAAACCAAAGCTCTTAACAAAATAATTTCAGCTACCAGTAGCCACTGTTAGCTGATAACTATGGACTCTGCTTTTTACATGCACACCTTCAACTACCTCTATGCGGTCGCTAATACCTTCACTCCATTTCTCCAGAGCTAACGATAACGCAAACACGTAATCGCCAGATCTCAACATCTCATCAGAATCCCCAGCAAAGGAAGGATACTCTTCCTCACCCGTTTTACCAAAAGGTGAAGGTTCGGCACGGTTTCCCTATATCGCAACTCCGGAGTGGCAGAGCCAGGACGCGAACCCACTGCACCCTTACTCTCACTCATGTTCTTCCGCACAGCACCGGGTAGTAGGTCTAGAAAGTTGAGCCAGGCGGGACCGAGTTCGGCAGGTCCGCAGGGTGCGAGTCCCCGCGCCGCTGCCACCGCCGCCGCCACCACCACCACCACCACAGCCGGTGCTCACACCCGTTCATCCGCCAGGTCTCCAGCTCGTGCGGACCCTTGGGGTCCGAGTAGACACAGATTCACCACCACCCTTGAGTGAGGCCGCCCTTGCACCTGGAGGCACATACCTAGGCTTCCCGGCTGCCAGCCCTGCGGGACCCACGACCCCGACGTCCAGCCCCGCACCGTTTGCTAGAGATGCCGCCAGCTCTGGTGGCCCGAGTGACTTCCAGGCACCACTTCCAAGCCGCTTCGCGCGAGACCTCCTGGGAACTGTAGTTTTGCCCTAGGGGGCAGCAAACTGAAAAAAGCCTGGCGCGCAGGTGCTGCCGGGAGCAGTAGGCGCACCACCGCACCACCTTCTGGGAATGGTAGTTTACCTATCACCTCTGTGCATCCAGTCCCCTGAGCACTTCCGCACAGCCCCGCAGGGAGTAAAGGATGGAGGCGTGTCTTCTGCAGACTCCAACCCCGTTGCCTCGCTCCTCGCTCCGCAAAGACGGCTTTTCGCTTTCTTCCAGCCCTGTCTGCCTGCTTCTCTTTGGCAGATCCTTTCCCTCCCTCTCCGCTAAGCGCGAAGTACTTACCCCGAGGGCACAAGGCTGGGGAGAAGCCGGGACAGCACAGCACGGCGTTAGACCTCCAATGGAGCGGAGTGGTGGAGGAGGGCGTCTGTGCGCGCTCGCGCACGCGCGCTCGCCGGCCAACTCCGGTCTAAATTGCCGCGGGCCGGGTGGGAAGGACTGCTTTTACTTCAGCGCGCGCGCGCTAGGTCGCGCGCTGGGCTTTTTACTGCCGGCCGCGCGCCAGTGCGCACGCGTGCTCACACCCCCTCGTTTGGGTCGGTCAACCAGGCGCGGGGGTTAGGGGTCTAACCGCTGTGTTCCGGGAGTCCTGCGGCAGCATCCCCTAAGGTCGCTTCTCAGGCACTCCTTCTAGGTCTGGTTCTTCACTAAGGAGCTTCTGGGCGTGTCGCCACACACGTCTTAGCCATCCGTTGTTGAGAGCTCTGTCGTCGCAGGTAATAGGCGCAGCCCCGGATTTTAAGAGGCCGAGTTGGCCTCCTCAACCACGCGGAGGGCCAGGACGTCCAAATATGTATGGACTCAAGTGTGGGAGCCCTTCCCCGGCTTAGGCACTTACAGACCTTTGCTTCGAGGGGAGCCTCAGTACCACCCACCCAGGGAGCTGCCCAGAGGCCATTATCTACTGGCCATTCGTTGATCATACATTCTGAGGGAAACTAGTGTCTGTTGAGTACCAATGGCCTGGAAAATTCCGTCCAAATTCAGCCCACTTCCTCATGTAATAAATATCTGATCCGCCCCACCGCTTTTTAAATGGATGTTGCTACTGCTACGGCATAGGGTTTTACCCAGGGAACTGGCTGGAACTTCAAGGACCTCTGGTCAAACCCAGTCAGTCCCCTTCCCACATCATCCGTCCTTCCAAGATGATCAGTAAGGCTTGAAGCATATATTTCTTTTTGGGACAGGGTAGGGGTCGTTTATCTGCTCATTCAGTAAACAGAAATGTATTAAGCACAGGAGACAGGAGAAATCAAGGCCAACTGGGTTCCTACCCTAAAGGAGTCAAGTCCAGTATGTATATCAAACCACAGCGGACAGTGACCATCTAAATCAGTACTGCCTAACAGGGATATAATCCAAGCCACATATGCAATTTTAAATTTTACATTAAAAAGAAAAAGCCCTGGCCCTTGTGACTCAGTTGGTTTGGAGGGTTGTCCTGGTTCCATTCCTGGCCAGGGGACAAACATACCTCGGTTTTGGGTTCAATCCCACTCAGGCTGCTGACCTAATCGCTTGGGCACGCTCTCTCTGTCCCCATCCCCTCTTTCCCTCCCCCACCTCTTCTCTAGAGTCAATGAATATCTCCTCTGTATGGGTAAAAAAAAAAAAGTGAAATTAATTTAAATACTTTATCTAACCCAATTTATCCAAAATAAGTTATATCTAGTGAAAAAAGACATTGCTTCAATTTTGAAATTTTAGTTAAATAAAATTAAAGCGGGCATTAACAAAGATATTCATTTGTGGCATGGGTTGTCATAGCAAAAGGTTGGAACCTACCCCATGTCCATTAATAGAAATTTGGATAATAAATAAATGATAGTTTGGTCACACAATGGAAATCATGCAACTGTTGGAAAATGAGACAGAGCTATGTGTTATATCCACTGGATGCGAGAATAATTTTCGAAGACCTTTCAGGGTTTTGATCTTATTTTATTGGCCAAGCTTAACCTGCGCAGGGGCGAACTCTCGGGGTGTCCAGAGACACGGTGCCCAAAAGGACTGCAGATGAGAGTCGCGCTGAGCGCTTACAGCTAAGTCCTTATATAGGGACGAGCAAGCAAGCGTTGAACAGAAGCAGACGTGGCAGTTAGCTATTTGCTGACAGAGACTGTGAGCGGGGGAACAGGGTGGGGTTTTAAAATTCAAAACTAAACAGATTACAATCTGCCTATCTTGCTCTAAGTAGGGCACTCACATACTGCAGGATGTCTGCTCAGCCTTTGTTTGCATGCTGTTCCTTGTTCCTGTTTTGCTGTGGTTAGGCTATGTTCTCAATTTCTCAGATCTCAACACTATGTATATTAATATGAATTCATCTCTAGGATATATTGAGAAAAATGATCAGAACTGTGTCCAAAGCATACTACCATTTGTATAAGAATTTTTTTTTTACATATATGCTTTTGTATATGCAGAAAACTATAAAGATAACCAGTGTACCTTTGTGAAGGGGAAGCAGGACAGGTGATCAGGTGTGAAAAGGTGACTTTCTTTTCATTATATGCTCCTTAATATGTTTTGAATATTTTTACCATGTCCCTTTTTAAAAGTTGCTTAATAATTAAATGGAGGGTGATAGCTAAGTCATAGGATCATTTTAAGACTTAGTGTAAACATAAAATTCCTGCCTACCACCTTACAACTGAATCAATTCTGGATGCTATCATTACTCCCAGGTAAAAACTGGTAATAAAAACTTCCACTTAATAAAAAGTAGTCCACCCTGATAATGTATCTTTGTTAGCCTGAAAATTGTTTCTTTCTATAAAGATGGTTAAGTTTATTCTACCTGTGCAGTCACCTGTAAGGCCAGAGTAGCATTCCCAGGCCCTGGCAACAGATTTGGGCTCCTTATCAGTAATATCATTCAAAAAAGTCTAAGGAAGTAACCCAACATTGACCTCTGGCTTTACAGCCCCTCTGGCATGATAGCCAACTCATTAGGCCTTTCTAATGCCAGCTGGACTTTCTGCACCCCTGTCCCCAAACATGAGAGCCACCTGCAAAGCCGCAAGATCCACTCAGGGCCCTACCTCAAAAAGTGTAACACACATCACCCTTTTTGTTATATATACTCATTGCACTTTGTTCTTTTCCTAATTAAAACTGAATCACTAGTCCTTGCTGGTGTGGCTCAGTGGATTGAGCACGGGCACTGGTTGGATTCCCACTCAGGGCCTGGGTTGAGGGCCAGGTCCCCAGTAGGGGGTGTGTGAGAGTTCTCTCCCTCTTTCCTCCTCCCTTCCCCTCTCTCTAAAAATAAATGAATAAAATCTTTTAAAAATCATATGGAAAACTGAATCACTAGCATGATTTCATGTTTTAAGATTGAGAAGTTGCAGAAAGGTTCAAAGAATAATAAAATCAGAATTTCCATTATAATCAATTTTATGACTATTCTTTGATGTATGCCCTCCCTGCTGAACTGTAAGCTGTTTGGGGCAACAACTATATACCCTGACACTCCTATAACAGAGCATATGGAGCCAATGAATGACTCAAAAGGAGCCCAGGGGGCCCATAGTGTTGTGTAGTGCCCCCTAGAGGTAATTCCCTGTTACAAAGGCAGGGATACTGGCCTTCCAACCTACCTACCACTGACAGTATGTTGGAATGGGCTGTAGCTAAGAAAAAGATGTAGTGCCAGTGTCAGTGCACAGTCACAAACCTGGTTTGTTGCCATAGTCAAAAGGACATACCATGTCTCAGCCCCAAATACTGATTCCCTACCCCCAAGTTGGCTGGAAGGCTTGAATTCTCCCATTAGATCATTTTTGAGTTATTAAGATGCAAAAAAAAAAAAAAGTCAAGACCATTAGAATTAAGGCATCTGGAGTTCATTCTAGACTTGCTTTTAAGGACAGATAATGGAATTAGGGAATCAAATGTGGGGGATTTTAGAAGTTTCCTCTGAGGACTACCTAAGGAAACTGATGTATGGGATGGAGAGAGTGGTAAAACATAAATAAATAAACAGAGGTTTGAGGTTTGAAAGCCTTTTTCATTAACCACCAAGGAATGTGCTTCCAAAGAGTCCCAACCACTTACTTTTTCTAAACTGGTCAAGAGACATTGGACCCAAAGGAGATATTACAAACAATGGAAACTGATAGTGATTACAAATTTGTTGCTAATGATGCCTCTCTCAGCAGCTCTGGGGTGTCAAGGAACCAGTGAGGTAAATTTGAGCTGTGGGGCCTGGCCTACAGGGCCATCTACTAATGTGCAGGATATGAAGCAGATCCTACTGGCTGCTGAAAGATGGTGCCTTTGCAGCAAGTGCAGGGGTTCAGAAGAACAGAATGTAAAAAGATAAGGCAGTCCTGGCTGGTGTAGCTCAGTGGATTGAGCGCGGGCCTGCGAACCAGAGTATCTCGGTTCGATTCCCAGTCAAGGCACATGCCTGGGTTGCAGGCCAGTTCCCAGCAGGGGACACACGAAAGGCAACCATACATTGATGTTTCTCTCCCTCTCTCCTTCCCTTCCCCTCTAAAGATAAACAAATTTAAAAAATCTTAAAAAAAAAAAAGATAAGGCAGAAGGGCAGGATTCAGTCTTGGGGAGAGTGAAAAGAGACAGAGGGGATGCCGATGTCTAACAGCCAGTCCCCAGTTTCCATTCGTAGGTTTGTAGATCAGAGAGCTTCCTTAGCATCAGAAGAGTCTCTTCCTGACTCTGTCTGATATGGAAAAGAATCCTGAAATGTGGATTGCATCTTAGTCTTAAATCTGTGTAGCCTTGAACACCGACCGCTCTTCTCTGAATTCACGTTCATTGTATTCATAATGGAGATGATGATATGTCTTTAAGAATCCTTTCAGGAACTGATGAAGCAATTGATGTGAAACCTTTTCGTAGGCTCTAATCCATTCTACAGATGAGATGATGATACATTTTTCCTGCTCCTTCGCCCAAAGCCCAGCTGTGAAATCTCTGGCAACACAGGGCTTAGGCTTAGCCATAACAGAGGGTGGATTCTGCTCACCTTGCCTCAAGGAGGCCCAGGACAAACTGGTCTGGAACTCTTAACAGTGCTCCAGACCAGTGGTTCTTGGATTTTACTGAAAAGCTTGTTAAGAGTCAGATTTTGGGGCACTGCCCTCAGAGTTTCCAATTCAGTGGGTCTGGGGTGGAACCCAGTACTTTGCATTTCTAACAAGTTCCCAGGTGATGCTGACACTCCTGACCTGAGAATCACACTTTGGGGAGTCACTTCCTTTTTATTTTAATATATTTTATTCATTATGCTGTTAAAGTTGTCCCATTTTCTCCCTCCTGTTTATTTTCCTCTACCCTCCATGCCCCTCCCACCAGTATTCCCCCTCCCCTTAATTCATGTCCATGGTTGTACATATAAGTTCTTTGGCTTCTCCATTTCCTATACTATTCTTAACTTCCCCCTGTCTATTTTGTAACATTTATGCTTCTTACTCCCTGTACCTTTTTCCCCATTCTCTCCCCACTCCTCCCCAGTGATAACCCTCTATGTGATCTCCATTTCTGTGATTCTGTTCCTGTGCTAGAGGTTTGCTTAGTTTGTTTTTGTTTAGATTCAGTTCATGATAGTTGTGAGTTTGTTGTTATTTTACTGTTCATATTTTTTATCATCTTTTTCTTAGATGAGTCCCTCTAACATTTCATATAGTAAGGGCTTGGTGATGATGAACTCCTTTAACTTGACTTTATCTGAGAAGCACTTTATCTGCCCTTCCATTCTAAATGAAAGCTTTGCTGGATAGAGCAATCTTGGATGCAGGTCCTTGCCTTTCATGACTTTGAATACTTCTTTCCAGCCCCTTCTTGCCTGCAAGGTCTCTTTTGAGAAATCAGCTGACAGTTTGATGGGAACTCCTTTGTAGGAACCAGTTTCCTTTTTTCTTGCTGCTTTTAAGAGTCTCTCCTTATCTTTTGTCTTGGGATAATGTGATTATGATGTACCTTGGTGTGTGCTTCCTTGGGTCCAACTTCTTTGGGACTCTCTGAACTTCCTGGACTTCCTGGAAGTCTATTTCCTTTGCCAGATTTTGGAAGTTCTCCCTCATTATGTTTTAAATTTCTTGCTCTTTCTCTTCTCCTGCCACCTCTATGATTTGAATGTTGTCCTGGAGGTTCCTAAGCCTCTCCTCATTTTTTCAAATTCTTGTTTCTTCATTCTTTTCTAGTTGAATGTGTATTTCTTCGTTCTGTCCAAATTGTTGATTTGGGTTCTGGTTTCCTTCCCTTCACTGTTGTTTTCCTGTATATTTTGCTCTATTTCACTTTGTATAGCCTTTACTTCTGCCTCTATTTTGTGACTATACTCAACCACTTCTGTGACCATCCTGATTACCAGTGTTTTGAACTGTGCATCTGATCTGTTTTTACATTTGGGCTATTTTTTTAATCTGTTTTTACATTTGGGCTATTTTTTTTCTCGGTTTAGTTGTTACATTGTAAGGGGTGGAGCCTTAGGTATTCACCAGGGTGGGGCAACCCAGGTCTCTGCACTGTACGTGGGGGAGGGGTCCATGAGGGAACAATGCCAACTGCTCAGCTCTTGGCCAGCTTTCAGTCACTTCCCCCACTTCCTGCAAGCAAATTGGGCCCTTCTGGTGCTGATTCCCAGGTGTGTGGGTTTGTATAAGTTTTAGGACCCCATGGGCCTCTCCAATGATCCCTTCTGTGAGGCTTGGAGTTTCTCTTACTGCCACAACCCCCACAGGTCTTTATAGCCAGAGATTTTGAGGCTTTCTTTCCTCATACTGAACCCTAGGTTGTGCGGTCTGTCTTGCTCCCCTGTTGTTCCTCCCGGCTTATCTGTACGCATATATGGGACCTCTTGGTCTCCCGATCCCAGCTGCCACCTCACCTGCCCTGGTCTTTCAGCCGCTGCCTTGCCACGTGTCCTCTCCATCTCGGCGGCGCATCTCTGCCCCCCCACCAGTCTGAATGAATATTTCTTCTTTAACTCCTTGGTTGTCGGATTTCCCTACAGTTCAATTTTCTGGCAGTTCTGGGTTTTTGTTTGTAAATTTGTTGTCCTTCTTTTGGTTGTGGGAGGAGACAAAGTGTATCCCCCTCTGCCTCTATCTTGGTGGGAATTCTAGGGAGTCACTTCTTGAAACTGAAAGTTCATGGGTTTCCTTCATCTGTCAGGCACAAGGATGGCCTCAGTTCCACTGCCCTCTGCTGGCCAGACTATAAATTTAACTCATGTTTCCAGAACAAGAGCAAAGTACAAAGAATCAGTTGGAAGGAAATAAATACTTGTCTGACAAACAAACCAGTCTAAAAACAGCAATCACAATAATTGTTTATTGCTTCAGAGTATACTTTAAAAAGTATTAACAGAATTATTTGATCTTTGCAACAATCCTGTGAAGTAGGCAACACTGGCATTTTCATTTTACAAATGAGGAAAACAAGCCCATTGTCTGACCAGTAAAGAGAGACTCCCACCCTGGCTGGTGTAGCTCAGTGGATTGAGCATGGGCCTGTGAAGCAAAAGGTCGCCAGTTTGCTTCCCAGTCAGGGCACATGCCTGGGTTGCAGGCCAGGTCCCCAGTGGGGGACACATGAGAGGCAACCACACATTGCTGTTTCTCTCACACTCATTGTCCTTCCTTTCCCCTCTCTCTCTCTCTAAAAAAAAAAAAAAAAAAAAAAAAAAAGTAGGATTTGCCCCGGCCAGATGGTTCAGTTAGTTTGAGTGTTGTTCTGTACACCAGAAGGTTGCGAGTTTGATCCCTGGCCAGGGCGTGTAACTAACTGAGTTGTGGGTTTGATCCCCATTCGGGGTGTGTGTGGGAGGCAATGGATCCATGTTTTTCTCATATCGATGTTTCTTTCTGTCTTTCTCAAGTCAGTGAACATATCCTTTTCTCTGCGAGGATTAAAAAATGTAGGATGTATTCACAATCCAACTGAGAAAAGTGGGAGTTTGTTCTCATGAAAGCCAAAGACAAGAGAGTGCAAAAGAGGATGATAGATGATTCACATGTAAGGAAGCTACTTGATTCCACCAGCCTGGGAAACCGTGCAAGGCCAAATGGCTGGATCCTTTCTCCAGCTGTGCTAGTGGGCTGACCCTTAGTCTTGGGGGCCAGCATCTCAATTTCCTATTTCAAGTAGTCAGACTTGAATGTCCACCGAATCGCCTAGGGAGCTTGTTATGTATGAAGGTTCCTGAGTCCCACTTCTAAGGTTCTGCTTCAGTAAGTCTAGGGCAGGCCCCAGGGATCTGCATCCTAGTCCTGGCAGATGCTCTTTTAACTGGCTGCCATCAGCAAAGAACTGTTTGCCTGGGATGGTATTCCTTCCTAGCTCCCCTCTGCTTCCCTCACCCATAGTATCCCACTGGGTTGTGGTAGCTAAGATTTACTCTCCAACTTCTTTATGTACCCTCCCCAAGCCTCAGTTTTCTTGGCACTGAAATGAAGTAACACCTACTTCACTGGGCTGGGGTGAGGATTACATGAGAAGGTATGTCTTGTGTATAGTTCCTGACATTCAAAAAGTGTGCAATAAACGTGAGTTCATGTATCTTGCTTTCTGATTCCTAGCTCCTCAAAAAGTAGTAGTGGTTAAGTTCACTTCTTTTGGATTTCCACAGGTTTTTAAGCAATGGTACTGAGCAAAACGGAATAGTCAAGGTGATGTCTTCTCCTAGACTGATTCCCCTCTGGAAGGATTTTAAATACCTCATAAGTGACTTATATAGTAGCAAGGTAATGTATATGTAGGATATAAACATGTCTTTGGCCTCTGTCTATCTTCTTATAGTTACAAGCACTTCTGAGGAGCATAGATTTCCATGTAAGCAGGCAGCAGACAGAGGAGACCATAAGACAATTGTCACCTTAGGAAGTGGGCCACCAATCTCCAAATGAGTCTAGAGACCTCTTGCAAGGACATTTTCACAGTGGAAGGTGAACACTTTGGAGCATTGCCAAAGGAACCAACCCTCTGGGAAGAGAAACATTTCTAAAAGAGAAGGGAGAGGGTATCAGAGAGAATACTTGCCAACTTCAGTTGTGCTATGGTGGGCTCTGTGTAAAAGGATCACAGGTTCACGTAGCATAGCACATGCTCTGTCACTGTGGGATAATATAGTTTGCATGTGTGTGTGTGTGTGTGTATGTGTATGTGTGTGTGTAAAATCTTCCTATGTCAAATTTAAAAGCCAGGTAGGGTGTCCTAGAAGTCTTACTTAGTGCAGTTATAAACTGTAATATAAAGCTGTACTGACTTTTTGGGACATCCCGTTACATTGCACATGGGTATATGGCAGTGTACTCACTTTCCCAATTAATCTGTTAAATGTGTCTTTTGTGGCATATGTACCTTTTAGACAGAAGGGAGAAAATTAGAAGGTAGGTATAGGTAACTGCACGTGAGAAGAACATCAGTTTCCCCTGTGCTCACACTATCAAATTTGCCCATAGAGGCCCTATGCTTGTGAAGTGTTAGGTGTCCCACAGGTGGTAAGGTGTGCATACAACAGGAGTGGTCCCTGGGGTTGTGGCATGAGTTTGGGAACTGTTTCAATTGTGGCTTGAGTGAGAATATATTTAGTGCATATGTGTTCTGGTCTCTTACTTTATGCCATGCTTCTTCCCAGCAAATTTTAGAGGACCCAAAGAGTGGCATAGTTGTGCTGAGTGACCGGTCCCAGATACTGTTCAAAGAGTCTCGCCATCCTCAAAATATGCCGCTTATATGCTATTACTTCAGTGATGCCAACTTCTTTGCCTCCCTCTCGTGGGTAACAAGCACAAAAGAAATACAGGTAAAACTCCCTAGTTGTTCTTCTTCTTAGCCCATGTTACAGGGGCCATATCCATGTAAACTCCTCACCCCAGACTGACGAAGGATGTACACCTTCAATGAAAGTGACCTGGGGAAATTTTGAGATCTTGCTCCCAGGCACATGTCCTCATTTTGGCTCAAGTAAACCCTTATAAAAAGTAAAAAAAATAAAATAAAATAAATAAATAAATAAATAAAGTGACCCGGATCCAGGATTTCCCCCTCATCCTTTCTCCCATTATAGTCTCCATGCCAAATAGATTTTATGGTTTTCTTAAAGTAGGGTACAATTAGGGAAAATGTTCTGGTTTTCCTGCTCCTACAATATTTCCAACCACCATAACCATGGGGCAAAATCACTCTAGAATCCTCCAATTCCTTCTTAGCACAAGAACAGGGAAAAATAAATGAATATTCTTCCCTTTCCTTTTCTACCATCTTTTCTAGGCAGTTTCCATCTTCTTCTCTTCTAGGCTGTAGTATGGATGAAGAGCAAAACAGAGGACATGGTCGAGAAGAGAATCTTTTCCATGACTGAACGAGTGCCACCCATCCAGTGTATGGTACACACAGGCTCCTTTCATATCCTCGTGGCCTACTGTGGTGACCTGCTCCTGCGGCTCTTTGGGGACCATTTTCGGTCTTTCAAACCCCTGGCTGTAGTGCCTTGCCGCTTTAACATCAACTGCCTCTGCTATGACCCGGAAATGAAGATGCTTCTGTCTGGCATCCTTGGGGCAGTGGTTGTCTGGATCATTGAGCAGAGTGGCAAGGGCCTCCAAATCGCCCACATGGTTTCCATGCCTGGCGATGAGCTTGTCCAGGACATCATGTTGAATGGGCCTGACGGCTCCCTCCTAGCCCTGTGTGAGACTGTGGTGAGGGTCCTTGAGCGCCAGGGCCTGAGCCAGCTGGGAGAGGTGAAGAGATTCACTTCTACCACTAGTGGCTCCTCTATCACTTGCTGCTTCACCTGTATCGAGCAGGGTTACCTCTATGCTGGAAATAGGACTGGGGACATCCAAGTATGGAGCCTTAGTCAGAGCTCCTCTCACCACAGTTTCAAGGCCCATTCCTTGTCAGTGATATGTATACACAGCCGGCCAGAAGCCCACACCCTGTTAACAGCTGGCAAGGAGGGTTTCATCAAGGAGTGGAACCTTACTTCTGGGAACCTACTGCGACAACTAGAACTTGGAGAGGAATTGTATGGACTCCAGTTTATTGATAACACTACTTTCTTCTGCCAAACTACCCATACTTTCTCCTTGCGCCGTCTGCCCTGCTTCTATAGCCTCTTTCACATCTGTGGCTCTGCTCCAGAGCAGTTGCGTCGGGTCTGCTGTGGTAATAACTGGTTCCGGATCCTATGCACTACTGAGGATGGCTTGTTGCGCTTTGTGTCTCCAGTAACAGGGGATCTTCTGGTTTTCACCTGGCCCTTCTCAACCCTGGACCAAGCTGTGGACTGGGCATATAACCCAGATAAAGAAGAGCTCTTTGTAGCAACAGGGGGCTCAGAGGTGCTGGTCTTTGACACAACCCGCTGCCCTTGCCCAGCCAAGTATCTTTTATGCACCTCACCAAATGCTCAGGACGCAGTACAATGCCTGGCTTATGGGCATTTCCACCTGGGTCGGGGTCTAGAAGGACTTATGTTCTCTGGACATGAGAGTGGTATGATAAGAGTGCTTTCCCAGCACAGCTGTGCCCGAATAGAGAAATTCATGCACTTTGGGGCTATATTAGCATTCTCTACGCTGCCTGGAGGGCTTTTAGGTGGCCGAGAATGCTCTTTGCTCTGTTCCTATGGAATGGATGACTACATACGCCTATCAGAAGCTGTGCTTGATGGGACCAAAGTACACTTACGACCACTGGCCAGCATTCTCAGCAGCTGTCACCTAAAACACCTGATACTCTTGCCAAAGTCTGTGGGTGCTATCACAGAGACTAACTGCCTGCGTCTCTGGAAATTCCATGATTTTCTGTCCTCTGAGGCACAGGAAGGCTCCAGGTTTATAGAGACCTTGCCTCTGCACCGGTGTGCAATTACATCCTTTGATGTATGCCTGACCTTGAGCCTTTTTGTCACAGGTGGTATTGATGGCTCTGTCCGGATATGGAACTTTCATGGTAGACTTGTAGCCTTGCTGGACTCATCACTGCATTTTGGCCCAATCTGCTTTGCAAATGATCGAGGTGACCTGCTTGTGACTTTCAACCAGAGTCTTTATCTGGTATCCTGTTTAAAACTGCTTCCCCCATCCCAGCTGGTTTACCTTTCATTTATGAGCATGGCAGATGAAGTGGTAGAAATCCCTAAGCCTTTCTTACCAAGCTTCTTCTTCTCCTTTGAGACCATGTTTGTGCCCAAGTATATCTACCTTGGACAAGGGCAACAGGAACTAGTGGGTCTGGAGAAACTTGTCAATAAGCGGGCCATTGCCTTTGACCACACTGTGCCACATGTCATAGAAGAAGATGAGCAAGGGAGCCTCATATTACTGTCTTCCCCAAGACATGGTTCTTTGGAAAAGGAGGAAACTGATATAAGGTTGAGCAAACTATATCCCCATTATATGGTTCCTCCCCAGCTACAGTTGACTACCTGGGATGGACTCAATCCTTATCAGATACTGAAATGCTACTTTGGTTATGGGAGGAAATGGCTCTTTGCTCCTGATTGCTATATCCCTAACTCAGTGATCCGTGCCCGTCTTTGGCCAGAGGGCAGCCCAATATACCTACAGTGCAACCTGCATTCACCCATTCGGAAGTTGGAATGGGATAAATCTCAACAGTTCTTCTGGCACAGTAGGGTAAGACCCATACATGATGTAAAAGAATATACACAGGAAAAGGAAGAGGAAGACTTCATAGAAAAGAGAATGTCCAAGCAGGGAACTTATAGTGTCCTTACAGACCCAACAAACCGTAGCTGGCTGGGAAGAAGGATGACTGAAATAGCTATTAATAGCTTGATTGAGGCAATACTGAACATTATGATGTATGCTCCTCCTCCACTGAAGTACCAATGCTGTATTGGTGCACTAGGGCAAATCTTTGCTTTTTACCAGGTGTCTCCAGCCCTGCGCTCTGAAACAGCCCATCGTCTGCTGGATGATACAACCAATTCTAATCCAATGATTCGAGAGCTAGCCTGGGAAGGGCTGAAGCGTCTAGGAATGATTACTCATCTCTTTGCCATTCCTCTGGCCCAAGGGTTAATGGACAAGGACCAAAGAGTGAGGAATAAAGCACTGAACCTCATGGCTGACACTGGAATCCACTCTAAGTCCTCACTGTTAAACTTGATCCAGAATCAAGAGACTTTCTGGGAGATGCAGTAAGTTCTTTGTGCTTTCCTTAGTTCTTTACTAGCTTCTAATTTTCATCTCCCCTTCCTTATTTCCCCCTTACATTCTTTCCTATCTCTTCATCCCTCTTCTTCGGCTTATCCTGTCTTTTTACCTATTCCTAGTCTTTTGCCATTCTTAGACTATGTGACAATCCCCTGACTGATCAATCCTTTCTCTGTTTCTTCTCCTATTCCTGTCTGTCCCATACCTGAGTTCCACCGTTCATCTTTTTCTCCTACCGTTGCAGCCTCCATACAGATCATTCCATTTATTGCTATCTGATCTTCCTAGACATTTTTTTTTTCTTCTTGGCCATCCTTTACCTTCAGGTACACAGTCTCTGTTGGTCACTTTGCCAAGCCCCCTGCTTGTCTACTCTTTATCATTCTCTCTTTTCCCTGATTCAGCATGCTCCTTTTCTCCTTTGACATTCATAGGCAGGAAATGATTGGGCAGGAAACTCTGGACAGTCTGCTGGGGATGCGTGCCGCAGATCTCCAGCTCCTTCACACTCAAGTGGAACAGCGATTGAATGAAAACCTAACTTGGTCACATAGAGATAAAAAGCCTACTTTTTCTTTAGATGTCTCAAGGGTTTCTGAAATTACATCCTTTTCCAAGCAATCTGATGTAATTCCTGAAGAATCTGAAGTTGCCATCAAGCCCAGCAAAAGCCAAAAATGGAGCCAAGCAAGGAGAAAAAAGCATAGTATGTATGGGGTGATCTAGTTCATGCCTCACGGTCTTCAAGAGGCAGGGTACTTAGGGCTAAAGTGAGTCAAGAGATATCACATGGGAGTAGAGATAAGTGAAAGGTCTTTTCACAGATCTAGGGAGAATTCACCCAAACTCGGGAAGACTTCAAAGGCTCCTCTCTCTAGGATATTGGGTGGGGAAACTGGGAAAAAAGATAATGTCTTTTTTTGTGTGTGAAGGCCTCAGCTCCCTCTGTTGTAATTTCTTATGGTAGTCCTCTTAGTTCATACCAGATATTGGGGAGGGTTTCATTTAAGCCTCCCATGCTGTCCTTATCAACATCTCCTAATTTTTTGTGCAGCCCAAAAAATGTTTCGGATCATCAAAAAGATGAAAGAGATAGGCACAGAGCCAAGTCCCTTAGAGGATGAAAGTGATCAAAGTAAAGTTGCACCAACTAAGGTGGAGACAGCCATCTATTCCGAGTCTTCAACCAGCAGTATGCTGAAGATTTCAAAAGATGCTGAACAACAGCCTCCAGAGAAAGATGTCTCAAAGGATGTTACAGTGCCCCTGAAGATGCTAAGGAAAATACGTGACAAAAGAGGCAAGAAAACAACAGTTCGGAAACCCATGAAGAGGAAGACAAAAGAAGCTGAAGTTGTAATTGAGAAAGAACCTCTGTCTCCTGTAAAAGAACCAGTTGTGAAGAGTGTGAAAGCCAGAGGGCGGGGTGCCTATGGAACTCCTGGACACAGGGCTACCGCTGGAGATGGCTCATCATGGCGGGATGATCTATGTCGTCTTATGACCCTGAGGATATCTGGTTCCCAAACAAAAATGTCAGAATCTCTAAATACTGAGTTAGTGGCCATGGCTCAAGAGGTGCTAGCAGATAAGCACCCCAGCTGGGAGCTCTTTGAGAAGATCTGCCCCCTGCTAAAGAAAAAAAGTGAGGTTCTGCTTGAGGACCTTGACTGGGATGCAGCCTGGTCAGAGGAGGAACCAATGTTTATTCATGAAGGAGCAATTAGAGAGGATATGGTGATCAGAGACATTGATGAGCTACCAGAGGGGCAGGGACAAGTGCAAAAGGAAGTGGGGGACATACAAGAAACCCAGGTAATTCCCAAAAAGGGGAAGAAAAAGAAAATTATTATTTTAGAACCTGGTGGCCTAACCAAGGAGAAACACATACTAAAGAAACAAGATCATAAATCTTCTAAAAAACCTTCTAAGCAAAAGATGAAAGCAGTCATGAAGGAAATACAAGTGGATAAAAAAGAGAAGAAAATGAGCAAAAGAGAGATGGATGGTAGTCAGGAAGTGGAAGAAAGGACCAAACTAGAGGGAAGAGTGGTTGAACAAGAAGGAATACCAGTTATGGATGAGAAGAAGCTATCTTTACAGGATTGGAAGAAGTCCTGGGATGAATGGAAACAGATCTACAGTGAAAGGAGGGCATCCTTGAATGAATGGAAAAAAGCCTGGGACAAGGGTCATTTTGAGGAAGGGGAAAAACCACCAAAGCTCAAAGGGAAGATATTTCCAGCTGAGGAAAAGCTGGAGGAGAGAAAGAGGAAGCTGGAATGGGACGAGGGGGCACAGGTTGGAGAAAAGATGTTACACAGATCCAGGGAGCAAAAGTTCAAGGATGAAAAGGAATTGATGCTGGAGGTAGAAAAATTGTCTCAGGGTTTGGAAAAAGAAGAAGGAGAGGGAGAGAAAGAAGAAGGGCTGGTAACAGAAGAGCAGAGACAGATCCAGAAAGAATATAAACAGGCCCAGGTTGAGAGGAAACGAGCCCAAGCTGAAAGAAAACGAGCCCAAGAAGAGAGGAAGCTGGCACAAGAAGAAGAGCAGCTAGCACAAGAAGAGATAAAACTGGCTCAGGAAGAGAGAAAACTGGCCAGAGATTATGGAAAACTGGCTCAGAGAGACAGCCAAATGGCCCAGGCAGAGATGAAGTTTGTCCAGAAAGGGGAAAAACTGGCTCAAAGAGAGGAGCAGCTAAGCCAAAGAGCAGAGCAATTGGCCCAGAATAGGGAGAAACTGGCCAAGAAATTAGAGAAACAGGCTCGTGAAGAAGAGAAAATAGCAAAGAAAGAAGAGAAGCTGGCTGAGGTAAAAAACATACTGGTCCAGAAAATGGAGAAACTGGTCCAGACGGGGCAAGATCTGGCCTGGCAAGAAAAGGAACTAGACCAGAAATTAAAGGTGCTGACAGGGGAAGAGGAGGAATTGGTTTGGAAACAAGATCGGCTGAATCAGGAAGAGGAGGAAATAGCTAAGGAAAATGAGGGTTTGGCTCAGGAGGAGAAGATACTGGCCTGGAAAGAGGAGAAACTGACTATAGGAGAGAAAAAACTGGTCCAGGAAGAAGAGCTGCTGATTCAGGAAGAGAAAAAACTGGCCCAGGCCATAAAATATCTGCCTGAGGAAGAAGAAAGACTTGCGCAGAAAAGGGAACAATTGATGGAGAATAAAAATAAACTGGCCCAGGAAAGGGAAAAATTGATCCTAGACAAGGTGGAACTTGCAAACAATAAGAGGATACTAGACAGGAGAGAGGAGAGTCTGGCCCAGGAGAAGGAAAAGCTGCTTCAGGAGAAGGTAGAATTGATTCAGAGGAAAGAGAACTTGTACCAGCTCAAAAACGACCTTGTCCAGAACATAAAGAAATTAGTGGAAGTAAAGAAGAAAGTGGACATGTACAGGAAGAAATCGTTTCTGGCAGAGGAGAAGCTAGTGGAGAAAAAGGAGGAACTTTTCCAGAAGAAGGAGAAACTGGCTGATGCAGAGAAAAAACTGGCACAAGTAGTGGAAAATCTGGCTGAGAAACAGCACAAGCTAGTCCAGGACAAAATGAAATTAGCTGTGGAGCAGAAGGCAATATTTCAAGAAACGAAACTGCTCAGTAGAGAAGAGGATATTACTAAAAAAGAAAAGGCATTGGGCGTGGAAGTGAAGAAACTGACCCAGGAGAAGGTGAGACTAGCTGAGGAAAACGAGATTCTCTCTAAGGGAGAGACTCAAGAAACGTCAACACAGAGGAAACTGAGTGAGAATGAATTAGAACTAACTAAGAGGAAATTGTCACTAGAAGAGAAGATAATGGTATATGAAGATAGGATATTGGCCACGAAGCAAAGGAATATTGTTGAGGGGAAATTAGAATTTACTAGAGGAGGGAGAATATATGCTCAGGAAGAAAGGAAGCTAGCCAAAATAGTAGGAAAGCTGACTAAAGGAAAAATTTCCAAGGAACCATCAAGAGTGAGCAAAAAAGTCTTAAATGTGTTTCAAGACCTTATCAAAAAAGAAAAGAAATTAACCCAGGAAGAAATACAGCTGACAAAGAAAAGGAGGTCATTCTTGGTTATGGAGAGAAGATTGAGCAAAGAACAAAATGCACTTGATGCTGAAGAGTGGGATATTTCTGAGGAACAATCAGAAATGACCAAAAATGAGGAGAACCTTGCTAAAAGAGAGAGAAGACTGTCCCAGGAAATGAAAAGACTGATAAAGAAAGAGGAACAAATTACTGAGGAAGAAAGCAGATTGGCCAGGCAACACAAAGAATTCATGGAGGAAGACAAGGAAGAAGAAATAACAGAGGAAGAAGAAATGTCATTTCTTAAACAAAAGTCAAGGAAGAGAAAAATGTTAGAAAGAGTTGATATGTCACAGGAAGAATTTACCAGTCAAATGGATGAGGTGGAAAGTGAAGAGAGCTTTTCTGGAGAAATAGAAAACCTGTTAGGTGAAGTAGAGCAGGAGAGTTTATCAGAGGAGGAGAAAGAGGAGGGACAGGAGGAGGAAGAACCAGAGGAGGAGGAAGAGGAGGAGGAAGAGGAGATGGAGGACATCAGAGAGTTGAAGGAGAAGAAAGAGGAAGAGGAGGAGGAGAAGAAAGAGGAAGAGGAGGAGGAGAAGAAAGAGGAAGAGGAGGAGGAGAAGAAAAAGAAGAAAGTGCAGGGAGAGGAGAAGAAAGAGGAGGAAGTATTTAAGAAGAAGGATGAAAGTATGAGTGAGGAAGAGATTGAAAATTTGAGTGAGAAAGAAGAGAAAGAGGAGGTAGACAAGGAAAAAGAGATTTTTAAAAAAGAGACACTATTTAAGTTACAAGAAAAAAGAGGAGAGGACCTAGGAGGAAGAAAAATAGTCCCTTCTATTAGAGAAAGATTCCCTAAGGTTGAAGGCAGTGATATAAACCTGAAAGTTCTGAGAATTCCTCCCAAGAAATTTATCTCAATAGCTATGGGGAGGGAAGAGACTATACCCATGCTAATGTCATCCTGGAAAGATAAGGCCACTGTACTAGAGACACCCAGGATATTTGCAGAGACAAGGTTTATGGGTAAACAAGAAGAACCGTTGAAGAAAGATCAGCCCATTCCTCTACAAGTTTTGGATACAGGTTTGGAGTCCCAAAAGCCAGACTTAAAGACCCCATATTTATCCCACATGTTGAGGAAGACCACAGAATCTGAGAAACTCCAAGGCAAACCACTAGGGGATAGGTGGCAGTGGCTTTTGAGTCATCATCCATCTCTGATGGAACAGACAGAGGTACAATTACCTATTTCCCAAATCCCGGCTGAGAAAATACATGCAGACTTAAGCCTCTCAGATATAGGGTGGATCCAACATGTCCTAGAACGAATGGAGGCAGGAGAACAGCCTTCCAGAGACAATTTCCACAGATTGTGCCAGCTTCTCAAAGACCTCACCTCAAAGGGAACCTTAGAATGGACACATCTAGCCAAGCTTCAAGATATCACTTACCGCCACAGGCAGGTCCTAGAATCAGAAAGCAGACAGATATCAAAAACCAGTACAAAGCCCGTGGGTCCAAAATACCTGAAAGTGATCCCTCCTATAAAAAAAAAGGAAAAGGAAACCCATTTAAAAGCTTTGGCTTTCCCCATACCAAAGTCCTCATTAGCTACAAAACATATTCCAGATTCAAAGGCTATAAATTGGTATCTTCTGGGAGAGCCTTACAGAAGTGCCCGGGCTGAGCAGATATCCAGTGCCCTCAAGGAAATGGAGACACAACACTTTCATCCTGCCACAAGAGACATTTTCATAGGTGCCCGTGCCTCTGTGGAAAAACAAACCTTAGCATTGATGTTTCAAAAGGACTTCTGGGCTTTTAAGGATAAGGGCAGGTTTCCCAGATTGCCCAAGGTGGAAAAGAAGGCACAGCCCAGCTTTAAAAAACAGGAAGAGGTGCCTTTATGGGAGACATTTGTGGCACTGTACCATGTTTTGCGGATGTTGCAGGAGCGATATGCAAAAGATAGTGCTGCTTGGATAGAACAGTTCTACCACCTCATGGATCTGTACCAACTCAAGTCCCCTGGAATCCAGAGATTGCTGCAGGAGCTGCTACTGAGAGAGGAACCCCAATCCCATGAGATCATCTACAAAGAGGCCCTAAAGGCCACAGAGCTAGTTCCTGGGGAGCGGTTGTTCTACCACTTATTTTGTGGTCACTCTCATATCCCTAGAGGTTCTCTGGAGTTCCAGGAGGTGGTATCCCTCCCAGGACAGACCAATGTGCATACCATGCTTCCCATGGGCATCGCCCATTATGGCATCTTAGAACTTGCTTGGAAAAGCCTGCCCCAAGCTGATCTTCACCTCACCAAGGAATTGCCCCACATCATTGCTCCTGCTCCCTAACTTGGGATTGAGTGAATGTCAGGACTTTTCATTTCCACCTGAAGAAAGGCCTTGTCACCAGATCTAGACTTTTATTTCTAGGTCTCATACAAAGGTAGGGAAAGGCCAAAGCCCTTATCCTACTCAGCTCCAAAAACCATCTTCTGTATGTGGAATAAAGAGGAGGTTCTTATATCTAATAAGCTCTGTGATGTGTCTCTTTTCCCCCAAACATTGCTTCTCTAGAAAGGTAGCCAGAGAGACCAGATATATACTCCAAAGAGTGAGAAACCTTACCAAAAATGAGTGGTGCTCACTCTCTGGAGGCCTTCAGACAGAAGGGTCTGTTCTTGTCCTCTTTCTTTCTTGTCTCCCATCATCCTCTTCTAAAGACCATATAGGAAGAAACGCGCATCATCAGGGAAGTTCCTTCCCTGATATCTCCCCATCATGGAGACTTTAGAACTTCCTCTTCCCAGGTAAGCTAAGTCTTCCAACACCTTCTAGCAAGTAACCCACCTGTGCCATTTTGCTACTCCCCATACCGCCTCTCCTGTGTTATTCTACTGCTTCCACTTGTGTTTGCTTTTGAGGTGAGGCCAAGGATGGAGGGAAAGAGACTATTCTGAAAAGTTGGGTTCACCTTGGAGGCCAAGGGCAATGACAGCCGTAGGTGTGTAGTTGGGCTCTTTCATGTCATACTACATATTAGGTCACACGAAGTATATGAGAGCTGTGGGCAGGGGGTAGGGAGCCTCAAAAAATGACGGAACTAATAGCTGGGCAAGGCATCAGAAGTAAGCATGGTTCAGTTGTTTCTGCAAGCCTCAACCTGAATAATTTCTCATTTTTGGCTTGTTTACTTATCTGTGTCAAAAAGAGAATAGTGAACAAATTACAAACATCAAGTATGAAAGAGGGGCTATCACTGCAGGTCCTACTGACATTAAAAGGATAAAGACTATGATGAACAACTTTATGCTTATAAGTTTGACAACATAGACAAGATGGACAAATTCCTTGAAAGACCAAGAAAGGAAATAACAATACCTACCTACATCATTTTGCAGGATATCAGTGGGTGCTCTGGTAGTAAAAATAAGCAAACAAACAACAAAACAAAAAACCCACTCTGTTGTGGTTCCAGAGTCAGGAAATCTGTGGATGGCTCTTTAGGATTCCTTAAAACCTGAGTACTGGCTGTGACAACCTAGAGATCTTCATCTTTGCCAGAATGTCAGAGAGCAGGACTTTGTATTTTCTCTTATGAAAAATTTCAATCACAAAAGTAGAATATTAGAGAACTTCCTGATCACATCACCTAGATTCAATTGTAAACATCTTACAAAAATTTCTTCACTTTTTTCTTTGTTGAAATTATTTTTTATCCTCATCAGAGGACATTTTAAAAATTGCTTTGGGCGGGGCGGAAGGGAGAGAGAAACATCAACGTGAAAGAGAAACATTGGTTGCTTCCCGTAGGCACCCAGACTGGGGAATGCACACCCTGGATGGGGGGATTGAACCCACAACCTAAGTATGTGCCCTGACCAGAAATTGAACTCGCAACCTTTTGGTTATGGGACAATACTCCAACCAACAGAGCCACACCAGCCAGGGCTCTTTGTTAAAGTATTTTTTAAAAAATTTCAGACATCATATTTCAACTATGAATACTTTGGTACTCTAAATATTTTAAGTATATTTTATTGATTATACTATTACCATTGTCCCATTTTTTTCTCTTAATTCCCTTCCATCCTGCACCATGCATGCTTGTTACCAGCATTCCCCCACTAAGTTCAAGTCCATGGGTTGTACACATAAGATCCTTGACGTCTCCATTTTCTAAACTATTCTTAATGTCCCCCTGTCTATTTTGTACCTACCATTTATACTTCTTATTCCCTATAACTTTTCCCCCATTCTCCCTCCTACCCCTCCACATTGATAACCCTCCATGTGATCTCTATTTCTGTGATTCTGTTCCTATTCTAGTGGTTTGCTTAGTTTATGTTAGTTTTTATATTTTTAGGTTCAGTTATTGATAGTTGTGAGTTAGTTGTCATTTTACTGTTCATATTTTTTATCTTTTTTTGAAGACAAGTCCTGTTAACATTTCATATAATAAGGGCTTGGTGATGAACTCCTTTAACTTGACCTTATCTGGGAAGCACTTTATCTGCACTTCCATTTTAAACGAAAGCTTTGCTCGATAAGGTAATCTTGGTTGGAGGTCCTTGCCTTTCATGACTTCGAATATTTCTTTCCAGTACCTTCTTGCCTGCAAGGTCTCTTTTGAGAAATCAGCTGACAGTCTGATGGGAACTCCTTTGTAGGAACCAGTTTCCTTTTTTCTTGCTGCTTTTAAGATTCTCTCCTTACCTTTCATTTTGGGTAATGTAATTATGATGTGCCTTGGTGTGTTCCTCCTTGGGTCCAACTTCTTTGGCACTCTCTGAGCTTCCTGGGCTTCCTGGAAGTCTATTTCCTTTGCCAGATTTCAGAAGTTCTCCTTCGTTTTTTTTTTTTTTCCAAATAAGTTTTCAATTACTTGCACTGCCTCTTCTCCTTCTGACAACCCCATGATTTGGATTTTGGAATGTTTAAAGATGTCCTGGAGATTCCTAAACATTTCCTCATTTTTTTTTTTTTGAATTCTTGTTTCTTCATTCTGTTCTGGTTGCATGTTTATTTCTTCCTTCTGGTCCAAATCACTGAATTGAGTGCCACTTTCCTTTTCTTCACTGTTGGTTCCCTGTACATTTCCTCTTCATTTTATTTTGCATAGTTTTCACTTTTCCACCTATTTTGCAACTATACTCAACCATTTCTGTGTGCATCCTGATTACCAGTGTTTTGAACTCTGCATCTGATAGGTTGGCTATCCATTTGTCACTTAGTTCTATTTTTGGAGCTTTGATCTGTTCTTACATTTGCGATATATGTATTGCCTTGGCACAGTTGCTGCAATGTAAGGGGTGAAGCCTTAGCTATTCACTAGGGCAAGGCAACCCACATTGCTGTTGTAGCACTCTATGTGGGGGAGGGTTCTGAGAGGGATTAGTGCCACTTGCTTGGCTCTCTGCTGGCTTTCAGTCACTTTCCCACTACCACAAGTAAATTGTGCCCTTCTGGTGCCGATTCCCAGGTGGGTGGGTTTGTTATATTTTAGGGCCCTGTGGGTCTCTCCAACAAACTCTTCTGTGAGGTGGGGAGTTTCTCCTGCTGCCACAACCCCCATAGATGTTTATAGCCAGAGGTTTTTGAGGTTTTTTTCCCTGCACTGGAACTCTGGATTGCATGGTCTGTCTCTCTTCCCAGTTGTTCCTCCCTGTTTATCCACAAACAAATGTGGGACCACCAAGTCCACCAGCTACCGCCTTGCCTGCTCTGGTCCCTCCAGCTGCTGCCTTGCCACACATCCTCTCCACCATGGCTGCCTGAATCTCCACTCATCCTACCAGTCTGAATGAATGTTTCTTTAACTCCTTTCCTTGTTTGTTGGACTTCCATACAGTTTGATTTTCTGGCAGTTCTGGTTATTTTCTGTTTTTAAATTTGTTGTTGTCCTTTTGGTTGTGTGAGGAGGCAAAGCGTATCTACCTACACCTCCATCTTGGTCAGAAGTCCTATAAAATTTTTCTTACATAATGATTTTCACATCTAACAAAATAATTCCTTAATATCATCCAATAGTCTATGCAAATTTTCCTGATTGTCTCCAAAAATTTCCTTTTATACTTTAAATCAGAATTCAAAGAAGGTTTATACCTTGTTTGATTGCTATGCTTCCTAAGACACTTTTAATATTAAACGTTTATACTCCTCTCTCCCTAGTTTTCTTACACCACTAATTTCTTGATGACTGACTGACTGCATGTTTTGATTTTTTCTGATAGAGTTTTGCAACCTGAGGTATGGATATACTTCAAGGGTCCATGAAGCTTCTGAAATTAAACAAACAAAAAAATTGTGCTAAAAACCCTGACTGGTGTAGCTCAGTGGATTGAGCACAGGCCTGTGAACCAAAGGATCGCGGTTCAATTTCCAGTCAGGGCACATGCCTGGGTTGCAGGCCAGTTCCCAGCAGGGACACAGGAGAGGCAACCATACATTGATCTTTCTCTCCCTCTCTCCTTCACTTCCCCTCTAAAGATAAATAAATAAAAATTTTAAAGAAAGAAGGAGCTCCTACCCTTTGCAACAGCTTGGATGGAACTGGAAAGCATTACGTTGAGTGAAATAAGCCAGGCAGTGAAAGACAAATACCATATGATCTCACCTTTAACAGGAAGCTAAACAACAAAACAAGCAAGCAAAATAAAAACAACGGCACTGAAATCGAGAACAGGGGGACAGCGACCAGAGGGGAGAGGGGAGGGAATTTCAGGGGGAAAAGGGGAAGGATTTACAGGAACTAGTATAAAGGACACATGGACAACAACTAAGGGGGGTGGAAAGGGGAGGGAGGTGGGGGGCAAGGAGGGGTGGGTTGGGATGGGAGTAAAAGACAGAATACTGTAGTTGAAAAATAATTAAAAAATAAAAAATAAAATTAGTGCTCAATTAAGAAAATTGTGCTGAGTACTTCCCTTACCCCTAGTCCTCTTCAGGAAAATGTCTGTAGCTTTCATGAGAGACTTGAGGAAGTCCTTAACACAAACATGTTAAATTACCACTTAAGTAGAACACAGAGACACCTGGGCTTTAGCTCAGCCATTGCCAGTAGATGAATGGCCTTTAGCCAGTACCTTCTCCTTATTGGGTTCTAGATTTCTAATATAAAAAATTCTTATTTTTAGAGTAAGAGGAAGGGAGGGAGAGAGAGGGGGAGAGAAACATCAGTGTGTGGTTGCCTCTCATGCACTACCCAACTGGTCATCCAGCCCATGACCCAGGCATTGGCCTGACTGGGAATCAAAGTAGTGACCCTTTGGTTTGCAGGCTGGTGCTCAATCCATCAAGCCATACCAGCCAGGGCTAGATTTCTAATTTTTGAAGGAACAGTTATATTTCAGATCAGGGTATGAGAAAGGGTTTCCAGCCTCCCATCCCTCTTCTGGAATGTGTGCTCAAGGTAATAATAGAGACTTTTTTCATTGTTCAGAGCTATGAACTGCCTTGAACTAGGAAATAGATAAATAGGGAGTTGACCTTGAGGAAGAACTGAAGGAAAGAAGTTCTTATATTTTCTGGAAGAATGTTACATGTGCAAACTGAGGTGAGTAAATAGACACTGGATTGAGATTGGGAAGTGGCCCTGACTGCACACAGAAACTCCTAGATGGCTTGGGTCTCAGAACTGAGCCCTAGGCTTGCCAATGTTTAAAAGAGGGAGACATAAAGGAAATTAGAGTGATGCAACTACAAGCCAAGGAACACTAAGCAGTGCCAGCAACCACCAGAATCAAGGAGAGAAACATGGAATGGATTCTTCCACAAAACCTCCCTGAGGCCCTGGCTGGTGTAGCTCAGTGGATTGAGTGTGGGCTTGTGAACCAGAGTATCTCGGTTCGATTCCCAGTCAGGGCACATGCCTGGGTTGCGGGCCAGTTCCCAGCAGGGAACTCACGAGAGGCAACCATACATTGATGTTTCTCTCCTTCTTTCCTTCCCTTCCTCTCTAAAAATAAATAAATAAAATCTTAAAATAAAACAAAAACAAACAAACCTCCCTCAGAACCAATCTTGCTAACACTATGATTTTGGACTTCGGGCATCCTGAGCTGTGAATGGATGAATTTTTGTTGTTTCAAGCCCCCCAGTTTGTGACATTTTGTTATGACAGATCCAGGACACAAGATCTTGGCACTAAGTGTGATCACTGCTACTGGACTGACTTTGCTTTGTGGCCCTTTCAGCAGATGTAAATGCATACATACACATATTATAGAGATCATGTGTTTATACTAATACCTCTAATTTCAGTCTGTCCCCACAGGGGTCATTGTTGCCTGCCTCTATTTCATATTTGTATGTCCTTTCTTCCATAGGGAGTACTCTGACTCCAAGTATGATAAGCACATTTACTTACTCAAGTCTCCGATGTGTTTAAAATAGTTTCAGAATTGCTTTGCCCATTCCACTATAATGTATAAATGGATTAAAAAGAGTTCAGGGTTTGGCTGCAATGTTTTTCCCCTTGATACCAAGACTGAGTATATTTGTTAAGTACTGTACAAACAATATACTTGGACCAGTTCATCCTTCTTTCCTTTAGTGGTTATGTTATTCATTTGAAATATAATTGGTTTCATTTCTGTCAGTTTGCTTTCAACTGTAGAATTCCCTCCCAGTTCATATTAATTTATCTTTTGCTTAAGTGTGTACAGCGTTAGCATGCTTCTTAAAAAAAGATTTTACTTACTTATCTTTAGAGGGGAAGGGAAGGAGAGAGGGAGAGAAATATCAGTGTATGGTTGCCTCTTGTGCGTCCCCTGATGGGAACTGGCCTGCAACCCAGGCATGTGCCCTGACTGGGAATCAAACCACAGTTGTTTGGTTTGCAGGCCCGTGCTCAGTCCACTGAGCTACAGCAGCCAGGACTAGCATGCTTTTAAAAGCCAACAATACACAGAAAGTACTCACCCTGGCCAAGTAGCTCAGCTGTTAGAGCATCATCCTGATATGCCAAGGTTGCAGGTATTATTCCCAGTCAGGGCACATACAAGAATCAACCAATGAATGTATCAGTAAGTGAAACAACAAATCGATGTTTCTCTCTCTCCCCCACTTCCTCTTTCTAAAATCAATCAACATAAAATAAAAATAAAAAACTCAACCGTACACAAAAAGTATACTCAGAGATGTGTATTATTCCCTCCTATATTCCATCCACCCCATTTTGCTTTATATGCTCTTGTAGGTAATCAGCTCCAATGTTTTATGGTTGTTTTTTCCTGTTTTACTTTTTGTAATGAATTTATTGAAATTTTCTTTTTAAAAATTTAATTATTGTTCAAGTACAGTTTTCTGTCTTTTATTCCCATGCCAGAGTCCCTGCCCCCCAGTGCTTCCCACCCTGTTAGTTAGCACCTCCCATTTCCACCCCTGTTAGTTTTTGTCCATGTGTCTTTTATACTTGTTCCTGTGGATCCTTCCCCTTTTCCCCTGAAATTCCCTCCCCTCTCCAATCTGGTCCCTGTCAGCCTGTTTTGTATTTCAGTGTCTTTGGTTATATTTTGCTTGCTTGTTTATTTTGTTGTTTAGCTTCCTGTTAAAGGTGAGATCATATGGTATTTGTCTTTCACCTCCTGGCTTATTTCACTCAGCATAATGCTGACCAGTTCCATCCAAGCTGTTGCAAAGGGTAGAACCTCTTTCTTTCTTCTTGCTGTATAGAATTTCATTGTGTATATGTACCATACTTTTTGGATCCATTCATTTACTGATGGGCACCTAGGTTGCTTCCAACTCTTGGCTATTGTAAATTGTGCTGCTATGAACATTGGCGTGCATAGGTTCTTTTGGATTGGTGTTTCAGGATTCTTAGGATATAATTCTAGCAGTGGAATTGCTGGGTCAAAAGGCATATTCATTTTTAGTTTTAGAAAATTCCACACTGTTTTCCATAATGGTTGTACCAGTCTGCAATCCCACCAACAGTGCACCAGGGTTCCCTTTTCCCCACAACCTCTCCAACACTTGTTTGTTGCTTTGTTTATGATGGTCATTCTGTCTGGTGTAAAGTGGTATCTCATTGTGGTTTTAATTTGCATCTCTCTGATAGCTAGCTATATTGAGCATATTTTCATGTGTCTCTGGATCCTCTGTATGTCCTCCTTGGAGAAGTGTCTGTTCAAGTCCTTTGCCCATTTCTTAATTGGGTTGCTTGTCTTCTTAGAATGGAGTCGTGTAAGTTCTTTGTATATTTTGGAAATTAAACCTTTGAGATATCATTGGCAAATATGTTTTCCCATACAGTTGTTTTTTTTTTAATTTTAATACTGTTTTCTTTAGCCATGCAGAAGCTTTTTATTTTGATGAGATCCCATTTGTTTATTCTTTCCTTTATGTCTCTTGCTCTAGGGGACATATCAGTAAAAATGTTGCTGCATGAAATATCTGAGATTTTCCTGCCAATGTTCTCCTGAAGGACTTTTATAGTGACACGGCTTATATTTAAGTCTTTTACCCACCTTGAATTTATTTTGGTGTATGGTGTAAGTTGGTGCTCAAGTTTCTTTCTTTTTCTTTCTTTCTTTCTTTTTTTTTTTTGCACGTAGCTGTCCAGTTCTCCCAACACCATTTGTTGAAGAGGCTGTTTTTACTCCATTTTATGTTATTGACCCCTTTGTCAAATATTAATTGCCTGTAGAGACTTGGGTTAATTTCTGGGCTCTCTGTTCTGTTCCATTGGTCTATGTGCCTGTTTTTATGCCAGTACCAGGCTGTTTTGATTACAGTGGCCTTGTAATCAGTTTGACATCAGGTATTGTAATCCCTCCTACTTTGTTCTTCTTTCTCAAAATTGCAGTTGCTATTCAGGGTCGTTTATGGTTCCATACAAATTTTTGAAATGTTTGTTCTGTCTGTGAAATATGCCATTGGTACTTTAGTAGGTATTGCATTGAATCCATAAATTGCTTTGGGTAGTATGGACATTTTGATGATGTTAATTCTTCCAATCCATAAACACGGTACATGTTTCCATTTGTTTGTGTCTTCCTTGATTTCTTTCTTCAGTGCTGTGTAGTTTTCTGTTTACAGGTCTTTTACCTCCTTGGTTAGGTTTATTCCCAGATATTTTATTTTTCTTTTTGCTATATCGAATGGGATTTTTTTCTTGATTTCTGCTTCTGCTGTTTCACTGTTAGTATACAAAAATGCCTTTGATTTCTGGATATTGACTTTGTACCTGCTGTTTTGCCAAATTTATTTATTAGGTCAAGCAGTTTTTGGGTAGAGTGTAGGATTTTCTATGTACACTATCATGTCATCTGCAAACAATGACAGTTTTGTTTCCTCCTTTCTTATTTGGATGCCTTTTATTTCCTCTACTTGTCTGATTGCTGTGGCTAACACTTGCAATACTTTCTTGAATAGAAGTGGTGAAAGTGGACAATCTTGTCTTGTTTCTGATCTTGGTGGAAAAGATTTTAGTTTTGCCCATAGTTTGAGTATAATGTTGGCTGTAGGTCTCTCATAGATGGCCTTTATTATATTGAAGAATGCTCCCTCTATTCCCACTTTGCTGAGTGGTTTTTTTTTTTTATCATAAATGGGTGTTGTACCTTATCAAAAGCCCTTTCCACATCTGTTGATGTGATCATGTGATTTTTGCCTTTGCTTTCGTTTATGTGATGTATTACATGTACTGATTTGCAAATATTGAACCATACTCCCATCTCTGGAATAAATCCCACTTAGTCATGGTGAATTATCTTTTTAATGTATTGTTGGATGCAAATATTTTGTTGAGGATTTTAGTGTCTGTGTTCATCAGCAATATTGTCCTAAAATTTTCTTTCTGTGTTGTGTCTTTATCTGGTTTTGGAATTAGGATGATGCTAGCTTCATAAAAAAAGATTTGGGAGTCTTCCCTCTTATTGGATTTTTTGGAATAGTCTGTAAAGAATAGGAGTTAGTTCTCCCTTAAATGCTTTGTAGAATTCTCCTGTAAAACCATCTGGTACAGGGCTTCTGTGTAATGGGAGTTTTTTGATTACTGCTTTAATTTCATCTGCTGTTATTGGTCTGCTCAGGCTTTCTGCTTCTTCTTCACTGAGTTTTGGAAGATTATGTTTTTCTAGGAATTTGTCCATTTCACCTATGTTTTCAAATATCTTGGCATACAGTTCTTCATTGTAATATCTTACAATCCCTTCTATTTCTGCAGTGTCAGTTGTAATCTCTCCTCTTTCATTTCTGATTGTGTTTATTTGGGTCCTCTTTCTTCTTTTCTTGATGAGCCTACTTAAAGACTTGTCAGTTTTGTTTATCTTAAAAAAAACAGCTCCTGGATTTATGGATTCTTAGAATAGTGCTTTTAGTCTCTATGTCATTTAATTCTGCTCTGATCTTGATTATTTCCTTCCTTCTACTTGCTCTAGGCTGTTTTTGTTGTTGTTCCTCGAGTTCTTGTAGGCATAGGGTTAGGTTGTTTTTTGAAATGTTTCTATCTTCTTTAGGTAAACCTGTATTGCTATAACCTTCCCTCTCAGGACTGCCTTCACTCTGTCCCACAAGTTTTGGGTTGTTGTGAGTTCATTTTCATTTGTTTCCAGAAACTTTTTGATTTCTTCCCTAATTTCATTCTTGACCCATTCATTGTTTAATAGCATGCAATTCAATCTCCATGATTTGGGGTGTTTTGGGTTTTTTCCTTTGGGGTTGATTTCCATTTTCAGTTTCTTGTGGTTGGAGAAAATGCTGGGTGTGATTTCAGTTTTCTTGAATTTGTTGAGGCTTGTTTTGTGTCCTATCATGTGGTCTATCTTTGAAAATGTTCCATGTGCATTTGAAAAGAGTTGTATTTAGCTTCTTTGGGATGAAGGGCTCTATATATATCAGTTAAGTCCATTTTATCTAGGGTGTTGTTCAATGCCACAATATCTTTGTTGATATTTTGTTTGGAAGATCTGTCCATTTTTGACAGTGGGGTGTTAAAATCCCCTAGTATAATTGTGTTACTGTCAATATCTTTCTCGAAGTCCTCTAAGATTTTCTTTATATATTTGGGTGCTCCTATGTTGGGTGCATATATATTTACGATATTAATGTCTTCTTGGTGGATTTTTCCCTTGAGTATTATGAAGTGACCTTCTTGGGTTCTCTTTATGGCCCTGTTTTGAAGTCCATTTTGTCTTATGTGAGTATTGCTACCCTGGCTTTTTTTCCCTGTCCATTTGGTTGGAAGATTTTTTTCCAGCCCCTCGCTTTTAGTGTGTGTAGGTCTTTTGTCCTGAGGTGGGTCTCTTGTAGGCAGCACATGTGTGGGTCATGCTTTTCTATCCATTCAGCTCTTCTATGTCTTTTGATTGGAGCATTTAATCCATCTACATTTAAGGTTATTATTGATAGGTACTTATTCATTGCCATTTTTGTACCTGTGTTCCTGTCTCTCTCTTTTCCTTCCTTTCCTTAAAGCAGTCCTTTTAGCATTTCTTGCAGAGCTGGTTTGGTGGAGGTGAATTCTTTTAGACTTCTTTTGTCCTGGAAGCTCTTTAGTTGGCCTTCTATTTTGATTGAGAGCCTTGCTGGGTAAAGTAGCCTTGGTTGCAGGCCTATGGTTCTCATTACTTGCAATATTTCTTGCCATTCTCTTTTTGTTTGGAGCATTTCCATTGAGAAGTCAGTAGCTAACCTTATTTAGGCTTCCTTGTATGTTATTTTCTTTTTCTTCCTTGCTGCCTTTAAGATTCTCTTTTTGCCTTGGAATTTTGCCATTTTCATGATGATGTATCTTGAAGTGGGCCTCTTTGGGTTCCTGATTGGGACTCTCTGTGATTCCTGGATTTGTGTGACTTTTTCTCTCATCAAATTAGGGAAGTTTTCCCTCATTACTTTTTCAAATAGGTTTTCTTTCTTTTTTTTTAAGATTTTATTTATTTATCTTTAGAGGGGAAGGGAAGGAGAGATGGAGAGAAACATCAATGTATGTTTGCCTTTCATGTGTCCTCTGCTGGGAACTGGCCTGCAGGGGACCAGCTTGCAACCCAGGCATGTGCCCTGACTGGGAATCTAACCGCGATTGCCTGGTTTGCAGGCCCACGCTCAATCCACTGAGCTACACCAGCCAGGGCTTAAATAGGTTTTCTACCTCTTCTTCTTCTTATTTTTCTTCTTCTGGTATTTCCATTATATGGATATTATTACGTTTCATATTTTCTTGCATTTCTCTTAATCCCTCTTCATTCTTTCTGAGCCTCTTTTCTTTTTCTTGCTCTTTCTGGGAGTTTTTTTCTACTTTGTCCTCCAACTCACTGATTCGATCTTCTGCTTCATCGATTCTGTTTTTGATTCCTTCTACTCTGTTCTTCAGTTCAGAAATTGTATTCTTCATTTCCTCTTGGCCCTTGCTGATAGTTTCTATTTTCTTTTTCATGTTCATATAGTTTGCAGTGAGTTCATTGTAGCTCCCCTGTAGTTTCTGGTAGCTCATTGTGAGCTCTTTGAACTTCCTGATAACCAGTGCTTTGAATTCAGTATCTGATAGTTGACTTGCCTCTATTTCATCTAACATTCTTTCTGAGGCTTCCTCCTTTCCTTTCATTTGGGGATTGTTTCCTTTTCTTTCCACTGTTTGTGAGACTCTTCTTATTAGCCTCAGCTTCTTAAATTGATCTTTTCTGACTCCCTGGGTTTATGGCGTGAACTTCTGTGGTAGAACACCTGTGAAATTCAGTGGTGCAGGCTCCTTTGGGTATCCTGGTTTTCTCTGCTTCCACCTACTCCTTTTTGTGCATGTGTGATCAGTTGGAGGGGGAGGCAAAATGGTTTATGACAACAGGAGAGTATTTTACGATATTTTCAATCACAGCCAGTAGAGAAGAGATAGAAGATCTTTAGGCTATATATATTGTTAACCATAATCCTCAACCCAACTTGCTATTTTAAGAAAGAATGGACAAAGGATAAGTCTCTTGTTGGGGAGGGAAGGCTTGTGAGTTGGATCTAGAAAGCAGTGAGGTTGTGGGAGGTCAGATTTTGAGGTAAGGTGAGAGTAAAAGATAGTAAATAGGTGTAGTGTGTGAGCAAATAGAGTTAATCACTACAGTAATAGAGTTCAGGAAACTGTGAAGTGGGCTAAAATTCGGGAGATGGGTTGTGAAGTATTTACAGTTGTATAGAACAGGTATTATTTATAATAATATTAGAGCAACAATCATATGACAGACTCTATGTGATCTGGATAACATGAATAGGGGTATAGAACTTTGGGTAGTGTGCTACAGGAAAACAAGTGGCGTGAAGTATAGAAAATTAGCAATACACTGTGGATGAGAGAACAGGGGAAACCTGTCAAATGATACAATATAACCAGCCAAGACAAAGAAGCCTCTATGGAAAGTGGAGGAATACAAAGATACTATTAAAATATAAAAGAAGTGAGAATAATGAAAAATAATAATAATTATACAAATATGCAGCAATTTGTGGCTTCTCTGTTATAGCAAAGTGAAATTTGTCTCTGTCTCTACTGTTGGGATGTCCCCTCTTTGGGTCCAACTCTGGTCTTTTCATAGTTCGAAGTTTGTGTCACTTGTGGGTAAAAGAAAAAAAGGCAGGAGAAGGGAGGAGAAAGCAATAAGTTTGGAAAGAAAGGAAGAAGTAATAAAACAGGAAAGAAAAAAGAGGAAAAAAGTATTGAGAAATAAAACAATAATAAAATTAAAAAGATAAAAGATTACTAAAAAAACCCCAAAACCATCTCTTGTTGGTTTCAAAGTGGTCAAACTGTTTTTTTTTCTGGCTGCAGCAGGCTGAGGGGCGATTGGTGTGGTCTTTCTGGGAGCCCTCTCCCAAGAGCCAACCTGGCGCCTCTCCCCAGCAACCCACGAAGGGGATCTAGGTCTTCTTCATAGCACACTTTCCCCAGGCTGGGTTGTGGGGCACATGCGCACGTGCAGGCCAGGCTGCCTGGATCCTGCGGGTTTGGGCACAGACCCAGTTCTGTGGGGGGAACTCCAGGCCCTCTGCCCAACCTTGGGATCACTGCCAGGCTGGGTGGGGAGCAGGCCAAGCAGCTGTCGCAGGAGAATCCTTCAGTTTACTTTCCAAAAAAATTTCTCCTTAAGAAAGCCTGCCTCTGAGCACAGCCTAATCCCCCAGCCAGACCGGTGACTATCAGAGTCAGAACCTGACAATGTGCCTCTCAATTCTCCCAAGCTGGAAACCACAGACTCCATGGTTGATCTTGGCCCTTTGTCCTCATCACCCTCTCTGTAAACTCAAGCCAACAGGTCTCTCCTGGTGCCCAACCTTGCTTAGCCAGAGAGGGAGGGAGCTGATAACCCAGCTCTCTCCCAGAGACCCTTCAGCAGGCCCGGGGCTCCCAAAGAGTCTGTGGTAGATGCACCAGGCTCCGGGCGGTGGGCACCGGCTGAGGCCGCTGCTGCTCCTGTCTTTGTTCTGGTCCCTGAGACTCTACTGTCCTGCAGCCATCTCCTTACCATCTGGTTTTTCAGTGTCCGTTATGATTTCTGGTCTCTTATTTTCATATATACTGGAAAACTTTTGGCTGTTTGTGCTGTTCCTCCATAGATCTGCCAGGAGTTTCTCCCATGTCTATGGGGAAATAAAATCCGCTCTGTCCTACTCCGTTGCTGTCTTCTCTCTGCACCACAAGCCTAATTCTCTCATGTTTCAGATTTGAGTGACTTGTGACAGCAATTCAAGGGTGGGGGCTTCTGAAGGAAGCACTAGGAGACTCTTCTGGTGTGTGTGTGTGTGTGTGTGTGTGTGCACGCACAGGCTCTCCCTGCCACACTTCTTAGTATGGAATGATGGCAAGCTGCTGACCTGTTCTTCAAATGATACATCTGTTTGCAGGTTTCTTTTGTTTCTTAGATCGTTAACACTTCTTTGTTTAATGGAGGGAGAAAGGTCTCAAATAAAGAATGATGCTCCAACTTCCGGCCAAGATGGAGGTGTAGGTGGAAACACTGTGCCTCCATTCAGCCAGACTAGTAAGAGGGTGGAGTTAGCAGCTGGCAAAGCTGGGTAATGCAGAAAAAAGTGGCCAGACTGACCCAGGTGTGCAGGTGGTGGTTGTCAGATCCCAGGCATGGGGTGGCAACAGGCAGACCCAGTGAGGGCACAAGGCAGCTGGCTGACCGTGGTCACACATTCAAGTGCAGATAAACCAGGCAAAAAAACAAGCAGTGAGACAGACCGCAAAGACCAGGGCCCCAGTGCCAGGAATTATGGCCCAGAAGCACCAACTGGAAAAACTTTTGGGGGTTGAGGTGCCAGGAGAGGCTCCCAGGCTCACAGAGAATTTGTTTGAGAGACCCACAGGGTCCTTGGGATTTTCTATAAAAGAAAGCAGACCAGGAGAGGATCCTGGGAAAATGGCAGATAGAAGCACCAGGAATCTGTTTTTCTATCTAGGCAATTGCATTGGCTGAATCTGTCTGATATAACTGTGTTGGAACTCTGGAGTCTATAGAAGGCTTGCAACCCCCAGAGGAGGGTTTGGATGGTGAATTGAAGTTGATTTTGATCAGTTTCAGCTGTTAGCACAGCTACCCATCCCCCATACCTAGCCCAGTGGCTGGTAGCTGTGTATATGTTCCCAGTGCAGCTTGTACACAACTTGTAGGAGCCAGAATAGGCAAAAAGGACCCTACTCTCCAAATATTGGATATCTGTGCTCTCATTGCCAATTGTTGCTTCTGATCACAGAGGTGCAAACAGGTGGGAGGCCATTAAACAATGTACCTCCTCCATAGTTGCAAGCCCCTCCCTCTCTGGCTGAAGTGACTTCCAGGGACTTATGGGATTGGTGCCTTTTGTTTCCCCTGTTCTTTTTTCCCTCATTTTTGGAGCCAAATATTAAACATTAAACAGGCATTAAACATTAAAAAACAACTGCATATACAGGGAAACTTAGAAGGTGACCATACATGCCCTGGAATAATGCTCATGAAATACCCAAGGAGTCCTTAAAGTTTACACATCATGCTGACCCTTGGTATAGAGAAAAACTCTGAAAAAAAAAACCTAAACAAACAAAACTAAAACAATAACAGCAGCAAAGCTGGGAGAAGGAGTCTCATTTCCAGAGTTTTCACATTATTAGGTTCAGAGATCCAATGTTCAACTACAAAAAAAATACAAAGAAACAGAAAAATATGAACCCCTCTAAGGAAAAAAATATTAACAGAAACTGTCTCTGAAAAATATCTGATTGCAGGTACACTAGACAAAAACTTTAAATGTCTTAAACTCAAAGAAGTAAAGAATGATATAGTGAAAGTAAAAATGTAAAAAAAATAGACATATGAACAAAATGGAAGTATCAATAAAGAGAAAACCTAAGGAAAATGCTGAAAAGTATAATAACTGAAATGCAAAATTCAGTAGAGGGATTCAAATACAGGTTTGGGCAGGCACAAGAATCAGCAAACTTGGAGATAAGACAATGAACATTACTAAGTCAGAAGAACAGAAATAAAAAAGACTGAAGAAAAGTAAAAACCTAAACATCACTAATAAGGAGACCAGCATATGCATTGTGTGAGTCTTAGAAGTAGAAGAGATAGAGAGAAGAACTTTCAAAAAAGAAAAAAGAAATAACAAAGAAGAAGGAGAATATGTGAAGAAGTAATGGTTTAAAACTTCCTAATTTTTTAAATTCTCACCCAAGGATTTGTTTTATTTTTAGAGAAAGAGCAGGAAGTGGGGAGAGAGCAAGAGAGAAAGAAACATTGATGTGAGGGAGAAACATTGATTGGTTGCCTCCTGTATATGCCCCCACCAGTGATTGAACCCACAACATAGGTATGTACCCTGACCAGGAATCAAACCGGCAATCTTTTGGTGTACAGGATGACACTCCAACCAACTAAGCCACCTAGCCAGGGCTAAAAACTTCCTAAATTTGACAACTGACATGAATATAAATGTCCAAGAGATTCAACAAATTTCAAGTAGGATGAACATCGAAACTAAGACACATTATAATCAAACTTTCAAAAGAAAAGAAAAGAATCTTAAAAGCAACAAGAGAGAAGAAAATCATCACAAGGGATCCTCAATAATAGTCTTATCAATAGCTCTGGCTGGTTAGCTCAGTTGGTTGAAGCATTGTCCCAATATGCCAGGGTTATGAGTTGGGGCAGGCAAGAAGCAACCAATGAAGTGCATGGATAAATGGAGCAACAAGTTGCTGTTTCCCTCTCTCTCCCTTCTTTCTGTAAAACTGATAAATCTTTTTTTAAAGAATAGTATCAGTAGATTTATCATTTGAAGCTTTGGAGACAAAAGGAAGTAGGATGATATATCCAAAGTGCTAAAAGGAAAAATTATCAATCCAGAATCCTATATCCAGAAAAACTGTCCTTCAGAAGTGAGGGAGAAATTAAGACATTCTCAGATAAACAGAAGCTGAGGGAGTTCATTACTACTATATCTGCTCTGTTAAAAATGCTCAAAGGAGTCCTGAAAGGACATGACAGTAACTCAAAGCCATGTAGATAAAGAACACAAGAAATTTAAGTACACAGGCAATTACAAAAGCTAGTATTACTGTAAAAGTTGTAAGTACCCTTTTTGTTTTCTACATGATTTAAGAGACTATTATATTAAAAAAACAATTATTAGTAAAAATCTAGTATTATTGTAACTTTGATTTATAACTTCAAATCTTGTTCCCCAACTAACTTAGGAGACTAATGCATTTAAAGAATTATTAATTTATGTTTTGGTGCACACAATGTATAAAGATGTAATTCAGTGACAGTATTATAAAGCAAAATTTTTTGTATGTTATTGAAGTTAAGATGGTATAAATTCAAATTAAGAGTGTTATAACTTTAGGGTGTTAAATGTAACCCCCATGGTAAGCACAAAGGAAATAGCTATGGAATACATACAAAAAGAAATGTGAAAAAAGTTAAACATTTCAATACAAAAAACACAAAAGGAGGCAGTAATGGAGGAAATGAGGTACAAACATTACAAGGCATATGGAAAACAAATAGCAAAATGACAGAAGTATTGGTAAGCCTATTCTTATAAGTAATTACTTTAAACATAACTAGATTAAATTTCTATAAAAAGACAGAGACTGGCAGAATGGACAAAAATATTATCTAGCCCTGACCAGTGTAACTCAGTTGGTTGGGCATTGTTCCACAAAGCAAAAGGTCACCAGTTCAATTCCTGTGTAAGGCACATGCCTGGATTGCATATTTGGTGCGTAGTCAGGGCTTGTGGAGAGGCAACTGATTGATGTTTCTCACACTGATGTTTCTTTCCCTCTCTTTCTTCCTCCCTTCCCCTCTTTCTAAAAACAAATAAATAAATAAAATATTTTTAAAACCATGACCGACTTTATTCTATTTACAAGATATTCTTTTTAAATCCAAAGACACAAATAAATTGGAAGTGAGATGCTGGACAAAGAGATTCCATGCAAATAGTAACTAAAAGTAAGCTGAAGGTGATTATACTAATCAACAAAATGGACAATCAAAAAAAGTAACAAGAAGTAAAAACTATATTGTATATGAATATATTTTGATACAGCAAGAAGATATAACAATTGTATATATTTTTTGTTTTTAATATATTTTATTGATTACACTATTACAGTTGTCCCATTCCCCCCCTTTATTACCCTCTGCCCTGAACACCCCCTCCCATCCACATTCCCCACCTTTACTTCATGTCCATGGGTCATACATATAAGTTCTTTGGCTTCTCCATCTCCTACACTATTCTTAACCTCCCCTTGTCTATTCTGTACCTACCATTTATGCTGCTTAATCCCTGTACTTTTCCCCCTCTCTCCTCCTCCCACTCCCCTGCCGATAACCCTTCATGTGATTTCCATTTCTGTGATTCTGTTCCTGTTCTAGTGGTTTGCTTAGTTTGCTTTTATTTTTGTTCTAGGTATGGTTGTTAATAGCTGTGAGTTTGTAGTCATTTTACTGTCTATGGTTTTTATCTTCTTTTTCTTAGATAAGTCCCTTTAACATTTCATATAATAAGGGCTTGGTGATCTGAGCCCTTATTATATGAAATAAATATATTGAACTTGACCTTATTTGAGAAGCACTTTATTTGCCCTTCCATCCTAACTGAAAGCTTTGCTGGATAGAGCAATCTTGGTTGTAGGTCTTTGGATTTCATGACTTGGAATACTTCTTTCCAGCCCCTTCTTGCCTGTAAGGTCTCTTTTGAGAAATCAGCTGACAGTCTGATGGGAACTCCTTTGTAGGTGACTGTTCCCTTATCTCTTGCTGCTTCTAGAATTCTCTCCTTCATTTTAATCTTGGCCAATATAATTATGATGTGCCTTGGTGTGTTCCTTCTTGGGTCCAACTTCTTTGGGACTCTCTGAGCTTCCTGGACTTCCTGGAAGTCTATTGCCTTTGCCAGATTGGGGAAGTTCTCCTTCATTATTTGTTCAAATTAGTTTTTCACTTGTTGCCCTTCCTCTTCCCCTTCTGGTACCCCTATAATTGTGATGTTGGAATGTTTAAAGATGTCCTGGAGGTTCCTAAGCCTCTCCTCATATGTTTGAATTCTTGTTTCTTCATTCTTTTCTGGTTGAATGTTTCTTTCTTCCTTCTGGTCCACACTGTTGATTTGAGTCCATTTCCTTCCCATCACTATTGGTTCCCTGTACATTTTCCTTTATTACACTTAGCATGACCTTAATTTTTTCATCTAATTTGTGATCATATTCAACCATTTGTGATCTAATTTGTGATCAGATTCAATCTGTGAGCATCCTGATTACCAGTGTTTTGAACTCTGCATCTAATAGGTTGGCTATCTTTTAGTCACTTAGTTGTATTATTTCTGGAGCTTTGATCTGTTCTTTTATTTGGGCCATTTTTGTATGTGTGTTGGCACACCTATTACGTAGTAAGGGTCGGAGTATTAGGTTTTCACCAGGGTGGGGCAACCCACGTTGCTGCTTTGTGACATTGTATGTGGGGGAGGGGTCTGAGAGAGAACAATGGCACTTGCTCCACTCTCTGCCTGTTTTCAGTCACTTCCCCTGCTACCCACAATCATATTTGGCCCCTCTGGTGCTGATTCCCAGGTGGGTTTGTGTACATTCTAGGACCCTGTGGGTCTCTCCAACAAACTCTCTTGTGAGGCTGGGAGTTTCTCCTGATGCCGCCTTAAGCCCCACAGGTGTTTTCAATCAGAGGTTTGAGGCTTTATTTCTCTGCTTGAACCCTGGGTCTTGCAGTCTGTCTTGCTCTCCAGTTGTTCCTCCGGGCTTATCTGCCCGTGAGTGTGGGATTACCTGCTCCACCAGCTGTGAGTCCTCTCTGCCCAGCTGCCCGTCTCCACCCCTCCTACAAATCTGGATGAATATTTCTTCTTTAACTTCTTGGTTGTCAAACTTCCATACAGTTCAATTTTCTGTCAGTTCTGGTTGGTTTTTTTTGTTTTTCAATTTTTGTTGTCCTTCTTTTGGTTTAGTGAGGAGGCAGAGTGTGTCTACCTACACCTCCATCTTGACCAGAATTCAGAACTGTAAATATATATTGGCAGCCCATCAAAATATATGAAGCAAAACCCGACAGAACAGAAAGGAGAAATAAATTGTTGTACAATAATAGTTGGAAACTTCAATACCCCACTCACAATGATGGATAAAAAACCCCAGAAAATAAGGAAGTAGAAGACTTGACATAAAATACTAACTCGATCTAACAAACATATACAAAATACTCTACCCAATAGCAGCATATACATTCTTCTCAATTGCACATGGAACATTTTCCAGGTCAGACTTTATGTGAGTCACAAATTAAGTCTCAGTAGATTTTTATTTCTTACAGGTGGACAACACATTTAGTTTTATTTTAATCAAATCACAACATTTTCTTTACAGCTGATGCAAAGTATAATTGCTACCATAGATCTACTTTTAAAAGGTTTCCTATGACATTACAGCAAGCCTAATTTTTTCAAACAGAGAGATATTCACAAATTCTTCCTCAAATAAAAATAACTCTACTCCACTAAATGGTAATTACATGAAGTCAGAGAAAACCAGACCCTTAAAAGGAGAGCCAAGAAATCTTTCAACAGGTTATTAGTAAGAATGTAGGCATTTAAAAAAATCCCCACTGCCATGAACATAAAATGAGGTTTCAACCCTGGTGCAAGCCGAATTTAAAAAAAAAAGAAATAAAACATCAGCAGTATATTAACATTTTCTCACTCATTTTCCATACTGACAGTAGAAATAGAAACATGGTATAAATGTATGGACTCTCAAGCAACAACGTACAGCCTTTCTTCATTCTCCATGCTAAGAGATGTAAAAGTTGAAGGGTCAGTGAATACCAATTGTACAGGTTTCAAAAACCACCTAAGTGTAGGGTATTTACTAGTTTTCAGCTGAGATAAATCTGGAACACTGACAAGTGATCACTTATGTATAATAATGTGAAGCAAATTTTTTGGAAAATAAAACGTTAGTGGGACACTCCCAAAGAATATACCAGAAGAAAAACAGGTTACAGCCTGAATTTAAGGTATCAGCTTGTTTTAGCCAGTTTAAGTCCATGTTCCAAATCTAAAACTTAGTTATCTTTCTGTAATCAAGGATTTTCTATCATGTCAGTACCTGTATTATGAAGTAAAGAAGACTCAAGTGAAATGTTTATTTAACATAACTGCTGTACAATTGCCTAGGACCTCAACAGCATTATGGGAGTCTGGGAAATGTTCATGCATAACGTTATTGCCTTAGCTGACTTAAAACCATCCCATACAATGAAGTCTTTAAGAAAACGAACAGGCTGAAAGTGAATTAAAGGAAGCAAATTAAGGATTTGCTTTTAGATCTATGAACTCAGGAATTCTCTTAATTTGAAATCTTGCAGAGAAGTTATTTTTCTTTCTCCATCTCTGGTGAGGACAACATTCCCTACTCCAGATCTGGCATTTTTTTTCATCATCACTGTCCTGTCAATCATCATCTGCACCATCCATTGTACTTCTGGTAAGTCTACATCCTCATCACTACCCATGTTGTTTATCATCTAATAATCAAAATTAGAAATGTCTTCATCTGAATCATCTTTCCAGTCTTTTCAATGATTGAAGTCCACACTATGGCAATTAAGCTTTGTATTTTTATTGGTTAACTTTGGCCATGACTGGCCAGATTAACATAAAATTCACTTGTCCATTCTTTAATGCTTGGAATAATTTAGAGCAGTATACTGAAAAAGATCAATTTCATTTAAATGTTTAAAATGATCACTTCCTGGGGGAGAAGATGGTGGTGAGGTAGGTGGGAGCAGAGCCCAGTTCTCCCTGTGCCCATGTGGAACACCTAGCTGATCTTCTAAGGACCAGAGTGAACAACCAATGGAATCCCAGCTTGTATAAAGTTTGGAGGACAAAATGGTAGAAGACATTGAAAAACAAATGGTGAGGGGATTGTACTGGGACAGTAAGGTCCCTGGGATTTGCGCAGGGTGCTAGGTTGCTGTGACCCCTGAGCCCAGCACCTGCTGCAGGATATGTGGAGGAGAGTTAGATCACCAGCTCCCTCCCCTACCAGAGCAGGGAGGGCAGCCCAACACCAGAAGGGACCTGAATTCTGGAAGTCGCTGAGGGGAATAGAGGTGAAGTGGGAGACTCACAGAGGTGGTATACATCCACTGGGACTATGGACGATGGCACCAGAGAAACTGAGGTGTCAGGAGACACCTGGAGAAGAAATGAGTTGGGTCGTGTCTGACCCTGACTTGTATAGTCTTTGGACTGGTTGGAAAGTTGTGCTGTGTGAAAAGCTGTGCACTTGTTAAGAACAGTGAGCAGATGCTTTGTAAGGAGTCCTCAAGAAGCAGCTGGCTCACCCCAAGGGTGATTTGAGCTGTGTGCTCTGCACCAAGAAACTGATTGGCTGAGTGGAACCATATACCTGAGCTTGTCTCATGCTGCATGCCCAGAGGCTGAGTGGCTGAGTGGCTGAGTGGAACAGAGTGCCACTCAGGAACTGAGTGGCTGGTTGGAGCCTGGCAGCTCACAGAGGACCTGGGCCAGAGGCTAGGAAACTGAATATTGTGGCCCGGACCTGGTCCCCATCCTCTCAAAACCACAGTAAGGGAGAAAAGCGAAGCCCAGTCTCCCTCTTCTGTGGCATCCAGGAAGACAAGCAGAACTTGCTGAACAGTTTTAAAGTCAGCAGAAGGCTTATTTTTGGTCCATTCCTCTCTCTTGTTTTTCCTTTTTTTCTTCCCCCAAGTGAGACAGTAAGACCTGGAGTTACAAAGTGTCCAGAGACGGATCAAAAGGGAGAACACAAGACTAACCCCCAAAATTGAGAAATTGAGACAAATGTCACTTTGTTATGCCATAGAACTAGCATTTTATTGTTTATGTGTATTATTATTTTTAAATTATTTTTACCACTTTTATTTTATAAGCACTATTTACATTTCTCTTCTTTATGGTTAGTTTTCCTCATTTTATTTCTCTGTTTAATTGCATTGATTGACTGGTTTTCCTTATTTTTTTCTTTATTGTATTTTAATTTTCCTTCTTTCACCTCAACCATGTTTTAATAACACACAACTCTTGATCAGGTACTTTCTATTTTGGTTATCTAAATCATGTATTTCTTGTCATATTGTTGGTGTTCAAGTACTATTGTAAATAATTGTTGTTCCATAAAATTATACATACTACACAGCAACACTCCCTGATCTTAGCCTGATTCACTTTATTCCTGAGGATTATTATTGTTGTAGTTAACTCTATTTTCTCTCACACTACACCTACTTTCCATCCTTTACTATCACTATATCTCATCATCTAACTGCACAAGTGCTCTGTTTTCTGGACTCAGTTCACAATCCTCCTCCCCTCTAACAACAGTCTTATCTCTCTTTCACCTCTTATAAAAAGTGGCTAGTTGGGTGAAATATCATAGCTAACACTATATTTATCCAAAGAATCTCCTATCTCTTCTATACTTGCTGGCACTTTAAATTCCATAAAATACTCTCCCACTGCCTTAATCCATTTTGCCTTCCTCTGCCACTGATTATATACTAGAAGAGGTGGGAGCTGCAAACATCAGGATACTTGCTGGAGGAGAGAAACCACTGACAAAGAAATCACCAAAAGGTAAAAACCCAAGTACAACAAGAGAGCCCACACAAACAGAAGTAAGGGTAAACCCAGAATGTCTGGACAGGAGGTTAAAGAGACCACACTACTGAACGCCACAGAATTCCTACCACAGAAGTTCACCTTACAAAGAGAGCTAGCAAAGCAAAACATCAGGAAGCACAGAAACAAACGAAAAGAGTCACGTCAAATGGGAAGACAAAAAAGAATATGCAGTCAAAAGGAATGGAAGATTCCCCGCTAAAGGAGCTAAATGAAATGGTGGTAACCAAACTATCAGATATAGAATTCAAAATAATGGTTACAAAGATTCTCAAGGAACACAGACAACTACAAGGAACTGAGTGAGAACTACAATAATAAGAAAAAGGAAAGAGAAACTATAAACAAAAACAAGAAAGAAATAAACAATAAAATCTTATAAATAAAAAAAAACACTAGAAGGAATTACAAGCAGGCTGGATGAAGCAGAGGATCAAATCAGTGAGCTGGAGAACAAGGTAGAAAGAAAAAAAAAACACCCAGAAGGAGCAAGAAAAGGAAAAAAGACTCAGAAAGGATGAATAGGTGGTAAGGGAACTGCAAGACAACATGAAATGTAGTAATATCCAAATAATAGAGATGGAAGAAGAAAAGAAGAAGAAGAGGAAGAAGAAGGAGGAGGAGGAAGAGAAGGGATAGAACGCCTGTTTGAAAAAGTAATGATGGAAAACTTCCCTAAATTGACAAAGGAAAAAGTTACACAAATCCAGGACACAGAGAGTCCCAGTCAAGAAGAACCCAAAGAGACCCACTTCAAGACACACCATAACTAAAATGGTAAAATTCCAAGACAAGGAGAGAATTTTAAAGGTAGCAAAGGAGAAAAAGGAAGTAACATATGAGGAAGCCCCAATAAGACTAGCAGTGTTTCTCAAGAGAAACACTATGAGCAACAAGAGATTGGCAAGAAATATTCCAAGTAATGAAAACCAAAGGCCTCCAAAGGAGACTACTCTATCCAGCAAGACTCTCAACTAAAATGGAAGGCCAAATAAGGAGTTTCCCAAGCAAAAGAAGTCTAAAAGAATACACCTCCTCCAAACCAGCACAGCAAGAGATGCTAGGGGTCTGCTTTAAGAACAGCAAGAAAAACAGTGAGAGAGAAGAACACAGGAATGAAAAAATGGCAATGAATAAGTACCTATCAATAATATCTTAACTGTAAATGGATTAAATGCCCTAATAAAAAGACATTGAATAGCTGAATGGATAAGAAAGCATGGCCCACACATATGCTGCCTACAAGAGACCGACCTCAGAAAAAAAGACCTACACAGACTGAAAGGGAAGGGCTGGAAACAAATTTTCCAAGCAAATGGACAGGAAAAAAAAAAGCTGAGGTAGCAATACTCATATCAGACAAAATAGACTTCAAACAAAGGGCCATAAAAAGAGACCCAGAAGGTGACTTCATAATACTCAAGGAAAGAATCCATCAAAAGACATAAACATTGTAAATATATATGCACCCAACATAGGAGCACCCAAATATATAAAGAAAATCTTAGAGGACTTCAAGAAAGATACTGACAGCAACACAATTATTGTAGGGGATTTCAACATCCCATTGTCAAAAATGGATAGATCTTAAAAACAAATATCAACAAAGATACTGTGGCATTGAACAATGTCCTAGATCGAATTAATGTAACTGATATACAAAGAGCCTTTCATCTGATAGAAGATAAATACACATTCTTTGCGAATACACATGGAACATTTGCAAAGATAGACCACATGATAGGACACAAAACAAGCCTCAACAAATTCAAGAAAAGTGAAATCATATCAAGCATATTCTGTGACCATAAGGCACTGAAACTAGAAAACAACCTCAAGGAAAAAAAAACACTCAAACTCATAGAGATTGAATAGCATGTTATTAAACAATGAATGGGCCAAGAATAAGATCTAGGAAGAAATCACAAAGTTTCTGGAAACAAATGAAAATGACCTAACAACAATCCAAAACTTAAGGGATACAGCAAAAGCAGTCCTGAGAGGGAAGTTCATGATGAAACAGGCCTACCAAAATAGATAGAACTATTTCAAATAAACAACCTAATCCTACACCTACAAGAACTCAAAGAACAACAACAAAGACAGCCCACAGCAAGTAGAAGGAAGGAAACAACCAAGATCAGAGCACAATTAAATGACATAGAGACTAAAAGCACAACTCTAAGGATCCATAAATCCAGGACCTGGTTCTTTGACATGATAAACAAAATCAACAAGCCTTTATGCAGACTCATCAAGGAAAAAAGAGAGAGGAACCAAATAAACACAATCAGAAATGAAACAGGAAAGATTACTACTGATACCACAGAAATACAAAGGATTGTAAGAAATTACTATGAGGAACTATACACCAAGAAATTTGAAACTTAGGTGAAATGTACAAATTTCTAAAAAAATATGACCTTCTAAAACTCAATGAAGTAGAAGCAGAAAGCCTGAAAAGACCAATAACAGCTCACAAAATTGAAGCAGTAATCAAAACACTCCCATCACACAAAAGCCCTGGATCAAAAGCCCTGTCACACAAAAGCCCTGGAAAGGAAAATACTATAAAGTATTTAAGGAAGAGCTAACCCTTATCCTTCACAGACTATTCCAAAAAATCTGAAATGATGGAAGACTCCCAAACTTTTTATGAAGCCAGCATCATCCTAATTCCAAAACCAGATAAAACACAACAAAGACAGAAAACTTCAGGCCAATATTGATAATAAATGTAGATGTTAAAATTCGTCACAAAATATTGGCAAACTGCATCCAAAAATACATTAAAAAGACAATACACCATGACCAAATGGGATTCATCCCAGGGATGCAAGGATTGTACAATATTCACAAATCAGTAAATGTAATACATCACATAAATGAAAGCAAAGATCAAAATCACATGATCATATCAATAGTTGCAGAAAAAGCATTTGATAAGGTACAGGACCCATTTATTAAAAAAAGCACTCAGCAAAGTGGGAATAGAGGGAGCATTCTTCAATATAATAAAGGCCATATATGAGAGACCTACAGCCAACATCATGCTCAATGGGCAAAAACTAAAATCTTTTCCACTAAGATCAGAAACAAGACAAGATTGTCCACTTTCACTACTGCTATTCAACATAGTATTGCAAGTTTTAGCCACAGCGATCAGACAAGTAGAGGAAATAAAAGGCATGGAAATTGGAAAAGAGAAAACAAAGCTGGCATAATAGTGTACATAGAAAATTCTAGGATGTGTGGCTGCAGTCAGCCAGCCAAAAACTGCTTGACCTAATAAGTGAATTTGGCAAAACAGCAGGATATAAAGTCAATATACAGAAATCAAGGCTTTTTGTATACTAACAATGAAACATCAGAAGCAGAAATCAGAAAAAAAGTACCATTTGATATAGCAACAAGAAAAATAAAATACCCAGGAATAAACCTAACCAAGGAGGTAAAAGACCTATACTCAGAAAACTACACAACATTAAAGGAAGTAACCAAGGAAGATACAAACAAATGGAAGCATGTACCATGTTCATGGATTGGAAGAATTAACATCATCAAAACGTCCATTCTACCCAAAGCAATTTGTAGATTCAACACAATACCTATTCAAGTAGCAATGGCGCATTTCACAGATATTGGAGAAACACTGCAAAAATTTATATGGAACCATAAACAATCCCAAATAGCTGCAGCAATTTTGAGAGAGAAGAACAAAGCAGGAGGGATCACAATACCTGGTATCAAACTATATTACAAAGCCACTGAAATCAAAACAGCCTGGTACTGGTATAAGAACAGAGACATGGAGCAATGCAACAGAATAGAGAGTCCAGAAATAAAACCCAAATCTCTATGGTCAATTAATATTTGACAAAGGGGACAGCAGCATAAAATGGAGCAAAAATAGCCTCTTCCACAAATGATGTTGGGAAAGCAGGACAGCTACATGCCGAAAGAAGAAAGAAAGAAAGAAAGAAAGAAAGAAAGAAAGAAAGAAAGAAAGAAAGAAAGAAAGAAAGAAAGAAAGAAAGAAAGAAAGAGAAAGAGAGAGAGAGAGAAAGAAAGAAAGAAAGAGAGAGAGAGAGAGAGACAAAGAAAGAAAGAAAGAAAGAAAGAAAGAAAGAAAGAAAGAAAGAAAGAAAAGAAACTTGACCACAAACTTACACCACACACAAAAATAAATTCAAGGTGAATAAAAGACTTAAATATAAGTCATGACACCATAAAAGTCCTTCAGGAGAACATAGGCAGGAAAATCTCAGATATTCCACACAGCAATATTTTCACTGATATGTCTGTCCCCTAGAGCAAGGGACATAAAGGAAAGAATAAACAAATGGGATCTCATCAGAATAAAAAGCTTCTGCATAGCTAAAGAAAACAGCATTCAAATGAAAAGAGAACCAATGGTATGGGAAAATATATTTGCCAATGATATCTCAGACAAGGGTTTGATCTCCAAAATATATAAAGAACTCACATGACTCCACTGCAGGAAGACAAGCAACCCAATTAAGAAATGGGCAAAGAACTTGAGCAAACACTTCTCCAAGGAGGACATACAGAGGATCCAGAGACATGTGAAAAGATGTTCAGCATCACTAGCCATCAGAGAGATGCAAATTAAAACCACAGTGAGATACCACTTCACACCATTGAGAATGGCCATCATAAACAAAGCAACAAACAAGTATTGGAGAGGTTGTGGAGAAAAGGGAACCCTAGTGCACTGTTGGTGGGATTGCAGACTGGTGCAACCACTCTGGAAAAGAGTATGGAATTTTCTCAGAAAACTAAAAATGAATATGCCTTTTGACCCGGCAATTTCACTACTGGGATTATATCCTAAGAACCCCGAAACACTAATCCAAAAGAACCTATGCACCCTAATGTTCATGGCAGCACAATTTACAATAGCCAAATGCTGGAAGCAACCTAGGTGCCTATCAGTAAATGAATGGGTCAAAAAACTTGGGACATTTAGGACATCAGGCCAAGATGGAGGCGTAGGTGGAAACATTCTGCCTCCTTGCACAACCAAGTTTAAAGACATCAAAGTTTTACTGACAAAACCAACCAAAACACATAAAATTGAACTGTACAGATGTCTGACAACAATGAACCATTCAGCCAGACTGGTAAGAGGGGCAAAGTCAGCGGTTGGCGGAGCAGGGTGGAGCAGGAAAATGTGGCCAGACCAACCCAGTTGCGCAGGTGGCCATTGGCAGATCCCAGGCACTGGGTGGCAATGGGCAGACCCAGTGGTGCTGCAAGGTGGCTGGCTGACTGCAGCCACACATTCGTGCGCAGATAAAGCAGGTGGAGCGAGCAGTGAGACAGACTGCACAATTAGGGCCCCAGCCAAGAAAATTAAAGCCTAAAAGCACCAATTGGAAAAACTTTCGAGGGCTGAGGTACCGGGAGAAGCTCCCAGGCTCACAGAGAGTTTGTTGGAGAGACCCACAAAGTCCTGGAGGGTGCACAGGCTCACACACCTGGCAGCTGGCAAGAGGGGGGGCCCAGTTTGCTTGTGGGAAGCAGTGGAGAGGACCGAAATCTGAGAGAGTAGAAAAAACGCCATTGCCCCTCTCTGACCCCACCCTCACATACAACATCACAACCCAAAGACATGGGTCGCCCTGCCCTGGTGAACACCTAAGGCTCCACCCTTCATACACAACAGGCGTGAACAGATCAAATCATTATGGCTCAAGAAGAACAGCTCAGGACTTCCGCCAAGATGGAGGCATAGGTGGATGTGCCGTGCCTTCTCACACAACCAAGTTTAGAGACAACTAAATATCAGCAACAGAAAACACAGCCAGAACACAGAAAATTGAACTTTTCGGAAGTCTGTTAAAAACAAATTCTTCAGCCTGACCAGTAAGGGGCAAAACCAGCAGCTGGTGGAGCGGGGTTGCACAGGAAAACTCGGGCAGACAGACTCAGGCGTGGAATCCAGGCACAGGGTTGGACCTAGTGAGCAACCGAGCGAGCGACCAAGCGAGCAACCACGGGGAAACAGCCAGGGAGCAGGGCTGTGGGTTGACTGTGGTCACACATTTCTGCGTGGATAGACAAGCGAGGGAGTGGGCAATTAGACGGGGACCCAGTGGGTCTCTGCGGCAGGCGGCAAAGACGGCGCCGCCATTTCCCTGCTCTTACCCCACCTCCACATACAGCGTCATAACCCAGCGACTCTGAGTGGCCAAGCCCTGGTGAACCACCTAAGACTCTGCTCCTCACCCAGCGACTGGAAACAGCAGAGGGTACCGCCATTTCCCCGCTCTGACCACGCCCCCACATACAGCATCACAACCCAGCAACCTGGGAGTCCAAGGCTCCGTTCCTCACACTTAAAGGGCCAGAACAGACCAAAAATGGCTCAAGAAGATCTCAAAGCCCCAGAGCCTGTAAATCTAAGCAATGAAGAAATAGCAAAACTCTCAGACGCACAGTTTAAAACACTGGTCATCAGGATCCTCACAGAACTGGTTGATTATACCGACAAATTAGACAAATATATGAAGGCAAAACTAATTGAAATGAATGGAATTGCACAGGACACCAATAGCAATGAAAAGGAAACTGGGACTCAAATCAATGGAGTGGACCAGAAGAAAGCAAATAATGGCCAAACAGAAAAGAGTCAAGAAGCAAGAATTCAAAGAAATGAGGAGAGTCTTAGGAACCTCCAGGACATCTTTAAACGCTCCAACATCCGAATTATAGGGGTACCAGAAGGGGGAAAGGCACAGCCACCAGTGGAAAACTTATTTGAACAAATAATAAAGGAGAATTTCCCCAATCTGGCAAAGGAAATAGATTTCCAGGAAATCCAGGAAGCTCAGAGAGTCCCAAAGAAGTTGGACCCAAGAAGGAACACACCAAGGCACATCATCATTACATTAGCCAAAATTAAAATGAAGGAGAGAATCCTAGAAGCAGCAAGAGCTAAGGGGACAGTCACCTACAAAGGAGTCCCCATCAGACTGTCAGCTGATTTCTCCAAAGAGACCTTACAGGCAAGAAGGGGCTGGAAAGAGGTATTCCAAGTCATGAAATCCAAAGACCTACAACCAAGATTGCTCTATCCAGCAAAACTTTCATTTAGAATGGAAGGACAGATAAGGTGCTTCTCAGATAAGATCAAATTCAAGGAGTTCATCATCACCAAGCCCTTATTATATGAAATGTTAAAGGGACTTATCTAAGAAAAAGAAGTTAAAGAAACATGAACAGTGAAAGGACAACAAACTCACAGTTATTAACAACCACACCTAAAACAAAAGCAAACTAAAAGGACAGCTAGATCAGGAGTGGAAACATAGAAATGAAGATCTCAAGGAGGGTTAGCAACAGGGGAGTGGGAGGAGGAGAAGGGGGGAGAAGGTACAGAAAATAAGTAGCATAGACAGTAGATAGAAAATAGATGAGGGGCAAGAATAGCATGGGAAATATAGAATCTAAAGGACTTGAGACACATGGTCATAAACTAAAGGAGGGGTAATGGTGGGGACGGGGGGGTAGGGTGGAGAGGAATGAAGGGGTGAATAGAACAACTGTAACAGCATAATCAATAAAAAAATTAAAAAAAGAAGAACAGCTCAAAGCTCCAAGTCAATACTTCTAAGCAATGAAGACATAGCCAACCTATCAGATGCACAGTTCAAAACACTGGTGATCAGGATCCTCACAGAACTGGTTGATTATAGCCACAAATTAGACAAATATATGAAGGCGAAACTAATTGAAATAAATGGAATTGCACAGGACACCAATAGCAATGAAAAGGAAACTGGGACTCAAATCAATTCAGTGAATAAGAAGGAAGGAAAAAAATGACCAAACAGAAAAGAATGAAGAAACAAAAATTCAGAAAAATTAGGAGAGGCTTATGAACCTTCAGGACATTTTTAAATGTTCCAACATCCAAATTATAAGAGTACCAGAAGGGAAAGAGGAAGAGTGACAAGTGGAAAACTAATTTGAACAAATAATAAAGAACTTCCCCAATCTGGGAAAGGCAATAGACTTCCAGGAAGTCCAGGAAGCTCAGAGAGTCCCAAAGAAATTGGACCCAAGAAGGAACACACCAAGGCACATCATAATTACATTAGCCAAGATTTAAATGAAGGAGAGAATCCTAGAAGCAGCAAGAGCTAAGGGGACAGTCACCTACAAAGGAGTTCCCATCAGACTGTCAGCTGATTTCTCAACAGACCATACAGGCAAGAAGGAGTTGCAAAGAAATATTCCAAGTCATGAAATCCAAAGACCTACAACCAAGATTGCTCTATCCAGCAAAGCTTTTATTTACAATGGAAAGGCAGATAAAGTGTTTCTCAGATGAGTTCAAGTTCAAGGAGTATGTCATCACCAAGCCCTTATTATATGAAAAGTTAAAGAGACTTATCTAAGAAAAAGAAGATAAAAAATATGAACAGTGAAAGGACAGCAAACTCACAGTTATTAACAACCATACCTAAAACAAAAGCAAACTAAGAGGACAGCTAGATCAGGAGCGAACCCATAGAAATGGAGATCACATGAAGTGTTAGTAACAGGGGAGTGGGAGGAGGAGAAGAAGAGAGAAGGTACAGAGAATAAACAGTATAGATGGTAGATAGAAAAGAGACAGGGTGGAGGGCTAGAACAGTGTGGGAAATATAGAATCTAAAGAACTTGTGACACATGGACTTAAACTAAAGGGGAGGTATGGTGAGGGAGGGGGTGTGCAGGGTGGAGGGGAATGAAGGGGGGGGAATAGGACAACCACAATGGCATAATCAATAAAATATATTTTAAAAATTATGGTACATTTACACGGTGGAATTCTACACAGCAGAAAGAAAGAAGGAGCTCCTCCCCTTTGCAACAGCATGATGGAACTAGAGAGCATTATGCTAAGTGAAATAAGCCAGGCGGTGACAGACAAATACTATATGATCTTACCACTAACTGGAACCTAATCAACAAAATAGACGAGCAAGAAAAATATAACCAAAGACATTAAAATTGGGAACAGGCTGACAGTGACCAGAGAGGAGAGGGGAGGGGATAATGGGGGAAAAGAGTGAAGGGTTTACAGGAACAACTATAAAGGTCACATGGAAAATAACAAGGGAGGGTAGAAACAGGGGAGGGAGGTAGGAAAGGCTGGGGTTGTAGGGTGGGGTTGGAGGAAAAGGCAGAAAATTCTACCTGAATAACAATAAACATCAAAAGTATTTAAGAAATTTATCATCCTCCAAGACAACTGAATGTGTTTAGATTTTTCAAAATTTACATTAGCATCTTTTTCTCTTCAATACAAAATTCAATGAAGACAGTCTCTTTCATCATACCACTTTGCCGAAGCAGGCTGTATTGTGAATGGGGCAGGAGGATGGGTGAATGGGTTGGTGGGCCTTTCCAGTGGCAGTTGCTGGGCAGTGGACTCCTCTCAGGGAAAGACTCCAGCATTTTCTTCCCAGTGATCCTCTTTTTGCTTCTGTCAGATGACAGAGGTGGCAGTGACTTGACCTGGGTTTCCACAATGCACCATGTAAAGAGTGTAGCTACTCTGGCTGGGAGAAAGTCAAGTCTCAGTAGATTTTTAAACAATAGATATCATATAAAGTATCTTCTTTCATCACAATGGGATGAACCTGGAAATCAAGAACAGAAGGAAAACTGAAAAATTTACAAAAGTCAAATTTAAACAATACATTTTATTTTTATTTTTATTTTTTTAAATTTTTTTATTTTTTATTAAATAAATTTATTTATTTTTTTGAATTGTTTATGCTGTTACAGTTGTTCTATTCCCCCCTTCATTCCCCTCCACCCTGTCCCCCCAACCCCCCCATTACCCCCCCTTTAGCTTATGTCCATGTGTCTCAAGTCCTTTAGGTTCTATATTTCCCATACTATTCTTGCCCCCCCCCCATCTATTTTCTATCTACTGTCTATGCTACTTGTTTTCTGTACCTTCTCTCCCCGTCTCCTCCTCCCACTCCCCCTGTTGCTAACCCTCCTTGAGATCTTCATTTCTATGTTTCCACTCCTGATCTAGCTGTCCTTTTAGTTTGCTTTCGTTTTAGGTGTGGTTGTTAATAACTGTGAGCTTGTTGTCCTTTCACTGTTCATGTTTCTTTAACTTCTTTTCTTAGATAAGTCCCTTTAACATTTCATATAATAAGGGCTTGGTGATGATGAACTCCTTGAATTTGGTCTTATCTGAGAAGCACCTTATCTGTCCTTCCGTTCTAAATGAAAGTTTTGCTGGATAGAGCAATCTTGGTTGTAGGTCTTTAGTTTTCATGACTTGGAATATTTCTTTCCAGCCCCTTCTTGCCTGTAAGGTCTCTTTTGAGAAATCTGCTGACAGCCTGATGGGGACTCCTTTGTAGGTGATTGTCCCCTTAGCTCTTGCTGCTTCCAGGATTCTTTCCTTCGTTTTAATTTTGGCTAATGTAATTATGATATGCCTTGGTGTGTTTCTTCTTGAGTCCAACTTTTTTGGTACTCTCTGGGCTTCTTGGATTTCTTGGAAGTCTGTTTCCTTTGCCAGATTGGGGAAATTTTCTTTTATTATTTGTTCAAATAGTTTTTCCACTGGTGGTTGTGTCTTTCCCCCCTTCTGGTACCCCTATAATTCGGATATTGGAGCGTTTATAGATGTCCTGGAAGTTCCTAAGCTTCTCCTCATTTTTCTGAATTCTTATTTCTTCATTCCTTTCTGATTGATCATTTTTTTCTTCCTTCTGGTTCACTCCATTGAGTTGAGTCCCAGTTTTTTTTTCATCTCTATGGGTTTCCTGTGGAATTCCATTCATTTCCCTTAATTTAGCCTTCATATGTTTCTCTAATTTGTGGCTATAGTCCACCAGATCTGTGAGGAAGCTGATGACCAGTGTTTTAAACTGTGCGTCTGAGAGATTTGCTATTTCTTCGTCACTTAGATTTATCTCCGGGACTTTGAGGTCCCCCTGCGACATTTTTGGTCTGTTCTGGCCCTTTAATTGAGAGAACCGGCACCTTGGAGTCCCAGGTCGCTGGGTTGTGACGCTGTATGTGGGGGCGTGGTCAGAGCGGGGAAAATGGCGCCCGCCGCCGCCACCGCAGCCGGTCCCACCGCTCACTCCCTCACCCGCGCATATCCGGGCACCCACAGTCAACTCGCTGCCACCGCCTCCCCACTGACTCCTCCGTAGTCGCTCACCCGGTGGGCTGCTCACTAGGTCCAATCCTGGGTTTGGAACCCGGGCGACTGGATTCGCGCGTCTGGGTTCCGCGCCAGCGCCCGGGTCGATCGAGTTCTCCTTTGTAACTCCTCACCCGCGCCGGTTTCGCCCCTTACCGGTAAACAATACATTTTAAAACAACCACTGGGTCAAAAAGAAATCACAAGAAAGTACTGAGAGCTGAATAATAATAAAAACTTAGGGGATGCAGTGATGGTGCTAAGGGGAAAATTTATATCCATAAATGCTTATGCTTAAAAACAAGAAAGACACCAAGTTAACAACCTAACTTTATGACTTAAACTAGAAAAAGAAGAAAAATCTAAACCCAAAGATAGAACAAGGAAAAAATAATAAAGAGTAGATCAGAAGTAAATGAAATAAAAACTAGAAATGACACAGGAAAAAATTCATGAAATAAAAAGCTGGTTCATTGAAAGAGCAACATAATTGACACAACTTAGCTATTGATATAAGGACTAGAAAAAATAATACTCAAATTTCTAAAATAAAAAATGAAAATGGGGACATTACTACTAATTCTGCAGTAATAAAAATTATAAGAGAGTAATATGAACAATTATATCCTCAAAAATGGATAACCTAGATGAAATGGAGAAATTCCTAGACACTCAAACCTACCAAGACTAAATCATAAGAAAGAAAATCTGGACTTCCAGCCAAGATTGAAGCATAGGTAGATATACTTTGCTTCCTTGCACAACCAAAAGAAGGACAACAACAAATTAAATATACACACACATACACACACACCAGAACTGCCAGAAAATACACACACACACATACCAGAACTGCCAGAAAATTGAACTATGGAAGTCTGACAACCAGGAAGTTAAAGAAGAAAGATTCATCCACACCAGTAGGAGGGGCAGAGACTGGCCCCTGGTTTGGAGAAGATGCACTGCAAGGTGATGGATGGGTGGGGAAGGTGGTGGCTGGCAGAGCGGATGGTCCCACATCACATGCGGAGAAGCCAGGAGGAATAACTTGGGAGCGAGACAGACTGTGCAACCTAGGGTTCCAGCATGGCAAACTAAGGCCTCAAAACCTCTGGCTGTAAAAACTTGTGGGGGTTGCAGTGATCGAAGGAACTTTTAGTCTCACAGGAGAGATCTTTGGAGAAACCCATGGGGTCCTGGAATGTACACAAACCCACCTACCCCAGGAATCAGGACCAGAATAACCCAATTGTCTTGTGGGTAGAAGGGAAATGACTGAAAATGGTCTGAGAGCTAAATAAGTAGCCTTGTTCCCTCTCTAACCCCTCCCCCACATACAGAGCCACAACCCCAGCAAAGTGAGTAAATACCTAAGCTCTACCCCTTACACTATAATAGCTGCACTGAGACAAAAAAATATGGCCCTAATGAAAGAGCAGATCAAAGCTCCAAAAATAGAACTAAGTGACAAAGGGATAACCAACCTGTCAGACGCAGAGTTCAAAATACTGGTAATCAGGATGCTCACAGAAATAGTTGAGTATGGTCACAAAATAAAGGAAGAAATGAAGGCTATACAATATGAAATACAGAAAAATATACAGAGAACAAACAATGAAGGGAAGAAAACTGGGACTCAAATCAATAGAGTGGACCAGAAGGAAGAAATAAACAGTCAACCAGAAAAGAATGAAGAAACCAGAACTTAAAAAATTGAGGAGACCTGGCTGGTGTAGCTCAGTGGATTGAGCACTGGCCTGCGAACTAGAGGATCGTGGTTTGATTCCCAGTCAGGGCACATGCCTGGGTTGCAGGCTGGTTCCCTGCAGGCCAGTTCCCAGCAGGGAACACATGAAAGGCAACCATACATTGATGTTTCTTTCCCTCTAAAGATAAATGAATAAATAAAATATTTTTTAAAAATTGAGGAGAGGCTTAGGAATCTCTGGGACAACTTTAAACATTCCAACATCTGAATCATAGGGGTGACACAAGAAGAGGAAGAGCAAGAAATTGAAAACTTATTTGAACAAATAATAAAAGAGAACTTCCACAATCTGGCAAAGGAAATAGACTTCTAGGGAGTCCAGGAAGCTCATAAAGTCTCAAAGAAGGTGGACCCAAGAAGGAACACACCAAGGCACATCATCATTATATTAGCCAATATTAAAATGAAGGAGAGAATCCTAGAAGCAGCAAGAGATAAGGGGACAGTCACCTACAAAGGAGTTCCCATCAGACTGTCAGCTGATTTCTCAACAGACCATACAGGCAAGAAGGAGTTGCAAAGAAGTATTCCAAGTCATGAAATCCAAAGATCTACATCCAAGATTGCTCTATCCAGCAAAGCTTTCTTTTACAATGGAAGGGCAGATAAAGTGTTTCTCAGATGAGTTCAAGTTCAAGGAGTATGTCATCACCAAGCCCTTATTATATGAAATGTTAAAGGGACTTATCTAAGAAAAAGATGAACAGTGAAAGGACAGCAAACTTACAGTTATTGACAACCACACCTAAAACAAAAGCAAACTAAGCAGACAGCTAGATCAGGAGCAGAACCACAGAAATGAAGATCACGTGGGGGGTTAGCAACAGGGGAGTGGGAGGATAAGTGGGAAGAAGGTACAGAGAATAAGTAGCATAGACGGTTGGGAGAAAATAGACAGGGGGAGGGCAAGAGTAATCTGGGAAATGTAGAGGCTAAAGAACTTATGACACATGGACATGAACTAAAAGGGGAAAATGGGGGGGGGGGGGGTGGGCAAGGTTGGGGGGAACGAAGGGGTAGAAATGGGACAACTGTAATGGCATAATTAATAAAACATTTTAAAAATGAACATTAGATTGCATTATTCCCTTTGTTCAAAATTCTCTAATTTTTTAAATTGATTATGCCATTGCAGTTGTTCTATTCCCCCCCTTCATTCCCCTCCACCCTGCACACTCCTCCCCCATCATTCCCCCCCTTTAGTTCATGAACGTGTGTCTCAAGTTCTTTAGATTCTGTATTTCCCCTACTATTCTTACCCTCCTCCCTATTTATTTTCTACCTACCGTCTATGCTACTTATTTTCTGTACCTTCTCCCCCCTTCTTCTCCCACTCACCTGTTGCTAATCCTCCACATGATCTTCATTTCTATGGTTCACTCCTGATCTAGCTGTCCTCTAATGGTTTTTTAAGAAGAAAAGCCAAAGTCCTTATAATGGCCTAGAAGGCCTATATAAGCAACAGCTCTTCTGTAACCCATCCCTCTATTCTTTTAATATTGTTTGTTAAAAGTGTTGTTATAAATGAATTGTTAACTAAAATGTAACCTGTGGATAAGCAGCATATTTGTGTAAGAGTTCCAGGAACCATTTTTGTGGTGGGAGGCTTACTCCAGCAACTGGACTTTCTGCCTCCAGGAGACTTGATGACTCTCAACGATAAAAATTGGACCTCTGTGTCCTGGTTAAGCGGCCCAGTTGGTTGGAGTGTTGTCCTATTCACCAAAAGGTTGTGGGTTTGACCCCTGGTTAGGACACATACCTCGGTTGAAGATTCAATCTCTGGTTGAGACACGTACCAGATGCAGTCAATCGATGTTTCTCACATCAATGTTTCTCTCTCTCTCTCAAATCACTAAACTAACTAACTAACTAACTAACTAACTAACTAACTAACTAACTAACAAAATACCCACCACACCTCTGCTTAACCAGTTTCAATGGACTGTGCTAACTTACACATAGAGAACTTTCAATCCCTCCCGGTTTCTTTGTTCTGCTTTTCCTCTCCCTCCTAATAAAAACCCCTGCTTACACTGAGAGGTTAAGATGATCTTTGAAATGGGAGTCCGCTATTTTCTCAGGAATAAACTGCCTTTCCTGTAGCAGCAGGCAGCTGAACCTGAGTTCAGTATTACTTCCTCTGATCTATCCAAGTACATTTCCTGTCACTCTTCCTCTCATCCAGCTCCAGCAGCCTTGCTCAAACGTGTGAAACCCCCTGCAGCCTCTTGGTACATACTTATTCCTGTGCCTGGAATGCTGTTTCCCCAGATAAACATGTTTTATTCTTCATTTCCTCAGATTTCTGCTAAAATATTGCCTAATAAATGAGGCCTCCTTTCCTTTCTCCCTCTGGCATTTTCCATCCCCCTTATAGTGCTTTTTCTCCATAGCACTTAGCAACTGATACTTCTATATCTATCTATCTGTCTCACTCCATATTATATCAGCTCTGTGAAGGAAATCCACTTAGTTTTATTTACTGCTCAGTGCCAATGTTTAGTACAGCGCCTAGAATACAGTTAAGTTTCAGCATTTCTTTTTTTAAAGTGTATTTTATTGATTATGCCATTATAGTTGTCCCATTTATCCCCTAAATTCCCCTCTACCCTGCACACCCCCTCCCCCCATTTTCCCTTTTTAATTTGTGTCCATGTGTCATAAGTTCTTTAGCCTCTACATTTCCCAGATTACTCTTGCCCTCCCCGTCTATTTTCTCCCAACCGTCTATGCTACTTATTTTCTGTACCTTCTTCCCACTTCTCCTCCCATTCTCCTGTTGCTAACCCTCCATGTGATCTCCATTTCTGTGGCTCTGCTCCTGATCTAGCTGTCTGCTTAGTTTGCTTTTGTTTTAGGTGTGGTTGTTAATAACTGTGAGTTTGCTGTCCTTTCGCTGTTCATATTTTTTATGTTCTTTTTCTTAGATAAGTCCCTTTAACATTTCGTATAAGGGCTTGGTGATCTGAGCCCTTATTATATGAAATAAATATATTGAACCTGACCTTATCTGGAAAGTGTTGGATCTACCCTTCCATTATAAAGGAAAGCTTTGCTGGATAGAGCAATCTTGGATGTAGGTCTTTGGATTTCATGACTTGGAATACTTCTTTGCAACCCCTTCTTGCCTGTATGGTCTGTTGAGAAATCAGCTGACAGTCTGATGGGAACTTCTTTGTAGGTGACTGCCCCTTATCTCTTGCTGCTTCTAGAATTCTCTCCTTCATTTTAATATTGGCTAATGTAATGATGATGTGCCTTGGTGTGTTCCTTCTTGGGTCCAACTTCTTTGGGACTCTCTGAGCTTCCTGGACTTCCTGGAAGTCTATTTCCTTTGCCAGATTGTGGAAGTTCTTTTTTATTTTATTATTTGTTCAAATAAGTTTTCAATTTCTTGCTCTTCCTCTTCTTCTGTCACCCCTATGATTCAGATGTTGGAACGTTTATAGTTGTCCAAGAGATTCCTAAGCCTCTCCTCAATTTTTTAAGTTCTGGTTTCTTCATTCTTTTCTGGTTGACTGTTTATTTCTTTCTTCTGGTCCACTCCATTGATCTGAGTCCCAGTTTTCTTTCCATCACTATTGGTTTCCTGTGTGTTTTTCTTCATTTCACTTAGTGTAGCCTTCATTTTTTCATCTAATTTGCAACCAAAATCAACCAGTTCTGTGAGCATCCTGATCATTAGCATTTTGAATTGTGCATCTGATAGGTTGGCTATCTCTGGGTTGCTTAGAAGTATTTGCTATGGGGCTTTGATTTGTTCTTCTGTTTGAGGCACAATTTTTTGGCCTGGTTGCACCTGTTACATAAGTGAAGGGTGAAGCCTTAGATGTTCACCAGGGTGAGTCAACCCAGTTGCTATGGATTGTGAGGCTATATGTGGGGGTGGGGCCATAAAGGGAGTAATGGTGCTTGTTCCACTTTCTCTAAGATTCCAATCCCCTCTGCCTCTTCCCACAAGCAAATTGGGCCCTTCTGGTGCTGGTTCCCAGGTGGGTGGGCTTGTGTGCATTCTAGGACCCTGTGGTTTTCTCCAACAAACCCTCCTGTGTGGCTGGGAGCCTCTCCCAGCACCACAACCCCTGAAAGTTTTTCCAGTTGCTGCTTTTAGGCTTTATATCCTGTCACTGGGGCCCTGGGTTGTGCAGTCTGTCTCGCTGTCCATTTTTTGCCTGGTTTTCCTGCACAGGAATGTGTGTCCTTGGTCAGCCACCCGCCTTGCGTGTCACACTGGGTTGCTCAATTCCTCCCTGAACTCAGTTCTGCTAACCACCGCCTCTTCCTTCTGGGACCCCTCTCTGCCAGCCGCCCACTCCACCTCTCTTACCTGTCTGGTTGAATGGTTGTCAGACTCCGGTACAGTTCAATTTTCTGTCTGTTCTGGTTGTGTTTTTGCTTCTAAATCTTTATTGTCCTTAATTCTGGTTGTGTGAGGAGGTACAGTATTTTCACCTATGCCTTCATCTTGGCCACTCTTTTGTTCTCAGTATTTCTTTAAAAATTTTTTTTAATCCTCATCTGAGGACATTTTTTAAATTACTTTTAGAAAGAGGAGAGGGAGGGTGAGGGGGAGAGGGGGTGGACAGTGAGTGGGAGAGAGAGAGAGAGAGACAGAAATAAAAATGGAGAGAAGGAGAAACATCAATGTGAAAGAGAAACATCAATTGGTTGCCTCTCATAGGCTCCCCAACCAGGGATCAAACGTGCAACCTAGAAATATGCTCTGACCAAGAATTGAACCTGCAACATTTTGGTGTACAGGTTGATGCTCTAATCAACTGAGCCATACTGGCCAAAGTTCAGTATTTCTCTAATGAGTGAATGCGTATGTATCAACTCTCAGTTTTTGTGTGACTGAATGTGAAGCTAGGTTTTTGTGGATTGGGAAAGTGATACATCAAGCTATTAATGGAGTGAAAAATAAGGAATTCAGTTCTAAAACTTTAAAAATCTACTTGCTCATCATCATGGCCATATTACCAAGAGAAATACCATAGGTTTGTAACTTAGTAATGCTACATCTCTTGGGTTCTTTCTACCTATAATCTTAAAGGAATTGCAGATTGCTCAGTTCATCAGAAGCAGAATTGTAATGTAAGCCAGGGTGACCACATGTCACCTGGGAAGGGTGGAAGACAAGAAACATGATTAGATATGGAAGGTAATCAGATGTCAAAGGTTGGAGGTTCTTTGGGAGAACTAGATTTTACAAGGAAGTGAACAGATGGGCCTAAGAGAAGGTTCATGGGCCTGTCCCATCTAATACATCCTCTCTTCTGAGTAAAGTAAAAAGTTATTTGCTGGGAGTGTGCAGGGAGTGAAAAAAGACAGATTTGTAGGGCAGTGATCTCTAAGGATGCACGATATTCTCCAGGAGTGCTTAGAAGCCTAGGTGCAAGGGCAGTGAATATTGTGAAATAAAAACAAACTAGATTTGGATTGTTCAGAGAGACTATTGCAGTATAGAGAATGCTGCGAACTCAGGATCTGCAAGTGTCTCAAAGTGTAACAAAGGCTTGACTTTTACAGGGAGGGCTAGCAGAGACTTTTGAAGAGAAAATGGGCAAGCGAGGAGGTGAGCACATAGCATGATCACATTCATTTGACAGAAAACATTTCTCCCTGTGTTTAGCTGATAGCTGTTTCTTAGGAAGAACTGTTAAGGAAGGATATTCTGCTTTCAGTGCTTGCTTAGACTTGAGATCAAGCTAAATATCAGAGGCTTATTGAAAAGAGAGATGCTTGACTAAAATTTGGTAAAGCCAAGGCAGAAGGTAAAAAAAATGGGCAACTGTGAACACTTGGTCAATGTGGACAGCTAGACTGATCTATAATGGGAGGTTTCGCTGAGTGTGGGAAAAATAGCCAGTGAGGATTAAGTGTATTGACAGAGGAGTAGATAAATCAAACTCTCATGGTATCTAGGCTAGATAGAGAAGGAAATAAAGTCAGCAAGAAGCTGATCAATAAGAAAAAAGACCTTAACACAATTGAAAAATAGGTATGGAAAGTGTAAAGAAAAGAACAGGAGGTAATATTTCTCTGGCTTAATCATCCCAGGTCCAGGTGCCAAACAACTAGGGACTGCTTTTGTAGTCCGAAACCTGCTGAAATTATTTAAACTAGCCTATCTTAAAGCATTCACCCTGTCCTGCCTTTTCCACAGAAACCCCAATAAAGGACGGGGACAATGCCTTCCCCTTGTTTCTGTCTTCTGACTCCTAACCAACCGGGCATCTCTGCCAGCCTGGTCTCTAGAACCTGTGAGTATAACGAGTTGATTTCCTGAGCCTCTCCTCTGTCTCTTCTGGTTGCATCTGTGATCTCTTGAGACTCAGACCACATGCTCATTTTAAGTTAGTTATTGAGAGATTTGGAGATCAAATGTAAAAATATCAGTATTTGTCTGATATCCTGTGTAGTGTTCAGTAAAATGCAGTTGGAAAGAAATAGACTTCGGTCTAGTAGTGCTATGGAAAAACAGTATGAGGTCTGGAGTCAGATTTCTTGAATTCAGATCCCAGCTCTGCCACTGAGGGCAAGTTTCTACACCTGTAAAATGGGTATATTATTAATATCTACCTGTATTAGTTAGGAAATGAAAGCAGGGAGATGAATGAGGAAGCTACTACAATAATTCAGAGGAAATAGGATGGTGGGTTTGAACTAAAGAGAAAGAAGCAGTAAAAGTGAGGACTATTGGGCAGATCTGGATCTAACTACTGTTAACAAACACCAAAATTTCCATAACTTTGGGGAATTGGAGCTTAGTTTTCATATTATACACTGCAGACATCCTTGGTCAGGGACAGCACCCCTCCATGTGTTAGATAGGACCAAGGTCTCAAGGTCTGGGGGGTTCTTACTAAATATTATTCTTGCTAAATGTTAAAACGTAGCACAGTATTTTTGCAGACCAGGAACTCAATGGGGAATAAGTGTAGCCAACTAAAGAAAAAAAGAAGAAGAGAGAGAGAGGGGGAGAGGAAAGAAAAATAAAGAAGAAAGAAAGAAAGAAAGGAAAGAAAGAAAGAAAGAAAGAAAGAAAGAAAGAAAGAAAGAAAGAAAGAAAGAAAGAAAGAAAGAAAGAAAGAAAGAAAAAAAGAAAGAAAGAAAGAAAAGCAATTGACCAAATAGTGCATACAAGAAATAGCTAAGCTTCCTTCTGGGACACAAAGCTTTTTTTTTTTCCCAGTTCAACTAGAATTTGCCTTTATTATTAACAAATAGTCTTTAATTTACCCATTGAGCTATGTCTTTGTTTTTCTCCCTTTCCTATTCCACACATTCCAATTTATCACGCAAATGTTAAGAGTATCAAATATTTCTCTTCTAAGAACATTTCACAGTTACAAAGCTTATGCCATTAAAAAACACCTATTTAAAAAATTCTAATTTATTGCAGATCATCATCTAGCTGCTGAATAAAAACAGTATCTCTAACCCTCAAGTTTTATTGTCCATTAATGTTAACTTGACCTGATTTTTTTTAAATTTATTTTTCAAGTACAGTTTTCTGCCTTTTACTCCCTTCCCGCCCCCCCACCTGTGCTCCCCACCTCCCTCCCATTTTCATCCCCCTTAGCTGTTGTCCATATGTCCTTTATACTAGTTCCACTAAATCCCTCCCCCTTTTCCCCTGAAATTCCCTCCCCTCTCCCCTCTGGTCCCTGTCAGCCTGTTCTGTATTTCAGTGACTTTATTTTTATTTTGTTTGCTTGTTTTGTTGTTTAGCTGCCTGTTAAAGGTGAGATCATATGGTATTTGTCTTTCAACACCTGGCTTATTTCACTCAGCATAATGCTTTCCAGTTCCATCCATGCTGTTGAAAAAGGTAGGAGCTCTTTCTTCCTTTCTGCTGCATAGAATTCCATTGTGTATATGTACCACAATTTTTTTTATTCATTCATTTACTAATAGGCACTTAGGTTGCTTCCAACTCTTGGCTATTGTAAATTGTGCTGCTATGAACATTGGGGTCCATAGGTTCTTTTGGATTGGTGTTAGGGTTCTTAGGTTATAATCCCAGCAGTGGAATTGCTGGGTCAAAAGGCAGGTCCATTTTTAGTTTTCTGAGAAAATTCCATACTGTTTTCCATAATGGTTGTACTAGACTGCAATCCCACCAACAGTGAACTAGGGTCCCCTTTTACCCACAACCTCTCCAACATTTGTTGTTTGTTGCTTTGTTTATGATAGGTCATTCTGTCTGGTGTAAAGTGGTATCTCATTGTGGTTTTAATTTGCATCTCTCTGATAGCTACGATATTGAGCATCTTTTCATGTGTCTCTGGATCCTCTGTATGTCCTCTTTGGAGAAGTGTCTGTTCAAGTCCTTTGCCCATTTTTTAATTGGGTTAGTTGTCTTCTTAGAGTGAAATCATGTGAGCTCTTTGTATATTTTGGAGATTAAACCTTTGTCTGAGGTATCACTGGCAAATATGTTTTCTCATACAGTTGGTTCTGTTTTTAATACTGTTTTCTTTAGCCATGCAGAAGCTTTTCATTTTGATGAGATCCCATTTGTTTATTCTTTCCTTTATGTCCCTTGCTCTAGGGGACATATCAGTAAAAAAGTTGCTGTGTGAAATATCTGAGATTTTTCTGCCAATGTTCTCCTCTAGGACTTTAATGGTGTCATGGCTTATATTTAAGTCTTTTATCCACCTTGAATTTATTTTGGTGTATGGTGTAAGTTGGGTGTATGGTGTATGGTGCAAATTTCATTTTTTTGCATGTAGCTGTCCAGTTCTGGGATACAAAGCTTTGATGTAAATAAACAGAACTACGTAATAACCACATCTTGTGGTTGAATGTAACACCCGAAGCAGCGAACCCCTTGAGTTCCTTAACACGTTGGCCTGAGAGGGAGGTAAAGCCCAGGAAGCTTCACCGCCAGCATACTGTAAAATTTAAGTCTCCAAGGGCGCCTAGGCACATTGAGAGCTTGAGTACCCCTGTCGCCTCCCCTCTATTCACCTCCCTTCGATCGCCAGGGGACGCTGCGGGACAGGCTAGAGTGAAGGGAAAGGCGAAACTCCGGGAACGTGGAAGAGATCGAACTGAAAACCGCAGTTTCCCCCGAGGCAGATCACAGTTGCCTGCCGGAAAATCCACTCCCCCGGCTGCCACCTTCCAGAGGTGAGATGGCAGAAAGGCACGGCTTCAGAAGCGCTGTGGCCTGGACACTGGGAAATGGAGTGTCCGCTTCTGAGGCCCCAGATGGGAGTTGTAGTCCACTTGCCCTCCTGAGTTTTGTTTCAAGTCCCCTGCCGTGAGCGACTAGTGTCCCCCCGTCTAGATGCCGCACTACTCCGGCCTAGTCACCCTTTCCTGTGTTCTCCTGCCCTCCCTTCCTGAGTCCGTCTGCAAACTTCAGGGGACCCGAAGAGAAAGAACAAACAGCGACCCAGAGACCAGGGTGGCAGCCCTGCCGGTGGGGGAGGCGGGGCGACCCACGCGGGGATCAGGGCTCCGGAAGCGGGGTGGGGTGCGGGCAGGGTCCCGGGAAGGCACCCCGGCTCTCTAGCGCGCACGCCCCGCCCCAAGGCCCGCCCTCGCGCCTGGTAGAGACTCAGGTCTCCCGGGCGTCCCGCCCAAACGCAGCGTTATCTGCCAGCTCCCGTAGGGTTGAGCATACTGCTGAGCAGACAGCCTCGCAGAGGACCCGGGGGGCGCGGGAGGGCGCCCTGGCTTCAGCGCAGATCCTGGACGTGGTCTGACCAGTCTGCCCAGGACGCCGGTTTCCTCAGGTCCTCTACAGTGTAGAGTCTGCACAGAAGCCAGAGGGACGAGGAGGACGGCGGGGCCCTCTTAGTTTTGCCTTCCAGTGGCCTCCCCGACTGTTTGCCTCTGGAGGGATGGTGCAGGAAGACGCTGGAGAAAAGTTTGATTACTGGCTGCTCAGCTTCTTACCACTGTTGTTATTGTAATACGTTTTGCTTTGGGGCTTCTTCAGGCTCGGTAGGACTCAGTCGGTGTCGTCCTATAGGATGCAAGGGAGACTCTTTATAACTACTAAAGCACGTGGGCCACTGATGCAGGGCCTGTGTCTTAAAGGCCTGAGCGTCCCGCACGTGTCCCCATGTGGCAGGTGACGATGGCATAATACCTAAGAACAGGCCAACTAGTCGGACTCTCTGCCCTGCCAAGTTCTAGCTGTGTGACTGGAAAAGGGTCTAATAGGACTTTAAGTAGGATCGTAAATCTGGGGCACCCGGTTAAGTTTGAATTTCAGTTAAATGGATAATTTTTTAGTATAAGTAAGTCTCAATATTGTTCGTCTGAAATTCAAATTTAACTGTATTTTATCTGGCGACTCTGATTTAAGGCATTGTAGGAGACAATGCATGAACAAACAGTCCTTAGAATGGTGCCTGGTACATGTGAACATGCAAAAGGTTTACAGAAAAAGGCCAAACTCCTCCCACCTAAGCACCCTCTCCCCTTAATAAGTGTCTCTAGTCATCTGGCTGGTCTATCTGCAATGTCCAACCCTCAGAAAGCCATGCTGTTGTACAAGGTCAGTTTAAATGCCCTCTCCACCCCACTTCACCACGGTGACCCCACTCCACTATTACAAAAGGACAGATTCTTCCAGACCTCCCAGCACTTGGCACATTCATGTGGGGATACAGTATTCAGATTTTTAGTAATGTTGGTGCTGTGTCACTGGACACAGGTGTTGGGGGGAGGGGGTTGGGGGAGTCTGAACCATTATGATGTTGGAGCCAGTGACACTCTTTCTGTGAGAATGTCTGATTAGAGTCTGTCTCTTCTAGAATAGAGAGCATGTTATCCTCTGAGGAGGGAAAAGGATTGTGAGGGGGGAATGGGAAAGCCTACAATGTTGTATGATGTGATTAAGAGGTTTTCCCAGATTAGAGAATGTAATATTGAGTGGCGCTGGTCCCACTGAGCTCATTAAGACATCTGCCATATGTGAAATAACAGTGTATACAGTTTGAGAAGTCCAAAGGAAAAGGAAATATTGAAGAGGCAGAACCTAGGACTATAAATGTAAGTCTGTTTGACCCTAAAGCTTCTCTTTCACCTTCTTTGCTATTCTCCCCCAATCTCAGCACGTCCCTTCAATTCTCTCATGATAATAGCACCCTAAATTTATATTGTACTTTTTCATTATAAAGTCTTTTCAATATTACCTCACTTAATTTTGTAAAGGCTTTCATAGGGAAAAATAGGTGGGCATTCCTCTTAGGCCAAGAGGGGTTAAAGTGAGATGCCTGCCTCTCACTGCATACCTGGTGGAATGGAGTATTAGCCCAGGATTCAGACAGTGCCAGACATTGTCCATTCTCTCTGTGAGAGCTTCTAGTCTTAAATCACTAGAGGAAACTTTAGGGAGTCTCTGAGATTGTAGGATCTAACTCTTATCTCTCTTCACATCAACTTGGTGTGACAGCCTGTTCTCTTCTCTGCATTTTTACTCTTCCTTAAGGGTTATTACTCCTGACATTTAAATGCCCTCTGACATTTAAATATATTTAATTATCTGATTTTATAAAAAGTCCTCTTCAAGAGCCAATCATTTGGTCTTCCCATGCATGTCCTTGAGAGCCCTATGCAGGATTGTGGAGAGTTTAAACTACTCATGGGGGAGACTGAAGTGAGGTGTTAACCGTTGCTAGGTGGAAGGGAAATGCTTGAAATCGTTCAGCCACAGATAGCAATCCCCAAGGTGGTCATCTATAGGGCTCTGGTGCCATCTGGAAACTATTTGTTCTGGTCTTCAGCAAGATAAGTACAGAAATTCAAAGTAAGCATTTAGAAACTGTTATAGCAATTTGATGGAGTAATTATGTCTGTTGAACTTAATAAAGAAAAATTTGCAGTTAAGACTATCTCTTCTTGACTCTATGTACCGTTCTACCTTTTTCCTTTTCTCTTGCTCTCTCCCCTTCTTTCTCTCTCCCTTTATCCCTAAGCTTTTGAAAAGCTGCATTTAAGTTGTCTTAAGTTCCTTTTTATTTACTCCTCAACTCTCTGACTTCAGGAATCACTGCTCTGTTAATACTGTTCTCATTAAGGATACCAACAATACCATTGGCCAAATCCACTTTTTGGTTGGTCTTACTTGACTTCTCTGATACAGTTGATCTACCAGCATGAAACGCTCCTCCTCTGGTTTCTGGGAGAACACCCTTTGTATAGTTGCTCCTTCTCAGTGTCCTTCCCCATAGTTATCTGGGTATCACGTCTTTTCATGCTGCATACTCCTCCAGATACCTAGCTTCAGCTCTCTGTATTAGGTTGGTCATGTTCATATATTTGTTTCCAGTTCATACCTTTTTCCTGATCTCTGTACCTACATATCCAGTTGTCTTCATTCAGATATTCTATAACCACCCCAACAAATGCAAGATCAAACTGATCTCTCTTCCATACCTGCTCTTCCTCTTCTTTAGTTCATTTGAATGCATCAAATTTCATTCAGAACCTAGCTTAGAAACCTGGGAACCATTCTAGAATTCTTTACCTGATTAATCTTTAAGACCCATAGACTTTAACCCCTAAATATTTTTATTTTTTTAAAATTTCATTTATTTATTTTTAGAGAGAGGGGAAGGGAGGAAGAAAGAGAGGGAGAGAAACATTAATACGTGGTTGCCTCTCACATGCCCTCAGGTGGGGACCTGGCCCGCAACCCAGGCATGTGCTTTGACTGGGAGCCAAACCAGAAACCTTTTGGTACACAGACTGGGGCTCAATCCACTGAGCCACACCAGCCAGGGCTCCCCACTAAATATTGCTGTGTCATCATTTGCCCCCTTTAAAAAAAAACACCACTGCTCTAACTCAGAATGTGTAATTATCTTTCATCTCAACTATTGCAATATCTTCCTTGCTGCTTGTCTTCCCTGATCTGAAATACAGCCTACGTTGGATGAATGAACATGCTAAAATGTTAATATGACCTCACTCTCCTGCTAAAATTGTCTCCAGTGTTTCCCTAACATTTAACTGAAGATAAAAACTGAACTCTTTAGTATGGCACTTAATATTGACTCCCACCTACCTACCCATTTTTATTCTGCCCTCTTGAACTTTGTGTTGTAAGAATATTTAATTTTTATGTGGTTTTTAGCATAAATCACAATTTTAAGTGTGTGAGACATTCCCTTTTCCCCGAACACCTTAGGAAGCCTTATCTGCCTGGCATCTTCGTCGTGCTGCACCTCCTATGCTAAGTGCCAGCATTTCCTCCCTAGAGCCTTCTGTGGTGCCCAGTGCAGTGTCAGGTATTCCACTGCAGCCATTATCAAGCTTTTTTTAAAAAAAAAAAAACAACAAAACAACAGTGATCAGATGCTCATTTTATTTTTTTGGATTCCTTCTTTTTTTTTCATTTTTTTGAAATTTTATTGTTGTTCAAGTACAGTGTTCTGCCTTTTCCCCAAACTTTTACCCACCACCTCAGCCCTCCCCACCTCCCTCCCCTGATTCCACCTGCCCATGGTTTTTTGTCCCTGTGTCCTTTATAGTTGTTCCTGAAAACCCTTCACCCTTTTCCCCCCTTTATCCCCTCCCAACCTCCCCTCTGGTTAACTGTCAGATTGTTCTTAATTTCAATGTCTCTGGTTATATTTTTCTTGCTTGTTTGTTTTGTTAATTAGGTTCCACTTAAGGTGAAATCATGTGATATTTGTCTTTCACTGCCTGGTTCATTTCACTTAGCATAATGCTCTCTAGTTCCATCCATGCTGTTGCAAAGGGGAAGAGCTCCTTCTTTCTTTCTGCTGTGTAGAATCCCATTGTGTAAATGTACCATAGTTTTTTGATCCATTCATTTACTGACGAGCACTTAGGTTGCTTCTAGCACTTGGCTATTGCAAATTGTTCTGCTATGAACATTGGGGTGCATGGGTTCTTTTGAATTAGTGTTTCAGGGTTCTTAGGATACAATCCTAGCAGTGGAATTGCTGGGTCAAAAGGCATATTCATTTTTAGTTTTCTGAGAAAATTCCATACTCTTTTCTAGAGTGGTTGCACCAGTCTGCAATCCCACCAACAGTGCACTAGGGTTCCCTTTTCTCCACAACCTCTCCAATACTTGTTGTTTGTTGTTTTGTTTATGATGGCCATTCTCAATGGTGTGAAGTGGTATCTCACTGTGGTTTTCATTTGCATCTCTCTGATGGCTAGTGATGCTGAGCATCTTTTCACATGTCTCCTCTGTATGCCCTCCTTGGAGAAGTGTCTGTTCAAGTCCTTTGCCCATTTCTTAATTGGGTTGCTTGTCTTCCTGCAGTGGAGTCATGTGCGTTCTTTATATATTTTGGAGATCAAACCCTTGTATGAAGTATCATTGGCAAATATGTTTTCCCATACCATTGGTTCTCTTTTCATTTGAATGCTGTTTTCTTTAGCTATGCAGAAGCTTTTTATTCTGATGAGATCCCATTTGTTTATTCTTTCCTTTATGTCCCTTGCTCTAGGGGACAGACATATCAGTGAAAATATTGCTGTGTGGAATATCTGAGATTTTCCTGCCTATGTTCTCCTGAAGGACTTTTATGGTGTCATGACTTAAGTCTTTTATTCACCTTGAATTTATTTTTGTGTGTGGTGTAAGTTCATGATCAAGTTTCATTTTTTTTGGCATGTAGCTGTCCAGCTCTCCCAACATCATTTGTGGAAGAGGCTATTTTTGCTCCATTTTATGCTACTGCCCACTTTGTCAAATATTAATTGACCATAGAGACTTGGGTTAATTTCTGGACTCTCTATTCTGTTGCATTGCTCCATGTGTCTGTTCTTATACCAGTACCAGGCTGTTTTGATTTCAGTGGCTTTGTAATACAGTTTGATACCAGGTATTGTGATCCCTCCTACTTTGTTCTTCTCTCTCAAAATTGCTGCAGCTTTTTGGGATTGTTTATGGTTCCATATAAATTTTTGGACAACAAACTCACAGTTATTAACAACCACACCTAAAACAAAGGCAAACTAAAAGGACAGCTAGATCAGGAGTGGAAACATATAAATGAAGATCTCAAGGAGGGTTAGCAACAGGGGAGTGGGAGGAGGAGAAGGGGGGAGAAGGTACAGAAAATAAGTAGCATAGACAGTAGATAGAAAATAGATGGGGGGCAAGAATAGTATGGGAAATATAGAATCTAAAGAACTTGAGACACATGGTCATAAACTAAAGGGGGGTAATGGTGGGGACGGGGGGTAGGGTGGAGGGGAATGAAGGGGGGAATAGAACAATTGTAACGGCATAATCAATAAAAATAAATAAATAAATAAATAAATAAATAAATAAATAAGAAAGCTGTTACCATTAAAAATTTTTTTGCAGTGTTTCTCCAATGTCTCTGAAATATGCCATTGGTACTTGAATAGATATTGTGTTGAATCTACAAATTGCTTTGGGTAGAATGGATGTTTTGATGATGTTAATTCTTCCAATCCATGAACATGGTACATGCTTCCATTTGTTTGTATCTTCCTTGATTACTTTCTTTAATGTTGTGTAGTTTTCTGAGTACAGGTCTTTTAACTCCTTGGTTAGGTTTATTCCTGGGTATTTTATTTTTCTTGTTGCTGTACCAAATAGGACTTTTTTTCCCCAGATTTCTGTTTCTGATGTTTCATTGTTGGTATACAAAAATGCTTTTGATTTCTGGATATTGACTTTATATCCTGCTGTTTTGCCAAATTCACGTTTTAGGTTGAGCAGTTTTGGGGTGGAGTCTCTAGGATTTTCTGTGTATACTATCATGTCATCTGCAAACAATGCCAGTTTTGTTTTCTCTTTTCCAATTTTCATGCCTTTTATTTCCTCTACTTGTCTGATCACTGTGGCTAAAACTTCCCATATTATATTGAATAGAAGTGGTGAAAGTGGACAACCTTGTCTCGTTCCTGATCTTAGTGGAAGAGATTTTAGTTTTTGCCCATTAAGTGTGATGTTGGCTGTAGGTCTCTAGTATATGGCCTTTATTATGTTGAGGAATGCTACCTCTATTCCCACTTTGCTGAGTGTTTTTATCATACATACTCACTTTGATGAGTGTTTTTATCAATATCTTTGTTGATATTTTGTTTGGAAGATCTGTCCATTTTTGACAGTGGGGTATTATAATTCCCCACTATACCCTTTTTCTGCATCTATTGATATGATCATGTGATTTTTGTCTTTGCTTTTGCTTATGAGATGTATTACATGTACTGGTTTGCTAATATTGTACCATCCTTGCATCCCTGAAATGAATCCCATTTGGTAATGGTGTATTGTCTTTTTAATGTATTACTGGATGCAGTTTGCCAATATTTTGTTGAGGATTTTAGCATCTACATTTATTATCAATATTGGCCTGAAGTTTTCTTTCTTTGTTGTGTTTTATCTGGTTGTGGAATTAGGATGATGCTGGCTTCATAAAAAGAGTTTGGGAGTCTTCCATCTTCTTGGATTTTTGGGAATAGTCTGTGAAGGATAAGGGCTAGCTGTTCCTTAAATGCTTTGTACCATTCTCCTGTGAAACCATCTGGTACAGGGCTTTTGTGTGTTGGGAGTGTTTTGATTACTGCTTCAATTTTGTCGCTGGTATCAGTCCTTTCAGGCTTTCTGCTTCTACTTCATTGAGTTTTAGAAGGTCATATTTTTCGAGAAATTTGTTCATTTCACCTAGGTTTTCAAATTTCTTGGTGTATAGTTCCTCATAGTAATTTCTTACAATCCTTTGTATTTCTGTGGTATCAGTAATCTTTCCTGTTTCATTTTTGATTGTGTTTATTTGGTTCCTCTCTCTTTTTTCCTTATGAATCTGCTTAAAGGCTTGTTGATTTTGTTTATCATTTCAAAGAACCAGGTCCTGGATTTATGGATCCTTAGAGTTGTGCTTTTAGTCTCTATGTCACTTAATTCTCCTCTGATCTTGGTTATTTCCTTCCTTCTACTTGCTGTGGGCTGTCTTTGTTGTTGTTCTTTGAGTTCTTGTAGGTGTAGGGTTAGGTTGTTTATTTGAAATAGTTCTATCTATTTCGGTAGGCCTGTTTCATCATGAACTTCCCTCTCAGGACTGTCTTTGCTGTATCCCTTAAGTTTTGGATTGTTGTTAGGTCATTTTCATTTGTTTCCAGAAACTTTGTGATTTCTTCCTAGATCTCATTCTTGACCTATTCATTGTTTAATAGCATGCTATTCTATCTCTATGAATTTGAGTATTTTTGAGTTTTTTCCTTGAGGTGGATTTCTAGTTTCAGACCCTTATGGTCTGAAAAAATTCTTGATATGATTTCACTTTTCTTGAATTTGTTGAGGCTTGTTTTGTGTCCTATCATGTGGTCTATCTTTGAAAATATTCCATGTGCATTTGAAAAGAATGTGTATTTAGCTTCTTAGGGATGAAGGGCTCTATATATATCAGTTAAGTCCATTTCATCTAGGGCGTTGTTCAATGCCACAATATCTTTGTTGATATTTTATTTGAAAGATCTGTCCATTTTTGACAGTGGGGTATTAAAATCCCCTACTATAATTGTGTTGCTGTCAATATCTTTCTCGAAGTCCTCTAAGATTTTCTTTATATATTTGGTGTTCCTATGTTGGGTGCCTATATATTTGCAATATTTATGTTTTCTTGATAGATTCTTCCCTTGAGTATTATGAAGTGACCTTCTGGGGTTCTCTTTATGGCCCTTTGAAGTCTATTTTGTCTGATATGAATGTTGTTACCCCAGCTTTTTTTTCCTGTCCATTTGCTTGGAAAATGTGTTTCCAGCTCTTCACTTTCAGTCCATATATGTCTTTTTTAAAATTTAATTTAATTTAATTATTTTATTTTGTTCTTTTTTAAATTTATTTTTTATTGTTTGTTAAGTAGAGTTTTCTTCATTTTTCCCTCACACTTCTCCCCCAACTTGAGCCATCCCCACCTCCCACTTTCAATCCCATCCCCCTTGTCTCTGTTCATGTGTCCTTTATAGATGTTCTTGAAAACCCTGTTTCCCTTTCCCCCGCATTGTCCCCTCCCTTCCAGTTATTGTCAGTTTGAATGTTTCTTCTTTAACTCCTTGGTTTTTGGACTTCCAAACAGTTTGATTTTCTGGCATTCTAGTTACTTTTTGTTTTTAAATTTGTTGTTGTCCTTCTTTTGGTCGTGCAAGTAGGCAAAGTGTGTCTACCTATGCCTCCGTCTTGGCTGGAAATCTGATTCTTGTATTGTTTCCATAGTTTTGCCTTTTCGAGAATGGCATATAGGTGGAATCATAGAGTATGTAGCATTTTTGGATTGGTTTCTTTCACTTAGTAATATGCATCTAAAGTTCCTCCATGTCTTTTCATGAAGTGATAGATCATATTTTAAATGGATATGTTTTTACTACATTTAGAGAGAGGAAATGTGGCAGGAAGAGAGGAGAGAGAGAGACATTGATGTGAGAGAGGAACCGATCAGTTGCCTCCCATATACTCTCCAACCAGGGATCAAACCACAACCTTTTAGTGTATGGGATGATGTTCCAACCAACTGAGCCACTTGGCCAGGGCAGCACATATCTTTTCTTCTTCTTCTTCTTCTTCTCCTCCTTCTTCCTTCTTCCTTCTTCTTCTTCTTCTTCTTCTTCTTCTTCTTCTTCTTCTTCTTCTTCTCCTTCTCCTTCTCCTTCTCCTTCTCCTTCTCCTTCTCCTCCTCCTTCTCCTTCTCCTTCTTCTTCTTCTTCTTCTTCTTCTTCTTCTTCTTCTTCTTCTTCTTCTTCTTCTTCTTCTTCTTCTTCTTCTTTTTTTTTTTTTTTTAGCTCTGAATAATATTCCATTATCTGGATGTACTGCAATTTATATATCCATTCTCAGTTACTTCCAAGTTTTGGAAATTCCTTCCCATTTCTCCACATCCCTGTCAACATTTGTTATTTTCCATTTTTTTATTTCATTGTGTTTTGTTTTTCATTTCCAATTACTAATGATGTTGAGCATCTTTTCGTGTGGGCATTGGCCATTTGTATATCTTCTTTGAAGAAATGTTTTTTCAAATCTCCAGCCATGCACCACATAACAAAATAGGTCATTAGGTGATGTCATCATTGTAGGAACATTAGAGAGTGTAATTACACAAACTTAGATGGTATAGTCAACTACACACTTTGGCTCTATGGCATATTACCATCTTATGTGTGGTTTTCATTGACCAAAATGTCATTCTGTGGAGCATGACTATTTTTAAATTAGGTTGTCTATTCATTCTTGAGTTGTAGTAGTTCTTTATATATTCTAAATAAGATACCCTCACCTGATTGATGATTTGCAAATATTTTTCCCTATTTTGAGGGTTATCTTTTTTACTTTTTAAATAGTACACTTTATGTACTAAAGTTTTTTTGTGAAGTCCATTCTCCACTGGTTGCTTATTGTTTGGATGTCATATTACAAAATCACTGCCTACCCCATTGTCAAAGATTTATACCAATGTTTTAAAAATTTTTAATAAGAATTTATTTGAACCAAACTGATGACATATGCCAGGGAGCAAGATCTCAAATGCTCTCTATACCTATGTTTTCTTCTAAGTGGTTTGGAGTTTTAGTTCTTACATTTAGATATTTGATTCATTCTGAGCTAACTTTTTGTTTATGGTGTGAGTAGCAGTCCATTATTTTGCATGTGGGTATTCAATTGTCTCTGTACCATTTGTTGAAACTATGTTATTTTTCTAGATAATTCTATATGTTTCCTTTTGTTTTTTTCCCATTTAAAAATATTAAAAAATTTTTTCAATTATAGTTGACATACAATATTTTATTAGTTTCAGGTGGACAACCCAGTGATTAGACACTTATATAACTTATGAAGTGATCATCCTGACAAATCAAGTACCCATTTGACACCATGCATAGTTATTACAATAGTATTGACTATATTCCTTATGCTATACTTTACATACCTGTGACTGTTCTCTAACTATGAATTTGTACTTCTTAATTCCTTCACTTTTCTCCCACCCCACAACAACCCTTCCATCTGGCAACTGTCAAAGTGTTCTCTATACCTAAGTCTGTTTCTATTCTACTTGTTCATTTATTTTCTTTTTTTAGATTTCACATATAAGTAAATCATATGGCATCTGTCTTTATCTGACTTATTTCACTCAGTACAGTACCCTCTAGTTCCATCCATATTGTTGCAGATGGCAAGATTTTATTATTTTTTATGGCTGAGTAATATTCCACTGTATATATGCACCACTTCCTTTCCATTCATCTGTTGAGATACAATTAGGTTGCTTCCATATCTTGGTTACTGTAAATAATGCTTCAGTGAATATGTGGATGAATATGTCTTTCCAATTTAGTGTTTTGGGGTTTTTTTTTGTGATAAATACCCAGAAGTGAATTGCTGGGCCCTTCTTTGTCTCTTGTCATAACCCTTGTTTTAAAGTCTGTTTTGCCTGGCATGAATATTGTTACCTCAGATTCTTTTTCCATTTCCATTTTCATGAAATGTCTTTTTCCATCCCTTTACTATTCAACCTGTGTGTGTCTTTCAGTGTGAAGTGAGTCTCTTGTAGACAGCATATGTAGGGGTCTTGTTTTGTTATCTATTCAGCCTCCATATGTCTTTTTATTGCAGCATTTAATCCATTTGCATTTAAAGTTGATAGATATGTATTTATTAACATTTCAAATTAATATTTCTGATTTTTTTCTTTTTTAAAGAAGACCCCTTAATATTTCTTGTAATACTGGTTTGGTGATGATGAACTTTTTCAGCTTTTTCTTGTCAGGGAAGCTCTTTATCTGTCCTTGCATTCTAAATGATGGCCTTTCTGGTTAAAGTATTCTTGGTTGTAGGTCCTTGTTTTTCATCACTTTGAATATTTTGGGACAATGCCTTCTGGCCAACTAAGTTTCTGTTGAGAAATCAGCTAACAGTCTTATGAGGGCTCCTTCATAGGTAACTGTTCTCTTGCTGCTTTTAATATTCTCTCTTTGTCCTTAACTTTTGCCATTTTAATTATGATGTGTCTTAATGTGGGCGTCTTTGGGTTCATGTTGTTTGGTACTCTCTGTGCTTCCTGGACTTGTGTGTCTTTTTCCTTCATCAAGTTAAGGAAGTTTTTAGTTGTCATTATTTCTTCAAATAGATTCTCAATCCCTTACACTTTCTCTTCTCCTTCTGATACGTCTACAATGTAGATATTGTTACACTTGGTGTTGTCATTGAGGTCCATTATACTATCCTCATTCTTACAATTATTTTTTCTTTTTGCTGCTTTGATTGGGTGTTTTCTGCTACTTTGTCTTCTAAATTGCTGATTCAATCCTCTCCTTTCTTTAGTCTTCTGTGTGTCCTTCTATTCTTTGTATTCTATGTCATTTTTTATGCTGTTGAAGTTCTCGCTAAATTATTTGAGCATCCTTATAACCATTGTTTTCAACTCTGTGTCTGTCAGTTTGCTTGCCTCTGTTTCATTTAGTTCTTTTCTGGAGATTTCTCCTTTTCTTTCATGTAGGACATATTTCTTTGTCTCCCCATTTTGGGAGAGACATGCCTCTTTGTGTTTGTTTCTGTATATTAGGTAGATCTGATATCTTTCCCAGTCTTGGTGGGACGGCCTTATGTAATAGGTGTCCTACAGGATCCAGTGGGCAACCTCCCTGATCACCTGATCAGGTGCTCCAGGTGTACCACCCATATGTGCTGTGTGTACCTTCCTGTTATAGTTGAGTCTTGACTGCTGTCGGCATGTCAATGGAAGGGACTGAGCCCCACACTGATCAGCTGCTAGGACTGGCCATGACTACAGTAAGGAGCTGCTGTACAGAAGCCTACTCCATGGTGCAGAACTCATTTCAGTGGGGCTCTGGTGCCCACCAAGTCTGCCCCTTGAGTATTGCTTATAGAGGTGATTAGATGGTGTTTTAGTGTGGTTTGAACCTGGCCACCAGGTGCACTGGCTCTGGGACCTCCCAGGAGGTACAACCTAAAGCCAACTGCCATCTGTATCCTACCTGGAATAATCCAGCATGAACTACTAAGCAATCTTAAGATGGCTGCTACTTGTGCTGGGCCTGGGACCACTTAGCAAGAGGTACATGGCATGCTGAGGCCAGATGCTGTTTGGGGCCAGATGAATCTTTGAAAGATTTTAGGAAAGTCTGAAGCACGAGCCAAGATGGACCCTTTATATGGAAAAGTTACTGGAATCAGCTGGGGTAAGCCCACAAGTTGGGTTGGGTGGGATCTCAGAGAATCACTGGGGCTGGGTGAACAGTTTCAGTCAGGTTGGTGGAGACTCAGATATGGCACCTGCCTACACCTGCAAGGGGAGGGTGCAAAAAAGGAGCAAGTGTGTTCCTTTTCTCCCCTGCAGGGGAGGGTGCAGAAAAGGGTGCAGAAGTGCTTCTGCTAGCACTTCTGTCTGGGAGAAAGCTGCCCCTACTGCCCTCCCCCCAAAGCCAGACAATTCAGTTTTCCCCAGTATGTCCCTGGTGTCTTTTGAGTTGCTATAGCAGGGCTGGAGCTCAGAATGAGTGAGTCCATTAGCAAGTAAGTCTGTGCACAGGCCCTCTAAGAGAAAATGCCTGGGAGTCTGGAAGCCCTCTATCTCACTCATCCACATTCTCTGCTGGGTTTTACAGCTAAAAGTTATGGGGACTTTTCTTCCCAGCACTGGGCTGGGAACTCTGGGCTGAGGGGTCTGATGTGGGACTGGGACTCTTTGGGACTGGGACTCTTTGCTCCTCAGGGGCACCCCCACAGCCAAGATATCCCTCTGTTATTAACCAGCCCATTCTGTGTCTCCACCCCTCTAACCAGTCTTGTTGTGGCTTCTTCTTTTTTATATATTTATTTATTTATCTTTAGAGGGGAAGGAGAGGGGGAGAGAAACATCAATGTATGGTTGCCTCTAGTGCGTCCCCTGCTGGGAACTGGCCTGCAGGGAACTGGCTTGCAACCCAGGCATGTGCCCTGACTGGGAAGTGAACCACGATCCTCTGGTTCACAGACCTGTGCTCAATCCACTGAGCTACACCAGCCAGGTTGGCTTCTTCTTTATATCCTTAGTTATAGGACTCCTGTTTAGCTAGATTTTAGGTGTTCTGCCTATTTTCCCACTTTTATTCTCTATGTTTCTTACTGAGTTTTCTCCCTTGTTTTTTAAAGTTTTGTCCTTGCATTTATGATATTTATTTTTTCTTCTATTTCTGTCTGCTCACTTGTAATCTGTTTTTTCACCATATATTTGTTGAGTTCTCGCGGTTTTGCATTGTGGTCTTCCATCTTAGAGGCAATTGGGTCATTAAGATTTTTTAATTTAGTTATAATTTTCATATGATTTACTGTAACAGTTTGTGAATGAATGCTCTTCATATATTCTCTCTATTTTACTCCTTTCCTTCATAGGTTGGTGGGGTCTTTTTGGTAGCTTTGGATTACTGCAGTGTGAGTTTTTTTTTCCTTGTGCATCATTGCCTTAGTTGGTTTCCTTGGATTTGTTCTTTGTAAGTGATTTCTGGATGTGTTGAAAGTGTCAAAACAGCATTACAGGCTAACTGACTTTCACAGCATTAAAATTCACTTCATATTGCTTTTAGATGATTTTGAGGAACAGAAGATCATGATAATAATGATACTTTTAAAGTTTGTATCTTTTTACATTTTAGATTTATCTCTTTTTATTTTTTATTTAATCTATTGTATTTTAGATTTATCTCTTATTAATAGCATGCAACTTTATTTTAAAAGTAAAATCTGAGATTTGTCTTTTATCTGACTTTAGTCTGTATTTATTGTGAAATAGCATGCTTCTACTACCTTATTGCTTCTATTTATCATAATATTTTTCTTATTATGGTTCATCTTATATTTTCCTATTGGATTGATTTGTATTTCCTTTATTTGTCCAACTGCTTAAATCATACATTCTGTTGCTCCTTTCTTTTTGGTGGTTTCCTTGGCATTATTATTATTATACACATATAACAGGATGTTAAATGTGACTTTCAGTGTTCTGGGAATTTCATCTGAGAACGATAGATGTCAGATAACCTATGCAGAGCATGCAAAGAGAATGTGAAGGAGATTTTTGTGACCCTTAGCTCATTACCATCTCAGGTGTATATTTAAAATTATGATTTCTCTCTTTTTAATTATTAATTTTTTTATTTTTAAACATTATTTTATTGTTGTTCAATTACAGTTGTCTGTATTTTCCCCCCACCACTCCCCGCCAACCCCAGCCAAATCCACCTCCCTCCCTTGCTTCCTGCCCACTTGGTTTTGTCCATGTGTCCTTTGTACTTGTACCTGAAAACCTTTCCCCCATTATCCCCTCCCACCTCCCCTCTTGTTACTGTCAGATTGTTCTTAATTTCAATGTCTCTGGTTATATTTTGCTTATTTGTTTATTTTGTTGATTACGTTCCAGTTAAAGGTGAGATCACATGGTATTTGTCCCTCACCGCCTGGCTTATTTCACTTAGCATGATGTTCTCCAGTTCCATCCATGCTATTGCAAAGGGGAGGAGCTCTTTCTTTCTCTCTGCTGCGTAGTATTCCATCATGTAAATGTACCATAGTTTTTTGATCCATTCATTTACTGACGAGCACTTAGGTTGCTTCTAGCACTTGGCTATTGCAAATTGTGCTGCTATGAACTTTGGGGTGCATAGGTTCTTTTGGATTGGTGTTTCAGGATTCCCAGGATATAATCCCAGCAGTGGAATTGCTGGGTTGAAAGGCAGTTCCATTTTTAGTTTTCTGAGGAAATTCCATTCTGTTTTCCAGAGTGGTTGCACCAGTCTGCAATCCCACCAACAGTGCACTAGGGTTCCCTTTTCTCCACAACACTTGTTGTTTGTTGCTTTGTTTATGATGGCCATTCTGACGGATGTGAAGTGGTATCTCATTGTGGTAAGTGGTATCTCATCAGAGAGATGGGAATTAATGTGGTATCTCATTAATTCGCATCTCTCTGATAGCTAGTGATGCTGAGCATCTTTTCATATGTCTCTGGACCCTTTGTATGTCCTCCTTGGAGAAGTGTCTGTTCAAGTCCTTTGCCCATTTATTTATTTATTTATTTATTTTTTTGTCTTCCTAGAGTGGAGTCATGTGAGTTCTTTATATATTTTGGAGATCAAACACTTGTCCAAGGTATTATTGGCAAATATGTTTTTCCATATAGTCGGTTCTCTTTTCATTTTAATGCTGTTTTCTTTAGCTATACAGAAGCTTTTTAATTTGATGAGGTCCCATTTGTTTATTTTCTTCTTTATGTCCCTTGCTGTAAGGGACATATCAGTGAAGATATTGCTGGGTGGAATGTTGGAGATTTTCCTGCTGATGTTTTTCTCTAGGACTTTTATGGTGTTCAGACTTATATTTAAGCCTTTTATCCACCTCGAATTTATTTTTGTGTATGGTGTACATTGGTAATCAAGTGTCATTTTTGGGGGGATATAGCTGTCCAGCTCTCCCAACACCATTTGTTGAAGAGGCTATTTTTGCTCCATTTTATGCTGCTGCCCACTTTGTCAAATATTAATTGACCATAGAGACTTGGGTTTATTTCTGGACTCCCTGTTCTGTTCCACTGATCTATGTATCTGTTCTTATGCCAGTATCAGGCTGTTTTGATTACAGTGGCCTTAAAATTCTCAACAAAATACTGGCAAACTGCATCCAGCAATATGTGAAAAAGATCGTACACCATGATCAAGTGGGATTCATCTGAGGGATGCAAGGATGGTACAATATTTCCAAATCAATAAATGTAATACATCACATAAAACAAAAGACAAAAATCACATGATCATAGCAATAGATGTGGAAAAAGCATTTGATAAGGTACAGTATCTATTTATGATTAAAACACTCAGTAAAGTTGGAATAGAGGGAGGGCCTTCAATATAATAAAGGCCATATATGAGAAAACCTACAGCCAACATCATGCTCAATGATGAACTCAAAAATGAGCTAAAAAACTTAGAGCTTTTGCCCTAAGATCAAGAATAAGACAAGGATGCCCGTTTTCAACATTCATATTCAACATAGTATTGGAAGTCTTAACCACAGCAATCAAACAAGAAAAGGAAATAAAAGGCATCCAAATCGGAAAGGAGGAAGCCAAACTGGCATGGCTTGTAGATGACATGATAGTTGACATAGAAAACCCTATAGACTCCACCAAAAAACTGCTAGATCTAATAAGTGAATTTGGCAAAACAGTGGGATACAAAGTCAATATTCAGAAATCAAAGACATTTTTGTACACCAACAATGAAACATCAGAAACAGAAATCAGGAAAAAAATCTCATTTGATATAGCAACAAGAAAAATAAAGTACCTAGGAATAAATGTAACCAAGGATGTAAAAAACCTGTACTCAGAAAACTACACAACACTGAAGAAAGGAATTAAGGAAGGCACAGACAAATAAAAGCATGTACCATGTTCATAGATTGGAATAATTAATATCAAAATGTCCATACTACCGAGAACAATTTATAGACTCATTGCAATCCCTATCAAAGTACCAATGGCCTATTTCATAGATATAGAAGAAACATTTCAGAAATTTATATGGAACCACAAATGACCTGAATAGCTTTCTCTTTGAGAAAGAAGAACAAAGTAGGAGGGATCACAATACCTGATATCAAACTGTATTAAAATTATGATTTCTTTAGACAGATTGTTGGTATGCTCTGTGGTGTTTCCTGTCCCTCTTGTTTCTCTTCCTTGTCCATACAAGTGAGGTACATGTCAAAGAATCATTGGAGAACTCGATAGGTATCCCCCAGAATTTGGAAGTATCTAGGTTCTAGGTACCTCATGCCTGGAAAAATGTTTAAAGGTGTGTAAGGTATCAGGAAGCTGGCCATGAATCAACTCTGTCTGGGGAAGTAGCTCTCTTCAAGGTAATAGAGGGGTGTCAATTTCAGCTCTCTATCTGTTATGGGCCCAAATATTCTCTCCTCTCTTTGCCAAAGCAGTACTACCTTAGTCTTAGCCATATGGTCAGTTTGGGGCTCTAATAACCACATCTTTTCAGGACCATCACAGAAACAGTTTGTGTTTCCTACTATTTCTTTTCCCAGCCCACTTTTCATTTCTGGCTCCTGGTAATTAGCTAGTTACTTTATTCAGAATTTCTAGGAATTTTTAGTGAGAGGCTTTTAAGTTATTTTAGCCTGGTACCTTGTGAGAACTAGATGTTTATTTAAACTTATTTAGTGTTTGCTTCCCATATTGTATAGTAAACTCCTTGCAGGTAGATAATAATTCTCATTTCTGCTTTATGTCTAGCTCTAAGCACAGAGCCTGGTACATAATGAACACTGAGTAAATATCTGTTGAACAAGTGAGTGACTTTCACATGCAGGAAGATTTCAGTAGTAAAGAAGGGTAGGTATAATTATGTCTACAAAAATGACATCCCAGTGAAGACAGTTAAAGGAAAGCTAGAAAGCTGGGAGCCTGTATTATTTCAACTATTCTACAACTGACTCACCTAAGCTTAACAGTTTTGCCACATTTTTTCTATTTCTAAACTTCAAAAAACTCCCACTTCACTCCTGTCCTCTTTTAAAAATCAAATTTATTTAGGTGTCATTTGCATATAATAAAGTATACTCTTAATAAGTGTATGTTCGGATGAGCTTTGACAAACTTATATATCAATGTAACCACTACCACAGTCAAGATGGAGAGCATTCCCATCACTGCAAGAAGTTTTTCCTCCCAGGTGATCCCTTGAACTCTTGGCCCCAAGTAATCACTGATTTGTTTTCTGTCCCTAGAGGTTAGATTTACTGTTTTCTAGAATGTCACATAAATGAAAATATATGGTATGTGTTTTTCAGTGTCTGGCTTCTACTCACTGTAATGTTTTTGAGTTTCATCCATGTTGTTATAAGTATCAATTTATTGTCACACCCTTCTTTCTGAAATAAGAATTTCTCCTGTTTCTAAAGGAGTGCTTTTGCTTCTTTCCTTCTCTAACATTCTCTGTTGTTCTTCCCTTTCTCAATTCTTTAATTTCCAATAAAATATCAGATGTTGTGATTAAGTTGCTGATACCTTCCACAGGTGCTATAATCCAAGATGTCTGTGAAGAGCTGTAATATCACAAGGATGTCATCTTCGCCTAGACTTATTCCTAAGTGGAAGGACTTGGAATTCCTCATAAATAATATCCTGCAGGATATAAAGGTGATGTGTATGAAAGATATGCACATGGTGGTGTGGACTAATTATCTACTGCCAAGGCCTGCTGTGGCATGGGAAACATGTGCACAGCTTTGGAAGGGCCCTCCCACATCTCTAAACAACTCCCCCTTTTAGATTATGATGACAACATTAGTTACATACATTGTGTTATAAATACAGCAAATGGGCTTACCTGGATTAAACAAGCAGAAAACATCTTTGTCTCAAGACCCATGTTCTTTTTCTGTCTTTTCCACAATTTTTAATATTTTAGCTTATTATCTTAAGGTTACAAGATAGTTGCTGTGCTTTCAGATATCAGCTTTAAATTGCAAGTAGGTAGAAGAAAGTCAGAGAGCACAGGGGTATGCCAGCCTTGGAGGACCGTCGTGCCACTCTTGTGTTGCCAGAATTTTGAGGCTCATGTTAAAAGAAGATCAGAGTTTTGTTGGGTTAGAGGAAGGGGCAAGAAGAAGGAAAAGAAATTTATATGGAGCAGGCAACCCCAGCAATAGTGCCAGGCACAGATATATGGCTTGGGTTCAAGATATTCTTAGTCTTTTTCAAGAGTGCGCTATAGAAAAGTATTGATATTGTTGAATGACTGGACAAATTGTTTATATATAAAGTCTGGAAAGGAGAAAAGGAATGAGGATTAACAATGGAATAAGGGGTATGTAAATAAGCTTTCTAATTCAATGAAGAAGGATAGTGGATTAGGAGCTCAGACACCAGTGTCCCTTCTCTCAACTCCACTGTGGTCACTGAATCAGCAATAACAGTGGATTATAGAAGCTCTCTAGCACTCTGTATTCTCTAAGAATACAGAAAGATCTGAAAGTGACAACTATAGGGAGAAGATGCATTCTGGGTTGTAAATATTGGCATCAGTATAGTCTCAAATCCTTTTGTATGCAGGAAGCAGGCATAATGAACATTTTGAAATTTTAAAAGAGATTTTATTTATATTTTTCAAGAGAGGAGAAGGGAGGGAGAAAGAAGGAGAGAAACATTGATGTGCTAGAGAAACATCAATAGGTTGCTTCTGCATACCCTGAACTGGGGACCTGGCCCATAACCCAGGCATGTGCCCTGACTGGGAATCAAACCAGCAACCTTTCAGTTCACAGGCTGGTCTCAATCCAAGAATAGTGATGGTGGGGCAAGCCACAACGTCTAGCTGTCATACTTGGTGGACATTTTATATCTGTGAAGTATGAGTTTCTCATAGACAGTATATCATGAGTGTGATTATGATGGAAGTGGTCCTTTGGGTGTAGGCAGGAGCTTTGAAGAATTATTTCAAGTGTGACAAGTAGAGATGTTTGACAAAGTTGAGTTCCTTAGTTGTACTCATACATGTATCTCTTTCTTTTGATGCCCTTGTTTTGTCCAATAATTTGTTAGTTTTTTTCTTTAACATATGTTCCCCTCTTCCCCCACTGGACTCATCTTTTGAGAGCTAAGGCCATGTCTCTTTTGCTTAGCATTGCATCCCATGTCTGTGGTAAAACATACCAGCCTTTCTCAAGTGTGGTTCCTCATAGAACCACTGAACACAGAAAATTATTTGAGGGGCTATTTTTACAGTTCTCTTAAAGATGGCACACAACTAGTAGCAGTCTAGGGAGTAGCATAGGGGAGAATTAATTCATTGTGTAGAATGGATACTTTAGGTTTAGAACATTAGGGCTTACTTCTCTTATGGAACCTTGGTTGAGAAATGCTGGAAGTACTTTGCTTAATTAGGATGTATTATGAGTAAGGGATGACTCCCCCAAATAGTGCCTTCCAGAAGTAGGGTGGGTAAATGTCAGTTAGCTAAAAAACAGCAAATGTCCATTAATCTATCAGTAATTTTTAAGTGAAAGAGTGGGTACTCAGGCTACTTTTCATTCTCAGGTTGATGGAAGACGAAAAAATGATACAGTTGTACTGAGTGACTGGCCTGAGACTCTGTACCAGGAGCCTCACCATCCCCGGAACAAGCCTTTCATTTGCTTCTACTCCATCAATGTCAACTATTTTGTCTCCTTAAACTGGATGGAACCATATTCAAAACAATCGCAGGTAAAGCTATCTCATCTTTCCTACTCCCTCCTTTTTAATCCATTTTATGTGCATTATACCTAAACTGTCCTGGTCTCAGAGTGGATTATGAGGGTGATTCTGAGTTAGTTCATACCTTCCCCATATCCCAAATTGACCTGGATGTAGTGATCCCTGCTTACCTCTAGTCATCAGGTCCACAGAATTCATTTTTCTCATAAAGAAGACTAAAGGACAAGGAAAGGGCCTTAGGCATGGTGCTTCTATCACACACCTAACTCCTAGTACCAGGAAACTCCCAAAGTCAAGCTGTCTACGCTTTCCTTAGTCCCACAGGAGGGAACAGTGATCCAGACATTCAACCTTTTTCTACCCCTTGCTTGTGGGAGATAATCTGCCTCCATGGTCAGGCTTTCATCTCTCATCCTCTTCTAGGCAATACTTTGGATACAGAAAAAAAATACGGAAATGGAAGGAATGATAGAGAAGATAAAGTTTCACATAACGGATCAATTGCCACCTATTCAAGCAATGGTCCACACAGATTCCCACCGCATGTTAATTGCCTACTGTGGTGACATGCGCCTGTGGCTCTTCAGAGATCACCATCAAGCATTCGCATATCTGGGTACAGTGCCCTGTCGATTCTCTGTCAGCTGCCTCTGCTACCACTCAAGAACTGAGATACTGCTTTCTGGTACCTTGGGGGCTGTGGTTACCTGGTTTATATTACCAAACGGCAGGGGCCTCCAGATGGCACAAACGGTGCCCATGCTTGGTCATGAGCTTGTACAGGGTTTTTCCCTGAATGGCCCCCAGGGCTCCCTGCTGGCCCTTTGTGAGAATAAGGTGCGAGTCTTCACAGACCAAGGTCAGGGCCAGCTGAAAGAGGTAAAGAACTTTACTCCCATAGCCAGTGGCTCCTCCATCACCTGCTCCTTTGCTTGTGTCTCTCAGGGATATTTCTATGCTGGAAACAGAGATGGAGAGATCCATGCTTGGGGTCTAGACCGGGGTAATTTCCTCCACAGCTTCCAGGCCCATTCCTCATCAGTGATATGTGTCCATAGCCGTCCAGAGACCCACACCTTACTAACTGCAGGCAGTGAAGGTGTGGTAAGGGAATGGAATCTTGCTTTTGGGAACTTGCTGCGGCAGCTGAATATTGATGAAGATCTGCAGCAATTGCAGTTTATTGATAACAACACTTTTTTCTGCCAGACTACCAACACTTTCTTGTTGTACAACCTACCCTGTTTTTATAGCCTTTTCAATGTCTGCGGCTCTGCTCTCCAGCAAGTGCAGCGGGTCTGCTGTGGCCGTAATTGGACTCGGATTGTATGTGCCACGAAGGATGGTTTGGTGCGCTTCTTGTCTCCAGTAACAGGACAGCTCCTTGTTATCACCTGGCCTCTACTTGTCACAGATAAGGCTTTGGTTTGGGCCTATGACTCAGACAGAGAGGAACTCTTTGTGGCAACAGACAGTTCAGAAGTTCTGGTGTTTGATGCAACACGCTCTCCTTGCACAGCCAAGTATCTTGTGTGTACTTCAGTAACCCGTGGGGATAGGGTAAGATGCCTCACCTATGCGCAGTCCCATTTGCGTAAGGGCCTAGTAGGATTGATGTTCTGTGGACATGAAAGTGGCATTGTGAGAATTCTCTCCTATTATAGTTGTGCCCGGATAGAGAAGACTGTTCACTCTGGGGCAGTATTAGCATTGTCAACCCTGGAAGGACCCCAGAAAAAACCCTTGCTTTGTTCCTATGGCATGGATAACACTATTCAGCTGACAGAATCTGTACTTCAGGAAAACAAGGTAATTCTACAGCCTGTCAGCAAAATTCTCTGTAGTTGTCCCCTAAAACATGTAATACTCTTGCCAGGTTCTGTGGGTGCCATCACTGAGAACCACTGCTGGTGCCTCTGGCACTATGAAGATTTTGTGACATCTTCAGAATCAAAACAAAGCTCTATGTCTAAAGAGACAAAATGCCTGCACCAGTGTGCTATTACTTCATTCGATGTCTGCCTTTCCCTGAAACTTTTTGTCACAGGGGGCATTGATGGTTCAGTTCGAATCTGGGACTTCCATGGCAGACTCATAACTAAGTTGGACTCGGCATTGCATTTTGGCCCACTGTGCTTTGCTAATAATCGGGGTGATCTGCTTTTGGCTTTCAATCAGAGTCTTTATCTGGTCTCCTGTTTAAAATTGCTCCCTCCAGCTCAGCTTATTCACCTAGCTGTCCTAAACAATGCAGATGAAATACAGGAAGTCCCTAAACCCTTCCTGCCTAGCTTTTTCTTTTCATTTGAAGTAGTATTTATACCCAAGTTTGTCTACCTTGGACAAGGGCTGCAGGAATTGCAAGGGCTTGAGGCCCTTGTTAACAAACGGGCCATTGCCTTTGACAATACTGTGCCCCATGTTGTAGAGGAAGAGAGACATATGTCTTCTGTGATCCAAAAAGAACCCAAAGTACATTTTTTGGAGGATAAGGACGTTGATTTTTCTACTCTTCACTCCAAGCAAAATCGTCCCCCATTTTCAGTTCCTGCTCAGTTACGGCTGGCTGGATGGGATGGATTGAACCCCTACCACATATTACGGTGCTTCTTTGGTAAAGGGCGGCAATGGCCCTTTGCTCCTGATGGCTATATTCCCAACTCAGTGGTCCGTGCCCGCCTTTGGCCTGAGGGTACCCCAATCTTCCTACTCTGTGATCTGTACCCACCCTACAGAAATAAGGACTGGGACGGGATTGAACTTTTCAGATGCCAGGCATGGTCACCTATGACTCTAGTAAAAGAGAAAATCTCAAGTAGTAAACAGGATAAATCCAAGAAGAGAAAACAGAGTTTATTTGATGTTCTTGTAAGCATGCCAAACTTAAATTGGATAGGAAGAAAATTTGATGAAGGACTTATAAATAATTTCATTGAGACCACCCTCAACCACACAATTTACTGTTCTGTAGAGCAATACGAGACATATACTAGTATCCTGGCACAAATTTTTGCCACTTATCAAGTATCTTCAAGTCTGTACTCTGAGACTGCCTGTCGCCTCCTGGAAGATACAACCCATCCCAATCCACGGATCCGCGAGCTAGCCTGGGAGGGTCTAGAGAGGTTAGGCTTCATGAGCCCTCTCTTTGCTATTCCACTGGCTATGGGATTGATGGACAGCAATGAAAATGTGAGGGCTAAGGCCTTACAACTTATGATAAGAGCCACAGGCATCCAAACTAAGACCATGCTGGTAAACCTGCTGAAGAAACGAGAAACTTTCCAGGACATGCAGTAAGTTGGGTGGTGGCCTTTCCTCATTCTGTTCCTTCTTGCTGCTAAGCTCTAGAATCTGATTTGTTTCACCTTTTCCACAACTCTTTTTCTATTCTTTCCCTCTCCCTGTATTCTTGGTTTCTATTTGCTTTTCTGCCCAGTGCCCACAACTTTTTTTCCTGACCATTGACTAGCTTACTCTTTCATCATTTCCACACTTCAGATTACTCAAGACTGCCCTGGCCTGGTAACTCATTTGGTTGGAGTGTCATCCTGATATGCCAAGGTTGCAGGTTCAATCTCCAGTCAGGGCACATACAGGAATCAACCAATAAATGCATAAATAAGTGGAACAACAAATTCATATTTCTCTTCCTCTTCCTCTCTCTACAATCAGTAAATACAAGTTTTTTAAAAAACATTTTATTTTCTGGAGTTTTGGAGTTTATAGTTGTCCCATTTTTCTTTCCCCTTTATTCCCCTCTGCCTTGTAACCCCCCTCCCACCAGCATTTCCCCACCTTAGTTCTTGTCCATGTGTCATACATATAAGTTCTTTGGCTTCTCCCATATTCTATTCTTAACGTCCTCCTCTCTGTTTTGTACCTACCATTAATGTTCCTTATACTCTGTATCTTTTCCTTCATTCTCCCCGCTCCCCTTCCTGGCTGATAACCCTCCATGTGATCTCCATTTCTGTGAATCTGTTCCTGTTCTAGTTGTTGGGTTAGTTTGTTTTTGTTTTTGTTTTAGGTTCAGTTGTTGATAGTTGTGAGTTTGTTATCATTTACTATTTATATTTTTTATCTATTTCTTAGATAAGTCCCTTTAACATCTCATAAAATAAGGGCTTGGTGATGATGAACTCCTTTAACTTGACCTTATTTGCAAAGCACTTTATCTGCCCTTCCATTCTAAATGAAAGCTTTGCTGGATGGAGCAATCTTGGATGTAAGTCCCTGCCTTTCATGACTTGGAATACTTCTTTCCAGTTCCTTCATGCCTGCAGGGTTTCTTTTGAGGAATTAGCTGATAGTGTTATGGGAACTTCCTTGTAGGAACCAATCTCCTTTTCTCTTGCTGCTTTTAAGATTCTCTCCTTATCTTTCATCTTGGCTAATGTAATTATGACGCGCCTTGGTGTGTGCTTACTTGAGTCCAACTTCTTGGGAGTCTCTGAGCTTCCTAGACTTCCTGGAAGCCTATTTCCTTTGCCAGGCTGGAGAAGTTCTCCATTATTTTTTCAAATAGGTTTTCAGTTTCTTGTTCATCCTCTTCTCCTTCTGGCATCCTTTTATGATTTGGATGTTGGAATGTTTAAAGTTGTCCCAGAGGTTCCTAAGCCTCTCCTCGATTTTTTGAATTCTTGTTTCTTCATTCTGTTCTGATGGAATGTTTATTTCTTCCTTCTGGTCTAAATTGGTGATTTGAGTCCTGGTTTTACTGCTCTTCACTGTTGGTTCCCTGTGCATTCTCTTTTATTTCACTTTTCATAGCCTTTGGGTTTTTTTTTTTCTATTTTGCGACCATACTCAGCCATTTGTGTGAGCATCCTGATTACCAGTGTTTTGAACTGTGCATCTGATAGCTTGGCTATCTCTTCATCACTTAGTTGTAATTTTTCTGGAGTTTTGGTCTGTTCTTTCATTTGGACCACATTTTTTTGTCCTGGTACATCTGTTACAGAGTCTTGGGTAACCAGGATGGGGCAATCCATGTCACAGAGTTGTGGCACCGTATGTAGGGGAGGGGACCGAGAGGGGACAATGCTATTTGCTCCATTCTTGGCCAGCTTTCAGTCACTTCCTCCATTACCCATAAGCAAATTGGGCCCTTCTGGTGCTGATCCCAGGCAGATGGTTTTGTGTACATCCTAGAACCCTTTGAGTCTCTCCAATGAATTCTTCTGTGGGACTGGGAGTTTCTCCTGCCACCTCACCCCCTACAGTTTTGTTTTTTTTTTTTGTCAGAGGTTTTGAGTCATTCTTTTCCCACACTGGAACCGTGGGTTGCATGGTCTGTCTCACTCCCCAGTTGTTCCTCCCGGTTTATCCACATGAATGTGGGAGTGCACACTCTGCCAACCGCTCCATCACCTGGTCTGCCAGCCACTGCCTTCCTGTGAGTTGTCTCTGCCCCTCCTATCAATTCAGATGAATGTTTCTTCTTTAACTCCTTGGTTGTTGGACTTCCATACAATTTAATTTTCTGGCAGTTGGGGTTATATATATTTTTTAATTTAATTATTTTTTCAAGTACAGTTTTCTGTCTTTTACTCCCATCCCAGCCCACCTGCCTCCGTGCTCCCCAGTTCTGGTTATTTTTGTTTTTAAATTTGTTGTCCTTTTGATTGTATGAGGAGGCAAAGCGTATCTATGCCTCCATCTTGGCTGGAAGTCCCCCAATAAATATTTTTTTAAAAGATCCAATTTCCAGCTCTTATTACCCAAATAGAAGACAAATTGAGTTTTAAATAAAGATTACTCCAAACTCAGGTTCACAAGTCTCCCAACCAAAAAAGCATCTTGTGTTACCCTATTCCTTGCTGGCCTTGATTCATCTTTATCTGTCCTTTACTTCAGACTACTCTGTCTTAAATATCTATTTTATCCTTGCCTCTTCTATTATAGTTTCCCTTTCTCTGTCTCTTCTTCCCCCCCTTCTCCCCCCTCCTCCTTTTTCTGTTTTATATCTGACTCAGTGTTATCTTTCTTTTCCCTTGACTTCTTTAGGCAGGAATTTATTGGAGAAACCTCTCTGGACCAGCTTCTGGGGATTCAAGCTAGAGATATCCGGTACCTACTTAGTCAGGTGGAGCAGCAACTGAATGAAAATCTGATGTTGTCACGTAGAGACCAACAATTTACATTTTCTCCTGATATGTCAAAGGCTGGTGAACTTGAGGCCCTTGCTGAACAAACACTCACACTTTTGTCAAAACCTGAAAAGCTCACCACACTGAAGAAAAGAATGGCATATGTTCAATCAAAGAGCAGAAATCTTAGTATGTATTGGGTAATGGGGTAATATATTGGACATATTTGGGTTTCGTATCGGGACATCAAAAGGCAGAGTCAATAAGAACAAGGTATATAAAAAGATACCAGTGGGAACAGAGTTAGGTAAGGAGACACTTTTTCACAGAAAGTAGCCTTCTTGGGAAAGATCTACCCCACAACAATTACCAAGAAGGTCTTGTTTATGTAGGATATGGAAGCTGGCATAAAACAGCACACATTTCTGTACTGTAAAGCCTCAGTCCCTTTGCCTTTGTATCTTTTATGGCAATTCATTGAACTAGGTATTACAAAGGATCTCACTCAGGACATCTGTGGTTTTCTTAACTATTTTCTCCCAATATCTCTGCAGTTGAAAAGGACCTGAAAGTTTCCAGGAAGCAGAAACAGACAGAATTGGTAAAGTCTAGCTCTGTGCTGGTGCCTTCAAAGGATGAAGGTGAACAAACAGAGGCTATGAGACCAGAGCAAATTGATACCCAGGATGCTGCCATAGAGCCAGAGCTGCCATTAAGAGCTTTCAGCCCAGTCAAATCCCAAGAGGATGCTGAATCAAAGGAGATTACATTGGACATTATGGAAGCTATGGGAGCCATAGAAGTCATGGAAGCCACAGAAGCCACGGGTGTCAGAGAGGCAATGGAGGCCACAGTGGTCGTGGAGGCCATGGATCAACCTCGCGTGAAAGATTATGAAGAGATGACTCCTAAGCCGGAAAGACAAAAACACATGAAAAGGCTTTGGAAAAGGGCAATGAAAAAAAGCCGTGATAAAGCAGATGTGAAGTTGAAAGAGAAAAAAGATTTGAAAGGTATTTCAGAGATAACTGCAGAAGAACCCAAGGAAGAAGTCATAGAGATAACTGTACAAGAAAATGATACAGAAAAGAAACTTGAAAAGAGTGGCCGTGGTTTGGCTGGGACCCCTGGACGCATAGGTAGATCAGACACCAGGTGTTGGCGGGATGACATTTGCTCTCTTGCCACCTCAAGAATAGCAAGTTCCCATCCAGGAATGGTCAGGGATCTAAGTCAAGAATTGGTGGATTTGGCTCAGGCAGTGCTTGCTCCCCGACAGCCCAGCTGGAATATCTTCCAAGAGATTTGTCCCCTTTTAAAGAGCTCATCAGAATTGCATCACAAAGTGGTGGAAGAACAACCTATTATAACAGAAAAAGTGGTTGAAGAGGTTGTCAAGGAAGAAGGAACAATAGAACCAAGAGAACAAGGAGGCAAAAAAGTAGTAAAGAAGGGCAAGGCATTTTCTCAAGTCAAGAAAAAGAAGATTGCTTTCTTAAAAGATCACCTCGTCTTGGAGAAAAGTAAATTTGAAAAAGAAGTAAGGAAACTGGACAGGCAAGATGGGAAAATAGCTGAGGAAGAAAAGAAACTGAGTAAGCCAGAGAAGAAATTCATGCAGGAAAAGGAGAAATTCACCAAAGATAAGGAGAAGCTGACCCATGAAAAAGAAAAAATAGCTTTGGAAGAAGAAACACTGGCTTCTTCACAAAAGAAATTAACCAGGGAAGAACAGAAGTTAGTGCTAGGAGAAAAGAAACAGACTGGAAAAATAGGGAAACTACTAGGGGCAAGAAAGAATGTGACCTGGAAAAAGGGGGAAGCAACACCAGGAAGGAAGAAGTGGGATTGGGAGGAGAATGTGCTGGCTCAGGAAGAAGGCGTGTGGACCCAGGAAGAGAGGTTACTTATCTGGGAAGAGAGGAAGTTGTCCCAGGAAGAGGAGAAGGCAGATGAGGGAGAGGAGGAGCCAAGTGTGTATAAGAAGCTAGGTGAGGAAGAGAAGCCAGGTGAGGAAGGGGAGGAGGAGCTGATCAAGGGTGAGGAAGAGCTGGATGAGGAAGAGAAGCCAGGTGAGGAAGAGGAGGAGGAGCTGATCAAGGGTGAGGAGGAGCTGGACGAGGAAGAGAAACCAGGTGAGGAAGAGGAGGAGGAGCTGATCAAGGGTGAGGAGGAGCTGGACGAGGAAGAGAAGCCAGGTGAGGAAGAGGAGGAGGAGCTGATCAAGGGTGAGGAGGAGCTGGGTGAAGAGGAGAAGCAAGGTGCAGGTGAGGGGGAGGAGGAGCTGGCCTGGAACGAGGAGCAACTAATCCTGTACCTAGAGAAACAAGCTGAGGAAAGAAAGAAAAAGCACCACAAAAAGAAGAAACACATCCTGGGTGTAAAGAAACATGTTAAGGAAGAGGCCTGGAAGAAGGGAAAATCGGCCCAGAAAGAGGAACATTTGTTTAGTAAAGAGGAAGGGCTTTCTGGGGAATTGGGAGAATGGACATTAAGAAAGGAAAGTTTGGAAGAGCAAGAGATTCCATTGACACAAGAAAAAAAGGAGTGGTTTGTAAAGGAGATAAAAGAGGCCCATAAAAAAAAACAAATTCAAGAAAAGGAAAAACAAATTGAAAAACAGGAGAAAGACCAGCAAGAGAGGAAGGCCAAGAAAGATGAGAAAGAGGCAAAGGACAAAAAATTAGTCTGGAAAAGAAAGAAACTGGGTCTAGGAGAGGAAAAGTTTGAGGAATTGTCACAAGAAGATAAACAGACCCAGAAAAAGGAGAAAAGGGCTTGGGAAAAGGAGAGAAGGGCTCAGGAGGAGGAGGAAACAGTAAAACAGAGACAACAGGCCTGGGGGAAAAAGAAAGTGGACCTAAGAGAGGAGGAACAGGCTAGGGAAATGGAAAAATGGTCACAGAAAGAAAAGAAACAGGTCCAGGCAAAACACAGACAGGATCAGAAAGAGGAGAAATTGGGTGGAAAAGTGGAGAAAGAGGCTGTTGAAAAAACCCTACAGGACACAGAAGAAGTAAAACCTGTCCCGGGAGAGGAGAAAATGATGAAGGAAACTGGGAAAGTGTCCCCAGAAGAAGAGAAACAAGTCATGAAAAAAGAGAAAGAAGCTAAGATAAAGGAGAAATGGATTGGGAAAGATAAGAAAACCACTGAGAAAAAAAAACAATGGTCCCTTGAAAAAGGACAGGCCCAGAAGGAGAGAATATGGGGTCAAATAAAGGAAAAAGATAGTGAGAAGAAAGAAGAATGGACTTGGGAAAAAGAGAAATTGTCCCTAGAAGAGGAAGAACAAGTTGATGAAAAGGAGAAAAAATCCCAGGAAGAAGAGGAAAGGGAATTGGAGAAAAGACTTACCAAGAAAGACAGTAAACTGGCTAAGGAAGAGAGACATATTTCTAAGAAAGAAAAGGAAAAACCCAGGGAGGGAACTGGCATAACTAAGAGAAAGAAAGAAATAACCCAAGAAGAGAAAAAACTTATGAAAAAAGAAGCTAAATTGTCCCAGGAAGAGAGGCAATTGACATATGACAGGACCAAGGAGACGGGTGTTGCCAAGAGAAAAAAGGAAAGAACCAAAGAGGAAAGAACAGAGGCAACAAGGAAACTGGTTATGGAAAGGAAGGTTAGTTCTGCAGGAAAAGAAGCTAGTTTCAAGGGAAAAGATTTAAGGAAGAATGAGAGTCACTTGTTGAGGCTCCTGGCTAAAACTATTAGAGAAATTAGTACAGTGCCATTGGGAGAAATAAAAATACCTGAGGAAGAGAGATCATCCATTGTGGGAAGGAGTGAAATTGATGGGCAGAGATGGGAAAGTCTTAGGGAACAGGAGGAAATAACCGAAGAAGAGAAGGAGCTGGATCAGAAAGAGAGAACAGTAGAAGGTAATAGACTGCCCACAAAAGAGAGGACATTGACTGATGAAGACAGCTTGGAGGAGGACCGAAAGCTATTAAACAGAGCCCAGGAAACAGTATCATTAGATAAAATTCAAGTAGAGAGTATATTAAAGGAGATCCAGAAGCAAAATATATTAGGAAAAAGACAGCTAAAGAAACTTCAGAAGAAAATTAAGAATAAGCCAGAAAAGATCCCAGTAAAGTGGTTATTAGGGATTATCAAAGATATACTGTTTGAGGGCTTATCTGAGAGCTTGACTGAGAAGGAAATAGAAGAAGCTCCAACTGAGAAGGGGAAAGAGGAGGAGAGCCTGAGCAAGGAGGAGGAGGGGAGCCTGAGTGAGAGGAAGGAAGAGGAGGAGGAGACCCTAGAGGAGGGGAAGGAGAGCCTGAGTGAGAGGAAGGAGGAGGAAGAGGAGACCCTGGAGGAGGGGAAGGAGAGCCTGAGTGAGAGGAAGGAGGAGGAAGAGGAGACCCTGGAGGAGGGGAAGGAGAGCGTGATTAAGGAGGAGAAGGAGAGCCTGGAGGAAGAGGAGGAGAAGGAGGAGGAGGAGGAAAGCCTGGAGGAGGAGGAGGAGAACCTGGAGGAGGAGGAGGAGAACCTGGAGGAGGAGGAGGAGGAGGAGAGCCTGGAGGAAGAGGAGAGCCTGGAGGAGGAGGAGGAGAAGGAGGAGGAGGAGGAAAGCCTGGAGGAGGAGGAGGAGGAGGAGAGCCTGGAAGAGGAGGAGGAGGAGGAGGAAAGCCTGGAAGAGGAGGAGGAGGAGGAGGAAAGCCTGGAAGAGGAGGAGGAGGAGAGCCTGGAGGAGGAGAAAGAGAGCCTGAGCGAGGAGGAGAGCTCAAGTGAAAAGGAAGAGGAAGAAATAGAGAAGGTTGAGAAAAAAGAGGAGGAGGGGGAGGAAAAGAAGGAAAGGCAGAAGGATGAGGGCAGCTTGAGTCAAGAAAAGCAAGAGGAGAGCATGCTCTCACAAGAGGAGAGGGTACTGAAAACAGAGCTCTCAAAGGAAGGAGTGAGTTTCTCACAACTAGTGAAAGAAGGTGTGATTCTTGCTGAGGAAAGGGAGGGTACAGCTAGAAGTGAAGTGCCTTTTAAGAAAGAAAGATTACTTGATGGTAAGAGAGATCCCACATTTATGGATAAGCCTATTTGGCCAACAGATCTAAAGAGCCCCTTCAAAATACCACTCCCGGTAGCCCTAGGGAAAAAAGAGGGCATGCCCCCCCAAATATTAGGGGATCGTTTGGATTTGGAAAAACAAGAAAGTCAACTTGGCACATACCCCACGACAAGTTCATGGAGAAAACAGGAGAATGTGCTCTTGGAGAAATCCAGGGGTGTATTTTTACCAGCCGTGGAAATAGGCTTAGAGACCCAGATCCCGGAAGGCCTCCACAGGCCAGGGTTCCCCTTACCTGATCTTACCATGAAACCACAGAAACCTAAACGTAGATCCAAAGGTGGCAAGTGGGAGTGGTTCTTGAAATATTGGGATTCCTCAGAGGGGAAAACTGAGGGTCAGGGCCCAGCTCCAGCCCCAGCCCTATCCTTTTTGTCTATGCCAGCCAAAAGGCCAGGCTACTTAGAAGCAGGCTTCTCAGATGAGGACTGGGTTAATAATGCATTAATAAGGCTGAAATCAGGAGAGAAACTTACCAGGGACAATTTCCATAGACTGAGCCAACTCCTCAGAGACTTCACATCAAAGGAATATTTGAAAAGGATGAATCTGTCCGATCTTAAAGCAATTGTTAAACACTTCAGGCAAATCCTAGAAGTAAGTAACACAGATAGACCACGACCCTATAAGGATGTTTTGAGCCCACTGCACCTAAAAGCCATTCCTCCAGCTAGAGGAAAAGAAAAAGAGAGCTGTCTAGAGCCATTCCCTATCTGTGAAGCAGTGCTACCATCAGCTACTAGGACTCAAACCCCACAAGCTCTCAAATGGCATCTCTTAGCTGAGCCCTACAGGAAGAAGCAGGCACAACAGTTATCCACTGCTGCCAAGGGGATAAAGCACATTTATCCAATCAGAAGGGATAAAAAATCCTTGGCCTTGATATTCCAAGAGGACTTCTGGGCCTCTAGGGAGAGGGATGAGCCCCCCAAATTTCACAAGGCAAAGAAGAAATTACTGCCCATCCCTGCACCAGAATTACCACCAACTACTAAGATGATTCGAGTCCCAACGACTATAGATTGGCACCTTCTAGGAGAGCCTTATAGGAGCGTGCGGGTACAGCAATTATCCAGTGCTCTCAAAGAGATGGAAATGAGACACTTTTTTCCTGCCCCAAGAGAAATTTTCACAGGTGCCCATGCCTCTGTGGATAAACAAACCCTAGCACTGATGTTTCAGAAAGATCTCAGGGCCTTTAAGGGTAAAGGCAGGCTCCCCAAGTTGCCCCAGTTGGAGAAGAAGGCAAAGCCTGACCCCAAAGAAAAGGAAGAGGTGCCTCTATGGGAGACATTTGTAGCACTGTACCATGTTTTGCAGATGTTGCAGGAGCGATATGCAGATGATAGTGCTGCTTGGATGGAACAGTTCTACCAGCTCATGGACCTGTACCAGGTTAAGTCCCCCGGAATCCAGAGGCTTCTACTAGAGTTGCTGCAGAGGAAGGAACTCCAACCCCAAGAGACCATCTACAAAAAGTCCCTGAAAACCAAGGAGCTGGCACTTGGTGAACGATTACTCTGTGGCCTGTTTTGTGGTAGTTCCCATGCTCCTGCAGGTCCCATCAAGTTCCAAGATGTTGTACCCCTATCTGGGCAGAACAAGGTGCATAGTTTCCAACCTGTGGGCATTGCTCATTATGGGTTCCTAGAACTTGCCTGGAAAAGCTTGCCTCAATGCAATCCTTACCTTACTAGGAAGCTGCCCACCATCCATACTCCCAATCTCTAATTTGGCCTAAGGTTAGTACTTTGGGGTCTTACTAGAAAATGAGCTTGGGTCACAGATTTTTAGTCTCCTTACTTGTTCCCCAGTCCAAGGTGGGTGGAGCTTATCTTCATTTTGGTCCAGAAACCTGCTTCTCTGTACTGAATAAAGTGACATTTACCATTTGAAACAAATATTGTGACATTTCTCTTCTCAAGCCTGGAAGTAGCCAGAGAAAATAGATGACCTTTTTCCTAAGGGGGACAATTTTTTCAGGCAGTGGACTATATCATTTGTCACCATTTCATGGAAAAGTCAGACCTGGCTCTCAAAGTTTTGGGCTATTATTTTCTTTTCTCAAAGGATCTTGGAGGGATAGCGTCTCACATAGGTGGACATTTATTTATTTAGCATTAATGCCTTAATATGAGAAAAACACAATTTTTCCCCTTTATGAACTTTGAACTAGACTAAAGTTCCTGGACATCTCTATGCCTCAGTGTTCTCATTGACATAATAGGGCTATGGAATGGAACAATGGTTAAGAATGGCAACTTGGAATTCAGAACTCTCATTCTCATTCCAGTACTTGCTCTGCCACTTATTAGTTCTTTAATCTTAGTTTTTGGTTTCCTTAAGATGGTGTTCATAATGCCTGCCTTAGTGAAATGCTTAACAGTTCTGAACGTAGTTTTCTCTCTGATGGATAGCAATTTTCATGGGAGATGTGTATGAATGAACATGTGGATTTTAGATTCAAACCAGGATCTGAATCCCTTCCTTTCAATGTAACTGTAGTCTTGAGTCAGAGATTCCACCTCTCTAAGCCTGTTTTTTTTTTTTTTTTTAAATTTATCTTTAGAGGGGAAGGGAAAGAGAGAGGAGGAGAAACATCAATGTATGGTTGCCTTTCGTGCGCCCCCTGCTGGGAACTGGCCTGCAGGGAACCAGCCTGCAACCCAGGCATGTGCCCTGACTGGGAATCGAACCGCGATTGTCTGGTTCGCAGGCCCGCGCTCAATCCACTGAGCTACACCAGCCAGGTTCTAAGCCTGTTTTATCATGTACAAAATGAGGCTCACTGTGAGGCTCAAATGACACTCTGGCTATGCCCATGTTAGTGTTCTGGGGACATAGGAGAGGAACTGAAAACTAGAGGAGGGGCCTGAGACCTCAAGGGAGTTTAGGGGCCCCTTGAGATAGGGTCTAGAACTCAGGGAGAAAGCCTCCAAGAGTCGGGGAGGAGCTAGAACACGAAGATGTTCAAAAGTCCAGGGGGAGATCTTGGGCAGAAGAGTCCTGAGGGAGGGGAGAGGCTCTAAAACTTGGGAACCCAGGAGATCAGAAGATTGGGAGTACTGCAAAGAAACCCTGGGGCAGAAGTTGGATCTCAAGAGGTCTTGTAATCAACCCATCGCTTCTACCAGGTGAGTAGTTTTATTTGTTTATTCCTAGTTTGGTATTTCTATACCTTACACCAAAATTAAACTCCACTAAAATCCAGTGAAGGAAGACTTATAATTTGTGATATGGGGAATACATTTTTTCCATCTTAGCACCTATCCTTATGTAGGGCTGTTAACTCCAATTCTCTGTCTGAATCACTCATTCCTAAGACTATCATGTTACAAACATTAAAAATGTAAACTATTTTATTTCTGTTCAGTTATTTATTGCTATATAACACATCACCCCAAAATGAGCAAGTTACAAAAACATACATTTATTATGTCACAATTTTCTTTGTTCAGAAGTGTGTATGTGGCTTAGCAAGGTTCTCTGCTTGGTTACACAAGGCTGCAGTCGGGACCGGCTGGGCTTGTTCCTTTCTGGAGCTCAGGGTCCTCTTTCAAGTTCTTGTTGGCAGAATTCAGCTCCTATAGGACTGAGGTTTCCTGTGTCCTTGCTGGTTGTCACCTGGGGACTGCTCTCAGCTCCTAGAGGCTGCCCACAGCTTCTGCCCACAGCTTCTGCCCCACAGCTTCTGGAAGAGGACTCTTCCAGGTCCTCTTACAACATGGCAGCTTATTTTTTTTCCCAAGGCCAGCAGCATATTTTATCACTCTAATCTGCAAAGATGCAGTTTGTTTTTAAAAATGAAGTAATGCAATAATGGGACTGTCTCATCACCTTTGCCGTATTCCATTGGCTAGAAACAAGTCACAAGTTCTGTTTGTACTCAAGGGGAGAGCATTATATAAGAAAGTGACTCATTTGAGGTTAATTTAAGTTGTCCATCACAATTCTTAGTATCTGAAGACCTCCTAGGTTAATCACGGCATATGCTCCTTACTGATTTCTCTTTCTCTCTCCATTCCCTAGGTTTTCCATCAAGATTTTTGTGAACTCAGCTATGCATTTAAAAGGATGTCTCCTATATTGTGTTCATTACTAATAGATGTTTTGTAGAAAAAATTCTATCAGCTTATCAAGTCTGCTCTATTGCCTGTAAAACAAATCCATGTATTCCTTAACATTAGGTTCAATACCAACTTGTACAACCTTCCCTTTCCTGTGCTGTTAGTCACTATCTACTCAGCTTCTTGAAGGCATCTGTTAAATTTGTTTCTAAAAGCACGGGGCGGGGGGGGGGATCAGCAAAAGCAGACAGAAGGGGGGAACAAAATGAGGATGGAGGGAAATCGAAGCTTACAGACTAAGTATGAGAGGGACTGACTAAAACCAGGTAAAGCATGGCCCGAACATGCAGGGAAATGAATGTATAACAAAGCTGGTAGAAAATGCAAGGGGATACTTTTTCCTTCAGGCCCATGAAGAACTGCCATTAATATTATCTACAGAGAGCTAAGGGCAAAAATCATTCTACTTGAAACACCAAGGAGGTAAATCCAGTCTCTTGTTCAGTGAGATTAAATTCTGCCCAGGGAAGATAAAAAACCTCCTGGTCCTGTCACCAAATGGGGACCTGGCCCAAAGCAGGTCTGCCTAGGGCTGGCTGGCGGTGTGTGGGTTCTTGACTCTGTACAGGAAGGATTTCACTGTAGTCCAGGTGCTTTTGAGAGGACATTTATTAAAGTTGGGAATAGTGATGTAAGAAAGGAATTAGGACAGGAAAAGCAACAGGAGTAAGCCAAGAGTCTGGGCTGCTGTTAGGTCACTGGCAAGTGACAGAAAAAGAGGGCCTTGGAGGCAAGTTCAGTAAGCCTTGGGCAAGCTGCCATCCTCTGCTGGCTGCAAGTCTCATGGAGAGACCCTTAAGAAACTCTAAGGAGACCCTTAGAGTTTGGAGAGAAAAAAAGTTCATGGCCGAGAACAGGCAAAAGTGTGCTCTAGAGAGCCTGTGCTGGTACTTCTTCATCTTGAGGGATTTTATCTCTTTTCTGTGGGCAAGAATATTAGGGGAAGGTTTTAGCAGAATATTCATCAACTGTCCAGGTGTGTTTTTAATATGCTGATGCATCAAGATGATCACAGAGGGGAGTTTGGGATCATGCTCTGGTCAGCTCTACTGCTTTACTTTTATCTTGGGTCCGTTTAGCTCTAATAGGATTTTTGTTATTTGTTCCCCTGACTTCATCTGGCCTTGGGTTTGGTTGCCACAAATGGCATTAACTGGGTATCTGTCCTCTATTTTCATGACCAGGGTGATTTAAGCTATTCATTCTCTGGTTAGAGAGGAGAGATATAAACTGTTTTTTCTCAAATGTCCTTGGTTGGAGAACTTGGTCAAATTGTTTTGCCTTGTTTAATTATCTTGTCTCAGTTTCCCCATTCTGTTTACCAAGGAATTTTCCTAGTTTCTTACTATCCTGCCTTACTACCTTGATCCCCAGAATCTTTCCCTGTTGTAAGGGAAGCTGTGAGCCTCCCCTGTGAAAACTGAGGGAGAGTAAACATAACACACACGGCTAATTTCTATCCCCACTCCAGAAAGAGCCTGGAGTCCTTGGCATTAAAGAAAGGAGGAGTTGTTGTTCACACTTGCTCAACATGTTTGGATTGTAGAGGAGATTTCTCAGAAGCTTTTTCACTAAGTCAGTTTGAGAGAAAGATTTCGATTCTCCCATGGACCAAAGGAAAAAATGCTCTTTACAGCACACATTGTCAAGGTTTCTGAAGGAGCTGAGATTTTACCCTGTGTGCAAGTTATTGAGCTAGGCAATTGCTTCATGGAAAAAGCAGAAAACAAAAAGATTTATGATAAAGAAATAAAGGATTTTTACTCAAGGCACACAAAACATCTTGAACTTCATGTTCCTGTAAGTTCTCATGCCTCCTAAGTCTCACCAGGTGAGCCTAAGCAGACACCTGGCAAAGTTGCAGGAGGGGAACACTGACTGAGTCTGGGGAGCTTGATACTTGATAGCAGCCTATGAGAAAGGCTTCTCCTCATCTAGGGTGAAAAATTCCCTCGTCCCTTAGATCTGCAGGCTGCAAGTAATACCTTAATAAATATCCTAGGTAAAACGAGTAGCCAAAGTCTTGTGTTTTGGCACACAATGTATTAATTAGCTAGCACTGCCACAAAAACTACAATAGGATGGGTGGCTTAATCAACAGGAATTTACTTTCTCAAGTTCTGAAAAATAAAAGATCAAGGCATTGACATTTTTTTCCTGAGTCTTCTCTCCCTGCCTTGCAAATGGCCATCTTCTCCTTGTATGTTCACATGGCTGTGTCTTTGTATACACTTGTCTAGAGTCTTGTCTAATGGCATTAACTGGGTCTCTGTCCTCTATTTTCATGACCAGGGTGATTTAAGCTATTCATTCTCTGGTTAGAGAGGAGAGATATAAACTGTTTTTTTCTCAAATGTTTGTCTTGTCTAAATCTCCTTATAAAAGCATCAGATTGGATTAGGTCCCAACCTAAAGAACTTATATAATCACCTCTTTAAAGGACCTATTTCAAAATACAGTTCACATTCTGAGACACAATTTTTTTTTTGGTCAGGGGGAACACAATTAGCGCACAGCAAAATGTGCATAAGTGCTAAAGGCCTATGTCAGATTCTCTCTCTCCACAGGCACATATAAGAGAACAGAACAATGAATTTTCCTAAGTGAAATAATCCTTTGTTACAAGCACCCAGATTGAGAGTAACATCATTATCAGTACCCTCAAAGTCCCATTTTATGATCTCTGCTCACACTACCTTCGAAGGAAATCACTATCCTAATTTCTTAGAGCATAAATTAGTTTCCTAATTTGTGCTGTCAGCATATGTAATTGGAATTACATATTACATAGTCTTTTTTATAATTTTTCTTGGTATATTTTTCATTACCATTTATCCCCCTTATTCCCTCTTTCACCTCCACCCTGCACCCCTTCCTGCAATCACCACCCTGTTGTCTGTGTCCACGATTCTTGTTCTTTTTTTGCTTGATCCCTCCACCACTGAAACCCCCTTCCCAGAGCTGTCAGCCTGCTCTCTATGAGTCTGTCTATATTTTGCTTGTAAGTTCAGTATGTCCATTAGATTCCACATTTGAGTGAAATCACATGGTATTTGTCTTTCTCTGACTGGCTTATTTCACTTAGTATATTGTTTTCCAAGTCTACCCATGCTGTCAAAAGGGTAAAACTTTCCTTTTTTACAGCTGAGTAGTATTCTATTGTGCACATGTACCACAGTTGTTTTATCCACCCATATACTAATGAACACTAAGGTTGCTTCCAAATCTTCGCCATTGTAAACAACACAGTAATGAACATAAGGGCAAATATATTCTTTCAAATTAGTGTTTCAGGTTTCTTTTGATAAATTTCCAGAAGTTGAATTACTGGGTCACAAGGCAGTTACATTTTTAATTTTTTTGTTCAATTCTTTTTTTTTATTGTTCAAGTACAATTGTTTTCATTTCTTGGGGGGCAAAAACAAGACCCCATTTTATTACAAAATCTTTTATCACAAAATCATAAGCATGTAATTCTGTAACAACAATATCACATTCAAGCACACCATATGACATTTTAGGTGAAATGTTCTAATTAAGACTATAAATTATTACACCCACATTGTGGTACCAACAACACTCAAGCAGGTGTTATTTCTTTTCTTAAAAATAAATTTTATTGTTGTTCAAGTACGATTGTCTTCATTTACCCTCCACCATTCCCTGCAACCCCAGCCATTCCCACCTCCCTCCCCTGATCCCACCCTTCGTTGGTTTTGTCCATGTGTTCTTTATAGTTTATTAATCAAATCCCTTCCCCTTTCCCGACATTATCCCCTCCCACCTCCCCTCTGATTACTGTCAGATTGTTCTTATTTTCAATGTCTCTGGTTATATTTTGCTTGCTGCATTTGTTTTGTTGATTAGGTTCCAGTTAAAGGTGAGATTATATGGCATTTGTCTTTCATTGTCTGGCTTATTTCACCTAGCATGCTGCTCTCCAGTTCCATCCATGCTGTTGCAAAGGGGAAGAGCTCCTTCTTTCTTTCTGCTGTGTAGAATTCCGTTGCATAAATGTACCATAGTTTTTTGATCCATTCATTTACTGATGGGCACCTAGGCTGCTTCCAGCACTTGGCTATTGTAAATTGTGCTGCTATGAACATTGGGGTCCATTGGTTCTTTTGAATTAGTGTTTCGGGGTTCTTAGGATATAATCCCAGTAGTGAAATTGCCGGGTCAAAAGGCATATTCATTTTTAGTTTTCTGAGAAAATTCCATACTCTTTTCCAGAGTGGTTGCATCAGTCTGCAATCCCACCAACAGTGCACTAGGGTTCCCTTTTCTCCACAACCTCTCCAACACTTGTTCGTTGATTTGTTTATGATGGCCATTCTGACTGGTGTGAAGTGGTATCTCATTGTGGTTTTAATTTGCATCTCTCAGATGGCTAGTGATGCTGAACATCTTTTCATATGTCTCTGGATCCTCTGTATGTCCTCCTTGGAGAAGTATCTGCTCAAGTTCTTTGCCCATTTCTTAATTGGGTTGCTTGTCTTCCTGGAGTGGAGTTGTGTGAGTTCTTTATATATTTTGGAGATCAAACCCTTGTCTGAAGTATCATTGGCAAATATGTTTTCCCATACCATTGGTTCTCTTTTCATTTTAATACTGTTTTCTTTAGCTATGCAGAAGCTTTTTATTCTGATGAGATCCCATTTGTTTATTCTTTCCTTTATGTCCCTTGCTCTAGGGGACAGACATATCAGTGAAATATTGCTGCGTGGAATATCTAAGATTTTCCTGCCTATGTTCTCCTGAAGGACTTTTATGGTGTCACGACTTATATTTAAGTCTTTTATCCACCTTGAATTTATTTTGTGTATGGTGTAAGCTGGTAATCAAGTGTCTTTTTTTTTTGCACTTAGCTGTCCAGCTCTCCCAACACCATTTGTTGAAGGGACTATTTTTGCTCCATTTTATGCTGCTGCCCTCTTTGTCAAATATTAATTGACTGTAGAGACTTGGGCTTATTTCTGGGCTCTCTGTTCTATACCATTTGTTCATGTGTCTGTTCTTATGCCAGTACCAGGCTGTTTTCATTACAGTGGCCTTGTAATACAGTTTGATACCAGGTATTGTGATCCCTCCTACTTTTTTTCTCTCTCAAAATTGCGATTGTTATTCGGGATTGTAAATTGTTCCATATTATTTTTGAAATGCTTGTTATATATCTGTGAAATATGCCATTGGTATTTTAATAGGGATTGCATTGAATCTATAAATTGCTTTGGGTAGTTTGGACATTTTGATTATGTTAATTCTTCTAATCCATGAACATGGTATAAACTTCCATTTGTTTGTGTCTTCCTTAATTTCTTTCTTCAACGTTGTATAGTTTTCTGAGTACTGGTCTTTTACCAAGGGATAGAAAACCTGTTTGATAAATTAATGACAGACAACTTACCTGACTTGATGAGAGAAAAAGCCATACAAGTCCAGAAAGCACATAGGGTCCCAATCAAGATGAATCCAAGGAGGCCCATTTCAAGCCACGTCATTATTAAAATGATAAAACCTAAAGAGAAAGAGAGAATCTTAAAGGCAGCAAGGAAGAAACAAAGAATAACTTACAAGAGAGCTCCAATAAGGCTATCAGTGGATTACTCAACAGAAACACTACAAGCCAGAAGGGAATGGCAAGAAATATTCCAATTAATGAAAAGCAAAGGCCTGCCGCCAAGATGACTGTACCCAGTAAGGCTCTCATTTAAAATGAAAGGTAAAATAAGGATTTTTTAGACAGAAAAGGCCAAAAGAACATACCTCCACCAAACTAGTCTTGCAAGAGATGTTAAAGGGATTGTTTTAAGAAGATGAAGAAAAATATATAGAGAGGAACATAGGTAAAAAGGGAAAATTTGGCAATGAATAAGTACCTATCAATAATAGCTTTAAATGTAAGTGGATTAAAAGCTCCAATCAAAAGACAAAAGGTAGGTAAGTGGATAAGAAAACCAGATTTGGATCCTGGAGGACTTCTGCCAAGATGAAGGCATAGGTGGAAACACTGTACCTTCTTGCACAACCAAGTTTAAAAACAACAAAGTTTTAGCAACAAAAACATAGCCAAACCACAGAAAATTGAACTATACGGAAGTCTGACAACAACGAGCCCTTCGGCCAGGCTGGTAAGAGGGGCAGAGCCAGCAGTGGAACAGAATCGGGCAGGAAAGATCCCCTAACCCAGGCATGCAAGCAGCTGTGGGCAGATCTCAAGTGTGGGCTGGTGACCGGCAGACCCTGTGCGGGCACAAGGCGGCAGGCTGACTGTGGTCACACATTCTTGCGCAGATAAACCAGCGAAGGAGCGAGCAGTGAGTCAGACTGCGCAGGCCACAGTGGCAGGAAGCAACAGAGGGGACTGCTATTGCCCCTCCATGACCCTGCCCCCACATACAGTGTCACAACCCAGCGACCTGGGTGGCCCCACCCTGGTGAACATCTAAGGCTCCGCTCCTCATATGTAACAGGCACCAACAGATAAAAACATGGCTCAAGAAGAACTTAGAGCCCCAGAGCTGATAAATCTAAGCAAACAAGAAATTGCCAATCCATCAGAGGCACGGTTCAAAACATTGGTGATCAGGATGCTCACAGAACTGGTTGATTTTAGTCACACATTAGAGGAACATATGAAGGCTAAACTAATTGAAATGAAGGGAAATGCACAGGAAACCAAGAGTAATGGAAAGAAAACTGGGACTCAAATCAAAGGAGCAGACCAGAAGGAAGAAAAAAATGACCAAACAGAAAAGAATGTAGAAACAAGAATTCAAAAAAAAATGAGGAGAGGCTAAGGAACCTCCAGGACATCTTTAAATGTTCCAACATTCAAATTATAGGGGTGCCAGAAGGGGAAGAGGAACAGCCACGAGTGGAAAACTTACTTGAACAAATAATAAAGGAGAACTTCCCCAAGCTGGCAAAGGCAATAAACTTCCAGGAAATCCATAAAGCTCAGAGAGTCCCAAAGAAGTTGCACCCAAGAAGGAACACACCAAGGCACAACATAGTTACATTAGCCAAGATTAAAATGAAGAAGAGAATTCTAGAAGCAGCAAGAGAGAAGGGGACAGTCACCTACAAAGGAGTTCCCATCAGACTGTCAGCTGATTTCTCCAAAGAGACCTTACAGGCAAGAAGGGGCTGGAAAGAAGTATTCCAAGTCATGAAATCCAAAGACCTACATCCAAGATTGCTCTATTCAGCAAAGCTTTCATTTAGAATGGAAGGACAGATAAAGTGCTACTCAGATCAGATCAAATTCAAGGAGTTCATCATCACCAAGCCCTTATTATATGAAATGTTAAAGGGACTTACCTAAGAAAAAGAAGATGAAAAAGATGAACAGTGAAAGGACAGCAAGCTCACAGTTATTAAGAACCACACCTAAAACAAAAGCCAACTAAGAGGAAAGCTAGATCAGGAGCAGAACCATAGAAATGAAGATCTCATGGAGGGTTAGCAACAGGGGAGTGGGAGAAGGAGAAGGGGGAAGAAGATACAGAAAATAAGTAGCATAGGTGGTAGGTAGAAAATAGATAGGGGGTAGGGCAAGAATAGTATGGGAAATATAGAATCTAAAGACCTTGAGACACGTGGTCATAAACTAAAGGGGGGAACTGTGGGGGAGGGGGTGTGCAGGGTGGAGGGGAATGAAGGGGGGAGTAGAACAACTGTAATGGCATAATCAATAAAATATTTAAAAAAAGAAAATATATTTGGGATAATACAATCAACTTCCCAGTAGCCTTTATGGAAAACTCACCTCTGCTCCACCTCGAGTGTTGCTGTGTGTCTTGGTCTACCGGCACTTTGTCTCCAGGCTCTCGCTCTTTCTACCGGAAGCCATTCCAGGGATGGGTGTCTTGGGGGGCAAATGTTATTGCTCAGAAAGTGCCCTATTTTTCTTATCCTGTCTCTAACTCCTCAGTTTTTGGGTAGGCGCTCTGCATATTTTCTCTGTGGCTTTGTATATGATATTCTTGATCATGACCCCTCTAAGGGATCTTCTTGCTGGTTTTTAAAAAGTGGTCGAATGCTTCTTATATTCATCACTACTGTGCAGGTGTCTATGGTCTGTTGGGAAAAATTTCCATCACTGATACAAGGACTGACCCATGGCATATGACTTAGACGGGACTCAGACCCCAGGCACTTCACCTCTACATGCTCTTGACCATCTATCTGTTGTACATGCATACACACAGCTCAATGCTACAAAACTAACTTGGGCAGGCTCACTACTCAGATTCCTCAAGGTGGAGCTTGTTCCTAGAATAGATGTGGCAAGATTGCTGTCTGTGTCTCAGATACCAGTGGGAAAAGGGGGAACCACATATGGCACCAGTGCAGGTGATCAACCTGGCCTTCAGAATTCTTCCTTAAAGTACATTCAGTCCCCAGACCCATGCGCTGCCTTCTGTCACTTGGGCCATGAGGAAATATAGGACAGTTCTGGTGTGAAAACCTGTCTGCAAGTCCATGGAGCCACCATCCAGGAGAGACCAGTAACATACTGCAGCATTGTTTGAAGATGACAAAGTCAGTAATAGAAAACAGATTAATAGTTTGTTGTGCAAACAAACTGAAGTCTTTGACAGTGATGCCATAAACGCACATCTAATGATACAAAAAGGAAGTCATTACAAATGTTCAGTAATAAAGCAAGTTATATCTGAATTCACAGATCACAAGTCTTTCTATGTTGTTTGCATGTGAGGTTACGTGAGTGTGTATGTAAGTATTCAGAATTATGAATTATTGTGGCCCAGATAACTGTTCCTTGCATCTATTTTACATACTTGCAATTTCTCACATCTTCAAGGTGCATTGATTATGGTATAGTTTTTACAAGTCCTATGTATCTTAAAAATATTTTTGAGAAGTTTAAGTTTTTAAATAGATTTTATTTATTTTTAGGGAGAGAGGAAGGGATAGAAAAAGAGAAGTAGAAAAACATTGATGGGTGAGAGAAACATCATTGATCGATTACGTCTCACACAACCCCAACCAGGGACCTGGCCCACAAAACCCAGGCATGTGACCTGACTGGGAATAGAACCAGCAATCTTTCGGTTTGCAAGACAATGTCTAATCCACTGAGCCACATCAGTCAGAGAAAGAAGTTTAAAATTTTTAAATTTTTAAATGCTTTTCATGCTCACTTGACATATTGCTGCAGTTTAACTTTTGAAGACTTTTAAAAGATATTTTCTTAGTTAAAAGGTGATTTAAGAGTAAAATCTTTCCAAAGTAAACTTTTCATAAACCCAAATACAGCAGACTCATTTGTAACAGTTTTTCATATCCTGTTTACTAAATTTTAGATACACCTCTTCATACTCCACGTATTTCTCTTTTCTATCTTTTATTCAATGTCCAGTAAAGAAAATAACTTATTCTGGGTGTTTTACTTAGAGACAATATTGAGGAGACACAGGGATGAACCCCCGCTGGAATCTCCTGCAGCACCCCAGGGCAAGAGGGCCATTCTGGGAGTAAGTGGCTTTCCTGGAGCCAAGCAGCCAAAGCTACTGGTTGAGCAATGACACAGCCCTGACTTCGATGCCAAATGAAGAGAAAGTAAGAGAGATACAAATGCCCTGACCTCTTCTGCTCTCCACGGTATCTTCCAGCACCTTCCTCCGACTGTACCTACTTGGTGAACAGTAGGCTGAGGAGTGTCTCTGTGTCTACCATAGAGCAGGTAACAGGTCAACAATGGGTCAGAGAAATTGCAAACAAGTGACAGGAAGAATTTTTAAAACAGAAAACCCACTACCAGTTATCCCTCCATGTTTTCAACTTGGACAGGATAAAAGATCAACCTGTAAGAGCTCTCTGTCCCCTCACTGGTGTGGCTCATTGAGCCAGGCATCATCCTGTGACCCTCCTGTGAACTGAAGGGTCACAATTTGGTTCCTAGTCAAGGCAGATGTCTGGGCTGTGGGCCAGGTCCTCTGTTGAGGGTATGTGGGAGGCAGCTGATCGATGTTTCTCTGGCACACTGACGTTTCTCTCCCTCTCCTTCTCCCTCCCTTCCTCTCTCTCTAAAGAATAAAGCCTTAAAAAAAAATCTCTCTCTACTGTGGTCCATTTTTGTTCCATGGGAAAGAGTAGCATATTCCCTGTCCTGGTAAATTCAGGGACTAATTTATTTCCCACTACTCTAAAGTCAGGGTGTACTTCAGGTGGCATCTTTTCTTACAGATTTCTCAGGAGGGGTAAGAAACCACTGCCATATTTTCCCAATTAACTCGGGGCTTTGTTTCTTTCTCCACCATGAAAGGAGAAGAGAGGGCTCCCCAAACAATTGAACCATAAGAGTTACAATGACAAGTAACAGTAGAATGAGGTACACTTTTTAAACATTGCATCTTTCAGAAAATAATATCACTATTCCAAAAGATAGCTGCACCCTCACATTTATTGCATTTACTGCAGCACATTCACAATAGACATGACATGGATAAAACCTAGGTGTTTGTTGTCAGATGTTTATAATGTAATACCAAGAACCCCCCAAAAGAAGGAAACCCTGCTGTTTGCAACAATACAGATGTATCTTTAAGGGAATTATGCCAAGTGAAATAAGTGAGACAAAGAGATATAGCATATGATATCACTTACATGGGGTAATCTAAGAAACTGAACTCAGAAACAAGAATCTGCTTTGTGGTTGCCTGATGGGTAGCGCAGGGGTTGATTGGGTGATGGTGGTCAAAAGGTACACACTCCTTGTTATAAGAAAGATAAGATTCAGAGAAATAATGCATAACATGATGACTACAGTTAAAAATACTGTAGTCTTCCCTTACCCTGGGTTTTGCATTTTTTTGGCTTCAATTGCTATCAACTGAAGTCTGAAAAAAATGTTAATGTAAAATTTGAAAAATAAACAATTTAAAATATATTTTAAGAGACTACATCCACAAAACCTTAATTCACTATATTTTTGTTTTATATTTATTTATTTATGTATTTTAAAATATATTTTATTGATTATGCTCTTACAGTTGTTCCATATTTTTCTCCCTTTTATTCTCCTCCACCCTGCATGGCCCCTACCACCAGCATTTTTCACCACCTCTCTTACTTCATGTCCATGGGTTGTGCATATTAAGTTCTTTGGCTTCTCCATTTCCCATGCTATTCTTAATTTCTCCCTGTCCATTTTGTACCTATCATTTATGCTTCTTATTACCTATACCTTTTCTCCCATTCATCCCCTCTCCCTCCCCACTGATAACCCTCCATGTGATCTCTATTTCTGTGATTCTGTTTCTGTTTTCTTAGTTCGTTTGGGATTTTGTCTTTTTAGGTTCAGTTGTTGATAGTTCTGAGTCTGTAATCATTTTGCTGTTCATATTTTTTATCTTTTTTCTTAGATAAGTCCCTTTAACATCTCATAAAATAAGGGCTTGGTGCTGAACTCCTTTAACTTGACCTTATCTGGGAAGCACTTTATCTGCCCTTCCATTCTAAATGAAAACTTTGATGGATAGAGCAATCTTGGATGTAGGTCCTTGCCTTTCATGACTTGGAATACTTCTTTCCAGTCCCTTCTTACCTGCACAGTTTCTTTTGAGAAATCAGCTGATAGTCTATGGAAACTCCTTTGTAGGTAACTGTCTCCTTTTCTCTTGCTGCTTTTAAGATTCTCTCCTTATCTTTCATTTTGGGTAATGTAATTATGGTGTGCCTTGATGTGTGCTTCCTTGGGTCCAACTTTTTCAGGACTGTCTGAGCTTCCTGGACTTCCTGGAAGTTTATTTCCTTTGCCAGATTGGGGAAATTCTCCTTCATTATGTTTTCAAATAGGTTTTCAGTTTCTTGCTCTTTCTCTTTACTTTCTGGCACCCCTATGATTTGGATGTTGAAATGTTTAAAGTTGTCCTTGAAGTTCCTAAGCCTCTCCTCATTTTTTTGAATTCTTTTGTCTTCATTCTGTTCTGGTTGAATGTTTATTTCTTCCTTCTGGCCTAAACTGTTGATTTGAGTCTCGGTTTCCTTCCCTTTACTGTTGGTCTCTTGCACATTTTTCTTCATTTCACTTTTCATAGCCTTCACTTTTTCCTCTATTTTGTGACCATACTCAACCATCTGTGAGCATCTTGATTACCAGTATTTTAAACTCTGCATCTGATATGTTGGCTATCTCTTCATCACTTAGTTCTATTTTTGGAACTTTGGGTTGTTCTTTCATTTGGGCCATATACATATTTTTTGTCTCAGTGCATCTGTTATGTTGTAAGGGATGGAGCCTTAGGTATTCACCAGGGTAAGGCAACCCACGTTGCTGGGTTGTGATGCTCTATGTGGGGGAGAGGCCTGAGAGGGAACAATGCCACTTACTCTGCTTTTGGCTGGCTTTCAGTCACTTCCCTCACTACCCACAAGCAAACTGGGCCATTTTGGTGCTGATTCCCAGATGGGTGGGTTTGTGTACATTCTAGGACCCCATGGAGAGTTCCCTCTAGGAACTCTACTGTGCAGCTGGGAGTTTCTCCTGCCACCGCACCCCCCACAGATTTTTATAGCCAGAGGTTTTGAGGCTTTATTTCCCCACACTGGAACCCTGAGTTGCATGGTCTGTTTTGCTCCCCAGTTGTTCCTCCTGGTTTACCAGCATGTAAAGGTGGGAATGTCCAGTCCACCAGCTGCCACCTCACCCACCCAGTCTTCCAGTCACTTCCTTGTCCCATGTCCTCTCTGCCCTGGTTGCCTGTCTCTGCCCCTCCTATCAGTCTGGATGAATGTTTCTTCTTTAACTCCCTGGTTGTTGGACCTACATACAGTTCAATTTTCTGGCTCTTCTGGTTATGTTTTGTTTTTAAATTTGTTGATATCCTTCTTTTGGTTGTGTGAGGAGGCAAAGTGTATCTATTTAATGCCTCCATCTTGGCCAGTAGTCTAATTCACTATATTTTTATAATTGTTGTTTTATTGTGGTAAGAATATACTCATTCAATGAAATTTTCAGTGCACAATACAGCAGTGATAACTATAGGTACACTGTATACAAAAGATCTCTGAAAGTTATTCTTCATGTTGAACAGAAACTTCTCATTTCCCATCCCCTAGCCTATGGCAACACCCCTCTTAGCTTTGTTCCTATGAGTTTGACTTGTTTTCTTTTTTAATTTAATATTTATTGCATTTTTTCCATTACCATTTAGTCTACTTATACCACCCTCATGCTGGCAATCACCACACAGTTTTCCATGTCCATGAGTCCTTCTTCCTTTTTGCTCATTCTCTCCACTCCCTAACCTTCCCATCCCCCACTGTAGCTGTCATCCTGTTCTCCATCTATGAGTCTGTCCCCATTTTACTTGTTAGTTCAGTTTGTTCAATAGATTCCACATATGAGTGAAATCATATGGTATTTGTCTTTCTCTGACTGGCTCATTTCACCTAGCATAATGTTCTCCAGGTCTACCCATACTGTCACAAAGGGCAAAATTTTTCTCTTTTCTATGGCTGAGTAGAATTCCATTGTGTAAATGTTCCCATAGTTGTTTAATCTACTCTACTGATGGACACTTGGGCTGCTCCCATATCTTGATGATTGTAATGCTGCAATTACCATAGGGATGCTTATGTTCTTCTGAATTAGTGGTTTGATATATTCCCAGATGTGGGATAGCTGGGTTGAAAGGCAGATTTTAATTTATTTAATTACATTAGTTTTAATTTTTTGAGGGACTTCCACACTGCTTTCCACAGTGGCTACACCAATCTGCATCCCCACCAACAAGTGCAAAAGGGTTCCCTTTTCTCCACATCCTCACCAGCATTTGTTGTTTGTTGAGTTACTGACAATAGCCATTCTTATAGATGTGAGAAGATGTCTCATTGTGTGCTTTTAAAGATCTTATTTATTCATTTTTAGAAAGAGGGGAGAGAGGGAGATAGGTAGAGAAACATCAATGTATGGTTGCGTCTCATCCGCCCCCAACAGGGAACCTGGCCTGCAACCCAGGCATGTGTCCCAACTGAACTGAACCCGTGACCCATTGGTTTGCAGGCTGGGACTTAATCCACTGAGCCACACCAGCCAGGGCTCATTGTAATTTTAATTTGCATTTCTTTGATGATTAGGTATATTGAGCATCTTTTTCATATGTCTATTGGCTGCCAGCATGTCCTCTTTGGATAAACATCTATTCAGATCCTTTACCCATTTTTAATTGGGTAGCTTGTTTTGGGGGGGTTTTTTGGTGTTGAGTTTTGTAAGTTCTTTATAAATTTTGGATATTAACTCCTTATCAGATGTATTGGCAAATATTTTTCCCATTGTGTGGGTTGTCTTCTGATTTTGTTGATGATTTCCTTCCTTTGTTGTGCAAAAACTTTTTAGTTTGATGTACTCCCATTTGTTTATTTTTTCTTTTGTTTCCCTTGCCTGGGGAGAGATCTCTGATAAAATATTTCTATGAGCATTGTCTGAAATTTTGCTGCCTGTTGTCTTCTATCATTTTTATGATTTTTGTTCTACATTTAAGCCTTTGATCCATGTTGAATTTATTATCGTGTATGGAGTAAGAAGTTGGTCTAATTTCATTTTTCTGCACATATCTGTCCAGTTTTCCCAACACCATTTATTGAATGAACTATATTTAGCCCATTGCATGTGCTTGCTTCCTCTGTTGAATATTAATTAACTATAAATGTGTGGGTTTATTTCTGGGTTATCTATTCTGTTCCATTGATTTATGTGTCTATATTTATGCCAGTACCATGATGTTTTGATTATTATGGCCTTATAGTAAAGTTTGATATTAGGTAGTGTGATTCCTCCAACTTTGTTCTTCTTTCTCAGGATCACTGTTGTTATGTGGGGTCTTTTGTGATTCCATATAAATTTTTGAAATATTTCTCCTAGTTCTGTGAAATATGTCATTGGAATATAGGAATTGTGTTGAATCTGTAGATTGCTTTGGGTAGTATGAACATTTAATAATGCTAATTCTTCCTATCCATGAACACAATATGTGCTTCCACTTATTTCTATCCATTGAAGTCAATGGGTTGTTAAAATCTCCAACTATGATTGTATTTCTGTTGATCTGTCAAGATTTGCTTCACATATTGCGTGAAAATGTGTACTACGGCTATATCCTTTTGTTGGATTGTTCACTTTATCATTACGTGGTGTTCTTTGTCTCTTCTTTGCCTTTGTCTTAAAGTTTATTTTGTTGGATAGAAATACTGCTACCCCAGCTTTTTTTCCCTTTCCATGTCCATGAAGTATATTTTTCCATCCCTTTATTTTTAGCCTGTATGTATCTTTCAATCTGAGATGTGTCTTTTGGAGGCAGCATACATATGGGTCTTGTGTTCTTATCCATTCAGCCAACCTGGGTCTTTTGGTTGGAGCATTTAAGCAATTTAATGTTGCATTTAATAATAAGTAATATTGTAAAAGCTATATATGGTATCAGGTGGGTACAAGACTTATCACGGGATCACTTTATAAGTTACATGTCTAGCCACTATGCTGTACATCTTAACCTGATATATTATTGAATGTCAACTGTAATGGAAAGAAATAAAAAACCCACTACTATAACAGATATACCCAGTGTTGTGGGGAATAAATTAGTATGTTCTCCATCTATGCATATCTCTGTGTCCATACTACCCCCCTCAATAAGGACACCAGTTTTATTGGCATGGACCCATTATGAAAGACTTCAATTTAACTAGATTTTCTATTTAAAGATGCTATCTTCAAATAAGTCACATTCCAAGGTACCAGTTAGAACTTCGAGGTATGAATTTGAGGGTCTTTTACCCATTAATAAAGTCAGTATGTGTGTGTGCAGGCATGCATGCATGCAATTTTCACATGCGTAGCTTTGTGTAATTGGGACCACAGGCAAGATGCTTCTCCAAACAAATCCCATCCCTAACCCCTGCCAACCACTGTGTTCTCTGTAATGATGTGATAAAATTTAATTTCAGCCCTGGCTGGTGTGTTTCAGTGGATTGAGTGCTGGTCCATGAACCAAAGGTTTGCTGGGTTCAATTCCCCGTCAGGGCACATGCCTGGGTTGTGGGCCAAGTCCCCAGTAGGGGGTGCATAAGAGGCAGCCACACACTGATGTTTCTCTCCCTTTCTTTCTTCCTCCCTTCCCTTCTCTCTAAAAATAAATAAAGAAAGTCTTTAAAAAAATTAAATTTTCATGAGCAAGAATATGGCAATATAGTAGGATGGAGCCTATTCCATTTCCCTGTACACAATGGAGAAAATTCTGGCCAATCTACAGAGGAACAGCACAAACAGCCAACAGTTCCCCAGCATACATGAAAATAAGAGACCAGATATTGTAAAAGACACTGAAAAACCAGACAGTAAGGAGATGGCTGCAGGACAGTAGAGTCTCGGGGACTGGAGCAAAGACAGGAGCAGCAGCGGCCTTGGCCGGCACCCAGGGTCTGGCGCCCGGTTCTTCTACCACGGACTCTTTGGGAGTCCTGGGCCTGCTGAAGGGTCCTTGGGAGAGAGCTGGGTCATCAGCTCCCTCCCTCTCTGGCCAAGCAAGGTTGGGCACCGGAAGAGACCTGTTTGCTTGAGTTTGCAGAGAGGGTGATAAGGACAAAGGGCTGTGGTCAACCACAGACTCTGTGCTTGCCAGCTTGGGAGAACTGGGAGGCGCAGTGTTGGGCTCTGACTCCGATAGTCACCGATCTGGCTGGGGGATTAGGCTGAGCTGAGAGGCAGGCTTACTTAAGGAGAAATTTTTTGGAAAGTAAACTGAAGGATTCTCCTGAGACAGCTTCTTGGCCTGCTCCCCACCCAGCCTGGCAGCGATCCAGAGGATGGGTGGTGCCCTTGAGTTCCCCCACAGAACTGGGAAGGGTCCTGGACAGATCCTGGGGAACCCAGGCAGAAAGGAGAGAATTTTAGGGTAAAAGGGGAGGGATTCACAGGAAGGAGTATGGAGGACACATGGACAAAAACTAACAGGGGTGGAAATGGGAGGGAGGTGGGGAGCACTGGGGGGGGTAGGCTAGGGTGGGAGTAAAAGTCAGAAAACTGTACTTGAACAATAATTTAAAAATATCATAAAATGACAAAATAAAGCCAATTGAAAACTAACTAAAATTAAATTTTAATCATTATATAATTTTTTCTTTTTTAAATACATTTTACTGATTATACTATTACAGTTGTTCCATTTTCCCCCTTCACTCCCCTCCACCCTGCACACCCCTTCCCACCCACATTCCCCCCATTAGTTCATTTCCATATGTCATACATGTAAGTTCTTTGGCTTCTACATTTCCCATATTATTCTTACCCTCCCCCTGTCTATTTTCTACCTACCATCTATGCTACTTATTCTCTGTACCTCTTCCCCCTGTATTCCCCTCCCGCTCCCCTGTTGCTAACCCTGCATGTGATCTCCATTTCGGTGGTTCTGTTCCTGTTCTAGTTGTTTGCTTCATTTGCTTTTGTTTTAGGTGTGGTTGATAATACTTGTCAGTTTGCTGTTATTTTACTGTACATGTTTTTTATCTTCTTTTTCTTAGATGAATTCCTTTAACATTTTATATAATATGGGCTTGGTGATGATGAACTCCTTTAACTCAACCTTATCTGGGAAGCACTTTATCTGCCCCTCTATTCTAAATGAAAACTTTGATGGATAGAGCAATCTTGGATGTAGGGCCTTGCCTTTCATGACTTGGAATACTTCTCTCCAGCCCCTTTTTGCCTGTAATCTCTCTTTTGACTAATCAGCTGACAGTCTGATGGGAACTCCTTTGTAGGTAACTGCCTCCTTATCTCTTGCTGCTTCTAGGATTCCCTCCTTCATTTGAATCTTGGCTAATATGATTATGATGTGCCTTGGTGGACTCCTTGGGTCCAACTTCTTTGGGACTCTCTGAGCTTCCTGGACTTCCTGGAAGTCTATTTCCTTTGCCAGATTGGGGAAGTTCTCCTTTAGTATTTGTTCAAATAACTTTTCCACTCATTGCTCTTCCTCTTCTTCTTTTGGTACCCCTGTAATTCAGATGTTGAAACATTTAAAGATGTCCTGGAGGTTCCTAAGCCTCTCCTCATTTTTTAAAATTTTTGTTTCTTCATTCTTTTCTGATTGGATGTTTCTTTCTTTTCTGTGGTCCATGTCGTTGATTTGAGTCCCAGTTTCTTTCCAATCACTATTGATTCCCTGTACATTTTTTAAAATTTCATGTAGCATACCCTTCATTTTTTCATCTAATTTGTGACCAAATTGAACCAGTTCTGTAGCATCCTGATTACCAGTGATTTGAACTGTGGATCTGATAGGTTGGCTACCTCTTTTTTGCTTAGTTGTAGTTTTTCTGGTGCTTTGATCTGTTCCTTCTTTTGGGCCATTTTTTTTTTGTCTGGATGCTCCTGTTAGTAGTGAGGGGTGGACCCTTAAGATGTTCACCAGAGCAAGTAACCCACATCGCTGGGTTGTAATGCTGCATGTGGGGAAGAGGTCTGAGAGGAAACAATGGTGCTTGCTCCACCCTCTACCAGATTTCAGTCACTTCCCCCACTTCCCACAAGCAAATTGGGCCATTCTGGTGCTGATTCCCAGGTGGGTAGGTTTATGTACGTTCTAGGACCTTGTGTGTCTCTCCAATAACTCTCCTGTGAGGCTGGGAATTTCTCTTGTGGGCTCCTAACCCACACAAGTGTCTTCAATCAGAGGTTTGAGGCTTTATTTCCCTGCGCTGAGACCCTGGGTTATGCAGTCTGTCCTGCTCCTGCTTTGTTTCACCTGGTTTATCTGCACTCTAATGTGCAAACACCTGGTCTGCCTTGCTGGCTGGCTGCAGCCTTGTGTGCCCTGTTCCACAGTCTGCTGCCTCGCTGGGTTCTCCAACCACCACTTTGTCACAAGTCCTCTCTGAGTGCCTGTCTCCACCCCTCCTGCCGGTCTGGATGAGTGTGTCTTCTTTAACTTTTTGGTTGTTGGACTTCCATACAGTTCGATTTTTCTGTCAGTTCTGTTTTTTTGTTTTTAAATTGTTGTTGTCCTTCTTTTGGTTGTGCAAGGAGGCACACTGGTGCTACCTACACCTTCATCTTGGCTGGAAGTCTATAATTTTAAATAATTAATTGTTTAAATTACAAATTGTATATTACCCAGTATTTTTAATTTAACTCAATAGATTTGAACCCAAAATAACAACATATCAACATAGTCAATATTTGAAAAAAATTCTTTAGTAAAGTGTTTCACATCCTCTTTTCCTCCACTCAGTTCTGAAGAATCTGAGTGTATTTTCCACTCACAGCAGAGCTCAAGTCAAACCAGCCACAGGTCACATGCTCAATGGCCACATGAGGCGAGTGGGTGCCACATTAGACAGGCCAGCACTGAAGTTTCAAAGTGAAATGACTGATTTAGAATATGAAGAGAGAATATGCCTTGTGAAAACTAAACTTTTTCAGTTTATGAAGGTATTCTTTGTAGTCAAGTATACAATCAGTTTTGAAACTAAACCTGAAAATTATAGATTGTATTGGTAGGGTCAGAGTTGAATGTGTGAGTATATTCTATCCATTATAAGGTGTTATTCAAAATATTTCTGCCCTTGTAATATTTGTCTACTATATTGGACAAGTTATGAGGGAAATATTTAAAATCTTTAGTTGTAAGTAGATTTTTCTCAATTTCTCTCCACATTTCTAATCACTTTGTCATCTGTATTTAGCTTTGTTTGTCATTTATACTTACATTTATGACCATTCATTTACTCAACCAAGTTTTGTCACCATCTCCTTGCTGCCCAGCACTAAAGACACAGCATAGCAAGACCAAATCTCTGCACAGGTTGGGCAATCGTGCTAACATATGATGAATAATAAACATGTATACACAGAAATAAAAAGAAAAATACCTGAGTGTAATGAGCCCTGTGCTTGAATGATGACAAAATCTAGTCTGAGTTGGTGGGCTGGAAAGTCACTGAGAGTTGGAAATAAACATCCAGTGCAAAGATCATGAAGCAGAAACCAGCCTAGGTATTTACAAAACAGTGACAAGGTCTCTGTGCCTGGACCTGAGCCAGCGACGAGATTGGCCAGCAGCCTACCCAATGTCCCACAACCAGCATCAGGCAGGCTTTTCTTTTTTCCCCTGACCTGGATTTTTCCTATTCACCATGTTCCTTACTCTCCCAGAATTCTCAATCTTTCTGCCCCCGAGAATTCCTCGGGGCCTTGGGGACCACAGTCCCGACAGCCACTCAGGCCCCTCTGCTGCTCCTCCTGCCCATAGCCGATAGATAGCCTCTGCCTGGTGCTGGCACTGGTGAAGGAGAAAGTAGACGTTGCCCTGACTTGGAAACTGGGTGAACCAGCAGGGTAGGCAAAGAAATGGGGGAGGCTGAAGAGGGTGGTCAGAGGCTCCAGTCACCCTAACTTGGCTTATACTACAGGGGCTGCTGTTGTCCCCCACCCCCTGCCACTGGCCTCTAGGCCCAAGGACAAGCCACAACTGCAGGTCAAGAAGCACTGATTCTTCTTGGTGATTCTTTCACCAAAACGAGGACATTAGATGTAACTGTTGTCACCCCAACAGTGGTGGGTAACTTTGGGAGGGGTGTGAGCAAGGGAAGACAGGGTCATCACTGGATGCAAAAATCCCCTCTGGGGCCATGACAGGGACATGCTGGAAAAAATAGACTGGAGGCTAAAGAGGAAGCTGGGTTGAGGGGACAAGGGCTGAATCAGGCTCAGACTATGGAGATGAAGAAGTGGGGATAGGTAGCATCAGGAATAAAGATCAGGAATAACAGGCTTGGAGACTGTCTTGTAGGTGTGTTAGGAGCGGGAGCAGCACACAAAACCCTGGATCTGGCACAATGACTGGATGAACAGTGGGAAACCTAGGGAGAAGGGAGATTAAAAAATATAGTGAGTCTGTGGTGAAGTGTGAGTATGAGTGGTTTCAGGAAACTTATTTGGATTCAGAAGTCCATAATCAGTGGAGAGTAGCCTTTGGAAACATAGGCGGAGGCGGGGGACCCCTTTGCAAAGTCCTTTAGGTATGAAAAAGCTCATTATGTTCAAGTAACTTCAGTCACCCTGGGGCAGGTGTGGGTAGGGGTTTGAAAAATGCCTCAGGAAAATCTAAGCCTCAAATGCCAGACAAGGATAGCTGGGACTTCCTGCACAGCACAGAAGCAAGCCATGGGAGGCTTGTGATGGAGAAAAGAACCTGGGAATAGCTATGGTGGAAAGAGGCAAGTGAGTCCAGGGGGTGAAGAGAAAGGCCTCAGTGCATTTCTGATAAGCCCAGAAAAATCTAACAAGAAATATATTGCAATAATTCCTTGGATATATAGCACTTCAATGACACAGGATGTGTGCTGGGCCTTTTTACAAATTCATACACTTCATTGAGAAGCTGGCCGGCACAATTATTACCCATTTCACAGAGGCCGAAACCAAGGCAGAGGCAAATAATTTGCCAAAAGTCATACAGACAGAGCCAAGCTTTGATGCTGGGCCTTTTAGTTCCAGTATCTGGGCCTTTTCTGCCTCAGCTTTCTTATTTGTCAAAAATGTGCTAACAAGAGTCATTCTACCACAGAATTGTCTTCTGCCAGGTCAAGTGAAGGGACACCAGCATTTCCTCCCTCTTTTTCAGGAAATATTTAAGAAAGATAAAGACTTCCGCCAAGATGGAGGCATAGGTGGAGATATCGTGCTTTCTCACACAACCAAGTTTAGAGACAAAAAAATATTAGCAACAGAAAACATAGTCAGAACACAGAAAATTGAACTTTTCAGAAGTCTGATAACAACGAATTCTTCAGCCTGACGGGTAAGAGGGGCAAAGCCAGCAGCTGGTGGAGCGGGGTTGCACAGGAAAACTCGGGCAGACGGACTCAGGCGCTCGGACCCCAGGTGTGGGGTTGCAAAGGGCGGACCCAGTGAGTGACCCAGTGAGGGTGCAGGGCGGTGGGTTGACTGTGGTGGTGCATTCCTGTGCAGATAGACCGGTGAGGGAGTGGGCAGTGAGATGGGACCAAGCAGGCTCCAGCGGCAGGAGACAGCAGAGAGGGTCGCCATTTCCCCACTCTGACCCCACCCCCACATACAGCGTCACAACCCAGCGACCGTGCCCTGGTGGCCCAGCCCTGCACCTAAGACTCCGCTCCTCATACTTAATGGGTGTGAACAGACCAAAAAATGGCTCAAGAAGATCTCAAAGCCCCAGAGCCCATAACTCTAAGCGATGAAGAAATAGCAAAACTTTCAGATGCACAGTTCAAAACACTGGTGATCAGGATGCTCACAGAACTGGTTGGTTTTAGTCATAAATTAAAGGAACATATGAAGGCTAAACTAATTGAAATGAAGGGAATTGCACAGGAAACCAATAGTGATGAAAAGGAAACTGGGACTCAAATCAAGGGAGTGAAACAGAAGGAAGGAAAAAATGACCAAACAGGAAAATATGAAGAAACAAGAATTCAAAAAAAATGAGGAGAGACTTAGGAACCTCCAGGACACCTTTAAATGCTCCAACATCCGAATTATAGGGGTACCAGAAGGGAAAGAGGAACAGCCACCAGTGGAAAACTTATTTGAACAAATAATAAAGGATAATTTCTCCAATCTGGCAAAGGAAATAGACTTCCAGGAAATCCAGGAAGCTCAGAGAGTCCCAAAGAAGTTGGACCCAAGAAGGAACACACCAAGGCACATCATAATTACATTAGCCAAGATTCAAATGAAGGAGAGAATTCTAGAAGCAGCAAGAGAGAAGGGGACAGTTACCTACAAAGGAGTTCCCATCAGACTGTCAGCAGATTTCTCAAAAAAGACCTTACAGGCAAGAAGGGTCTGGAAAGAGGTATTCCAAGTCATGAAATCCAAAGACCTACATCCAAGATTACTATATTCAGCAAAACTCTAATTTAGAATGGAAGGACAGATAAAGTGCTTCTCCGATCAGATCAAATTCAAGGAGTGCATCATCACCAAGCCCTTATTATATAAAATGTTAAAGGGACTTACCTAAAAAAAAGAAGATGAAAAAGATGAACAGTGAATGGACAGCAAACTCACAGTTATTAACAACCACACCTAAAACAAAAGCCAACTAAGAGGACAGCTAGATCAGGAGCAGAACCATAGAAATAAAAGATCACATGGAGGGTTAGCAATGGGGGAGTGGGAGGAGGAGAAGGGGGAAGAAGGTACAGAAAATAAGTAGCATAGACAGTAGGTAGAAAATAAATAGGGGGAGGGCAAGAATAGTATGGGAAATATAGAATCTAAAGAACTTGAGACACATAGTCATAAACTAAAGGGGGGAATAGTGGGGGTGTGCAGGGTGGAGGGGAATGAAGAGGGAAATAGAACAACTGTAATGGCATAATCAATAAAATAAAAATTAAAAAAAAACTATTACCCCCCCCCAAAAAAAAAGAAATATAAAATGATGAACACAGACACTGGTGCTGAACAATTTGAAAAGGTGTTAGTTAGTGATACATACAGTTCAAATTGATGGGCTCTGTTAGAAAAAAGTTTCAAGTCTATCCAGTCCATCCTTCAACATTTTCAAGAGAACAGACAAGACAAAAGTGAGGGGAGCATCTACTTTGTAGCTTCTAGCTCACTAATATAACAAGTCACAAAAAGGCTGTTAAATATGAGATAACGCACTAAACTAGGTGCTGACCGTGAAGATCATAGGCAACCTTCCAGGCACACACCAAAACAGCCTAATATTATTTGCTATGTAGCAATGCTGTTTCAACATATGAGGAAGAATAGAAAAATGCAGGGTTTATAATCTAAGGTAGACAATATATTTGAACAAAAAATTAGATTTTTTTAATGTAATGATTTCTAGGGTCAAAATTTTAAAAAACTGAGAGTATCTCATATTCAGAAAAGAAGACAAACTGGTTATGACATGTCGCCAAACCTTATTTCATAAGTTAATGATTATTACCAAAAAGCAGAAGTTCAATAGACTAATATTTATTTCAGTATGCTTTAAAAAATGAGTTAATGGCCCCGGCTGGTATAGCTCAGTGAACTGAGTGCCAGTCTGCAAACCAGGGGGTTGCCATTTGGGGTGCCTGGGTTGTGGGCCAGTCCCAGTTGGGGGCAACCACACACTGATCTTTCTCTCTCACACTGATGTTTCTCTCCCTCCCTTCCCCTCTATCTAGGAATAAATAAATAAACTCTTAAAAATACTATTAAAAATGAGTTAATATAAAAGAGGTACAAAGAAAATATTAAATCCACTAAAAGAAAAAAAGATGTAATTCCTTTCATGTTTCTTGAAAAAGCATCACATAGTGACAGACTTTTTAAATTTCATGTCATTTTAAATTTCACCTCCCTCGTACCATCCCAGGACATGAGAAGAGACCCCAGACAAACTGGGACAAGTCAGTCCTCTCTGGCTGAGTAAGGCTTCCATCTAGAAGCTATCTGGTGAGGCATAATCAGAAGATGCAGAAGCCTTATAGATAAATAGGAGTTTTTCATTTCTCATCCTCATCAAGATAATTGAAATCATTAGGGAAAAGTTTCAATTAAATAGGTTATAAAGCCATTGACCTTTATAGGTTATAAAGGTCAATGGGCCGGGCATGCTTAAGGCAAAGACAACACTTTTGTTAAAGAAGTTGCAAGCTTAGGTCTTGACTAGTTAGGAATCTATGATCAGATCACCTTATGAGATTACACTTTCTAGAACCCTCTTTCCCACCACAGGCCCCAGTCTGCTTCACCCGGTTCCAATCCCTGCCATTCTTTCTCCTCAAACTTTCTGATGAGCTTCTAAGTGAGTATATTTGTGCCCTTTTTCTCCCGCATCTCTGATCTCTCTCTGTTATCCATGTAGAGGGCATGGGGTGGAAGGCATGTATCTACCCTGCCTCACAGGGTTCCTGGGACAGAGGGGAATCTGGAGTTGGGGAAAGGCTTCTAGCAGGACAACAACTTGGAAGGTGGTCACTGTCTAGGAGGACCAAAGGCACAAATCTTGGTGCTGGTACCTGCCTCAGAGATATTTCAACTGGATTCTGATGCAGACTCTCAGACTGCCCCCAGAGACAGGACTGGGAGGTCCTACCGCCATGCCTGGAGAGGTGAATGGGAGCAACTCACAGTGCTGGTACTAGCTGATTCAGGGATTTTAATTTACGTGGTGAAGCCTCTCCAAACTCGGGTGTGGAAGATGGGGCACTGAGAACAAGGAAGTGCAGGTTTTTCTCACCTGACCATGCCTATTTCTTTGCTCGACCTGCTTTGGCATCTACAGGCAACTGCATTTGCCTGGAAGGTTGGGGCCTGTAAGAGGCATGTCAGGGAGAGTGAGGGATGCAGGCATGGTCAATGTAGGAGCTGGGCCTGGACTCCTGGACTCTGGTCCTTTGTCCGCCCCAGCATGTTTCCTTGTTTGTTTGACTGCAGGCCTAACAGTCTCTGGTGTCTGCTTTTGGGTTCCTTTTAATCTGTTTGTATGGAATTAGAGATGCCTGCGCCTCTTGTACTGTAAGCCAAGATATTTCTTTCTAACAAGATGAAACAGGTTTAGATGAAAATTTGGGGACGAGAGAATAAAGCGGTTCTTGTGAGCAAGGAAGGTGACACACTGGCTCCTGTGGTTGAGGGCGATAGTCCAGGGTGACAATGGTTGGCTCCCCGAATGTCTGAGACCCAGAAAGTTACAGCTTTTCATTTAATAAGCAAGGGCTGGAGTTGTCCGCATAGGCAATGGAAACTGTAATATGAAAGGTAAACTGTGCTTGTGTGGAGTTTGAGAGTTTATACTAACTTCTTACCAGAGCATGATTTTTAACGTTTGTTCCCCATTTACTTGTGAGTCTCAGATGTCCCCCTGGGCTGGGTGCCAGGCCTTCCTTTGGTCATCCGAGTGCTACGAGGGCAGGGTTGAGACATTGCTTTCACAAAACAAAAATGTGTGCTCTATGGACATGTTTAATTTTTCTTTCTTTAAATGTAAGTTTGTGGTTGGTGTATTTCTACACACCACGCCCCTTTCCTTTCTTGAAGAGTGAATAAAAACTTTACTCTCTTCACTTTCTTCTCTTTGTATATTTTTTCAAGCCCACATCACTGACTACCCTAACATTTTGGTGGCTTGTATGAGGATATTTGTTATTTCTCCCTCTCCTCCAGCCTCCTGAGACTTGGGACTAGGGGAGCAGTGGGCAGGGGAAGCTCAGCCCAGGCTAATTCCCTAAACCTGTCTCTCTGAGGTTTGGAGAGAGGCTGCTAATCCTCTGTCTCTCTGGACTCTGGAGAACATCCTCTTCCCCCATCTTCATGGCCAGCAACTGGTTAAGTCTCTCTGAATCTCTACATGAAAACACCCTATTGAAAGTTACAGCTTATCCCCTGTCTCACTGTGGTCCATAAACCCTTAGACTCAATACTGGGTCTGACTGACACTTTTGCAAGGTTTCAGCTGGGAGGGATGCCTCCAGCCACCTCCCTGCTGGTTTGATCTGTTTTCAAGGCCTGGGGACACCTGGCTGCGAGGCAGATGTTTTTTTGTTTTAATTGTCATTCAAGTTTTCTGCCTTTTCCCCCACCCCAGCCCACCCCCCCAGCCTTCCCCACCTCCCTCCCATTTCCACCTGCTCCCCTTATTGTCCATGTGTCCTTTATACTTGTTTCTGCAAACCCTTCACCCTTTTCCCCTGATATTCCCCCCTCTCCCCTCTGGTCACTGTCAGCCTGTTCTCTATTTCAGTGTCTTTGGTTATATTTTGCTTGTTTGTTTGCATTGTTGACTAGGTTCCTGTTAAAGGTGAGATCATATGGTATTTGTCTTTCTTGTGTTTGATCTGCCCTCGGGCTCATGGAGGCTGTCATTTAAGTTGGGGATGCCCTTCTCACATCTCCCTCCCCCCATTGTTTGTTCTCACCCGAGATACCTTTCCCTTTTAAAGTGGGCAATAAATACTCAGTCAACCCTGCCCAAGGACTCCCCACTGGGATGTAACTTGAAGGTGCCTGGACTTACAAATCTCAAACCCCAAAGCTTGATTTTCTATTGCAACACGGCCTGGACTCAATACGAACTGGGTGACCAGGAAGTCTGGCCCATGAATGGATCTCTTAACTATAATACTATCCTCTAACTCAATCTTTATTGTTGTCCTCTTGATGCCCTCCTTAGATTTTGTTCTTGAGAGGAGGAGACAAGATTTTAACTTTCAGCTGGGACTCCAGGCCTCTTTCTCCTAATAATGCTTTTTCATTCAAATTTTCCTCACTCTGCCACCTCCACCCCTCCCCCTCCCATCTATCTTGCTACAGACTAATTGCCCACCTGAGCAGAACCCTAATCCCATAAGGCCACGCTCTCTGCTCCCTACCCAGCAGGGAGTGACGCCTAACCCAAGTTCTGCATTCAACTCCTGTGTGGAATTAGGTTTGACTCCACTGTGCCCACGTTAAATGACAATGAAGGTACGAAGAGGGAGAAAATCTCACCCCACTTACCAGACTTTAAAACACTATATTCTCTTTCCGGAGACCTGGGAGCTGCTAAATCCTAGGAAAAATTGAGCCTGCCCCTCAATGCAGAGAAAAAAGTGTCATTTTAAACTCAAGCCACTCTTCAACCCCTTTGCCTGATGAAACCAAAGTTCTCCTAGTGATACAGGGTGCAGCCAAGGCGGGGCGGGGGGGACCAAAAAAAAGATTTGGAATAGTGTCCAGAATTCAAAGTGTATAGGAATATTGGAGAGACATAATAAGATGTCCTCACCCCTTCCCCCTACATATGTAAGATGGGGGAAGGAACAAATAGAGCCAGGGCCACTGAGAGCTGTTTTGCATAGCAGCAGTTTTGCAGCTAACCTCTGGAATGATTATTTAACACATCTATAACTTTAACTGATTTCATAGATATGTTAAATAGCTGTGGCCAAGTTTTGAGCCAGGGAGAAGGGAGTGGCTTCTCCCCAAGATGTAACTAGGGGCTGCTCCCCTGAGTGGGAGCGCCTGTGTGAAAGCTTGGAAAAGACTGGCTTCGGGACATGAGGGGAGAACTGCCCAGGTGAGAAGAGGGCCACACGGTTTAGGGCAGAGTAAGGACCCCTGCAGTCATGTAGGGGAGAGCCACGCAGTTTTCAGCAGAATGAAAGAGTATCACTCGGCTTTGCCAGAATGGAGATCCCTGCAGTCAGATGAAAGAGAGAGCCATGCGATTTCAGCAAAGTAAGGGTCCCCTCTGGGCCAGGAGAAGGGAGTAACCGAGATGTGGCAGCCATTGAAGGGAGACCCACGTGGTTTGGGGCAGAGTGAGGACCCCCTCTTGGTGAGGTGAAAGAGGGAGCCACATAGTTTTGGCAAAGTGCGGACCCCCTCTTTCCCAGGTGAAAGGGAAAACCACGCAGCTTTTCCAGAATGGAGATCCCTGCAGCCAGGTGAAGAATAAAGCCTCATGCTTTTGGTGGAGTGCGAAGCCCTGCAGCTCTGGTAGAAGAGGCCCACGCGGCTTTGGGGTGCCCCCTTTGGCTGCGTGGCCTGGAAAGCAGGAGAGACTGACTGGAACTGGGTACAAAGAACTCTTGCCAGTGGACCATGCATGAGAGGGTACCACAGTATTTTGGATTAACTCGAGATCCTGCCTGACACAGCTGACGATACCAGCGGCCTGCAACACAGATGTGTGCTCTTTTCCTGATTTACGGTACCCGGAGTTGGCACAGTGGGAGAAGGGAGCACTGTGTGGGTGTAGGTGTATACCCTAAAGGACTTTGATATTTTAGTGGAGGCATTAAGCCTAAATAGCATTAAATAAACATTTCGTTTCCTTTTCACAAATCTCTGGCATTGAGAGATGTCTTTCCAATTGGCGGCGGACAGAAGAGCCCAGTAGATATTGGGGGGGGCACTAGATATTAGTATTCTGTCCTTGGGAGGGGCCCCTGTTCTTTAGCAGTTTTTGGCATCCCTAGGTGGGCCAAATATTACCCCTCTGGACCTGTTGTTCTGTAACACTAGGAGAAGCTAGCTTTCCTTTCCCTACCTTTTTGAAGTGAAAACACCTGGTCTTCTGCAGGAACTCTTGTCCAGGCCATCTTTTAAAATACAAATGTGGGGGAGATAATTCTTATCCAAGGAGGAGAATCTTAGCTCTATCTGAGCAGCTATTCCTTTGTAACTTAGTGAATTCTGATAAAAGTTATGAATGTTTAGGTACTTAGAAATAACATGAAATACTGAAACATAGATAGCCAGACCTGCTTTGGGCTTTTTACTACAAAGAGGCTGTGGAGTGACTGTGGAGCTGTCGATAAATGTCTTGCGCTTTATTGGAGGTTTTTTTGAAAGTGAGAGTGGGTTTGCCAGTAGCGGGGCCCACGTGTCTAACGGCCACGAGCTGTGTTCCTAAGTCAATCTAGGAAATGCCAGTGGCTTACTCTCTGGTCATTATGGGAAATAAGGTTTCTAAAAGTTAAGTTCAAATGAAGTTGGAAAGAAGTTGCATGGTTTTAATAATAGAAGGCATAAGTTACAGAGATTCAATTTTGAAGGACAAGGATTGAAAGTGAGTTATTCTAAAAATGATTTTTTCTAAAGGGACAAGAAAGTTTGTGAAAGTTACAAAAAGGTGTGTGAAGGTTGTGAAAGTTTTGAATTTCTGCTGCAATGCCCCTTCCTCCACCTAATTTCTCCCTGGTTGATGGTGGGGTGGGGGACTGAAGAGTTGGAAAATTTTAGTAACTGTAGTAGTTAATGCATCTGAGAAGCTGTTGTTTCAGGAACTGCAGGAAACACCCACCCTGACCCCAGGAGACCTTAAGCTGCTCCACCTTTGTGCCTCAGGAGGACAGCAAGCATATCAAGGTGGTATCCAAGCCATTGTGTTCTAGGGAGAGACAGACAGCTAGCTGCCCAGGGCAAGACCACTGCAGTTTTTTTAAATCTAATTTTCTCTGAATGTCAAACCATTTACCATACTTAGTTCTCTGTTATAGACCCTCACTGAGCCATTGGGATGTCTGGCATGACTTTATTCACGGGTAGGAGAGCCACGTCTGCTGCAAGCTGTGTGTCTCCCAGTGTGGCACCCATGGCAGCACCTGTCCCCTTGTGTGTCTCTCATCATTGCCCCCAACAGTGAGTCCCTACCTGTTTAAGTACTAGAGGGAAACAAAGTCAGAAAACTGCCAGAACATAACATAACATAACATAACATAACATAACATAACATAACATAACATAACATAATTCTGTGCATGCGAGCCCACTTCATGTTATGGGAACAATTTATTGAACCCAGTCTCAAGGCTGTGTGAACACTAGTTATTAGACGCCTCCAAGGCTATGGGAACACTGCTTCCCTTAGCTACCCAGACACCTGGGTGAGGAAGCCAGACTGCCTCTGCTTACCCAACAAGATGTCTTCTGGCTTAATTAAGGTGCCTTCTGGCTTACAGACCTCTGTCTGGTAGAATGGGGGTGAAGGCCTCCATTCCAGAAAGCAACCCTTTGGGGCAACTTTTAGCTAATTAGTTGACCCGTGCTTACAAACATATGATTAAAAAGAAAGTGGTTTTTATTGTAATACTACTCAGCTTATGCATTATAGAATCTAAACTCAGGAGAGTGTTGGCCACTAAATGAGTCTTTAAATTACTGTATGATACTATAAGTAGAATTGTCAAAGATCAGGGAAAGGTGACAAAATGCCTTACCTAGAAACTTTCATGAGTTTACATAATCAGGATGCAGGATTAAAAGGAAATACATTAATGGTCCAGGGAAAAGGGCATTTGCCTGTAAAAGACAGTAGAAGCTCAGAGGAGAGGGGCCATAATATCTTGATATTATGGCTGCTGTGAGCATGGTTGGGGTTCCTATAGTACCTCCAGCCTTGGAGGATCTTCCTCCTTACTTGGCTGAGGGAACGAGGAAAGTGAGCCTGATCTGGTCTCGTCATCTGGAGCCCATCAGGGAACCAAACTTGGTGGAGGAAAAACCCCTATGAAGTAGGGCAATATGCTTTGCAAAAATTTCCAGTGGAAGTAGGGCCAGAGGGCTAGCCTGATAGATACTATGGGCACATGCTCCATTTTCTACATCAGATCTCTTAAACTAGAAAAATTCTGAAAGGACTAAAGTAAATCCTTTTAGAATGCATGAAGGAATACACCCAGTCTTTTGAGTCCCTGAAGGCACACCTGGCTTTTATATGAGCCTTGGGGCTTCTAAACCTTGGGGCTGAAGCCCTCCCAAGTTATATGTTCATGAAAGACAGGGTGTTGCCCTAGGATTCCTCATCCAAATTCTTAATGATATTTCATAGCCCATCACATACTTGTCAAAGAAAGTAGATCACACTGTCCAGGGTTTACCAGCCTGCTTGACAGCTGTTACAAGAAGCTGAAAAGTTTTCCTCAGGACAGCCTATCACCGTTTAAGCACCCCCCCAAGTGTGGAGCCTGCTGGAGCAAAAGGGAAATTTGTGGCTCACTGCTGGAAGAATGGGCAGGTACCGAGCCATTTCTTTTGACACTCCCAACGTCTCCCTCAAAACTGTAAGTTAAATCCTGCCTCTCTTCTCCCAGAGCCTGACTCAGCTGCACTAATACATGGCTGTGCTGAAATAACTGATGAAGTGTATTCTAGCAGAACTGATTTACAGGACCATCCTCTAAAAGGAGCAGACTGGACTGTCTATGCAGATGGAAGCAGTTCCATGGACAAAGGAAACAGAGAGGCTGGGTACCCATTTGCGACTCTTGAAGGAGTAGTGGAGGCCAAGGCCTTGCCACTAGGAACCTCTGCTCAGAAAGCCGAATTGACTGCACTGACCAGGGCACTGGAATTGTTGCACAAAAAGAGAATGAATGTGTATATCGACTCAAAGTAAGCTTTCCTAATTTTGCATGTCTATGGTTCCCTCTGGAAGGAAAAAGAAGTGTTAACCTCCAATAAAAAGGAGAATAAGCAGGCAGCAGAAATTCTGAAATTATTGGAGGCTGTTCAGGTACCTTTACAGGTGGCAGTTATGCACTGCCTGGGGCATGAGGGAGAGGACACTGAAGCAGCTAGAGGAAAGGATCTGGCTGAGCGGGCAGCAAAAGAGGCTGCTAAATGAACATTTATAATGCCCTTGGTACCTGTTCTGGACTTGTCACAATTGGACCCTGAATATTCGACTGCAGACTTAGAGAAAGATAAGGGTTGGGGTTTTGATGAAGAAGGTCCTGATAGTGGATGGAGAAAGAATAAGAAAGGAGTTATATTGCTTCCCGAACATTTAGTAGAGCCAGTCATGAAGTATTTGCACGAGGCCACACACTATGGGAAGGACTCATTAACCGCCTATGTCAAAGTGTGGCTCACAGGTCCTGGAATTCCCAAAGCCTTACAAAAAGTAATTTCTAGATGTGTTGTGTGCCAGAACAAGCCCAGAACAGATCCCCAGCAAAGGAGAGAAAGAAAGCAATACCAAGGACAGTGCCCACTTGAGGACTGGCAAATGGATCTTACTCAGATGCCAAGGGTCTGAGAGTGTGGGTATTTGTAGTCTGCTGACACCTGTTTCAGGGTGGGTAGAAGCCTATCCTACTAGAACAGAGAAATCCCTGGAGGCAGCGAAAGCCTTCCTGAGGAAATAATCTCTCGCTTTGGCCTCCCTGGCAGCACCAGAGCAATAGCAGGACTGCTTTCATTTCAGAAATCACACAGCAGGTTAGTAAATTTTTAGGAGTCAAGTGGAGACTCCACACAGCATGGAGACCTCAAGACTCTGGGAAGGTAGAGAAGATGAATCACACCTTGAAGAAAAATAGAGCCAAGCTGTATCAGGAAATTCATCTCCATTGGGACTAAGCTTTGCCTATTGCCTTACTCAGGATAAGGGTGACTCCTCGAAGTGGGATTCAGTTGAGTCCTTATGAAATTGTGTACAGGTGGCCATTTCAGGCTATGGTTGGGGTGGGAAATATGTATATAGATAAAGAAGTGAAGGTAAAGAAATATGTACAGCATTTAAGTCAGACCTGAGCTGTAATTAATGACCTTGCTTGTATTAGGGACCTTTCCCCTAGAGGTTTGCTACATTCCTTTGAGCCTGCAGACAAGGTGCTACTCAAGACTTGGACGACAGCATCTCCAGAAAGCCAACTAGGAGAAAAGTGGACTGGACCTTGGAACGTACTCCTCACCACCCCCACCCTGGTGAAGCTGGCAGGAGTAAAACCTTGGACTCATCACACCAGAATAAAGAAAACACTGGAGGAACAATGGACCACCGAACCTCAAGAAGACCTGAAAGTCATCTTCAAAAACAATGACTTATATGAGTTTTCATTAATTTTTTTGTTTCACTATTTTTCAATAATGAAGTCATGAAATAATGACTTTTCATTATTTTTTTGTTTAACCTTATATTATAGAAAACTTGTTCCTTACAAATGAGATAAAAATAGTTGCCTACATTTAGCAAAAATATTCTGAACATCTCCGAATTCTGTCTTGCAGGAAGAACTTATGTTGAACAAATTTTCATTTCACTACATGTCTTACAGGTGTTTGAAATCCCCTGGAGAGCCTTTGAAATTATAGTTTGTTTAAGCATGCCAATAAAGAAATGGCCTAGTTGGATATTTATAGTTGGGGGCCTGTAGTAACTCTATAGGACAAGGAAATGTTTCCCTTAAAAGTCACTAATGCAGCCCCAACTGGAAAGTGCACAACTTTGGTCAGTTGTGCTAAAAGCTGTTTTGTGCTTTATCATAGCTTGTTGTTGCATACATTGTGCCCCCTTCTGTGGATCGGCAATTAGGTATATTCCTAAGCACTCCCACCAGACAGTCCAATTCTAAGTTACATGCTTAATAGCAACATGAGTACTTACATATGAAACTGATCTTACAGATATAAGATAGCTTGAAAACTAACAGTGGGGAATGATGGGGGACTCAAGAGTTGGAAAATTTTAGTGAGCTTAGTAGTTAATGCATGTGAAAAGCTATGGTTTCAGGAATTGCAGGGAACACCCACCCAGACCCCAGGAGACCTTAAACTGTTCCACCTTTGTGCCTCAGGACTGCAAGCGTATCAGGAGGGGGATCCGAGCCATTATATTCCTGGGAGAGACAGATCACTGGGGGCACAGCTAACCACCCATGGCAAGAATGCTGCAGGTTTTTTAAAATCTAATTTTCCCTGAATTTCAATCCCCCCACCACACTTTGTTCTCTGTTATAAAAAGGCTGGCTTGAAAGGAAATGTAAGATGGTCTCTTAGGGTCTGAGCCTGCAGTCTTCTCAGGTCCCCAGCCATCTGAATACAGTGACCATAGAGATTCAATCCCTGTCTCTCTGCTTGTTGGGACTGGTAGGTGATTGGCACAAACGCTGGTTTTTCTGGTTTTGTGGTAACATCCTTTGATGACTTTGGTGGTACCTGGAGTTGTTTTTGTTACTCTTTCTCTTGCCCTCTTTGGTGTGGGGAAACCCACCTGTCAGCTGTGGAATAAATCCTTCATCAAGACGTGTTTTATCAATGCTGAGATAGAAGGTAAGGCTGTCCTCTGGACACAGAGTCACCATACTTGACCATCCCCAGGTGACACCTGGGACATGGGGTCTAGTGAGTCAGGAGCTGATCACCCCTGACGTCTGAAGGGACCCATTCCTTCCCCTTTGTTTGGTGCTCTGGTCATTGGTAAGTCCGCTCTCAGCTCTCGGGATAAACACATCCATGGGCAGGCATACAAATGAGTCCTCTCTCTAAGTGGAGTAAATCCATTCCCAGGCCAACCGGTTGATGCTCTCATTGTTGGTAACGTCATCCTCAGGCACAGGGTAAACGTATCCATCTCATTATATTTTTCTGCTGATGTGGACTATGAATTCCAATCCTCAGTCTGCAGTGTATGTCTTCTGTTAGCAGGTTTCTGACCTTTCAGGGACCAAAGCAGCCCCACCCAGGCTCTTCTTTGTTCTAGACTCCTTGGAGCTGACACTATTCCCACCACTTATTAATGGTCCTTAAAGCTTTTATTAAGAGTCTCAACGGGTCATCTTGCTTGGTATTTAGGACCTTCCATCCCTTTTCCAGTCTTCTTGAAAGCTGTCAAAAGCAAATAAGAATAATCTTATACTTTCTCTACAAAAATTAATAATTCAGGTTATATGTATTATCTTTATATGTTCAGTAATCATGTGTGTGGTATTTTATGTGATATGTATTAGTCTGTGTGTTACATGTGGTATGTTTTCTGCCTCTGGATGGCATAACTAGAATTTAATATTATATTGGCCCCAAAATATTAAGTGCTTATATAAAGTAAGTAGTACCCTATGTTCTGGACAAAAATATTTAATATTAAAATTGCTTTAAATGTGATTAGAGTTATTACCAGAAAACACATTTTAGAAAAACTTTGTTATAATCTCTTGAATAAGTATATTTGACAACCTTCCCAAAGTTTAAATTTTAAAAATTGAGACATGACTTTTAGTTATTCCAATGGGCCCCTGGTATACCTCAAGGATTTATTTTACTTCTTATAAAAGTTTAAAAAATTTTTTGAAGTAATTAGACTGTTTAATATGCTCAGTATTACATGAGAAGCTTGGCCAAACAGAATAATAATAACTATTTTATTTGTATATATATATTTGTATCAAAATAGATTTTCTAGAAATTTTAACCTGCCCCAGGAAAGACCTTGCAAAGATTCAAAATCAAGTTCAAACATGAAGCTCTCAGAGGTAACAGGTATCCTGTCAGTGACACCTGAACAAGCCAAGACTGACAGTTCCCTGTGGAGATATCAAGCAGGACTCTAGGTATTTGTAACCCCCACAATAGAAATTTATGAATTGTTTCCAGTGCTCAGTACAGAATTCTAATAAGTCCTATACAGCATTTAAAAACCTTACACACTAGACTTCCGCCAAGATGGAGGCATAGGTGGAAATACTTCCTCGCACAACCAAATCTAAAACCAACAAAGTTTTAATAACAATAAACGCAACCTAAACACAGAAAATCGAACAATATGGAGTCTGAAAATAACAAACCGCTCAGCTAAATCGGTGAGAGGGGTGAAGTCAGCAGCTGAGCTAGTCGGGCAAAAAAGATCCCTCGATCCAGGCAGTGCGCAGGCAGCGGAGGGCGCAGATCCCAAGTGCGGGCTAGCTACAGGTGAACACAGGGAAGGCCTGGCAAGGCTGGCTGTCTGCAGTCACGCATTTGCAGGCAGATAAACCAATGAAGAGACAGCATTGAGACAGATAGAACAGGCCCCAGCACAGGGTGGTGGGCTCGCACATTTGTGCTCAGATAAACAGGCGAGGGTAAGCAGTGAGGTGAACTGGGCCAGCAGAGAGGACCACCATTGCTCCCTCTCTGACCCCGCCCCCACATACAGCATAACAAACCAGCGACCTGTGTGGCTCCACCCTGGTGAACATCTAAGGCTCCCCTCCTCATACGTAACAGGCACAAACAGATAAAAACATGGCTCAAGAACAACTCAGATCCCCAGAGCCGATAAATCTAAGTGAACAAAAAATTGCCAATCCATCAGAGGCACAGTTCAAAACACTGGTGATCAGGATGCTCACAGAACTGGTTGATTTTAGTCACAAATTAGAGGAACATATGAAGGCTGAACTAATTGAAATGAATGGAAATGCACAGGAAACCAAGAGTAATGGAAAGGAAACTGGGACTCAAATCAAGGGAGCAGACCAGAAAGAAGACAAAATGACCAAACAGAAAAATATGAAGAAACAAGAATTCAAAAAAATGAGGAGAGGCTTAGGAACCTCCAGGACATCTTGAAATGCTCCAACACTCGAATTATAGGAGTACCAGAAGGGGAAGGGGAACAACAACAAGTGGAAAACTTATTTGAACAAATAACAAAGGAGAAATTCCCCAATCTGGCAAAGGAAATAGACTTCCAGGAAATCCAGGAAGCTCAGAGAGTCCCAAAGAAGTTGGACCCAAGAAGAAACACACCAAGGCACATCATCATTACATTAGCCAAGATTAAAATGAAGGAGAGAATCCTAGAAGCAGCAAGAGATGAGGGGACAGTCACCTACAAAGGAGTTCCCATCAGACTGTCAGCTGATTTCTCCAAAGAAACCTTACAGGCAAGAAGGGGCTGGAAAAAAGTATTCCAAGTCCTGAAAACCAAAGACCTACAACCAAGATTGCTCTATCCAGCAAAATTTTCATTTAGAATAAAAGGACAGGTAAAGTGCTTCTCAGATCAGATCAAATTCAAGGAGTTCATCATCACCAAGCCCTTATTATATAAAATGTTATAGGGACTTATCTAAGAAAAAGAAGATAAAAAAAGATGAACAGTGAAAGGAGAGCAAACTCACAGTTATTAACAACCACACCTAAAACAAAAGCCAACTAAGAGGACAGCTAGATCAGGAGCAGAACCATAGAAATGAAGATCACATGGAGGGTTAGCAACAGGGGAGTGGGAGAAGGAGAAGGGGGGAGAAGGTACAGAAAATAAGCATAGACAGTAGATAGAAAATAGGGGGAGGGCAAGAATAGCATGGGAAATATAGAATTTAAGAACTTGAGACAAGTTTTCATAAACTAAAGAGGGGAATGGTGGGGGTGGGGTGTGCAGGGTGAAGGGGAATGAAGGGGGGAATAGAACAAATGTAATGGCATAATCAATAAAATAAAAAAATAAAAATAAAACCTTACATACTGTTAGGTCTTTATATAAATATTAAAACTGTGTGTTAAATAAAAAATATAGGCTTTATATTGTTCTTTTATGTCATTTCATAGTAATTATTACTTATCAAGAAATTGTTCCCTTGACATATATTTTACAAAGAAGCAAAGTTCTTTATCAACTGCATTTTAATCAAATCTACAAATACGTCATTTTAAATCTGGTCCTTTATAAATGGTCACTATCGTACTCTAATATATTTGCAAAGATATCTTGCAATAGGTTGATGAAAAGGACTCTGACTAACTCTAAAATTACAGGTATCCAAGTTGGTCATATCTTTGTAGTAAATAAAGATGTATGAAAACCTTAGAATAACTGAATTCATGGAAATACTGGCAAATAATCAAGATAAACAAAATGGTTTAGGAGACTAAATGAAAAAAGATAATTGTCCTTTTTATGACTTTGTTCAAAATATTGTTAATTTTAAATGTTTTTGTTTTCCAGATACAAGGAAAAAGTTTCCCTATAGAAAAATTTGTAAATTATACCCTCATAAGCATATTGAAACATTTATATTTCCCCCCTATGTAACGCCTCCAGAATTTGGCAACCCTTAATGATTGTTTGGGTAAAACCAATAAGAATCTGTTCTTCCTATAATAGCACCAGTTTCCAAATATGGCTTTATTAAGCAAGACTTTCTCTGGACTGTCATAATCAAAAGAGTCATGTCTGAATGTCACCAGAAAGCCTTAAGAGGAATTCAGGTTGATTTTTGAAGCCAATAAGAGCCCCTGGGAGAAATGACCCGGTACCTTGCTTGGTCACATGATTCGTGGCAGTCTGTCCAGGAAAGAAATGAAGGTTGCTTTCCTGAAAGATGGCAAGGAAGGGACCTCAAGACATTTTGGGGCATGTCAAGAACTTGAGGAATCCACTCAAACTAGTAGATATCTCAGGCAAACCCAAATGGCAGCTGTGTGGCTTGGCTTCTTTGCCCTGAGAGACTGACTAAATCTCCATCTGAAGTTCCTTATAAAATTTCAGCAAAGCAAAATTGAAAGGGCCTGCACGATCAATTACTATTCTTGTTGTGTTATGTGAATAATCAGGCCAAATTGAAACCGGACTTCATGCAGTCTCTGTAATAAAATGAGGATGATTTTAGGAGGAGAAATTGTGTTTCACTGGAAATCACACTGTCTAGTTGTCACCCACAAAAGTCCTAGGTTTATTCCAAGCTAATGTTTCATTTTTTTTCTTTCATCCTTTGACTCGGAATTATTGAAAACTACTGATGCAGTGTCATCCATGCAGAATTCACCTACTACTCTGCCTCTCCCTTTTGGGGATTTTAAAGCCTATATCTGGTCTTGTGTTCTAATTTGCTTCCTAGGACCTACAGCAGCCTATTTCTTTATTCTTGTTTTTAGTCCATGTCTCCTCAAATATCTCATATCCTTCATTCAACAGAGGGTCATGCTCTGAAAGATTCCCACCACAAATGGCCTCCAGCCATGGCTCTTGCTCTTTGGGCTGTCCAATTCCACCTTCTTCTCCTCAATGACCCATACCCGGAACCACAGTCAGGGACAGCTCTATATCCCTAGCCTGCCCGAAGTAGTTACAGAAGAGGAGACATTCAACCCTATTCCCCAGCACCAGAGGACCGGGCCAGGTCATTAAGAACAAATCCACTTTATCCCTGGCTGGTGTAGCTTAGTGGATTGAGCATGGGCCAGTGAACCAAAGGGTTGCTAGTTTGATTCCCAGTGATGGCACATGCCTGGGTTGTAGCCCAGGTCCTCAGTAGGGGGCGGCAAGAAGCAACCACACATTGATGTTTCTCTCTCTTTCTTCTTCCCTTCCCCTCTCTCTAAAAAATAAATAAATGAAATCTTAGGAACAAAGAATAGATCCACTTTAAAACAAGAGGGGGAAATGAAGGATAAAGTCAACACCCTTTGCTAGGTATTGGCTTTACCACCTAGCACTTACCTAGCTGGCCTACGACCTTGTGAAACATGACTGCCATTTTACTCTTCTGAGTTTAGGTCCCCAGGACTTGAAAGTAAGAGCAGAGCCAACCTCTCCCTACAGCCACAGGTGTAAGATAACATTGGAACAAAGTGCAGCCTCCAGGCTACAATGCCCCAACAGCCCAGGGGCCACACAACAGCAACCACCCACCCTTTCTTAATCCAATTATAATCCAACAGAAGCTCAAAGCTCCCACCCTTCAGTGCTGGTGTCTATCTCCACACCATGACCTCTTCCTTTCTTGGAGGGTGAATAAAAACTATTCTCTACACTTTTTTCCCCTTTATGAATTCTTTCACTGCCTGTGTCACTGACCACCCTAACAGTACTGCAGGGTAAACGGAGTCCGTGTGGCTCCCTCATCCAGATGTCTGGGTAAGTAAGATAAGCGGTGTTCCCACAGCCTTGAGACTGGGTCCAATAAATGATATTCCCATAACCTCAAATGGGCCCACATAAGCAAAAATCATGCTGGGTTATATAAGGTTTTGGCACCCTGCTGGCTTTGTATACATTTAGTATTTAAGGGACATGACACATGGCTTGAGTTGTGTGTTGATCACCCCACCAGTGAATAAAGGCATGCATGGCATTCCCACAGCTCCACATATTTTCTTCCATCTGCCCAAACCCCAAGTGAACCTCCCTGGCCTTGAAAGGCTGCAAGACAATTGGAGCTGTCAGTTGGTCAGCGGGATTTCTTGCACCATGGCACGAACCTGAAGGAGCCAGGAGCAGGCTCCTAGGAGGGGGGCCTGATGGGTGGCGGGTCACGGGGATGTGGTATCTGGTGGTGAGTCTCCTGGCATCATGGGCCCCACCCAGGGGATGACCAGACGACAGAGAAGGCCCTGCGGGTGATCCTGGAGGTCCTAGAAAAGCCAGTGTTCCCGTGGCTACAGGACCACGGGCTGGGGGTTTCTTTCAACTTTGCAAGCTGAGACAGAGAGTGCACTTTGCAATGCAGCAAAGTGCTGCATTGTGAACTCAAGGGAGAGGAGAAGCCCTGGAAGCCTGAATCAACACCCAAGAGGAAGAGCTCCAAGCCGCTGAGCAGCGACAATCCTCCTGCCTTGCCACAGTGGAGGTGCCATAGTGGAGGGGTGGGAAACTGAAAAGGACAGGAATGAGGAACCATGTTCCCAGAAGGCCCACTCAGTGGCGTTACAGAAAATGAAGTCCCCGCAGCCCCTGGCGCTGAGGGGAGATACACCTGGTCCCGCTCAGATGGAGGAACACACCACCTATCATCCTTACACAGAGGCCGAACTGGTCGATCTCACGCATCAGTTTCACCAGCGACCCGGGGAGCCCTTAGCACTGTGGCTTTCAAGCCTGTGAGATTTAGGGGTGGACAGCATCAAGTGCACTGATAAGGAGATGGAAAAGTTAGCTTCCATCATGACTCACCCGTCTCTGGGCCAAGGGCTGCAGACTAGCAGGCGGTACATGACGGTGCAGGGCTCGCATTTGCTATTACACTGGGTCATGGCAGCTGTTTGTACAGTCTGGGCAAATGCGGGAGATGTGCCAGACACTGTGAACAAGTGGCTGTCCTTTGAGGACTTAGTGCAAATCCTGCAGGAGTTGGGCATGCGTCAGGCTGTGTTCAATCCCAAGACCCAGGGCCCTGATGATGAATTTTCACAGCAGGGATGCAGGGTGTCTTGCAACAGCACACTCCTCCTGCCTCTTTCTGATCGCTCCTGGCACTCTTTGCCCTGTCTGTCCGCTGTCATATTAATGATGTCACCACGATTGTGGCGAGTCTGGGAAAGGCAGTCTTGCTGCCAGCAAAAAGCAGCTCAGCAGTGTCTTAAAGTCCCTCTGTTTCTCGGTCAAAACAGCACTCCCATGTGGGTGACCAGAACACAGATGTGGTCGTGTCTTTTAGGGGCTGGAGTGGATCGAACTAAGATTGATAGGATTCCAAAGCCTTACCTGTTAGAGCTCTGGAAGCTGCTGTGAGCTGACCAACACTTCCTGCAGCCCCAGAAGAAGAAGGTGGTGAGGAAGAAGACTGGGAGCATGAAGTCAGAGGCCCATGCAGTGTGGCCGGAAGGCCACCTCACTACATCAACCTCCTGAGAAGACAGAGCAGATATCCTTTGGACATTTGGAAAGGGGGCAGGATGAGGAACCTGTCTACAGGGAACGGCCAGGGACTGGAGGCCACATGTTTAATTGGCTAGCCATTGGTCACCTACAAATGTCCAGCAGGTTTTGGCCCTAGTGGACACAGGAGCTGAATGTACCTTCCTACATGGACTCTCTGAGTACTTTCCAGGGCCTGCATAAATCTCTGTTGAGAGTGAGGGTGCAGGCTGTATGGCTCTCTCTGGGTATTAAGCATTTGCCCCCCTTTGAGTACATTGTTTATGTTTTCCCCATTCCTGAGTACGTCCTGGCTATTGATGTGCTCCAAGGACTGTGGTTACACACAACCACAGAGGGGTTTCACCTGAGGGTTCGAGTGGTAACAGCCATGCTGAGCATCCTCCCATACAGTTGCCACCCCCACGACAGGTAACAGTGGTGAAATAATATCAGTTGCCCAGAGCACATGAGGAAATTGTGGTAACTATAGGAGAGTGGGGAATGGTGGGGACAATTAGGGCTGCTCACAGTCCCTTTAACTCCCCCATGTGGCCAGTGAGGAAGCCAGATGGCACATGGAGAATGATAAGTGATAAGCCAGATTACCAGGAGCTCATTGAGGTTGTTCCTCCAATTCATGCAGCGGTGCCTTCTGTGGTAGACCTGATGGGCTGATTACCTAATGAGCTGGGGACTTACCACTTTGTAGCTGATGTAGCAAATGCCTTTTTCTCCATTGCCATTGCTCTGGAGTGTCAAGGTAGGTTGGCCTTCACCTGGGAGGGCTGACAATAGACCTCTACAGTACTCCCTCAAGGGTACTTGCACAGCCCTACCATCTGTCACAGGCTTGTGGCAGAGGACCTGGCTGAGTGGCCACCCCCTGCAGAAGTGCACCTGTTCCATTACACTGATGACATCTTGCTAACCAGTGATTCTCTTACAGAGTTAGAGAAAGCAGTGCCACAAATGCTGTCACACCTGGAGTCAAATGGCTGGGCAGTCGATGAGGCCAAGCTGCACGGGCCTGCATTGTCTGTCAAATTCTTGGGGGTTGTCTGGTCCGGTAAGACAAAAGTCATCCCTGATGCGGTGATAGATAGGATTCAGGCATGACCCCTACCAGTGTGAAACGGCCACAGACACTTTTGGGCCTGTTGGGGTACTGGAGAGCATTTGTGCTCACCTCCCACAGATTGTCGGCCCCTGCTATGCTCTGGTGAAAAAGGGAGCAAGCTGGGATCAGACCCTGACCTCAGGACAAGAGTTCCAAGGAGCAAAACCCACCATTAAACACACTGAGGTCTTGCATGCTCTGGATCCTGCTAGACTCTGTGAGCTAGATGTGCATGTGACACGTGGAAGTTTTAGGTGGAGTCTGTGACAGCGATCAGAACAGCTACATCACCCACTGGGTTTCTGGTCCCAGCTCTGGAAGGGAGCAGAGGCACGGTGCTCCCTGACTGAAAAGCAGCTGGCTGCAGTGCTTGCTGCCCTGTTGGCCACAGAGGCCATAATAGGAACTGCCCCCGTGACAGTGAGGCCCACACACCCCATCGCAGGGTGGGTCCAAGACTGGATGGCCAAGCCTTGTAGTGGGACGGCTCAGATGCCCACGTTAACTAAGTGGGGGGCTTATCTGCAGCAAAGGAGGACTCTGTCAACTGGCTCCTTCTCAGCTGAGCTGCAGGAAGTGCTAGGTCCTGTTTCCTATTTAGATGAAAAATCTTCTGTTCTGTCCCTATGGAGGAACTGGACGGTAACCCCTTCCGTGACAGGCAGGCACCTATTCCCTCAGATGCCTGGTACACTGATGGGTCCAGCAGGTGTCAGCCTGCAGTGTGGATGGCTGTGGCAGTTCAACCAGAAACAGACACAATCTGGTGTGACACTGGTGTAGGCCCAAGTAGCCAGTGACAGAACTCAAAGCTGTGTGGCATGTGACTGTCAATGAAACCCTGCCCCGACTATTTGCACAGGTAGTTGGGCAGTGTGCTTGGGGCTCACATTATGGACCTCTACATGGCATGCACATAAATGGCTGGTTATGCATAGGCCCTTCAGGGGACAGGTCTTGTGGCAAGACCTCTGGGAATTAGGCCACCAGAAACTAAGCACTGTATATCATGTGACTGGGCGTGCACTCCTGGCCTTCCCTGGGGATGATGAACCCAATGCTCTAGCCCAGGCGTGATGGCTAGAAACGGATCCCACCACCAGCCCATCAGGAAGGGAAGTAGCCTAGTGGCTATACTGTTGCCTCTTACATGCAGCACAGAAAACCATGTGGTTCACCATAAAAACTTAGGGGTTACCTGTCACCCTAGCAGAGGTGCGGGAAGCTTGTGAAATCTGTGTTGTCTGCTCGTGAGAGCATACCAGGAGGCCTGTGGGAACTACTGGGCAGGTGGCTGCGGACAGTACCGCTGACACGGTGGCAGGTTGAAGTGATTGGGCCCCTACCTAGTTCAGAGGGGTATAGGTATGTAATCACACGTGTGGACACGGCTACTGGACTTTAAGCTGCTTACCCCTCTGGCACCCAGATGAGAAAGCAGGAATTGCTGCGCTGGAGTTGATGTGTGCTGCCTATGGTTGACCCCTAATCATTGAAAGTGATCGGGGGAAGCATTTTACTGGGCCCTTGGTGTGACGATGGGCTTGAGACCTGCAGATTGACTGGAAATTCCATGTAGCCTATCCCTCTCAAGCTGCCAGAATGACTGAATGATACAATGGCCTCTTAAAGCAGGGCCTGTGAGCTGTGGCTGCCACCCCAGTGCTGGGTGGCTGGATGAAAGGCTTATATGAGAGGAGTCGGATGGGGACCCAGCCCAGCTGGGGCTGAAGCACTTCTCCACTGGATTGCTGCTCCAATTCAGCTGCAGGTTCAGACTAAGGGTGCTTTGCTGAAACAGGGAATGGGAAAACAGGGAAATATTGTCTTGCCTGCACCTGAGGGTCTGGAGTGAGAGCAAACAGCCACTTGGACATGATCTTGGAGAATAAAGGCCCATTCCCCCTGCCCCCCACACTCATTGGGTGGTTGTTGTTGCCCCTTGGGGCCCAGGGGTAGAGAGAAACCTGCAAACAGTGCCCTGGATGATTGAGACATGGCCCCCAGATAAACCCAGGTCAGCAGAACACAAAATGCTTTGTCACAGCACCTTTGTGATATCCTTGTGGCCCATTACGAGTTCTCCACTGTTGCTACAGGTAGATGCTGGACCTCCAGTCGAAGTGAAGTAGTACAACTACTTGTACATGCTCAATAAAAGCCAAGACTAGCCAGGAAGGAACTGCCCTATAAGAACAGAATCCCTCCAGCCCCTGAGGTAAATCTCTGCTCAGAGTTGGCCCACTCCCATGTTCTGTGGAGTGTACTACCGCTTAATAAATCTGCTCTCTCCCATAGTGCCATAAACTCTGTGCGTTTGGTTCAGTTCTTTGTCTGCGATCACCAAGAACCTGGTTACCTGTGTCCACCTGTGACAAGACTGCTTATTATAGTGCTGAAATCTCTAAGGAATGAATGAACAAATGACTGCACATTGTTTTTAAAAAAACTAAAAATGACAGGTATGTTATCATTTTCTTCTATTTTTAAATATATTTTATTGATTATGCTATTACAGTTGTCCCATTGTTTTCTCCCCTTTATTCCTCTCCACCCTGCACCTCCCCTCCCACCAGCATTCTCTGCCTGCCTAGTTCACGTCCATGGGTTGTACGAAATTCTTTGGCTTCTCCATCTCCTATACTATTCTCAACCTCCCGCTATTTTTTACGTATCATTTCTGCTTCTTATCCTCTGTATCTTATCCCCCATTCTTCCTCCCTCCCCACTGATAACCCTTCATGTGATCTTAATTTCCGTGATTCTCTTCTTGTTCTAGTTGTTTGCTTAGTTTGTTTTTGTTCCATGCAGTTCAATCTTCTTGCACTTCTGGTTGTTTTTGGTTTTGAATTTGTTGTGCTTCTGCTTATGCAAGGAGGCAAAGTATATCTCCTATTTATTTATTCAATCGTTTCCTTATTTATAGTTAGAGAGGGAAGAAGGGCAGAATCAAGAGATGGAGAGAAACTTAATGTGTGGTTGCCTCTCATGCACCCCCTGCTTGGGATGTGGCCTGCAACCCAGGCATGTGCCCTGACTGGGAATTGAACTGGTGACCCTTTGGTTAGCAGACCAACACTCAATCCACTGAGCCACACCAGCCAGGGAAGACAATTACTCTTGGAACATTGGTTATCAGGGGAGAGAGCAAATGCAGAACCGCACTACCACAAATTATTTGGTCGAGTTTCCCACATTTGGAGAAATTGCAGGGGACAACACACACAAAGTACAGTGGGTGGGCCTAATCCTGGGAAGATCACCTTCTTGACATGGTACTTCCCCTACCAGGTAAGTATCTCATTTTAGAGACTATTGTATTCCTTCAGCAGTATGGAGAACCCCGGATACAATGGGGCCAGGGCTCAAGAAAACAAAATAAAATATTTTACAGTTTTTCTCATATATATTATATATTTTTCTTACATCTAAATCAGGTACTTTTCTGTTTTTTAAATTTATTTATTTATCTTTAGAGGAGAAGGGAAGGAGAGAGGGAGAGAAATATCAATGTATGGTTGCTTCTGTTGCATCCCCTGCTGGGAACTGGCCTCTGCTGGGAACTGGCCTGCAACCCACGAATGTGCCCTGTCTGAAGTACTTTTCTTTTTTTATATTTTATTGATTATGCTATTACAGTTGTTCCATTTTTTCTCCCCTTTAATCCCCTCCACCCTGTACCCCCCTCCCACAGGCATTTCCCCACCTTAGTTCATGTCCATGGGTTGTACATATAAGATGTTTGGCTTCTCCATTTCCTATGCTGTTCTTAACCTCCCCATCTCTATCCTGTACCTACCATTTATGCTTCTTTTTCCCTGTACCTTTTCCCCTATTCTCCTCCCTGCCCCTCCCCATTGATAGACCTCCCTATGAGCTCCACTCTTATGACTCTGTCCCTGTTCTAGTTGCTTGTGTAGTTTCTTTCTGTTTTTGTTTTAGTTTCTGTTATTGATAGTTGTGAGTTTGTTGTCATTTTACTGTTCATAATTTTGATCATCTTCTTTTTTCTTAGATAAGTCTCTTTAACATTTCATATAAGGGCTTGGTGATGCTGAACTCCTTTAACTTGGCCTTATCTGGGAAATACCTTATCTTCCCTTCCATTCTAAATGATAACTTTGATGGATAGAGTAATCTTGGATGTGTAGGTCTTTGCTTTTCATGATTTTGAATACTTCTTTCCAGCCCCTTCTTGCCTGCAAGCTTTCTTTTGAGAAATCAGCAGATTGTCTTATGGGAACTCCTTTGTAGACAACTGTCTCCTTTTTTGTGCTGCTTTTAAGATTCCCTCCTTATCTTTCATTTTGGGTAATACAATTAGGACGTGCCTTGGTGTGTGCTTCCTTGGATCCAACCAACTTCTTGGGGGTTCTCTGAACTTCCTGGACTTCCTGGAAGTCTATTTCCTCTGCCAGATTGGAGGAGTTCTCCTTCATTATTTTTTTTCAAATAAGTTTTTCATTCCTTGCTTTTCCTCCTCTTCTGCCATGCCTATGATTCTGATGTTGAAAAGTTTAAAGTTGTCTTGGAGGTTCCTAAGCCTCTCCACCTTTTTTTGAATTCTTGTCTTCATTCTGTTCTGGTTGAATGTTTATTTGTTCCTTCCTGTCCAACATGTTGATCTGAGTCTCGGTTTCCTTCCCTTCACTGTTGGTTTCCTGTACATTTTCCTTTATTTCACTTTGCATAGCCTTCACTTCTTCCTCTACTTTGTGAACATAGTCAACCATTTCTGTGAGCATCCTGATTACCAGTGTTTTGAACTCTGCATCTGATAGGCTGACTATCTTTTCATCACTTAGTTGTATTTGTTCTGGAGCTTTGATTTGTTCTTTTGTTTGGGCCATTTACTTGTGTGTGTGTCTTGACTCGCCTGTTACTTGGTGTGTTGGGGGAAATTGATAGCTATCTTAAGACACAGCACAGTGACTAGAGAGTGATTTGTTTTTGTAGCCCTGTTGTTTTCTTTTGGCTTCTCTGGATGACTACTTATCGTCTGCATGACAGAGATAATGCTCTGCTTTCTGCTTCTGTAACTGCCTCCTGCTATCATGCCAGAAGTAAGGGTCCAAAGGACGGGCCCTCCCTTGCTGTATAAAAATACAGCTCCCCCGCTGTTGAGTGCCCAGAATTTGGAGACTGACTCCTCTGGGCCACACACATAAGATAAACTTCCACTTCGTACACCGGAAAGTGGCTGAGTTGCTTTCTGTAACATTTTGGTTCCCTGACCAGGAAAGACACTCACGCGAGCAGGCTTTTTTTTTTTTGCCTCAGGGGAGGGGCAACGGGGGAGTGACCCAGAGGCATCTGGCTGCAAAAGGGAAGCCTGCGCCCCACTGATTTCGGGTCCTGGCCACCCCGGGCTTCGTGGAAGTCATCCTCTGGACTGCTGTTCAACCCGGGCAGGCGGGGTGTGGACTGGAACTATCCAGACCTGAGAAGGCGCCATTCGGTAAGTGCCCCGGGGACCAGAGGCCGAGACCGGCCCACCCCTTGCGGTGGAAGGAGAGACTGATCACCCCTCAGACAGGCAATTAGCCCTAAGACCTCTGGAGACCAATTAATTGGCCATCTGGAAGGGGAAATGAATCCCCACCTGGGCAGTCCTACTCGGGCGGGACTGTATAAACTCTTGGATGTTTGTGTGTTTGTAGGAGTGACTGTGTTTGTGGCTCCACGGGTGAAAAACCTACAGATCAAGAGTAACCCCCACCCCCACTGGAGGAATGGGAGGCCGCGGAGGCCTGCATGGCCCCCTGTACCTGGTCCTGCTAAACGGGTTGCCAAGGAGACAAGCAGGGCTACCCCAGCTGAGCCCCCTTGATTAAGCCAGAAGCGAGCTGCAAAGACCTCCTGGGCCTGTGCTGGCGGCCCCAGCAGGGGGTCCTTTAGGAAACCAGATACCTCCTGGGAGCAGGGAGCCACCAGATTGCCTAAGCAGAGGAACCAAGAGTAAAAAGAATGATAGATAAATCTAGATAAGTAGAAATATGTATAAAGGATGTGAAAGTTTTAAACCTGGAGTAAAGGAAACCTCAACTACTTGTTTTCTGGTTTTGTGGGAAAAGAGCAAATTTCTCACATGTGGTTCTGCTTCTGATCAGAAACCTGTATTGTAAAACCTAGGAAAGGTCGCCTGTAGCTGGTTGGGGAGAATGCCTTTGCCACTTGGGACCCAGGAAGGGGCTTTAGTCTGAGGCAAAGCAGCATGTCTCTGCCATGAGACCAGGCCTGAAGGAGCATGTCTCTGTGAGGCACCAGTGGACGCATTGGTACAAGAGAATCCCTCTACCTGTGTGTTGTTTTGGAACTCTGTGTTTGGGATTTTGCTCTGTATCTGCCCTGAGAAGGAAAAAGAAAAAGCCCACTGGCAGGTGACAAAGACCAGGGTTACAGGCGCCTACAGTCCTCAGCCTAGCTGGCTTAGACCCAGACCAGACTGCCACAGGGCTTCAGAAACTCTCCCACTCCCCTCGGAGATGCCCTGGCCAGAGATCTAAAATTATTCACCGAGAAGGAGACTGACCCAGTGTTACTGCAGTGTGTAGATGAACTTTCAGCCGCGCCAACCTGAGACGGGTGCTGGGAGGGCCCTTGCCAGCTGTTGGAACTGCTAACTGAGACAGGGTACCGGGTGTCCTTAAAGAAGGGGCACAAATTGAAACAGAATGGGCACACTGCATACTGACCCCAGAGCTCAGGAAAAGTAGAGCGCATAAACCAGACTCTCAAGGAAACTCTAGCTAAGTTCCACCAGGAGACTGGACTACCTTGGACTAATTTGCTGCTGCTGGCACTGCTTAGAATTAGGAATGCCCCTAACCCTTCAGGCTACACTCTGTATGAGTTAGTCTTTGGCAGACCTCCTCCCATCCTCAGAATAGATAAAGGGGGACACCAGACAGCAGGAACTCCCATGGTGATGTTACCTTCCGGGGAGGTGAGGCCCACTATGGCTTCTCCCACCCTGCTAGTGGGAGAAGTCTCCACCATGGATTCGCAGCTCACCTGCTGCGCCAGGCGCCTTGGGGGCCTCCTTTGCTCTGGAGACTGGAGCCAGAGCCTTGGGGCTGCCAACGTAGGTGGACGGAACCAGAGTCGGGGTGCTGCCATTTTGGGTAAAATGGATGAGCCCCGTGAATGCCCCACCATGGAGGAAAGAGCAGTCATGGGCGTCGCCATCTTAGAACTGGCTAAGGCTTCTTTTCAGATTGTGAGCTCTCTGCTGCTGCTGTGTGGACACTGCAGCAGTCAGGTTCTCTGTGTAACTGGTTCTGATAGGAATAGCTCTAGTTTTGAAGGTCATGAACTGAGGTCCAAGGCTGACCATCTGATTTATAGGGTGTTTGCAAGGTCTAAGCTTCAGAAAAATGAAAAATGTCCCCGCGAATCTAGGGACTTTTAGTAGAAGATGCCGATAGTGCTAGGGACTTTTAGCTGCCAAACCCTGAGTTTAAGTACAGTCCTTCCCAGTGTGGGAAAGGAACAGGGATTAAAAGTGAATTGTGGATAAATCTAGATAGGTAAAAAAGCTATAGAAGGTTTGTGAATATTGCAGAAAGTCTGTGGGAAGTTATAAAAATAAATAGAAATGTGAAAGTTTTGGAAAGAAATTATGTGGTGTTAGTTATGGAAGGTGTTTTTCTCCCTACCCGATCCCTCCAGATTGGCATTCTGAAGGTATAAATAATGACGTAAGGTTTCTTTGCATTAAAACCAGTAAGACCAATAAGTGGTTTTGTTAACTACTTCTCCCTCCAGATAAGTGGTTATTCCTTATCTCTCCAGACAAAGAATAAATGATGATGTAAAGTTTATTTGCATAAAACCGATAGGACCAATAAGTGGTTTTGTTAACCAGGACTTTGACTGGAATATCACTCTTGAAGGAGGCATGTATGGGTTCTGGTCATTACCAGAGAGCTCAGGGGAACTGGGATTGACCTGTGAAGCTAGCGAAAGCCCAGGAGAAAACCCTGGTACTTTGGTTGGTTGTGCAGTTCCAGTCAGCCTTTCCAGGGAAGGAACAAAGGTTGCTTTCCTGAAAGATGGCTAAAAAGGAACCTGTAGGCACAATAGAGGCTCAAGAATTTGAGTGAAATGACTGGTACAAGGGAAGCCAGATGGCAGATGTGTGGCTCTGCTTCTGTGCCCCCAGGGGTGGACTGAGAAGTCAATCTGAAGGTTCCCTGAGTGAGTTCCAGCAAAGCGGACTTAAGGATCATAAGTAATCCAGGCTGCTCTTGGTGTGTTTATGCAAATGAAGAGTCAAAATCAAAAGTGGGACCCAAAGTAGTCCCTGTAATAACAGTAAGGGCGATCTTAAGGACAAAAATTATAGTTCAAGGAAAATCACTATGCTCAGTATTGGCCATCAGAATGGCGCAGCTAACTGTCTTAAAAGTTTATTTTCATTTAAGAGTTGAAACCAGGTTTGTGATGTTACCAAAAATATACAGACTACAGGTGCAAAGGACCTGTCAAATTGCCACTGTTAAATGTCATTGCAGGAAGGACCTTGCAATGGAATGTCATCCCAAAAGACAGTCTGACAGGCACAGCAACTGGTTTGGGGATTATTATGTGAATTAACCTGTGTGTTCTTCTGTTTTCATAGGGCGTATGCCTATGACCTGCCTATGCCAATGACCTGCCTATGCCTATAGATGATTAGGTACAATATAGGCCTTGCTTAAGGAGCCCATCTTCATCATCGCCGTCCCCCCCACCCCGAGACTCAACGGTTTGATTGAACAGTTGATAAAGGGTTGGGGCGGTCTGTGGCCTTCACTTTAGAACTGATTTTCCCTTTTCTGTCTTGATAGCTTGGACAGAAAGGGCTCAGAAATCTGAAAGGAGGGAAATCCTAATGTATTCCCCTCAGCCCGAGTGAAGTATAGTAGGCCACAAGAGTCTTGGATAGGTGCAGCATGCCATGTACACCTTCCTCCAGATAAGCCATTCTTTACTGAAGTCCCTTCCTTTGTCACTTAATAGTTGTAATTTAATGTGCGCAATTCGACCAACGAGGCGTGACAGCCAACTGACCAGGACCCTGTAAGGTCCTTCCCCTTGCAGGAAGGGCTCCATCCATGCTGAACCCCCCGCCCTTCTTTCAGGGAACCCCTGACCCAAGGGTAGGTAGGACGAAGTCCATGTTTAGCCAGAAGTAGTACAAGAAAATGAGACCTTCGTCCATTGTCCTTTGTATGATTCCAGAAGGAGAAAGAAATCTCAGAACCCCTCCCTAGTAGTAAATAACAGGATGAGAAAAATGATGAGGAAAGAAACCTCATTAATGCTCTGAATCCAGGGAAAGGGGGGACCTGTATGTTCCCAGGAGAGAAATGCTGCTACTAGGTAAATCAGTCAGAGATCATAGCAAAGAAAGTTAAAGAAATCAGAGAGAATATAAACCGCTGCACCAAAGAAACAAAGTTAGAATTAGAGAACCGGGGAATAAACCCTCAAGCCTGGCTCCAGTGATTGCTCCCCTTCCTGGGACCCCTAATCATCATTTTCTTAGGCCTGAGTTTTGGCCCCTGTGTACTACGGACCATAGTCCAGAGTCTAGAGGCCACAGTGACTCACAGAACAACCGCCAAGATCCTGTCCCTCCAGAGACATCATTATCAGATGATAACCCAAGATTTATAGGCTAGCCTTACAGAGGTGCTAGACCAGCTAACAGTGCTGTCAAGCATCAAAGCAGGGAATGTTGGGAGAAATTGATAGTTATGTTAAGACACAACACAGTGACTAGAGAGTGATTTGTTTTTGCAACCCAGTTGTTTTCTTTTGGCTTCTCTGGATGACTACTTATCGTCTGCATGACAGAGATAATGCTCTGCTTTCCTCTTCTGTAACTGCCTCCTGCTTTCATGCCAGAAGTAAGGGTCCAAAGAATGGTCCCTCCCTTGCTTTATAAAAATAACTGCTCCCCCGCTGCTGAGTGCCCAGAATTTGGAGACTGACTCCTCTGGCTCCGACATGTAAAATAAACTTCCACTCCGTACACCCGAAAGCGGCTGAGTTGTTTTCTGTAACAAGTGAGGAGCGGAGCCTTAGGTATTCACCAAAACAGGGCAACCCACATTGCTGGGTTGTGACATTGTATGTGGGGAGGGGTTGAGAGGGAACAATGGCTTTTGCTCTGCTCTCTGCCAGATTTCACTCACTTCCCCTGCTTCCCACAAGCCAGTTGGGCTCTTCTGGTGCTGATTCTCGTGTGGGTGGGTTTGTGTATGTTCTAGGACCCTGTGGGTCTCTCCAACAAATCCTCCCATGAGGCTGAGAGTTTCTCCACCACTGCAATTCCCACAAGCTTTTATGGCCTCTTTTACATTCCGAGGTTTTGAAGCTTTATTTCCCGTGTTGAAACCCTGGGTTCCATGGTCTGTCTCACTCCCCAGTTGTTCCTCTTGGTTTATCTGTACACAAATGTTGGACAATCCATTCCACCAGCCACTGCCTTGTAGTGATTCCTCTCTACCCAGCTTCCCATCTCTGCCCCTGGTACCCCTCTGGATGAATGTTTCCTCTTTAACTCCTTGGTTGTCAGACTTCCATACAGTTCAGTTTTCCTGCAGTTCTGGTTATGTTTCATTTAAATTTGTTTTTGCCCTCCTTTTGGTTGTGTGAAGAGACAAGGTCTATCTACCTACGCCTCCATCTTGGCCAGAAGTCTAAGTCAGCTATTTCTTTTTTATCCTAGTGTAATTGAATTCCCATTCCCCAGGTATAACATGTTTATTATCATTTTTGTAGACACGTGTATATGTTGAAGAAGTCATGTTATGGTCAAATTGATGTGTAATATATTATCATTGAATTGGTCCCATTCATGGAAATAAAAAACTACACTCTTTATTCAGGAGAAGATTTTTTAATGACAATTCTAACCACTTAGTAGTAACACATTGTCTTGTAAAGAGGCCCTGCTGGTCATCTGGAAGAATCTGGGAAGGAGCAGAGCTCCGATGTAGCCACAGAGCTGCATCAGCTGAATGGGATCCACTGCCTTTAGCTGAGCCCTAATCCCATTGACTGGCAGCTTCAGCTGTCTCCTGTCTGAGGAAGCGGCTGACCTCCCCAGGTTTCTGGCCTAGAAGGGGCTCTGGGCTTCTTCTTCCTCATCCTCTGCTGGACCCCAGGGACCTGGTAGTGGGGCTGGGACAAGCCAGCCCTCAGCAGGGAAGACATAGGCTGCTTGGGTGGCCATGGCATAGATGGTCTGCACCTGGGTACACAGATGCTCCCGGAGCTGGGTGAGCAGGGCATACTTCTCCCAGCTCAGCGAGAAAGGAAGCTGCTGCTTCTGCAGCAGAACGATGTTCTGATAAATGGCCTCCGACATGGTGCGAAGGGAAGTCACCAGGCTTTTCCGAAGTAGAGGAGGTGTCTGGACTCCCGAGGACCGTGATCTGGGCCTCTTGCTGTGCCTTCTCTGGGCTCTCCTATGACAGGCATTTCCAGTCTCTTTGCTGTCACCGCTTTGGTCGGCATCAGACACTTTTCCTATCTTTTCCGAAGTCACGCTGCACATCTCTTCTAGAGAGGCCCCTGCAAAGGAAGCTCGTGGGTGAGAGACTGCCAGATTAATTCCCAGGGGACCATCACTCCCAGGTCTCAGCCAGTGCCCTCAGGGGAACCCCACAGCCATCCTGCTCCTTTCAAGCCCTTTTTATTTCTGTGCGACCACACTTATCCTATGTCCCCAAATGCTCCCTGAACCCCAGAGTCTCCAAAACCACCAAGCAGACCCTCTCCTGCCCGTGCACTTGATGTTCCCCGCTTTTCCTCCTGTGCCCCCTGGCCCCCAAGGTAACCTCCTACCTGCTGTCTTGCCGAGGCCGTCCCTGGAAGTGCGTTTCCTCTTCCTGGGGCTCTCCCAATTGGAGCAGCTTTCTGGTTCTGCAGATAAAGTGTGAGTTTCAGTGACTGCTCACTTCCCTGCCATTCCTAGAGTTCAGGATCTGCAAGGTTCTGTCTGCCACAACTGGGTTCTGGTACCCAGTTCACTGCCCCGAGAGACAGATACCCATATCCCGTCCCTCTTTCCCCCCAAAGTAAAATCTCACCTGATAGATTGCAGCTATTTCTGCCTTTGAGTCTCCTCTTCTTACAATTCTCTTCCTCATTTGTCTTGGCCTCTGACCTGGACAAAAAGAGGGAGTTTAGGTGACTGGCCTCCCTGAAGGCACACAGAAACCCCTATTTGTGGACAGTTCTCTCCATCGACTGGTCAGTACTTGTGGGCAACTCTCTTGACTGAGGGTGTTTGGCTCATGTCACACTTGACATGAGCACCATGGTTCCAGAGGATCATTGTCACGGTTCCTCAGGCACCCTGAAGGCTAGGTAACGTTTTCTACCACCCATGTCAAAATAAAACCCAACTGGAGACAAAAGTGCTGGGTTTCACCCTGAGTGGTGTGGCTCAGTTGGTGGGATGGCATCCCACAAACTGCAAGGCTGTGCGTGGGTTTGATTCCTGGTCAGGGCACGTGCCTGGGTTGAGGTCTCAATCGGGGCACATAAGAGAGGCAACCAATCAATGTTTTTCTCTCACATCCGTGTTTCTCTCCCCCTTCCTTTCCCTCTCTCTAATCAATAAGCATGTCCTCACGTGAAAATTAAACAAAAATATTTTTTAAAAATCAATCGATCAATCAGTTAGTGAAAATGTTATTTCATCTTTATGGTCTCCCTCTGGGGTGTGTGTTACTATAAAACAAACAAAGAAATAAATAGATAATATGGGTTTCCCCTGATCTCAAACCTCTTTCCAGCCTCCACGCAGCCTGTTTTTACCTCGTCTTTGGATGTCATTCTCTCTTGACTGGGAAGAATCCTTGCCTTTTTCTTCTAGTAGTTTCTGATCCACTTCTGAGTGCCTTTCTTCAAAAACGTTCTTTTGGGAGGGAGGCTGGTCAGTGGCACTTTGGATGGAGGGGCTCTGGGAGTCTGAGTTTTCTGTCCCCGAATCCATCTTGGAGCCCAGATGAAAAGCCCTCCCTGAGACACATCCAGGACCAGAAGTGAGAGTTGACCTGATTTGCCTGCCTTTTATGGGCCACTCACGGGGCGTGGCTCGCTCCTATTGGCTGAAAAGTATTCACTTCCTGTTACTCATTCGAGATTCCCCTAGGCTACATATAGATAAGAATGTAGCTGATTGTGTCTTGTCAACAAACGGCCCCTGCCACGAAAATTATGCCAACAGGAGTTTCCAATATGGGGTTTCCAATGAACCATAGAGCGTTATTATAAATGCAGTGTTATTCCTGCAGGGTTCCCACTTGCAGTGTTGGACTTTCATATGCCCTAGCTCCTCCCGAGGATGCTCTCAACTAATCATGTTTTCCTTAAAAAGTTCCAGTTAGTCTTCATCAAAAAGTTGACTCAGCAATTGATTGAAGTACAATATTAAGAATTCACAAAGGTGGACTCAGATGGCAGGAACACTGTGCAGGGGTCTGGAGGCTCAGTCTGTGGCATTTCCCTCAAACGCACAGTGTGTGAGATGCCTCCGGAAGCAATGGTTGCCAGGCTCTGGTTTTAAATTTGTGCCCAGTTAGCTGTTAGGAGTGCTTCTTAGGAGTGCTATGGCCTCTCACAGTTCAGGTTGAACTGCAGATCCCCACACAGATAAGGAAAGACTATGGCAGGGTCCTGACATAGACTCAAAAACAGGATAGCAAAGCTGGGAAGCTGAGGGATTGAAAGGCAGAGAATTCCTCCCCCCATCTTGATTCTGGCCAACAATCTACCCAGATTTATTCAAGACCCTGACCAGAATTCTTCTGCTTCTTCCACCATGAAATGAAAAGTCAGGGCTGCTCAAATGTACCTGGATAACAGGCTAATCAGGAAGATAACTTTTAGATCAATAAAATGCATCTATTTTCACAATTCTTCTGCATGGTAATTTCATCCTACAGAGGACACAGAAGAGGTATATTTTAAGAAGTAAGTGTTTGCCAGACCCATTATGCAAGTGATGTATTTCTTTCTCATACTTGCCTTTGGGTCTTTAAGGACTAGATTTTTACTGTAGGAAAGGTACAAGTCAATTTTATATATGAATACCTCTGACAAATATCAGATGCTTGTATGCAAGTGAAATCATCAATGACCTTAAAGTAATTAATTATAAACGTGGTGTCTCGGTAATAATATTTTTAAGCTTTGAAGATAGATATTTTATACATTCCACATTGTATACAATAAAGCATCCCTCTCATTACTCCCGAGACCACTTCGAAGTGTGCCAGCGTCCCACCAGTCTGGTCTGTGTCATCCAATCAGATTTTTGTCTTGGGGTGGGGGGGTTGGGTGAGGAATGGAACCGGAAAACTTTAATGCAAACCTTAGAATTATGTATTTCTCTAAAAAGTAAGTTGGGAACCATAACATTTATTTTTAATAAATTATTCTTCAAATATATATATGGAAGACAACAAAGACTTGCAGGCTAATGTAACTCACAATTATTTATTTATTTTTTATATTATCTACTACACAGTTCATATTTGCATTCTCTCAAATTAATCAAACACATTTTAAGTTATTTACTGTACAGCAATAGAACTGATCGATTGTCTGAAAAGATCATTTAAGACCCACTAAAAGCAGAAGCATATCATTGCAATCTTCATTACTCAGAAGGAAAGTGTCCATGATATATAAAAATTAATTTATACTCACTCAAAACAAAAAGGACACAATTCAAAATAAATCAGAATATAATTGTTATATTTATACATTTAGTATTTAAGAGAAATTTTACAGGTTAGTAAATTTTTGTGGTGAATAGATGATGGTGATAGGAGACTCGAGGGATTGGAAAATTTCAGTGTAAATAATTGCTAATGAGCTTAGTGATCAGTGCGAATAAAAGCTATCATTCCAGGAGCTGTCGTCAGGTGTGACTCACCCTGACTCCAGGAGACCACAAGCAGTTCCACCTTTGTGCCTCAGGGGGACTGCAAGCCGTGAAGATGGTATCTGAGCCATTGTACTCCAGGGTGAGAGGACCACTGTCCAGGACACAGATAGAGACCACTGCAGGGGGCAAAGAATACTGCAGGTCTTTTAATCCAATTAACTTTTCCCTGAATTCCAAAATCCCTTACCCACACTTTGTTCTCCCTGATAAAAAGGGCCATTTTAAATGGAATGTGAGACGGTCCGTTGGGTATGGAACCCGCCATCTCCTCAGTTCGCGGCCACCTGAATAAAGCGCCCATAGAGAATCAATCCCTGTCTCTGCTCATTGGGTTCGCTATGTGGCAGGCAGTATGAATGCTGGTCTCTTCCGGTTTCATATTTTGGTGATTCCACTGGGACAGACTTTGGGACTCTTCGGTAAGTGTGGGTATTCGGCAAGGAGTCCCATTGGCTGCCTGGACTGAGAGGCCTCAGAGTTTGTGTTTGGAGATTCCCACAGCTGCCAAGTGATTTCACTTGGGACTCTCCCTATCCAGCACTTCTGCGTCTTTTATCATGTTTGATTGAATTGCTGTGCTTCCTGTTTCAGGGTTAAAATCCCAGGTCACGACTGAGGTCATCTGGTTAAGGTACCATTTGGTTTACAGAGCTGTGTCTGGAGGGTGGGAGGGGGAAAAGATGTCTGATTTTGTTAAGAAAAACCCCCGTTCTGGAAAAAGCAGCCCTCCTTTTTCACGGAGAGTGAATAAAAACTGTTATTCTCTACACTTTTTTCTTTGTGAGTTCCTCTCAGCCCGTTTCACAGACACCTTAACGCAGACCTTGGAGACCCTGTGTTAGCTAACAGAAAGAAAATATTGGACACAACATAAATGTTCATAATAAGATCAGCAATTGCCTTGCAGCCTGTCAAGGCTAGCAGGTCAATGAGATCAGGTAGATGGAAGAAAATTCACGGGGCTGTGAGAATGCCAGACATGCCTTTATTCCAGGATGGATTCATGCAAACTGCAAGCCATAAGTCACGCAGCGGGACACCCCTAGTCCCTATATACTAAATGTACATAGAGACGGCAGAGTGCTAAAATATCGCATAACAAGCATGATAAAGCATGCAGGTCGACTCAAGTTTATGCAAATACAGTTTACTGGACCCAGTCAAGGCTAGTGGGAGCATTGCTCATCTTAGTTACCCAAATATACCAGTTCAGGCGCATTCAGTTCCCTCAGCTGAGTAGGTCCTCGGCTGGAGAGGCTGGGGAGTCTGATCTTGCTTGAAGCAGCCATAATATCTAGGTTCTGGTCCTCTCCTCTGAGCCCCCACTATCTTCCACATGGGAATCTAAAGGACCAATTGCCAGCTCCTGAGTCTAGAGCAGACAATACATAAGCTGAGTAGTATTAAACAAAGTCAATTCACTCTAGTCATGCGTTTATAATAAGTCAACCGATTAGCCAGAACTGGCCCCAGGGCTGTTTTCCAGAACGGGGGCTTTTCTTAACAAAATCAGACATCTTTCCTCCCACCTCCAGACACAGCTCTGTAAACCAAATGGTACCTTAACCAGATGACTTTCAGTCGTGGACTTGGGATTTTAACCTGAAACAGGAAGCACAACAACTAATCAAACATGATAAATGACGAGAAGTGTTGGCAGTAGGGGAGAGTCCCCAAGTGAAATCACTTGCAGCTGCTTGGGAATCTCCAAACACAAACTCTGAGGCTCTCAAAGGTCCAGGCAGCCAATGGGACTTTGCCGAATACCCACACTTTCATCAAGAGTCCTAAAACCATCCCAGTGGAATCACCAAAACAGAAACCGGAAGAGACCAGATTCATACTGCCTGTGGTAACCAATGAGTGAGACAGATTGATTCTCCATGGGCGCCTTTATTCAGGTGGCGCGATCTTGAGGAGATGAAGTGGGTTCACACCCCAACGGACCGTCTCACATTCCATTTTAAAATGGCCCTTTTTATCAGGAGAACAAAGTGTAGGTAAGGGATTTGAATTCAGGGAAAAGTTAATTGGATTAAAAGACCTGCAGTATTCTTGCTCCCTGCAGTGGTTCTTCTGTGTCCTGGACAGTGGTCCTCTCACCCTGGAGTACAATGGCTCAGATACCATCTTCACGGCTTGCAGTCCCCCTGAGGCACAAAGGTGGAACTGCCAGTGGTCTTGGAGTCAGTGAGTCACACCCTGACGACAGCTCCCCAACGATAGCTTTTACTCGCACTGATCACTAAGCCTCATTAGCAATTATTTACACTGAAATTTTCCAATCCTCGAGTCTCCTATCACCATCATTATTCACCACAAAATTTACTAACCTGTAAATTTCTCTTAAATACTAAATGTATAAATATAACAATTATATTCTGATTTTATTTTGAATTGTGTACTTTTTGTTTTGAGGAGTAATTAATTTTTATATATCATGGACACACTTTCTTCTGAGTAATGAAGATTGCAATGATATGCTTCTGCTTTTTATGGGTCTTAAATGATCTTTTCTAGACAATCGATCAGTTCTATTGCTGTACAGTAAATAAATCTCTAAAATGTTTGATTAATTTGAGAGAATGCAAATAATGAACTGTGTAGTAGATAATATAAAAATAATAAATAATTGTTTATATTAGCTCATAAGTCTTTGTTAAGCCTATATATATATTTGAAGAATAATTAAAAATAAAATGCTATGATTTAACTTACTTTAGAGAAATACATAATTCTAAGGTTTGCATCAAAGTTTTCCGGTTCCATTCCTCACCCAACCCCTCCACCCCAAGACAAAAATCTGATTGGATGACACAGACCAGACCGGTGTACATTGTGGTCTCTTCGGAGTAATGAGAGATGCTGTATTGTATACAATGTGTGAATGTTAAATATCTATCTTCAAAGCTTAAAAATATTATTACGAGACAATTAATGCTTATAATTAATTACTTTAAGGTCATTGATGATTTCACTTGCATACAAGCATCTGATATTTGTCAGAGGTATTCATATATAAAATTGACTTGTACCTTTCCTACAGTAAAATCTAGTCCTTAAAATGCAAAGGCAAGTATGAGAAAGAAATACATCACTTGCATAATGGGTCTGGTAAATACTTACTTTAAAATATACCTTGTGTCCTTGTAGGATGAAATTACCAAGCAGAAGAATGGGGAAAATAGATGCATTTTATTGATCTAAAAATTGATTAGCCTGTTATCCAGGTACATTTGAGCAGCCCTGACTTT